>NC_056435.1:49470937-50190937 GCF_018296145.1 Oncorhynchus tshawytscha
ACTGAGCTCCCTGTTCAACCTGACAATACACTGAGCTCTCTGTTCAACCTGATAATACACTGAGCTCTCTGTTCAACCTTATAATACACTGAGCTCTCTGTTGAAACTGATAATACACTGAGCTCTCTGTTCAAACTGTTCAACCTGATAATACAATGATCTCTCTGTTCACACTGAGCTCTCTGCAACCTGATAATACACTGAGCTCTCTGTTCACTGAGCTCTCTGTTCAACCTTATAATACACTGAGCTCTCTGTTCAAACTGATAATACACTGAGCTCTCTGTTCAAACTGATAATACAATGATCTCTCTGTTCAACATGCATGATAATACACTGAGCTCTCTGTTCAACCTTATAATACACTGAGCTCTCTGTTGAAACTGATAATACACTGATCTCTCTGTTCAACCTGCATGATAAATCACTGAGCTCTCTGTTCAACCTGCATGATAATACACTGAGCTCTCTGTTCAACCTGATAATACACTGAGCTCTCTGTTCAACCTGATAATACACTGAGCTCTCTGTTCAACCTGATAATACACTGAGCTCTCTGTTCAACCTGATAATACACTGAGCTCTCTGTTCAACCTGATAATACACTGAGCTCTCTGTTCAACCTGATAATACACTGAGCTCTCTGTTCAACCTGATAATACACTGAGCTCTCTGTTCAACCTGATAATACACTGAGCTCTCTGTTCAACCTGATAATACACTGAGCTCTCTGTTCAACCTGATAATACACTGAGCTCTCTGTTCAACCTTATAATACACTGAGTTCTCTGTTCAACCTGATAATACACTGAGCTCTCTGTTCAACCTGATAATACACTGAGCTCTCTGTTCAACCTGATAATACACTGAGCTCTCTGTTGAACCTGATAATACACTGAGCTCTCTGTTCAACCTGATAACACACTGAGCTCTCTGACTGACCTCATGCCGGGTATAGATTTTGTGTTTGAAGATGGTTGTACGGCCGAGTGTAAGAGTACAGACCTCACTGTTCACGTCCTACATCTGGGAGAGCTGCCACCTTTCATCATCCGACAGACATGCCTGTTCCACTGCTTGTTTGATGTAGAAATCAGCATCAGGTTTGCTTTTGCTCTCGGATAGAAGGGGGGGTACGGCGGTAATCAGGGTGATAGTTGGGTTCTCAGACTTCACTGGTGGAACATGTTTTTGTCTTTGTCTCTTTATATTTTCTCTGTCTCTGACTTGACCTTGTCCGTACTCTGTATAATGTAGCAGGCTCCAGCCTGAAATCAGTGCATTACCAAGTTGAAATGGTTGAGGCTGAGAATAGTCAGAGTGCAGCCGATAGGAGGGTTCGGACATCGAGGTGGTCAATCCACTGAAGAACAGGAAGTCTAGGCCAAGGACTACAGCAAATGCAAGGCTTGAGTCTGCAAGTATTGCCACAGGAAGGTTAATAGTCTCACCATGCAGTTTTATTATTATACTAATCCAGGGAGTGGTAGGTTCTCCATTGGCCAAGTACAATGGTCCTTCCTCCCATGTTCGTAGCTCCTCATGAGGTAATGCCATGTTCTGCCACAGGGCCTCTTGCATCAGGGTGTAAGATGCCCCTGTGTTGATAATGGCCTTCCCTCTCCAGTTCCTAACTGTCAGAGGAACCAATAGTTGTTGCAGAATAGGAATAAGACCGCTAGCTGTGCTGTCTAAAGGCTTCATGGTGGGCATTAAGGCTGACCCAATTGTATGCAAGCCACCACGCCTGTCTAGACTTTCAGTCTTCGGTCCATTCTGACCTTTTCCTGAATCTTGACGCTGGACATAGACCTGGCAAGAATCTGGAGGATGTTGGACTTTACACCAACACATAACTGGACTTTTGTCCTGGATCTTGTGTACAAATATCTGAGACGGTTTAGCCCCAGGAGAGTTATGGGTATACTGGGATGAGGGAACAGGGTTTTTAGTTTGGAGGTGGTGCTTCCAGTCCTTCTCCAACTGAGTCCCAAGACGCACCAGATCATCCACGTTCTGCGCACGTTCTCGAAGTTGACTAGCAAGGCGGGGAACCATGTTCTTAAGAAGGAGTTTGACCATCTCCTGCTCAGTAATGTCAGCCTTCCATCTCCTACATAGAACTCGATAGGAGAAGGCAAAGTCCCGTATTGGCTCTGCTTCACCCTGGACTCTGTTACGAACACGTTCCGCCAGTTCATCCCCATAGTCGGAGGGCATGCTGTCCGGTCCTCTGGCAGTCTCTATGGGGGTGCCACAGGGTTCAATCCTCGGGCCGACTCTTTTCTCTGTGTATATCAATGATGTTGCTCTTGCTGCGGGCGATTCCCTGATCCACCTCTACGCAGACGACACCATTCTATATACTTCCGGCCCGTCCTTGGACACTGTGCTATCTAACCTCCAAACGAGCTTCAATGCCATACAACACTACTTCCGTGGCCTCCAACTGCTCTTAAACGCTAGTAAAACCAAATGCATGCTTTTCAACCGTTCGCTGCCTGCACCCGCACGCCTGACCAGCATCACCACCCTGGATGGTTCCGACCTTGAATATGTGGACATCTATAAGTACCTAGGTGTCTGGCTAGACTGTAAACTCTCCTTCCAGACTCATATCAAACATCTCCAATCGAAAATCAAATCTAGAGTCGGCTTTCTATACCGCAACAAAGCCTCCTTCGCTCAAGCTGCCAAACTTACCCTAGTAAAACTGACTATCCTACCGATCCTCGACTTCAGCGATGTCATCTACAAAATTGCTTCCAACACTCTACTCAGCAAACTGGATGCAGTTTATCACAGTGCCATCCGTTTTGTCACTAAAGCACCTTATACCACCCACCACGGCGACCTGTATGCTCTAGTCGGCTGGCCCTTGCTACATATTTGTCGCCAGACCCACTGGCTCCAGGTCATCTACAAGTCCATGCTAGGTAAAGCTCTGCCTTATCTCAGTTCACTGGTCACGATGGCAACACCCATCCGTAGCACGCGCTCCAGCAGGTGTATCTCACTGATCATCCCTAAAGCCAACACCTCATTTGGCCGCCTTTCGTTCCAGTACTCTGCTGCCTGTGACTGGAACAAATTGCAAAAATCGCTGAAGTTGGAGACTTTTATCTCCCTCACCAACTTCAAACATCTGCTATCTGAGCAGCTAACCGATCGCTGCAGCTGTACATAGTCTATCGGTAAATAGCCCACCCATTTTACCTACCTCATCCCCATACTGTTTTTATTTATTTACTTTTCTGCTCTTTTGCACTCCAATATCTCTACCTGTACATGACCATCTGATCATTTATCACTCCAGTGTTAATCTGCAAAATTGTAATTATTCGCCTACCTCCTCATGCCTCTTGCACACAATGTATATAGACTCCCCTTTTTTTCTACTGTGTTATTGACTTGTTAATTTTTTACTCCATGTGTAACTCTGTGTTGTCTGTTCACACTGCTATGCTTTATCTTGGCCAGGTCGCAGTTGCAAATGAGAACTTGTTCTCAACTAGCCTACCTGGTTAAATAAAGGTGAAAAAAAAATAGTCCTCTGAGAGGAAGGCTAAGAGGAATATTTTTTGAAACTCCTCCCAGGTTGACACATGTTCACGGGCTATCTCCCACCAGTCTCTTGCTGTACCATGGAGAACACTGCGGAGGGTGGCAAGAACCTCCAAGTCAGTAAGGGGCCGGATAGAAAGAAAATCATTACACTTAGATAAGAAAAACAGTGGATCCCTGCATGCCAAGGTGCATTTGAAGCACTCAAAAACAGTCTAATCACTCCTCCAGTACTTGGACATCCTAACCTGAATGCTCATTTCATTGTGTACACGGATGCAAGTCAAACAGGACTTGGAGCAGTCTTGGCTCAACAAACAAGACTTGGAACAGAAGAAGTTCTTGTCTATGCAAGTCGCACCCTTAATTCAGCCGAGAGGAATTATTCAACGACTGAAAGGGAGTGCCTCGCTGTGGTCTGGGCTTTGGAGAAATGGAGCTACTACTTGGAGGCAAAGATCTTCACCGTTGTCACAGACCATGCTGCTCTGTAGTGGGTTCTGGCATCAGGCAAGACCAACAGCCGTCTTATTCGCTGGTCTATCAGACTGCAGAAGTTTGACTTCATCATTGAGTATCGCAAAGGAAAACTGAACGTTGTACCAGATGCCCTTTCTCAGATTACAGAGACTGCCAATGTTTGTCCTCCCTTGTGCAGTACTTATACTACCGCTAAATGTCTGGATGATTCCTTTCCTCTGGATGATGAGAGTGTATGGAGAGCACAGCAGAAGGATGCTGCCATCATGGCGATCCACAAGAGTCTGTCTGAAGAAGACTCCAAGAGTCGCTTCAATGATAAGTATAGCATAATTCAGGATAAAGTGTATCGAAAAACTCCAAGAGGAGATGGAATACACAGCACCCATTATCGCGTCTTCATTCCCTCTACATTGTGTGACCAGATAATCCAAGCTTTTCATGCCAATCCCATGAGTGGCCATCTTGGAGTTTTTAAAACTTATCAAAGACTGCAAGAGGTGGTTTACTGGCCAGCCATGTGGGTTGATACCCGGAAGTTTGTACAGCAGTGTGAAGTCTGCCAGAAATACAAACCAGACATTGGCAGACCTGCCGGGAAAATGCAGCAGACCGTGGTGAACCATCCAAATGAAATGTTGGGAATTGACCTCATGGGATCTTTTCCTCCCAGCCGGGGGACACGGAATGAACTTTTATTGGTGGTAGTGGACTACTACACACACTGGGTGGAGTTGTTTCCACTCCGCAAAGCCACTGCATCAGCCATTGCTCTAATTCTGAGAAGGGAGGTCTTTACCAGATTCGGGATTCCAGACCAAATCCTCTCTGACCGAGGTCCGCAGTTCATATCAGGAATCTACAAAGAGCTCTGTACCTACTGGGGTGTAATTGCCAAATTGACCACAGCCTATCATCCTCAGACCAACCTGACCGAGAGGGTAAACCGAACCCTGAAGGGGATGATTGCTTCATTCGTGGGGGATCAGCACACAAGGTGGGATCAGCATCTCCCTGAATTTCGCTTTGCACTGAACTCTGCCGTGCAGGAGACTTCTGGGGTCACTCCCGCCAAACTCCACCTGGGAAGACCACTAAAAGGTCCGATGGACAGAGTCTTGCAGTTCCAATGTTTCACCTGACTGCCCAGTGTTTGATGCCCTACAACACCATCACACCTTGCTAGCCAGAGTGGAGGCCAGCAAAACCAAAGCCAAACAACGACAGCTGAGAAACTATGACAAACATAGACAAGACGTGTTTTTCCCACCCAAGTCTCGTGTCTGGGTACGTTCACATCATCTGTCGAAGGCGTCTAAGAAGTTCACTGCCAAGCTAGCTTCGAGATGGATATGTCCATACCGTGTAGTGCAGCAGTTGGGACTAGTGAACTACTTGGTCTGTTTGGAGGACACTGGGGAAGATGTCAAGAGCCCAAGAGCCCCTCCCCAAAGAGCTGAATGAGCTCTCTTTATTTCCTCCTTCCTTACTGCTCATGCGCTCTTAAAGTGGCAGTGCATGGTGAAGGCTCTGTGCAGATTTCGCCACAAGTGTATTATCATGCAGGTTGAACAGAGAGCTCAGTGTATTATCAGGTTGAACAGAGAGCTCAGTGTATTATCATGCTGGTTGAACAGAGAGCTCAGTTTATTATCAGGATGAACAGAGAGCTCAGTGTATTATCAGCTTGAACAGAGAGATCAGTGTATTATCAGTTTGAACAGAGAGCTGAGTGTATTATCAGTTTGAACAGAGAGATCAGTGTATTATCATTTTGAACAGAGAGCTCAGTGTATTATCATGCAGGTTGAACAGAGAGCTCAGTGTATTATCAGGTTGAACAGAGAGCTCAGTGTATTATCAGGTTGTACAGAGAGCTCAGTGTATTATCAGGTTGAACAGAGAGCTCAGTGTATTATCAGGTTGAACAGAGAGCTCAGTGTATTATCAGGTTGAACAGAGAGCTCAGTGTATTATCAGGTTGAACAGAGAGCTCAGTGTATTATCATGCAGGTTGAACAGAGAGCTCAGTGTATTATCATGCTGGTTGAACAGAGAACTCAGTGTATTATTAGGTTGAACAGAGAGCTCAGTGTATTATCATGCAGTTTGAACAGATAGCGCAGTGTATTATTAGGTTGAACAGAGAGCTCAGTGTATTTTCAGTTTGAACAGAGAGATCAGTGGATTATCAGGTTGAACAGAGAGCTCAGTGTATTACCAGTTTGAATAGAGAGCTCAGTGTATTATCAGGTTGAACAGAGAGCTCAGTGTATTATCAGTTTGAACAGAGAGATCAGTGTATTATCAGTTTGTTCAGAGAGCTCAGTGTATTATCATGCAGGTTGAACAGAGAGATCAGTGTATTGTCAGGTTGAACAGAGAGCTCAGTGTATTATCAGGTTGTACAGAGAGCTCAGTGTATTATCAGGTTGTACAGAGAGCTCAGTGTATTATCATGAAGGTTGAGCATAAAGGATGTTTCTCAGTTCCATGAACACGTTACATCTCCCAGAACATCACTGTCTGTTCCAGGGTAAAACGTCCCCGTAAAGGATGTTTCTCAGGTCCATGATCACGTTACATCTCCCAGAACATCACTGTCTGTTACAGGGTAAAACGTCCCCCTAAAGGATGTTTCTCAGGTCCATGATCACGTTACATCTCCCAGAACATCACTGTCTGTTCCAGGGTAAAACGTCCCCCTAAAGGATGTTTCTCAGGTCCATGAACACGTTACATCTCCCAGAACATCACTGTCTGTTCCAGGGTAAAACGTCCCCCTAAAGGATGTTTCGCAGGTCCATGATCACGTTACATCTCCCAGAACATCACTGTCTGTTCCAGGGTAAAACGTCCCCCTAAAGGATGTTTCGCAGGTCCATGATCACGTTACATCTCCCAGAACATCACTGTCTGTTCCAGGGTAAAACGTCCCCGTAAAGGATGTTTCTCAGGTCCATGATCACGTTACATCTCCCAGAACATCACTGTCTGTTACAGGGTAAAACGTCCCCCTAAAGGATGTTTCTCAGGTCCATGATCACGTTACATCTCCCAGAACATCACTGTCTGTTCCAGGGTAAAACGTCCCCGTAAAGGATGTTTCTCAGTTCCATGAACACGTTACATCTCCCAGAACATCACTGTCTGTTCCAGGGTAAAACGTCCCCGTAAAGGATGTTTCTCAGGTCCATGATCACGTTACATCTCCCAGAACATCACTGTCTGTTACAGGGTAAAACGTCCCCCTAAAGGATGTTTCTCAGGTCCATGATCACGTTACATCTCAAATCAAATCAAATTTTATTTGTCACATACACATGGTTAGCAGATGTTAATGCGAGTGTAGCGAAATGCTTGTGCTTCTAGTTCCGACAATGCAGTAATAACGAGCAAGTAATCTAACTAACAATTCCAAAAAAAACTACTGTCATACACAGTGTAAGGGGATAAAGAATATGTACATAAGGATATATGAATGAGTGATGGTACAGAGCAGCATAGGCAAGATACAGTAGATGATATCGAGTACAGTATATACATATGAGATAAGTATGTAAACCAAGTGGCATAGTTAAAGTGGCTAGTGATACATGTATTACATAAGGATGCAGTCGATGATGTAGAGTACAGTATCAACGTATGCATGAGATGAACAATGTAGGGTAAGTAACATTATATAAGGTAGCATTGTTTAAAGTGGCTAGTGATATATTTACAACATTTCCCATCAATTCCCATGATTAAAGTGGCTGGAGTAGAGTCAGTGTCATTGACAGTGTGTTGGCAGTAGCCACTCAATGTTAGTGGTGGCTGTTTAACAGTCTGATGGCCTTGAGATAGAAGCTGTTTTTCAGTCTCTCGGTCCCAGCTTTGATGCACCTGTACTGACCTCGCCTTCTGGATGGCAGCGGGGTGAACAGGCAGTGGCTCGGGTGGTTGATGTCCTTGATGATCTTTATGGCCTTCCTGTAACATCGGGTGGTGTAGGTGTCCTGGAGGGCAGGTAGTTTGCCCCCGGTGATGCGTTGTGCAGACCTCACTACCCTCTGGAGAGCCTTACGGTTGAGGGCGGTGCAGTTGCCATACCAGGCGGTGATACAGCCCGCCAGGATGCTCTCGATTGTGCATCTGTAGAAGTTTGTGAGTGCTTTTGGTGACAAGCCGAATTTCTTCAGCCTCCTGAGGTTGAAGAGGCGCTGCTGCGCCTTCCTCACAATGCTGTCTGTGTGAGTGGACCAATTCAGTTTGTCTGTGATGTGTATGCCGAGGAACTTAAAACTTGCTACCCTCTCCACTACTGTTCCATCGATGTGGATGGGGGTGTTCCCTCTGCTGTTTCCTGAAGTCCACAATCATCTCCTTAGTTTTGTTGACGTTGAGTGTGAGGTTATTTTCCTGACACCACACTCCGAGGGCCCTCACCTCCTCCCTGTAGGCCGTCTCGTCGTTGTTGGTAATCAAGCCTACCACTGTTGTGTCGTCCGCAAACTTGATGATTGAGTTGGAGGCATGCATGGCCACGCAGTCGTGGGTGAACAGGGAGTACAGGAGAGGGCTCAGAACGCACCCTTGTGGGGCCCCAGTGTTGAGGATCAGCGGGGAGGAGATGTTGTTGCCTACCCTCACCACCTGGGGCGGCCCGTCAGGAAGTCCAGTACCCAGTTGCACAGGGGCGGGGTCGAGACCCAGGGTCTCGAGCTTGATGACGAGCTTGGAGGGTACTATGGTGTTGAATGCCGAGCTGTAGTCGATGAACAGCATTCTCACATAGGTATTCCTCTTGTCCAGATGGGTTAGGGCAGTGTGCAGTGTGGTTGAGATTGCATCGTCTGTGGACCTATTTGGGCGGTAAGCAAATTGGAGTGGGTCAAGGGTGTCAGGTAGGGTGGAGGTGATATGGTCCTTGACTAGTCTCTCAAAGCACTTCATGATGACGGATGTGAGTGCTACGGGCGGTAGTCGTTTAGCTCAGTTACCTTAGCTTTCTTGGGAACAGGAACAATGGTGGCCCTCTTGAAGCATGTGGGAACAGCAGACTGGTATAGGGATTGATTGAATATGTCCGTAAACACACCGGCCAGCTGGTCTGCGCATGCTCTGAGGGCGCGGCTGGGGATGCCGTCTGGGCCTGCAGCCTTGCGAGGGTTAACACGTTTAAATGTCTTACTCACTTCGGCTGCAGTGAAGGAGAGACCGCATGTTTCCGTTGCAGGCCGTGTCAGTGGCACTGTATTGTCCTCAAAGCGGGCAAAAAGTTATTTAGTCTGCCTGGGAGCAAGACATCCTGGTCCGTGACTGGGCTGGGTTTCTTCCTGTAGTCCGTGATTGACTGTAGACCCTGCCACATACCTCTTGTGTCTGAGCCGTTGAATTGAGATTCTACTTTGTCTCTGTACTGGCGCTTAGCTTGTTTGATAGCCTTGCGGAGGGAATAGCTGCACTGTTTGTATTCAGTCATGTTACCAGACACCTTGCCCTGATTAAAAGCAGTGGTTCGTGCCTTCAGTTTCACACGAATGCTGCCATCAATCCACGGTTTCTGGTTAGGGAATGTTTTAATCGTTGCTATGGGAACGACATCTTCAACGCACGTTCTAATGAACTCGCACACCGTATCAGCATATTCGTCAATGTTGTTATCTGACGCAATACGAAACATCTCCCAGTCCACGTGATGGAAGCAGTCTTGGAGTGTGGAGTCAGCTTGGTCGGACCAGCGTTGGACAGACCTCAGCGTGGGAGCTTCTTGTTTTAGTTTCTGTCTGTAGGCAGGGATCAACAAAATGGAGTCGTGGTCAGCTTTTCCGAAAGGGGGGCGGGGCAGGGCCTTATATGCGTCGCGGAAGTTAGAGTAACAATGATCCAGGGTCTTTCCACCCCTGGTTGCGCAATCGATATGCTGATAAAATTTAGGGAGTCTTGTTTTCAGATTAGCCTTGTTAAAATCCCCAGCTACAATGAATGCAGCCTCCGGATAAATCGTTTCCAGTTTGCAGAGAGTTAAATAACGTTCGTTCAGAGCCATCGATGTGTCTGCTTGGGGGGGATATATACGGCTGTGATTATAATCGAAGAGAATTCTCTTGGTAGATAATGCGGTCTACATTTGATTGTGAGGAATTCTAAATCAGGTGAACAGAAGGATTTGAGTTCCTGTATGTTTCTTTCATCACACCATGTCACGTTAGTCATAAGGCTTCCGGCGCCGACAGAGATGGCCGCCTCGCTTCGCGTTCCTAGGAAACTATGCAGTTTTTTGTTTTTTTACGTGTTATTTCTTACACTAGTACCCCAGGTCATCTTAGGTTTCTTTACATACAGCCGAGAAGAACTACTGAATATAAGATCAGCGTCAACTCACCATCAGTACGACCAAGAATATGTTTTTCGCGATGCGGATCCTGTGTTCTGCCTTACATCTCCCAGAACATCACTGTCTGTTCCAGGGTAAAACGTCCCCGTAAAGGATGTTTCTCAGGTCCATGATCACATCTAGACTCAGGATAAACAAATTCACCTAACTGGAGTCTTTACTTAATTATTCCGTTTCCTAATTATTTGTGGAGTACAGTGAAGTGATGTTGTAGCGTGTAGTCCAGAGAGTTGTTCCCTATGAGGATGTAAGAAGTGTTGTGTATGAGACTTCCCTGACTTCTCTGTCCTCTGGCTGGTTGTCAGGCCCCAGGCCAGCCCTAGAGGATGCCCTCTCTCTACACTGAAGATAAATGGATTGTTCCCTGTAGTATTGCTGATGAATAACCTGGCCCAGCCATACACACCAAGGCTCCTCAATGCTGCGACAAGGTTACTTTTCAGAATAGGTTGTTGAACTGAGGAATCATCAACTTCAGCTTGACATAAATGTAATTCAAGACAGTCGTAGCACTAATGTACATTTGAATACCTATGGAATTATACTGAAGGATCACAGGTATTCATGATGTCACCAAGAGGGTGTCTACTTGAACTGTTTAATATTAGATGATTAAAAGATGAAATATATCTGATGAGTTCATAACTAATGGTGGTGCTGTCATTTCACTTAATGCTGAACATTTAAAGTTAGCTGAGGTAGTCTACTGTGCCGCTGCTGCTTCCTGCTGTACACAGGAAGGAAGTGGTGTACTTTACTTAAGTCTGTTCTCCCTCGAAACACACTGAACCTTGTCTGGCTTCTACTGTCACATCAAACAAGAATCTACAAACTATATTTCCTATTTAATATGATTCAGAAAATAAACCCCATCAAGATGGAACAACATATTCACTGTTAATATGATGTATAAATAAACCCAATATGGAATATTAGATTCAGGAAAGTAAAGTCTGGTAATTAACCAAATCAACTTTGTTTTCAAGCTAATAATGTATCGACTCTGAGATGTACAGTTCCTTTGTTCAGACTGTATTCCTGTTTCTCTGAGGCTAAAAGCCACAGCTCTCTGAGTTCTTCACCCAGATAACAGCACGTGTCCCCTAGGAGGCCGTTACTCTGCCTTCTCCTTCATTTGAATTGAAAGGATCCATGTTGTTTCTGTATCTGTGCGTATTCTGGGTTCCTGATATTTGCATTTCTGTAACAACAAAGGCCAGTCTTGTCAGATCAGAGACTCAGAATGTTGTTCCTCCAACATAATGAACAGGTTGCTCCTTTATAGACAATCAAATCCTCTAGCAGAGAATCATGTTTAACTCACGGATGAAGATGATGTGCAGAGGATATGCTGAAACCCTTGAAGGGCATGTGTTAAACGGTCTACTTTACTCTACACCTGTGTGTGTTCAACTGGGATAATATTGGAGTTAGCCAAGTAGTTTCCTCCTGCTCTCAGTTGCTACTAGAAACAGCAATATGCCATTACTGTTCTGTAGTTGCAGTAATCTCCACTTTAAGATGTGTAACTGTTGATATTACTGTGGCTCGCCACCATATGATTACCTGGAGTAACTGAGGTTGAAATGTGACTGTTTGACTGCGTTTAGTAATGAGGTACTTAAGATCTAACTGATCTGGTCTCTAAATTGATGTTGAAGCATGGCTCTATATCAAACCTAATTACTAAGAAGAGGAGAAGAGAGGAGGGGAAAGGAACGGGAAATGAGAGGGGGAGGGAGGGAGGGGGTGAGGAGAGGAGAGACGGGAAGAGAAGAGGAGGAGGGAGGGGAAGGGAGAGGAGAGGAGAGGCGGGAAGAGAAGTGGAGGAGGGAGGGCAAGGGAGAGGAAGGGAGAGGAGAGGAGAGATGGGAAGAGAAGAGGAGGAGGGAGGGGAAGGGAGAGGAGAGTTGTACAGTCGTCTCAAATAAAACTGTGAAGGACCTTGGCGTTACTCTGGACCCTGATCTCTCTTTTGAAGAACATATCAAGACCATTTCAAGGACAGCTTTTTTCCATCTACGTAACATTGCAAAAATCAGAAACTTTCTGTCCAAAAATGATGCAGAAAAATGTATCCATGCTTTTGTCACTTCTAGGTTAGACTACTGCAATGCTCTACTTTCCGGCTACACTAAATAAAGCACTAAATAAACTTCAGTGCTAAATACGGGTGCTAGAATCCTGACTAGAACCAAAAAAATGTGATCATATTACTCCAGTGCTAGCCTCCCTACACTGGCTTCCTGTCAAAGCAAGGGCTGATTTCAAGGTTTTACTGCTAACCTACAAAGCATTACATGGGCTTGCTCCTACCTATCTCTCTGATTTGGTCCTGCCGTACATACCTACACGTACGCTACGGTCACAAGACGCAGGCCTCCTAATTGTCCCTAGAATTTCTAAGCAAACAGCTGGAGGCAGGGCTTTCTCCTATAGCGCTCCATTTTTATGGAACGGTCTGCCTACCCATGCCAGAGACGCAAACTCGGTCTCAACCTTTAAGTCTTTACTGACGACTTATCTCTTCAGTGGGTCATATGATTGAGTGTAGTCTGGCTCAGGAGTGTGAAGGTGAACAGAAAGGCTCTGGAACAACGAACCGCCCTTGCTGTCTCTGCCCTTGCTGTCTCTGCCTGGCCGGGCTCTCTCATACCGTCCCTGGGAGGGGTGCGTCACTGATGTGGTCATCCTGTCTGAGTTGGCGCCCCCCCCTTGGGTTGTGCCGTGGCGGAGATCTTTGTGGGCTGTACTCAGCCTTGTCTCAGGATGGTAAGTTGGTGGTTGAAGATATCCCTCTAGTGGTGTGGGGGCTGTGCTTTGGCAAAGTGGGTGAGGTTATATCCTTCCTGTTTGGCCCAGTCCGGGGGTGTCCTCGGATGGGGCCACAGTGTCTCCTGACCCCTCCTGTCTCAGCCTCCAGTATTTATGCTGCAGTAGTTTATGTGTCGGGGGGCTAGGGTCAGTTTGTTATATCTGGAGTACTTCTCCTGTCCTATTCGGTGTCCTGTGTGAATTTAAGTGTGCTCTCTCTAATTCTCTCTTTCTCTCTTTCTTTCTCTCTCTCGGAGGACCTGAGCCCTAGGACCATGCCTCAGGACTACCTGACATGATGACTCCTTGCTGTCCCCAGTCCACCTGGCTGTGCTGCTGCTCCAGTTTCAACTGATCTGCCTTATTATTATTGGACCACGCTGGTCATTTATGAACATTTGAACATCTTGGCCATGTTCTGTTATAATCTCCACCCGGCACAGCCAGAAGAGGACTGGCCACCCCACATAGCCTGGTTCCTCTCTAGGTTTCTTCCTAGGTTTTGGCCTTTCTAGGGAGTTTTTCCTAGCCACCGTGCTTCTACACCTGCATTGCTTGCTGTTTGGGGTTTTATGCTGGGTTTCTGTACAGCACTTTGAGATATCAGCTGATGTACGAAGGGCTATATAAATACATTTGATTTGATTTGAGGAGAGGAGGGTGAAATTAGAGGGGGAGGGAGGGAGGGAGGGAGGGAGGGGAGGGGATGGGATGGGAGGGGGGAAGAGGAGAGGAGAATATGTATGGAGTCAAACGAAGAAGGGTCTACTGCAGCACCTAGATCTTCTGCACAGATTCTGTCAGACCTGGGCCCTGAGAGTAAATCTCAGTAAGACAAAAATAATTGTGTTCCAAAAAAGGTCCAAAATCCATCTAGACAGCTTTGCCCTAGAGCACAAAAAAAACAATACATACCTCGGCCGAAACATCAACGCTACAGGTAACTTCCACAAAGCTGTGAACGATCTGAGAGAAAAGGCAAGTGGCTTCAACACCCTCAAAAGAAACATAACATTTGGTATACCAATTAGGATCTGGCTAAATATACCTGAATCAGTTATAGAACCCATTGCCCTTTATGGTTGTGAGGTCTGCGGTTCGCTCAAAAACCAAGAATTCACAAATGGGACAAACACCAAGTTGAGAATTCTGCAAGAATATTCTCCATGTACAGCGCAAAACATCATATAACGCATGCAGAGCAGAATTAGGTCGATACCCGCTAATTATCAAAATCCAGAAAAGAGTACTACATTCTACAACCACCTAAAAGGAAGTGATTCCCAAACCTTCCTTTAACAAAGTCATCACCTACAGTGAGATGAACCTGGGGAAGTGTCCCCCAAGCAAGCGGGTCCTGGAGCTCTTTTGACAAACACAAACAGAGCCCCAGGACAGCAAAACAATTAGACCCAACCAAATTAACAAAATAACAGAGCACACTACAATGCTATTTGACCCTAAACAGAGAGTACACAGTGGCAAGATACCTGACCACTGTGACTGACCCAAAATGAAGGAAAGTTTTGACTATGTACAAACTCAGTGAGCATAGCCTTGCTATTGAGAAAGGCCGCCATAGGCAGACCTGGCTTTCAATAAAATACACACTGCCCACAAAATGAGGTGGAAACTGAGCTGCACTTCCTAACCTCTTGTCAAATGTATGACCATATTAGAGACACATATTTGCCTCAGATTACACAGACCCACAAAGAATTTGAAAACAAATCCAATATTGATTAACTCCCATAACTATATTAAAGCTCCCGGAATATCTCTATTTCTACTGTAGACTACTGTAAACTATATTAAAGGTTCCAGAATATCTCTATTTCTACTTTAGACTGTTGTAAACTATATTAAAGGTCCCAGAATATCTCTATTTCCACTTTAGACTGTTGTAAACTATATTAAAGGTCCCAGAATATCTCTATTTCCACTTTAGACTGTTGTAAACTATATTAAAGGTCCCAGAATACATGGAAGATCTCTAATTCTACTGTAAACTGCTGTAAACTACATTATAGGTCCCAAAAGATCTCTAATTCTACTGTAAACTGCTGTAAACTACATTATAGGTCCCAGAAGATCTCTAATTCTACTGTAAACTGCTGTAAACTACATTATAGGTCCCAGAAGATCTCTAATTCTACTGTAAACTGCTGTAAACTACATTATAGGTCCCAGAAGATCTCTAATTCTACTGTAAACTGCTGTAAACTACATTATAGGTCCCAGAAGATCTCTAATTCTACTGTAAACTGCTGTAAACTACATTATAGGTCCCAGAAGATCTCTAATTCTACTGTAAACTGCTGTAAACTATATTAAAGGTCCCAGAATATCTCTATTTCCACTTTAGACTGTTGTAAACTACATTATAGGTCCCAGAAGATCTCTAATTCTACTGTAAACTGCTGTAAACTACATTATAGGTCCCAGAAGATCTCTAATTTTACTGTAAACTGCTGTAAACTACATTATAGGTCCCAGAAGATGTGCCTTTAAATTCCATTAAATGAATGCCTAGAATCCTCTTAAAACTTTTTATAAAAGTGTAATCATTTGTATGTTTTATTTGAATGCTAGTCATTGTTAAAGTTGAACACCTCTGTGTTTGGATGATGAAGATCTGTCTATTTTCCTTAGCCACTCTATATAGAGACATAATGCTTTATTGAGCCTGTTTTGTTTATCTGTGGAATGGAGATCGCTGGGAAGGAATCATCCTGCAGAATGAATGGAGCCTAACCCTATGCCATGAGCAGCACTCCATTATTTCCTTCAGTTTCTAAAGATAAACTGGTGGTGAAGTGAATGCTGCGATCCTCAGTCAGCTCTAAACTGAGTCTCAATAAGGCTGTCTGAGCCAGGCTAGATGGACACTGCATCTGTCCTCCCACAGAGAGAAGATCAACTAGAAACAAATGATGTTAACGCATTTTAAAGTGATAAATATTTCAGCGCTACGCAGAACATATTTAAAATATATTTAGTGCTTCCTATTGGGAGATTAGGATCCATTCAGTTTAGAGATAATCAATGTGGTGTAGTGGTTGTTCGTGCCTGGCCGCCTGTCCGTGCCGAGGCTAGATGCTGCAGCACAAGGCAGGCCAGTAAGTGCTATAGAAGAGGCTTACTGGTGACATTTTTCATCTACATTTTCTGGAAATGGAACCAGTTGTCAAAGAACTGCTCTCTGATATTCAATCACATATCCCAATGCCTTGGCTGTATAATTCATTTGCACTGTAAAGAAGAAAATGAAACAGACTTTTGACTGTGAAACAGGGTAATCTTACTCAGAAGAATCAGACGAATACCGTTGTTTCCTACAGAAATGTAGTCTTTACACATTTCTACATTAATTATAGTGCTGTATGAGACTAATACCGCTCTTTTTGTTTCAATACATTCACTACATAACATATTACATTAGATATCCATGTTTCACTACATAACATACTACATTAGATATCCATGTTTCACTACATAACATATTACATTAGATATCCATGTTTCACTACATAACATACTACATTAGATATCCATGTTTCACTACATAACATATAACATACATTAGATATCCATGTTTTCATAACATACTACATTAGATATACATAACATACTACATTAGATATCCATGTTTCACTACATAACATAATACATTAGATATCCATGTTTCACTACATAACATACTACATTAGATATCCATGTTTCACTACATAACATACTACATTAGATATCCATGTTTCACTACATAACATACTACATTAGATATCCATGTTTCACTACATAACATACTACATTAGATATCCATGTTTCACATTAGATATCCATGTTTCAACATAACATACTACATTAGATATCCATGTTTCACTACATAACATACTACATTAGATATCCATGTTTCACTACATAACATACTACATTAGATATCCATGTTTCACTACATAACATGTTTCACTACATAACATACTACATTAGATATCCATGTTTCACTATGTAACATACTACATTAGATATCCATGTTTCACTACATAACATACTACATTAGATATCCATGTTTCACTACATAACATACTACATTAGATATCCATGTTTCACTACATTTACTACATAACATACTACATTAGATATCCATGTTTCACTACATAACATACTACATTAGATATCCATGTTTCACTACATAACATACTACATTAGATATCCATGTTTCACTACATTCACTACATAACATACTACATTAGATATCCATGTTTCACTATGTAACATACTACATTAGATATCCATGTTTCACTACATAACATACTACATTAGATATCCATGTTTCACTACATAACATACTACATTAGATATCCATGTTTCACTACATAACATACTACATTAGATATCCATGTTTAACATAACACTACATTAGATATCCATGTTTCACTACATAACATACTACATTAGATATCCATGTTTCACTACATAACATACTACATTAGATATCCATGTTTCACTACATAACATACTACATTAGATATCCATGTTTCACTACATAACATACTACATTAGATATCCATGTTTCACTACATAACATACTACATTAGATATCCATGTTTCACTACATAACATACTACATTAGATATCCATGTTTCACTACATAACATATTACATTAGATATCCATGTTTCACTACATAACATACTACATTAGATATCCATGTTTCACTATATAACATACTACATTAGATATCCATGTTTCACTACATAACATACTACATTAGATATCCATGTTTCACTATATAACATACTACATTAGATATCCATGTTTCACTACATAACATATTACATTAGATATCCATGTTTCACTACATAACATACTACATTAGATATCCATGTTTCACTACATAACATACTACATTAGATATCCATGTTTCACTACATAACATACTACATTAGATATCCATGTTTCACTACATAACATACTACATTAGATATCCATGTTTCACTACATAACATACTACATTAGATATCCATGTTTCACTACATAACATACTACATTAGATATCCATGTAACATACTACATTAGATATCCATGTTTCACTACATAACATACTACATTAGATATCCATGTTTCACTACATAACATACTACATTAGATATCCATGTTTCACTACATAACATACTACATTAGATATCCATGTTTCACTACATAACATACTACATTAGATATCCATGTTTAACATACTATGTAACATACATTAGATATCCATGTTTCACTACATTAGATATCCATAACATACATAACATTAGATATCCATGTTTCACTACATAACATACTACATTAGATATCCATGTTTCACTACATAACATACTACATTAGATATCCATGTTTCACTACATAACATACTACATTAGATATCCATGTTTCACTACATTCACTACGTAACATACTACATTAGATATCCATGTTTCACTACATAACATACTACATTAGATATCCATGTTTCACTACATAACATACTACATTAGATATCCATGTTTCACTACATTCACTATGTAACATACTACATTAGATATCCATGTTTCACTACATAACATACTACATTAGATATCCATGTTTCACTACATAACATACTACATTAGATATCCATGTTTCACTACATAACATACTACATTAGATATCCATGTTTCACTACATAACATACTACATTAGATATCCATGTTTCACTACATAACATACTACATTAGATATCCATGTTTCACTACATAACATACTACATTAGATATCCATGTTTCACTACATAACATACTACATTAGATATCCACTACATTAGATATCCATGTTTCACTACATAACATACTACATTAGATATCCATGTTTCACATTAGATAACATACTACATTAGATATCCATGATATCCATGTTTCACTACATAACATACTACATTAGATATCCATGTTTCACTACATAACATACTACATTAGATATCCATGTTTCACTACATAACATACTACATTAGATATCCATGTTTCACTACATAACATACTACATTAGATATCCATGTTTCACTACATAACATACTACATTAGATATCCATGTTTCACTACATAACATACTACATTAGATATCCATGTTTCACTACATAACATACTACATTAGATATCCATGTTTTCATAACATACTACATTAGATATCCAACATGTTTACATAACATACTACATTAGATATCCATGTTTCACTACATAACATACTACATTAGATATCCATGTTTCTACATAACATAACATACTACATTAGATATCCATGTTTCACTACATAACATACTACATTAGATATCCATGTTTCACTACATAACATACTACATTAGATATCCATGTTTCACTACATAACATATACATTAGATATCCATGTGTTTCACTACATAACATACTACATTAGATATCCATGTTTCACTACATAACATACTACATTAGATATCCATGTTTCACTACATAACATACTACATTAGATATCCATGTTTCACTACATAACATACTACATTAGATATCCATGTTTCACTACATAACATACTACATTAGATATCCATGTTTCACTACATAACATAACTACATTAGATATCCATGTTTCACTACATAACATACTACATTAGATATCCATGTTTCACATAACATACTACATTAGATATCCATGTTTCATAACATACTACATTAGATATCCATGTTTCACATGTTTCATTAGATACATGTTTCACTACATAACATACTACATTAGATATCCATGTTTCACTACATAACATACTACATTAGATATCCATGTTTCACTACATAACATACTACATTAGATATCCATGTTTCACTACATAACATACTACATTAGATATCCATGTTTCACTACATAACATACTACATTAGATATCCATGTTTCACTACATAACATACTACATTAGATATCCATGTTTCACTACAACATACTACATTAGATATCCATGTTTCACTACATAACATACTACATTAGATATCCATGTTTCACTACATAACATACTACATTAGATATCCAACATACTACATTAGATATCCATGTTTCACTACATAACATACTACATTAGATATCCATGTTTCACTACATAACATACTACATTAGATATCCATGTTTCACTACATAACATACTACATTAGATATCCATGTTTCACTACATAACATACTACATTAGATATCCATGTTTCACTACATAAACATACATTACATTAGATATCCATGTTTCACTACATAACATACTACATTAGATATCCATGTTTCACTACATAACATACTACATTAGATATCCATGTTTCACTACATAACATACTACATTAGATATCCATGTTAACATACTACATTAGATATCCATGTTTCACTACATAACATACTACATTAGATATCCATGTTTTCACTCACATAACATACTACATTAGATATCCATGTTTCACTACATAACATACTACATTAGATATCCATGTTTCACTACATAACATACTACATTAGATATCCATACTACATTAGATATCCATGTTTCACTACATAACATACTACATTAGATATCCATGTTATCCACTACATAACATACTACATTAGATATCCATGTTTTTCACTACATAACATACTACATTAGATATCCATGTTTAACATACTACATTAGATATCCATGTTTCAACATACATACATTAGATATCCATGTTTCACTACATAACATACTACATTAGATATCCATGTTTCACTACATTAGATATAACATACTACATTAGATATCCATGTTTCACTACATAACATACTACATTAGATATCCATGTTTCACTACATAACATACTACATTAGATATCCATGTTTCACTATCCATAACATACTACATTAGATATCCATGTTTTTCACTACATTAGATAACATACTACATTAGATATCCATGTTTCACTACATAACATACTACATTAGATATCCATGTTTCACTACATAACATACTACATTAGATATCCATGTTTCACTACATAACATACTACATTAGATATCCATGTTTCACTACATAACATACTACATTAGATATCCATGTTTCACTACATCTATAACATACTACATTAGATATCCATGTTTCACTACATAACATACTACATTAGATATCCATGTTTCACTACATAACATACTACATTAGATATCCATGTTTCACTACATAACATACTACATTAGATATCCATGTTTCACTACATAACATACTACATTAGATATCCATGTTTCACTACATAACATACTACATTAGATATCCATGTTTCACTACATAACATACTACATTAGATATCCATGTTTTTCATACTACATTAGATATCCATGTTTCAACATAACTACATTAGATATCCATGTTTCACTACATAACATACTACATTAGATATCCATGTTTCACTACATAACATACTACATTAGATATCCATAACATACTACATTAGATATCCATGTTTCACTACATAACATACTACATTAGATATCCATGTAACATACTACATTAGATTACATAACATACTACATTAGATATCCATGTTTCACTACATAACATACTACATTAGATATCCATGTTTCACTACATAACATAACATACATTAGATATCCATGTTTCAGATACATGTTTCACTATAACATACTACATTAGATATCCATGTTTCACTACATAACATACTACATTAGATATCCATGTTTCACTACATGTAACATACTACATTAGATATCCATGTTTCACTACATAACATACTACATTAGATATCCATGTTTCATACTACATTAGATATCCATGTTTCATTCTATAACATACTACATTAGATATCCATGTTTCACTACATAACATACTACATTAGATATCCATGTTTCACTACATTCATTACATAACATATTACATTAGATATCCATGTTTCACTACATTCACTACATAACATATTACATTAGATATCCATGTTTCACTACATTCATTACATAACATACTACATTAGATATCCATGTTTCACTACATAACATACTACATTAGATATCCATGTTTCACTACATAACATACTACATTAGATATCCATGTTTCACTACGTAACATACTACATTAGATATCCATGTTTCACTACATAACATACTGCATTAGATACATGTTTCACTACATAACATACTACATTAGATATCCATGTTTCACTACATAACATACTACATTAGATATCCATGTTTCACTACATAACATACTACATTAGATATCCATGTTTCACTACATAACATACTACATTAGATATCCATGTTTCACATTCACATAACATACTACATTAGATATCCATGTTTCACTACATAACATACTACATTAGATATCCATGTTTCACTAGATACATGTTTAACATACTACATTAGATATCCATGTTTCACTACATAACATACTACATTAGATATCCATGTTTCCATGTTTCACTACATAACATACTACATTAGATATCCATGTTTCACTACATTCATAACATACTACATTAGATATCCATGTTTCACTACATAACATATTACATTAGATATCCATGTTTAACATACTACATTAGATATCCATGTTTCACATACATACATTAGATATCCATGTTTCACTACATATCCACATACATAACATACATTAGATATCCATGTTTCACTACATTCACTACATAACATACTACATTAGATATCCATGTTTCATCCATGTTTCACTACATAACATACTACATTAGATATCCATGTTTCACTACATAACATACTACATTAGATATCCATGTTTCACTCACTAATAACATACTACATTAGATATCCATGTTTCACTACATAACATACTACATTAGATATCCATGTTTCACTACATAACATACTACATTAGATATCCATGTTTCACTACATAACATACTACATTAGATATCCATGTTTCACTACATAACATACTACATTAGATATCCATGTTTCACTACATAACATACTACATTAGATATCCATGTTTCACTACATAACATACTACATTAGATATCCATGTTTCACTACATAACATACTACATTAGATATCCATGTTTTTAACACTACTACATAACATACTACATTAGATATCCATGTTTCACTACATAACATACTACATTAGATATCCATGTTTCACTACATAACATACTACATTAGATATATAACATACTACATTAGATATCCATGTTTCACTACATAACTACATTAGATACACTACATAACATACTACATTAGATATCCATGTTTCACTACATAACATACTACATTAGATATCCATGTTTCTACATTACATACTACATTAGATATCCATGTTTCACTACATAACATACTACATTAGATATCCATGTTTCACTACATAACATACTACATTAGATATCCATGTTTCACTACATAACATACTACATTAGATATCCATGTTTCACTACATAACATACTACATTAGATATCCATGTTTCACTACACTACGTAACATACTACATTAGATATCCATACACTACATAACATTTCATTAGATATCCATGTAACATAACATACTACATTAGATATCCATGTTTCACTTAACATACTACATTAGATATCCATGTAACATACTACATTAGATATCCATGTTTCACTACATACATTAGATATACATTACATTAGATATCCATGTTTCACTACATTCTACATTAGATATCCATGTTTCAACATACTACATTAGATATCCATGTTTCACTACATAACATACTACATTAGATATCCATGTTTCACTATGTAACATACTACATTAGATATCCATGTTTCACTACATAACATTCATTAGATATCCATGTTTCACTACTTAACATACTACATTAGATATCCATGTTTCACTACATAACATACTACATTAGATATCCATGTTTCACTACATAACATACTACATTAGATATCCATGTTTCACTATGTAACATACTACATTAGATATCCATGTTTCACTACATAACATACTACATTAGATATCCATGTTTCACTACATAACATACTACATTAGATATCCATGTTTCACTATGTAACATACTACATTAGATATCCATGTTTCACTACATTCACTACATAACATATTACATTAGATATCCATGTTTCACTACATAACATAATACATTAGATATCCATGTTTCACTACGTTCATTACATAACATACTACATTAGATATCCATGTTTCACTACATTCATATACATAACATATACTACATTAGATATCCATGTTTCACTACATTCACATTAGATACATGTTTCACTACATAACATTACATTAGATATCCATGTTTCACTACATTACATTACATTAGATATCCATGTTTACATAACATACTAACATTAGATATCCATGTTTCACATTACATAACATACTACATTAGATATCCATGTTTCACTACATTAGATACATACTACATTAGATATCCATGTTTCATAACATACTACATTAGATATCCATGTTTCACTACATAACATACTACATTAGATATCCATGTTTCACTACATAACATACTACATTAGATATCCATGTTTCACTACATAACATACTACATTAGATATCCATGTTTCACTACATAACATACTACATTAGATATCCATGTTTCACTACATAACATATTACCATTAGATATCCATGTTTCACTACATAACATACTACATTAGATATCCATGTTTCACTACATAACATATTACATTAGATATCCATGTTTCACTACATTCACTACATAACATATTACATTAGATATCCATGTTTCACTACATTCATTACATAACATACTACATTAGATATCCATGTTTCACTACATAACATACTACATTAGATATCCATATTTCACTACATAACATACTACATTAGATATCCATGTTTCACTACATTCATTACATAACATACTACATTAGATATCCATGTTTCACTACATAACATACTACATTAGATATCCATGTTTCACTACATAACATACTACATTAGATATCCATGTTTCACTACATTCACTACATAACATACTACATTAGATATCCATGTTTCACTACATTCACTATGTAACATACTACATTAGATATCCATGTTTCACTACATAACATACTGCATTAGATATCCATGTTTCACTACATTCACTACTTAACATATTACATTTGATATCCATGTTTCACTATGTAACATACTACATTAGATATTATTTTGGAAATAATGATAATAAAATAAACACCCTTTCCAAACATATCCTGTGATGCGATTTCGAAGATAATGCTAGATACATAGTACAGTGAGTCTTGGCGTAGCTCTCCCTACATCCCTCCCTCCCTGTGTTTTTCATTTGCTGGTTTTCCATTATCTGCAGCCATCTAGTGTTGCTTCTGTGTCCTAGAAATGATCCTGCTCCTCTTCTACAGAATTTACTGTTGACATTATGCTGATCCTCTTTTACAGGCTTTACTACAGACATTATCCTGCTCCTCTTCTACAGGATTTACAACAGACATTATCCTGCTCTTCTTCCACACAAATTAATACTGGAGATACATACTGCTGCAAGATACGTTGAAGAAGTTACAATTATTGGCCTGATTATTGTATTATCTCAATGAATATGATTACCTGTTAGAATGGTGGTTGATTACAGATAAAGAATTATAATAAGCATGATAAACTGAGCTGAAGCTAATGAGAAAGTCAGAGATCAGACACCTACAGTCTAGAGGTGAAGTAGTGGTCAGACAGTCGAAGATCAGACACCTGCAGTCTAGAGGTGATGTAGTGTTCAGACAGTCAGAGATCAGACACCTGGGATCTAGAGGTGATGTAGTGTTCAGTCAGAGATCAGACACCTGCAGTCTAGAGGTGATGTAGTGTTCAGACAGTCAGAGATCAGACACCTACTGTCTAGAGGTGATGTAGTGTTCAGACAGAGATTACAGTCTAGAGGTGATGTAGTTCAGTCAGAGATCACACTACAGTCTCGTGGTGATGTAGTGTTCAGACAGTCAGAGATAAGACACGTACAGTCTAGAAGTGATGTAGTGTTCAGACAGTCAGAGATCAGACACCTGCAGTCTAGAGGTGATGTAGTGTTCAGTAAGAGATCAGACACCTGCAGTCTAGAGGTGATGTAGTGTTCAGTCAGAGATCAGACACCTACAGTCTAAAGGTGATGTAGTGTTCAGTTAAAGATCAGACACCTACAGTCTCGTGGTGATGTAGTGTTCAGTCAGAGATCAGACACCTGCAGGCTAGAGGTGATGTAGTGTTCAGTCAGAGATTAGACACCTGCAGTCTAGAGGTGATGTAGTGTTCAGTCAGAGATCAGACACCTACAGTCTCGTGGTGATGTAGTGTTCAGTCAGAGATCAGACACCTGCAGGCTAGAGGTGATGTAGTGTTCAGTCAGAGATTAGACACCTGCAGTCTAGAGGTGATGTAGTGTTCAGTCAGAGATCAGACACCTAAAGTCTAAAAGTGATGTAGTGTTCAGTCAGAGATCAGACACCTACAGTCTAGAGGTGATGTAGTGTTCAGTCAGAGATCAGACACCTAAAGTCTAAAAGTGATGTAGTGTTCAGTCAGAGATCAGACACCTACAGTCTAAAAGTGATGTAGTGTTCAGTCAGAAATCAGACACCTGCAATCTAAAGGTGATGTAGTGTTCAGACAGTCAGAGATCAGATACCTGCAGTCTAGAGGTGATATAGTGTTCAGACAGTCAGAAATCAGACACCTACAGTCTAGAAGTGATGTAGTGGTCAGGCAGTCAGATATCAGACACCTGCAGTCTAGAGGTGATGTAGTGTTCAGTCAGAGATCAGACACCGACAGTCTAGTGGTGATGTAGTGTTCAGTCAGGTATCAGACACCTGCAGTCTAGTGGTGATGTAGTGTTCAGTCAGAGATCAGACACCTGCAGTCTAGAGGTGATGTAGTGGTCAGGCAGTCAGAGATCAGACACCTGCAGTCAAGAGGTGATGTAGTGTTCAGTCAGAGATCAGACACCTGCAGTCTAGAGGTGATGGAGTTGTCAGGCAGTCAGAGATCAGACACCTGCAGTCAAGAGGTGATGTAGTGTTCAGTCAGAGATCAGACACCTGCATCCTAAAGGTGATGTAGTGGTCAGGGAGTCAGAGATCAGACACCTGCCGTCTAGAGGTGATGTAGTGTTCAGTCAGTCAGAAATCAGACACCAACAGTCTACAGGTGTTGTACTTTTTAATTACCGTTCATATATTTATTTATTTTTTCCTCAACTTTTTCACTCCGGACGCTTTATCTGGACACGATTCGTCAGGACCTCCAACAGCCGAAGCTAAGTAGTAACATTAACATGATGCCTTCTAATTGCAGCCGCTGTACTCGCCTTACGGCGAGGATAGCTGTGCTGCAAGCCCAGCTTCAGACGCAAATCGTTAGGCAAGGGTAATTTCAGTGTAGGAAAGGATGAAACAGCGTCTATGCCACCAGTAAGTACAGATAGTAGTATAAATCCCCTGACACAGTCCCCGCAGCCGGACAACTTTCTCACGGTTTCTGGAAGGAAATGCTGTAGGAACGCTCAACCGGTGTCGCTCATTCAGCCGACAGAAACTTTCAACCGGTTTTCCCCATTAAGCAGCGGGTCGGAGTCAGAGGCCGATTCTTCTCTGGTCTCTACTCCTCCCGTTACGGGGTCTGAGACGCCGAAGCTTCCCACCATTAGCTCTGACAAATTGAAAACTCTAGTCATTGGCGACTCCATTACCCGCAGCATTAGACTTAAAGCGAATCATCCAGCGATCATACACTGTTTACCCGGGGCAGGGCTACCGACGTTAAGGCTAATCTGAAGATGGTGCTGGCTAAAGCTAAAACTGGCGAGTGTAGAGAGTATAGTGATATTGTTATCCACGTCGGCACCAACGATGTTAGGATGAAACAGTCAGAGATCACCAAGCGCAACATAGCTTCTGCGTGCATATCAGCTAGAAAGATGTGTCGGCATCGAGTAATTGTCTCTGGCCCCCTCCCAGTTAGGGGAGTGATGAGCTCTACAGCAGAGTCTCACAACTCAATCGCTGGTTGAAAACTGTTTTCTGCCCCTCCCAAAAGATAGAATGTGTAGATAATTGGCCCTCTTTCTGGGACTCACCCACAAACAGGACCAAGCCTGACCTGCTGAGGAGTGACGGACTCCATCCTAGCTGGAGGGGTGCTCTCATCTTATCGACAAACATAGACAGGGCTCTAACTCCTCTAGCTCCACAATGAAATAGGGTGCAGGCCAGGCAGCAGGCTGTTAGCCAGCCTGCCAGCATAGTGGAGTCTGCCACTAGCACAGTCAGTGTAGTCAGCCCAGCTATCACCATTGAGACCGTGTCTGTGCCTCGACCTAGGTTGGGCAAAACTAAACATGGCGGTGTTCACCTTAGCAATCTCACTAGGATAAAGACCTCCATTCCAGCCATTATTGAAAGAGATCGTGATACCTCACATCTCAAAATAGGGCTACTTAATGTTAGATCCCTTACTTCAAAGGCAATTATAGTCAATGAACTAATCACTGATCATAATCTTGATGTGATTGGCCTGACTGAAACATGGCTTAAGCCTGATGAATTTACTGTTTTAAATGAGGCCTCACCTCCTGGCTACACTAGTGACCATATCCCCGTGCATCCCGCAAAGGCGGAGGGGTTGCTAACATTTACGATAGCAAATTTCAATTTACAAAAAAAAAAAAATGACGTTTTCGTCTTTTGAGCTTCTAGTCATGAAATCTATGCAGCCTACTCAATCACTTTTTATAGCTACTGTTTACAGGCCTCCTGGGCCATATACAGCGTTTCTCACTGAGTTCCCTGAATTCCTATCGGACCTTGTAGTCATAGCAGATAATATTCTAATCTTTGGTGACTTTAATATTCACATGGAAAAGTCCACAGACCCACTCCAAAAGGCTTTCGGAGCCATCATCGACTCAGTGGGTTTTGTCCAACATGTCTCTGGACCCACTCACTGTCACAGTCATACGCTGGACCTAGTTTTGTCCCATGGAATAAATGTGGTGGATCTTAATGTTTTTCCTCATAATCCTGGACTATCGGACCACGATTTTATTACGTTTGCAATTGCAACAAATAATCTGCTCAGACCCCAACCAAGGAACATCAAAAGTCGTGCTATAAATTCACAGACAACACAAAGATTCCTTGATGCCCTTCCAGACTCCCTCTGCCTACCCAAGGACGCCAGAGGACAAAAATCAGTTAACCACCTAACTGAGGATCTTAATTTAACCTTGCGCAATACCCTAGATGCAGTTGCACCCCTAAAAACTAAAAAAATTCTCATAAGAAACTAGCTCCTTGGTACACAGAAAATACCCGAGCTCTGAAGCAAGCTTCCAGAAAATTGGAACGGAAATGGCGCCACACCAAACTGGAAGTCTTCCGACTAGCTTGGAAAGACAGTACCGTGCAGTACCGAAGAGCCCTTACTGCTGCTCGATCATCCTATTTTTCTAACTTAATTGAGGAAAATAAGAACAATCCGAAATTCCTTTTTGATACTGTCGCAAAGCTAACTAAAAAGCAGCATTCCCCAAGAGAGGATGACTTTCACTTTAGCAGTGATAAATTCATGAACTTCTTTGAGGAATAGATTATGATTATTAGAAAGCAAATTACGGACTCTTCTTTAAACCTGCGTATTCCTCCAAACCTCAGTTGTCCTGAGTCTGCACAACTCTGCCAGGACCTAGGATCAAGAGAGACGCTCAAGTGTTTTAGTACTATATCTCTTGACACAATGATGAAAATAATCATGGCCTCTAAACCTTCAAGCTGCATACTGGACCCTATTCCAACTAAACTACTGAAAGAGCTGCTTCCTGTGCTTGGCCCTCCTATGTTGAACATAATAAACGGCTCTCTATCCACTGGATGTGTACCAAACTCACTAAAAGTGGCAGTAATAAAGCCTCTCTTGAAAAAGCCAAACCTTGACCCAGAAAATATAAAAAACTATCGGCCTATATCGAATCTTCCATTCCTCTCAAAAATTTTAGAGAAGGCTGTTGCTCAGCAACTCACTGCCTTCCTGAAGACAAACAATGTATACGAAATGCTTCAGTCTGGTTTTAGACCCCATCATAGCACTGAGACGGCACTTGTGAAGGTGGTAAATGACATTTTAATGGCATCGGACCGAGGCTCTGCATCTGTCCTCGTGCTCCTAGACCTTAGTGCCGCTTTTGATACCATCGATCACCACATTCTTTTGGAGAGATTGGAAACCCAAATTGGTCTACACGGACAAGTTCTGGCCTGGTTTAGATCTTATCTGTCGGAAAGATATCAGTTTGTCTCTGTGAATGGTTTGTCCTCTGACAAATCAACTGTAAATTTCGGTGTTCCTCAAGGTTCCGTTTTAGGACCACTATTGTTCTCACTATATATTTTACCTCTTGGGGATGTTATTCGAAAACATAATGTAAACTTTCACTGCTATGCGGATGACACACAGCTGTACATTTCAATGAAACATGGTGAAGCCCCAAAATTGCCCTCGCTAGAAGCATGTGTTTCAGACATAAGGAAGTGGATGGCTGCAAACTTTCTACTATTAAACTCGGACAAAACAGAGATGCTTGTTCTAGGTCCCAAGAAACAAAGAGATATTCTGTTGAATCTGACAATTAATCTTAATGGTTGTACAGTCGTCTCAAATAAAACTGTGAAGGACCTCGGCGTTACTCTGGACCCTGATCTCTCTTTTGAAGAACATATCAAGACCATTTCAAGGACATCTTTTTTCCATCTACGTAACATTGCAAAAATCAGAAACTTTCTGTCCAAAAATGATGCAGAAAAATTAATCCATGCTTTTGTCACTTCTAGGTTAGACTACTGCAATGCTCTATTTTCCGGCTACCCGGATAAAGCACTAAATAAACTTCAGTTAGTGCTAAATACGGCTGCTAGAATCCTGACTAGAACCAAAAAATTTGATCATATTACTCCAGTGCTAGCCTCTCTACACTGGCTTCCTGTCAAAGCAAGGGCTGATTTCAAGGTTTTACTGCTAACCTACAAAGCATTACATGGGCTTGCTCCTACCTATCTCTCTGATTTGGTCCTGCCGTACATACCTACACGTACGCTACGGTCACAAGACGCAGGCCTCCTAATTGTCCCTAGAATTTCTAAGCAAACAGCTGGAGGCAGGGCTTTCTCCTATAGAGCTCCATTTTTATGGAACGGTCTGCCTACCCATGTCAGAGACGCAAACTCGGTCTCAACCTTTAAGTCTTTACTGAAGACTCATCTCTTCAGTGGGTCATATGATTGAGTGTAGTCTGGCCCAGGAGTGGGAAGGTGAACGGAAAGGCTCTGGAGCAACGAACCGCCCTTGCTGTCTCTGCCTGGCCGGTTCCCCTCTTTCCACTGGGATTCTCTGCCTCTAACCCTATTACAGGGGCTGGGTCACTGGCTTACTGGGGCTCTCTCATGCCGTCCCTGGAGGGGGTGCGTCACCTGAGTGGGTTGATTCACTGTTGTGGTCATCCTGTCTGGGTTGGCGCCCCCTTGGGTTGTGCCGTGGCGGAGATCTTTGTGGGCTATACTCAGCCTTGTCTCAGGATGGTAAGTTGGTGGTTGAAGATATCCCTCTAGTGGTGTGGGGGCTGTGCTTTGGCAAAGTGGGTGGGGTTATATCCTTCCTGTTTGGCCCTGTCCGGGGTGACCTCGGATGGGGCCACAGTGTCTCCTGACCCCTCCTGTCTCAGCCTCCAGTATTTATGCTGCAGTAGTTTATGTGTCGGGGGCTGGGGTCAGTTTGTTATATCTGGAGTACTTCTCCTGTCCTATTCGGTGTCCTGTGTGAATCTAGTGTGCGTTCTCTAATTCTCTCCTTCTCTCTTTCTTTCTCTCTCTCGGAGAACCTGAGCCCTAGGACCTGAGCTCCAGGACTACCTGACATGATGACTCCTTGCTGTCCCCAGTCCACCTGGCCATGCTGCTGTTCCAGTTTCAACTGACCTGAGCCCTAGGACCATGCCCCAGGACTACCTGACATGATGACTCCTTGCTGTCCCCAGTCCACCTGGCCATGCTGCTGCTCCAGTTTCAACTTCCACCTGACTGTGCTGCTGCTCCAGTTTCAACTGTTCTGCCTTATTATTATTCGACCATGCTGGTCATTTATGAACATTTGAACATCTTGGCCATGTTCTGTTATAATCTCCACCCGGCACAGCCAGAAGAGGACTGGCCACCCCACATAGCCTGGTTCCTCTCTAGGTTTCTTCCTAGGTTTTGGCCTTTCTAGGGAGTTTTTCCTAGCCACCGTGCTTCTACACCTGCATTGCTTGCTGTTTGGGGTTTTAGGCTGGGTTTCTGTACAGCACTGAGATATCAGCTGATGTACGAAGGGCTATATAAATAAATTTGATTTGATTTGATTTGATTAGTGTTCAGACAGTCAGAGATCAGACACCTGCAGTCTAGTGGTGATGTAGTGGGTCAGAGATCAGACACCTGCAGAGATCAGTCAGAGATCAGACACCTGCAGTCTAGAGGTGATGTAGTGGTCAGGCAGTCAGAGATCAGACACCTGCATTCTAGAGGTGATGTAGTGTTCAGACAGTCAGGTGATGTAGTGGAGATCAGACACCTGCAGTCTAGAGGTGATGTAGTGGTGAGGCAGTCAGAGATCAGACACCTGCAGTCAAGAGGTGATAGAGTTTTCAGTCAGAGATCAGACACCTGCAGTCTAGAGGTGATGTAGTGGTCAGGCAGTCAGAGATCAGACACCTGCAGTCAAGAGGTGATGTAGTGGTGAGGCAGTCAGAGATCAGACACCTGCAGTCTATTGGTGATGTAGTGTTCAGTCAGAGATCAGACACCTGCAGTCTAAAGATGATGTAGTGGTCAGGCAGTCAGAGATCAGACACCTGCAGTCTAGGGGTGACATAGTGGTCAGGGAGTCAGAGATCAGACACCTGCAGTCTATTGGTGATGTAGTGTTCAGTCAGAGATCATACACCTGCAGTCTAGAGGTGATGTTGTGTTCAGTCAGAGATCAGACACCTACAGTCTAGTGGTGATGTAGTGTTCAGTCAGAGATCAGACACCTGCAGTCTAAAGGTGATGTAGTGGTCAGGCAGTCAGAGATCAGACACCTGCAGTCTAAAGGTGATGTAGTGGTCAGGCAGTCAGAGATCAGACACCTGCAGTCAAGAGGTGATGTAGTGTTCAGTCAGAGATCAGACACCTGCAGTCTAGAGGTGATGTAGTGTTCAGTCAGAGATCAGACACCTACAGTCTAGAGGTGATGGATGTAGTGGTCAGACAGTCAGAGATCAGACACCTACAGTCTAGAGGTGATGTAGTGTTCAGTCAGAGATCAGACACCTAGGGTCTAGAGGTGATGTGGTGTTCAGACAGTCAGAGATCAGACACCGACAGTCTAGTGGTGATGTAGTGTTCAGTCAGGTATCAGACACCTGCAGTCTAGAGGTGAGTTAGTGGTCAGGCAGTCAGAGATCAGACACCTGCAGTCAAGAGGTGATGTAGTGTTCAGTCAGAGATCAGACACCTGCAGTCTAGAGGTGATGTAGTGGTCAGGCAGTCAGAGATCAGACACCTGCAGTCAAGAGGTGATGTAGTGTTCAGTCAGAGATCAGACACCTGCCGTCTAGAGGTGATGTAGTGTTCAGTCAGTCAGTCAGAGATCAGACACCTGCAGTCTAGAGGTGATGTAGTATTCAGACAGTCAGAAATCAGACACCAACAGTCTACAGGTGTTGTAGTGTTCAGACAGTCAGAGATCAGACACCTGCAGTCTAGTGGTGATGTAGTGGTCAGTCAGAGATCAGACACCTGCAGTCTAGAGGTGATGTAGTGGTCAGGCAGTCAGAGATCAGACACCTGCAGTCTAGAGGTGACGTAGTGTTCAGACAGTCAGAGATCAGACACCTGCAGTCTAGAGGTGATGTAGTTGTCAGGGAGTCAGAGATCAGACACCTGCAGTCTAGAGGTGATGTAGTGTTCAGTCAGAGATCAGACACCTACAGTGTAGAGGTGATGTTGTGTTCAGTCAGAGATCAGACACCAGCAGTCTAGTGGTGATGTAGTGTTCAGTCAGAGATCAGACATCTGCATTCAAGAGGTGATGTAGTGTTCAGTCAGAGATCAGACACCAGCAGTCTAAAGGTGATGTAGTGGTCAGGCAGTCAGAGATCAGACATCTGCAGTCAAGAGGTGATGTAGTGTTCAGTCAGAGATCAGACACCTGCAGTCTAGTGGTGATGTAGTGGTCAGGCAGTCAGAGATCAGACATCTGCATTCAAGAGGTGATGTAGTGTTCAGTCAGAGATCAGACACCTGCAGTCTAAAGGTGATGTAATCAGGCAGTCAAGATCAGACACCTGCAGTCAAGAGGTGATTTAGTGTTCAGTCAGAGATCAGACACCTGCAGTCTAGTGGTGATGTAGTGGTCAGTCAGAGATCAGACACCTGCAGTCTAGAGGTGATGTAGTGGTCAGGCAGTCAGAGATCAGACACCTGCAGTCTAGAGGTGAAGAATAGTGTTCAGACAGTCAGAGATCAGACACCTGCAGTCTAGAGGTGATGTAGTTGTCAGGAGAGTCAGAGATCAGACACCTTCAGTCTAGAGGTGATGTAGTGTTCAGTCAGAGATCAGACACCTGCAGTCTAGAGGTGATGTAGTGGTCAACATGTAGGGTCAGAACATTAGTCTAGAGGTGATAGGTGCATTGTTTAAAGTGGCTAGTGATAGGCAGTCAGAGATCAGACACCTGCAGTTAGAGGTGATGTAGTGTTCAGTCAGAGATCAGACACCTGCAGTCTAGTGGTGATGTAGTGGTCAGTCAGAGATCAGACACCTGCAGTCTAGTGGTGATGTTTAACAGTCTGGTGGCCAGTCAGAGATCAGACACCTGCAGTCTAGCTTTGATGACGTAGTGTTCAGACAGTCAGAGATCAGACACCTGCAGTCTAGAGGTGATGTAGTTGTCAGGGAGTCAGAGATCAGACACCTGCAGTCTAGAGGTGATGTAGTGTTCAGTCAGAGATCAGACACCTACAGTGTAGAGGTGATGTAGTGGTCAGACAGTCAGAGATCAGACACCTGCAGTCTAGAGGTGATGTAGTGGTGAGGCAGTCAGAGATCAGACACCTGCAGTCAAGAGGTGATAGAGTTTTCAGTCAGAGATCAGACACCTGCAGTCTAGAGGTGATGTAGTGGTCAGGCAGTCAGAGATCAGACACCTGCAGTCAAGAGGTAATGTAGTGGTGAGGCAGTCAGAGATCAGACACCTGCAGTCTGGGGGTGACATAGTGGTCAGGGAAGTCAGAGATCAGACACCTGCAGTCTATTGGTGGTGTAGTGTTCAGTCAGAGATCATACACCTGCAGTCTAGAGGTGATGTTGTGTTCAGTCAGAGATCAGACACCAACAGTCTAGTGGTGATGTAGTGTTCAGTCAGAGATCAGACATCTGCATTCAAGAGGTGATGTAGTGTTCAGTCAGAGATCAGACACCTGCAGTCTAAAGGTGATGTAGTGGTCAGGCAGTCAGAGATCAGACACCTGCACCACCTAGGGTGATGTAGTGCTCAGTCAGAAGTCAGACACCCAGTCTGCAGAGGTGATGTAGTGTCTCGAGTCTTGATGACTGCAGTCTTGGAGGGTGTATGGTGTTCATGCCAGCTGTAGTCGAGAACAGCAGTCTCACATAGGTGGTGTAGTGTTCAGTCAGAGATCAGACACCTGCAGTGTAGAGGTGATGTAGTGGTGAGGCAGTCAGAGATCAGACACCTGCAGTCAAGAGGCGATGTAGTGTTCAGTCAGAGATCAGACACCTGCATCCTAAAGGTGATGTAGTGGTCAGGGAGTCAGAGATCAGACACCTGCCGTCTAGAGGTGATGTAGTGTTCAGTCAGTCAGTCAGAGATCAGACACCTGCAGTCTAGAGGTGATGTAGTATTCAGACAGTCAGAAATCAGACACCAACAGTCTAGAGGTGACATAGTGTCCAGACAGTCAGAGATCAGACACCTGCAGTCTAGAGGTGTTAACACGGAGTCAAATGTCTTATGTATCACTTCGGCTGCAGTGAAGGTGAGAGTGTTCAGTCAGCAGTCAGAGATCAGACACCTGCAGTCTAGAGGTGATGTAGTATTCAGACAGTCAGAAATCAGACACCAACAGTCTGGGCAGGTGATGTAGTGTTCAGACAGTCAGAGATCAGACACCTGCAGTCTAGAGGTGATGTAGTGGTCAGGCAGTCAGAGATCAGACACCTGCAGTCTAGAGGTGACGTAGTGTTCAGACAGTCAGAGATCAGACACCTGCAGTCTAGAGGTGACGTAGTTGTCAGGGATCAAGAGATCAGACACCTGCAGTCTAGAGGTGATGTAGTGTTCAGTCAGAGATCAGACACCTACAGTGTAGAGGTGATGTAGTGGTCAGACAGTCAGAGATCAGACACCTGCAGTCTAGAGGTGATGTAGTGGTGAGGCAGTCAGAGATTTGACACCTGCAGTCAAGAGGTGATAGAGTGTTCAGTCAGAGATCAGACACCTGCAGTCTAGAGGTGATGTAGTGGTCAGGCAGTCAGAGATCAGACACCTGCAGTCAAGAGGTGATGTAGTGTTCAGTCAGAGATCAGACACCTGCAGTGTAGAGGTGATGTAGTGGTGAGGCAGTCAGAGATCAGACACCTGCAGTCTATTGGTGATGTAGTGTTCAGTCAGAGATCAGACACCTGCAGTCTAAAGGTGATGTAGTGGTCAGGCAGTCAGAGATCAGACACCTGCAGTCAAGAGGTGATGTAGTGTTCAGTCAGAGATCAGACACCTGCAGTCTAGAGGTGATGGAGTGGTCAGGCAGTCAGAGATCAGACACCTGCAGTCAAGAGGTGATGTAGTGTTCAGTCAGAGATCAGACACCTGCAGTATAAAGGTGATGTAGTGGTCAGGCAGTCAGAGATCAGACACCTGCAGTCAAGAGGTGATGTAGTGTTCAGTCAGAGATCAGACACCTGCATCCTAAAGGTGATGTAGTGGTCAGGGAGTCAGAGATCAGACACCTGCAGTCTATTGGTGATGTAGTGTTCAGTCAGAGATCAGACACCTGCAGTCTAGAGGTGATGTAGTGCTCAGTCAGAGATCAGACACCTACAGTCTAGTGGTGATGTAGTGTTCAGTCAGAGATCAGACACCTGCAGTCTAGAGGTGATGTAGTGGTCAGGCAGTCAGAGATCAGACACCTGCAGTCAAGAGGTGATGTAGTGTGTTCAGTCAGAGATCAGACACCTGCAGTCTAGTGGTGATGTAGTGTTCAGTCAGAGATCAGACACCTGCAGTCTATTGGTGATGTAGTGTTCAGTCAGAGATCATACACCTGCAGTCTAGAGGTGATGTTGTGTTCAGTCAGAGATCAGACACCTACAGTCTAGTGGTGATGTAGTGTTCAGTCAGAGATCAGACACCTGCAGTCTAGAGGTGATGTAGTGGTCAGGCAGTCAGAGATCAGACACCTGCAGTCAAGAGGTGATGTAGTGTTCAGTCAGAGATCAGACACCTGCAGTATAAAGGTGATGTAGTGGTCAGGCAGTCAGAGATCAGACACCTGCAGTCAAGAGGTGATGTAGTGTTCAGTCAGAGATCAGACACCTGCAGTCTAGAGGTGATGTAGTGTTCAGTCAGAGATCAGACACCTGCAGTCTAGAGGTGATGTAGTGGTCAGGCAGTCAGAGATCAGACACCTGCAGTCAAGAGGTGATGTAGTGTTCAGTCAGAGATTAGACACCTACAGTCTAGTGGTGGTGTAGTGTTCAGTCAGAGATCAGACACCTGCAGTGTAGAGGTGATGTAGTGGTGAGGCAGTCAGAGATCAGACACCTGCAGTCAAGAGGCGATGTAGTGTTCAGTCAGAGATCAGACACCTACAGTCTAGTGGTGATGTAGTGTTCAGTCAGAGATCAGACACCTGCAGTCTAGAGGTGATGGAGTGGTCAGGCAGGGAGTCAGAGATCAGACACCTGCAGTCAAGAGGTGATGTAGTGTTCAGTCAGAGATCAGACACCTGCAGTATAAAGGTGATGTAGTGGTCAGGCAGTCAGAGATCAGACACCTGCAGTCAAGAGGTGATGTAGTGTTCAGTCAGAGATCAGACACCTGCATCCTAAAGGTGATGTAGTGGTCAGGGAGTCAGAGATCAGACACCTGCAGTCTATTGGTGATGTAGTGTTCAGTCAGAGATCAGACACCTGCAGTCTAGAGGTGATGTAGTGCTCAGTCAGAGATCAGACACCTGCAGTCTAGAGGTGATGTAGTGTTCAGTCAGAGATCAGACACCTACAGTCTAGTGGTGATGTAGTGTTCAGTCAGAGATCAGACACCTGCAGTCTAGAGGTGATGTAGTGGTCAGGCAGTCAGAGATCAGACACCTGCAGTCAAGAGGTGATGTAGTGTTCAGTCAGAGATTAGACACCTACAGTCTAGTGGTGGTGTAGTGTTCAGTCAGAGATCAGACACCTGCAGTCAAGAGGTGATGTAGTGTTCAGTCAGAGATCAGACACCTGCATCCTAAAGGTGATGTAGTGGTCAGGGAGTCAGAGATCAGACACCTGCCGTCTAGAGGTGATGTAGTGTTCAGTCAGTCAGTCAGAGATCAGACACCTGCAGTCTAGAGGTGATGTAGTATTCAGACAGTCAGAAATCAGACACCAACAGTCTAGAGGTGATGTAGTGTTCAGACAGTCAGAGATCAGACACCTGCAGTCTAGAGGTGATGTAGTGTTCAGACAGTCAGAGATCAGACACCTGCAGTCTAGAGGACACTACTAGCTACTGAACACTACTAGCATTCTTCTCGCCAATGTCCAGTCTCTTGACAACAAGGTTGATGAAATCCGAGCAAGGGTAGCATTCCAGAGGGACATCAGAGACTGCAACGTTCTCTGCTTCACGGAAACATGGCTAACTGGAGAGACGCAATCCGAGGCGGTGCAGCCAGCGGTTTCTCCACGCATCGCGCGGACAGAAACGAACATCTTTCTGGTAAGAAGAGGGGCGGGGGCGTATGCCTTATGACTAACGTGACATGGTGTGATGACAGAAACATACAGGAACTCAAATCCTTCTGTTCACCTGATTTAGAATTCCTCACAATCAAATGTAGACCGCATTATCTACCAAGAGAATTCTCTTCGATTATAATCACAGCCGTATATATCCCCCCCCAAGCAGACACATCGATGGCTCTGAACGAACTTTATTTAACTCTCTGCAAACTGGAAACGATTTATCCGGAGGCTGCGTTCATTGTAGCTGGGGATTTTAACAAGGCTAATCTGAAAACAAGACTCCCTAAATTTTATCAGCATATCGATTGCGCAACCAGGGGTGGAAAGACCCTGGATCATTGTTACTCTAACTTCCGCGACGCATATAAGGCCCTGCCCCGCCCCCTTTCGGAAAAGCTGACCACGACTCCATTTTGTTGATCCCTGCCTACAGACAGAAACTAAAACAAGAAGATCCCACGCTGAGGTCTGTCCAACGCTGGTCTGACCAAGCTGACTCCACACTCCAAGACTGCTTCCATCACGTGGACTGGGAGATGTTTCGTATTGCGTCAGACAACAACATTGACGAATACGCTGATTCGGTGTGCGAGTTCATTAGAACGTGCGTTGAAGATGTCGTTCCCATAGCAACGATTAAAACATTCCCTAACCAGAAACCTTGGATTGATGGCAGCATTCGTGTGAAACTGAAGGCACGAACCACTGCTTTTAATCAGGGCAAGGTGTCTGGTGACATGACTGAATACAAACAGTGCAGCTATTCCCTCCGCAAGGCTATCAAACAAGCTAAGCGCCAGTACAGAGACAAAGTAGAATCTCAATTCAACGGCTCAGACACAAGAGGCATGTGGCAGGGTCTACAGTCAATCACGGACTACAGGAAGAAACCCAGCCCAGTCACGGACCAGGATGTCTTGCTCCCAGGCAGACTAAATAACTTTTTGCCCGCTTTGAGGACAATAGAGTGCCACTGACACGGCCTGCAACGAAAACATGCGGTCTCTCCTTCACTGCAGCCGAAGTGAGTAAGACATTTAAACGTGTTAACCCTCGCAAGGCTGCAGGCCCAGACGGCATCCCCAGCCCCAGCCACGCCCTTACTGCATTGTCGGAACTAGAAGCACAAGCATTTCGCTACACTCGCATTAACATCTGCTAACCATGTGTATGTGACAAATAAAATTTGATTTGATTTGATTTGATTTGATTTGATTTGATTTGACACACGGACAGACCACACTGTGTTCAACACAGACGGACAATACTGAAATGGAGCAGATCGTTCCTTTAGTTGTAATATGTGCGTCTAGGAGTATTAACGCATTCTGCTTCTAGTGAAATGGCTGAGTTGGAATTCAGTGGTTGAAACTAGGAGCTGTCAGTTTCTGATCCAAGGAGAGCTGCTGGTTTTTAATGTCATTGTTTCTAATTGCATTGCATTTATCAATGGTAGTTTTTCTGTTATTATGGTCAGAAAACATTGCTTGACTGGACACTGCAATGCTCTGAGTGAATCACCTATACCTACAGTTGTAGCATGTCTGGTTGGTGCTGTTATGGTTCAGGTTAAGGTTAGGGTTAAGGTTAAGGTTAAGGTTAAGGTTAAGGTTAAGGTTTGGGTTAGGTTAAGGTTAGGTTAGGGTTAGGGTTAAGGTTAGGTTGGGTTAAGGTTTAAGGGTTGGGATTAGGTTAGGGTTATGGTTAAGGTTAAGGTTAGGGTTGGGGTTAGGGTTGGGGTTAGGGTTAAGGTTAGGTTTATGATAATTTCTGTTTTTTGAGGTTTTGGGTTAGGGTTAGTGTTAAGGTATGGTAAGGGTTGGGATTGGGGTTAGGGTTAAGGTTAGGGTTAAGGTTATGGTTAAGGTTAGGGTTAGGGTTAAGGTTAAGGTTGGGTTAAGGTTAGGGTTAGGTTTATGATAATTTCTGTTTTTTTTAGGTTTTGGGTTAGGGTTAGTGTTAGGGTTAGGGTTAAGGTTAGGGTTGGGGTTAGGGTTATGATAAGTTCTGTTTTTTGAGGTTTTGGGTTAGGGTTAAGGTTAGGGTTAGGTTCAATAAATGACAGACGAATCTGATGTGCACTGGCACAGTCAACCCCTTTAGGATAAATGGTAAGATTTGTGTAATTCATACTTTAAATGACTATAAAAAAAAGGCTATAAAAGAAGACCAGAAGACCAGAATCAGACATTAAAATAGGGCTTAGGTTAAGAACCAGAGATTCTAAACTAAGAATAGAGGCCAAGTGCCAAGGTCACAGCGGTGGTCTAGGAGGAAAGGTTCGGAGGATCTTGGGGTTAAAATAGATATAGGGAGTCGGATTAGATATGGGGGTCTAGGGATATAAGGTTAGGGTTAGGAATTATGGTAAGGATTTAGGGGCTATGGGTTAAGGTCAGAATTCAGGTTGGGGTTACAGTAAGGGTCAGGATTAGAGTGCAGGTCAAGGTTAAATTAAGATCAGGTATGAGGGTCTAGAAGTTTAGGGTTAGGGTTAGGGATTAGGGTTAGGCATGAGGGTCTCAGGGTTAGGGTGAGGGATTAGGGTTAGGCATGAGGGTCTCAGGGTTAGGGTGAGGGATTAGGGTTAGGCATGAGGGTCTCAGGGTTAGGGTGAGGGATTAGGGTTAGGCATGAGGGTCTCAGGGTTAGGGTGAGGGATTAGGGTTAGGCATGAGGGTCTCAGGGTTAGGGTGAGGGATTAGGGTTAGGCATGAGGGTCTCAGGGTTAGGGTGAGGGTCTCAGGGTTAGGGTGAGGGTCTCAGGGTTAGGGTGAGGGTCTCAGGGTTAGGGTGAGGGTCTCAGGGTTAGGGTGAGGGATTAGGGTTAGGCATGAGGGTCTCAGGGTTAGGGTGAGAGATTAGGGTTAGGCATGAGGGTCTCAGGGTTAGGCATGAGGGTCTCAGGGTTAGGGTGAGGGATTAGGGTTAGGCATGAGGGTCTCAGGGTTAGGGTGAGAGATTAGGGTTAGGCATGAGGGTCTCAGGGTTAGGGTGAGGGTTAGGGTTAGGCATGAGGGTCTCAGGGTTAGGGTGGGGGATTAGGGTTAGGCATGAGGATCTCAGGGTTAGGGTGAGGGATTAGGGTTAGGGTTAGGGTGAGGGTTAGGGTTAGGGTGAGGGATTAGGGTTAGGGTGAGAGATTAGGGTTAGGCATGAGGGTCTCAGGGTTAGGGTGAGAGATTAGGGTTAGGCATGAGGGTCTCAGGGTTAGGGTGAGGGATTAGGGTTAGGGTGAGAGTTTAGGGTTAGGCATGAGGGTCTCAGGGTTAGGCATGAGGGTCTCAGGGTTAGGGGTGAGGGTCTCAGGGTTAGGGTGAGGGATTAGGGTTAGGCATGAGGGTCTCAGGGTTAGGGTGAGGGATTAGGGTTAGGCATGAGGATCTCAGGGTTAGGGTGAGGGATTAGGGTTAGGCATGAGGGTCTCAGGGTTAGGGTGAGGGTCTCAGGGTTAGGGTGAGGGTCTCAGGGTTAGGGTGAGGGTCTCAGGGTTAGGGTGAGGGTCTCAGGGTTAGGGTGAGGGTCTCAGGGTTAGGGTGAGGGATTAGGGTTAGGCATGAGGGTCTCAGGGTTAGGGTGAGAGATTAGGGTTAGGCATGAGGGTCTCAGGGTTAGGCATGAGGGTCTCAGGGTTAGGGTGAGGGATTAGGGTTAGGCATGAGGGTCTCAGGGTTAGGGTGAGAGATTAGGGTTAGGCATGAGGGTCTCAGGGTTAGGGTGAGGGTTAGGGTTAGGCATGAGGGTCTCAGGGTTAGGGTGGGGGATTAGGGTTAGGCATGAGGATCTCAGGGTTAGGGTGAGGGATTAGGGTTAGGGTGAGGGTTAGGGTTAGGGTGAGGGATTAGGGTTAGGGTGAGAGATTAGGGTTAGGCATGAGGGTCTCAGGGTTAGGGTGAGAGATTAGGGTTAGGCATGAGGGTCTCAGGGTTAGGGTGAGGGATTAGGGTTAGGGTGAGAGTTTAGGGTTAGGCATGAGGGTCTCAGGGTTAGGGTGAGAGATTAGGGTTAGGCATGAGGGTCTCAGGGTTAGGGTGAGGGATTAGGGTTAGGCATGAGGGTCTCAGGGTTAGGGTGAGGGATTAGGGTTAGGCATGAGGGTCCCAGGGTTAGGGTGAGAGATTAGGGTTAGGCATGAGGGTCTCAGGGTTAGGGTGAGGGATTAGGGTTAGGCATGAGGGTCTCAGGGTTAGGGTGAGGGATTAGGGTTAGGCATGAGGATCCCAGGGTTAGGGTGAGAGATTAGGGTTAGGCATGAGGGTCTCAGGGTTAGGGTGAGGGATTAGGGTTAGGCATGAGGGTCTCAGGGTTAGGGTGAGGGATTAGGGTTAGGCATGAGGGTCTCAGGGTTAGGGTGAGGGATTAGGGTTAGGCATGAGGGTCTCAGGGTTAGGGTGAGGGATTAGGGTTAGGCATGAGGGTCTCAGGGTTAGGGTGAGGGATTAGGGTTAGGCATGAGGGTCTCAGGGTTAGGGTGAGGGATTAGGGTTAGGCATGAGGGTCTCAGGGTTAGGGTGAGGGATTAGGGTTAGGCATGAGGGTCTCAGGGTTAGGGTGAGGGATTAGGGTTAGGCATGAGGGTCTCAGGGTTAGGGTGAGGGATTAGGGTTAGGCATGAGGGTCTCAGGGTTAGGGTGAGGGATTAGGGTTAGGCATGAGGATCCCATGGTTAGGGTGAGAGATTAGGGTTAGGCATGAGGATCCCAGGGTTAGGGTGAGAGATTAGGGTTAGGCATGAGGGTCTCAGGGTTAGGGTGAGGGATTAGGGTTAGGCATGAGGATCCCAGGGTTAGGGTGAGAGATTAGGGTTAGGCATGAGGATCCCAGGGTTAGGGTGAGGGATTAGGGTAACTAGGGTTAAGGTTAGAATTCAGGTTAGGGTGAGGGTTAGAGTCAACATAAGAGTACAGGTCGGGGTAAGATCAGGTATGAGGGGAGTTTAGGGTTAGGCATGAGGGTCTCAGGGTTAGGGTGAGGGATTAGGGTAACTAGGGGTTAATGTTAGAATTCAGGTTAGGGTGAGGGTTAGAGTCAACATAAGAGTACAGGTCGGTGTTAACCTAAGATTAGGTATGGGGGTCTAGAGGTTAGGATTACGCATGAGGATCCCAGGGTTAGGGTGAGGGATTAGGGTAACTAGGGGTTAATGTTAGGGTCTCAGGTTAGGGTGAGGGTTAGAGTCAACATAAGAGTACAGGTCGGTGTTAACCTAAGATTAGGTATGGGGGTCTAGAGGTTAGGGCATGAGGATCCCAGGGTTAGGGTGAGGGATTAGGGTAACTAGGGGTTAATGTTAGAATTCAGGTTAGGGTGAGGGTTAGAGTCAACATAAGAGTACAGGTCAGGGTTAACCTAAGATAAGGTATGGGGGTCTAGAGGTTAGGATTACGCATGAGGATCCAGGGTTAGGGTGAGGGATTAGGGTAACTAGGGGTTAATGTTAGAATTCAGGTTAGGGTGAGGGTTAGAGTCAACATAAGAGTACAGGGTTAACCTAAGATTAGGTATGGGGGTCTAGAGGTTAGGATTACGCATGAGGGATCCCAGGGTTAGGGTGAGGGATTAGGGTAACTAGGGGTTAATGTTAGAATTCAGGTTAGGGTGAGGGTTAGAGTCAACATAAGAGTACAGGTCAGGGTAACCTAAGATTAGGTATGGGGGTCTAGAGGTTAGGATTGATGAGGATCCCAGGGTTAGGGTGAGGGATTAGGGTAACTAGGGGTTAATGTTAGAATTCAGGTTAGGGTGAGGGTTAGAGTCAACATAAGAGTACAGGTCGGGGTTAACCTAAGATTAGGTATGGGGGTCTAGAGGTTAGGATTAGGCATGAGGATCCCAGGGTTAGGGTGGGGATTAGGGTAACTAGGGGTTAATGTTAGAATTCAGGTTAGGGTGAGGGTTAGAGTCAACATAAGAGTACAGGTCGGGGTTAACCTAAGATTAGGTATGGGGGTCTAGAGGTTAGGATTACGCATGAGGATCCCAGGGTTAGGGTGGGGATTAGGGTAACTAGGGGTTAATGTTAGAATTCAGGTTAGGGTGAGGGTTAGAGTCAACATAAGAGTACAGGTCGGGGTTAACCTAAGATTAGGTATGGGGGTCTAGAGGTTAGGATTACGCATGAGGATCCCAGGGTTAGGGTGGGGGATTAGGGTAACTAGGGGTTAATGTTAGAATTCAGGTTAGGGTGAGGGTTAGAGTCAACATAAGAGTACAGGTCGGGGTTAACCTAAGATTAGGTATGGGGGTCTAGAGGTTAGGATTATGCATGAGGATCCCAGGGTTAGGGTGGGGGATTAGGGTCTACAAGATGAACCACCCCATGAATACAAAAATAAAAAGTACATATTTAAAACAATCATAAGTGCCATCAAACAAAGAAAACTCAAAATAAGTGCTATAAAAGAATCCAAAAAATAAGGTGAAGCCACGCCTCACTAAAAGATCAAGGATATGATAAAAATAAGTACCATCATATTTATGGTCAGTGAGTAGATCCATAAATAAATAAATCATGAAATAAGAAGTACATATTTTAAAAACAATCAGACGTGCTATCAGAAAATGACAAATCCACCATGGACGAGTCAACATAAATAAATAAATAATACAATAAACAAACATTTATAATGAGTGGCTCTCCACCGGCCCCCACCACCTCCCCTCTTCCCTCCCCCACACCAAATAGCCCCTGTCACTGCACTGAAGATGACCCCTTCCATCAGTTAGGTAAGCCAAGGTAAATCAATATTTTTCATTCAGGCCCTTAGGGTCTATCGTATTGAGGCGCCCAATCCAAGTTCTTTCCATCCCCTGTCATTGTGTCCTGGACCAGCTCCCACTAACCCTAGGAAACAGCTGTCTGACAGAGCTGTGGTGGTAATATAATCATAACAGACTTAGGTAACAGCTGTCTGACAGCCCTAACCCTAACCCCACTCAGTCAATGTCTTAGTCCCCTCTCCTCGCGTCCCTGGATAGTCCACCCTCGCCGCCGACCATGGCCTAGTAGTCCTCACCCAGAACCCCACTGGACTGAGGAGCAGATCGGGACTGAAGGACAGCTCGGGACTGAGGCAGCTCGGGACTGAGGGGAAGCTCGGGAGTGAGAGAAAGCTCAGGAGTGAGAGGAAGCTCAGGAGTGAGAGGAAGCTCAGGAGTGAGAGGAAGCTCAGGCAGGTTGATGGATCTACCAGATCCTGGCTGGCTGGCGGATCCTGGCCGACTGGCGGATCCTGGCCGACTGGCGGATCCTGGCCGACTGGCGGATCCTGGCCGACTGGCGGATCCTGGCTGCCTGGCGGATCCTGGCCGACTGGCGGATCCTGGCCGACTGGCGGATCCTGGCCGACTGGCCGATCCTGGCCGACTGGCAGTTCTGGCAGATCCCGGCTGACTGGCGGATCTGGAAGAGTCTGGTTGACTAGCAGATCTGGAAGAGTCTGGTTGACTAGCAGATCTGGAAGAGTCTGGCTGACTGGCAGATCTGGAAGAGTCTGGCTGACTGGCAGATCTGGAAGAGTCTGGTTGACTGGCAGATCTGGAAGAGTCTGGCTGACTGGCGGATCTGGAAGAGTCTGGCTGACTGGCGGATCCTGGCAGACTGAAAGATCTGGCTGCCCCACGCTGACTGGCGGCTCTGGCTGCTCCACGCTGACAGGCGGCTCTGGCTGCTCCATGTAGGCTGACAGCTCTGGCGGCTTCTTACAGACTGGCAGCTCTGGCGGCTCCGTGCAGACTGGCAGCTCCTTGCAGACGGGCAGCTCCTTACAGACTGGCAGCTCCTTGCAGACTGACAGCTCCTTGCAGACTGACAGCTCCATGCAGACTGGCAGCTCCTTGCAGACTGGCAGCTCCTTGCAGACTGGCAGCTCCTTGCAGACTGGCAGCTCCTTGCAGACTGGCAGCTCCTTGCAGACTGGCAGCTCTGGCTGCTTCTTGCAGACTGGCAGCTCTGGCTGCTTCATGCAGACTGACAACTCTGGCTGCTCCATGCAGACTGACAGCTCTGGCTGCTCCATGTAGACTGACAGCTCTGGCTGCTCCATGTAGACTGACAGCTCTGGCTGCTCCATGTAGACTGGCAGCTCTGGCTGCTCCATGCAGACCGACAGCTCTGGCTGCTCCATGCAGGCTGGCATCTGGCTGCTTCATGCAGACAGGCGGCTCTGGCTGCTCCATGTAGGCTGACAGCTCTGGCGGCTTCTTACAGACTGGCAGCTCTGGCGGCTCCGTGCAGACTGGCAGCTCCTTGCAGACGGGCAGCTCCTTACAGACTGACAGCTCCTTGCAGACTGACAGCTCCTTGCAGACTGACAGCTCCATGCAGACTGGCAGCTCCTTGCAGACTGGCAGCTCCTTGCAGACTGGCAGCTCCTTGCAGACTGGCAGCTCTGGCTGCTTCTTGCAGACTGGCAGCTCTGGCTGCTTCATGCAGACTGACAACTCTGGCTGCTCCATGCAGGCTGGCATCTGGCTGCTTCATGTAGACAGACAGCTCTGGCTGCTCCATGTAGACAGACAGCTCTGGCTGCTTCTTGCAGACTGGCAGCTCTGGCTGCTTCATGCAGACTGACAACTCTGGCTGCTCCATGCAGGCTGGCATCTGGCTGCTTCATGCAGACTGACAACTCTGGCTGCTCCATGCAGGCTGGCAGCTCTGGCTGCTCCATGCAGGCTGACAGCTCTAGCTGCGCTGAACAGGCGGGAGACTCCAGCAGCGCTGTAGAGGAGGAAGGCTCTGGCAGCGCTGGAGAGGCGAGGCGCACTGTAGGCCTGATGCGTGGTGCTGGCACTGGTGGAACTGGACCGAGAACACGCACAGGAAGCCTGGTGCGGGGAGCTGCCACCGGAGGGCTGGTGTGTGGAGGTGGTACTGGATAGACCGGACCGTGCAGGTGCACTGGAGCTCTTGAGCACCGAGCCTGCCCAACCTTACCTGGCTCGATGCCCACTCTAGCCCGGCCGATACGCGGAGCTGGAATATACCGCACCGGACTATGCACCCGCACTGGGGACACCGTGCGCACCACTGCATAACACGGTGCCTGCCCGGTCTCTCTAGCCCCCGGTAAGCACAGGGAGTTTGCGCAGGTCTCCTACCTGGCGTAGCCATACTCCCTGTGAGCCCCCCAAGAAATTTTTGGGGCTGACTCTCGGGCTTCCGTCCACGCCGCCGTGCTTGCTTCGCCAACTCCATTCTCTGATAACCTTCTGCGCACTGCTCCATCGAATCCCAGGCGGGCACCGGCACTCTCCCTGCGTCGACCGCCCACCTGTCTATCTCCTCCCAAGAAGTATAGTCCATACTGTCCTCCTCTTTGGGCTGCTCCTGTTACCTCTTCTCCTGCTGCACCTTTGGGCGGCTACACTCCCCTGGTTTAGCCCAGGGTCCTCTCCCGTCGAGGATTTCCTCCCATGTCCAGAAATCCTTATTGCGCATCTCCTCTTTGGGCTGCTCCTGCCTGTTGACACTCTGCTTGGTCCTTTTGTGGTGGGTGATTCACTATCTCCTCCTCTGCGAAGAGGTGCAACAAGGATCGGACCAAAATGCAGCATGTAGATTGCGATCCATGTTTAATCAACAAAACGTAAACACGAATCAATACAAACACTACAAAACAAATAAACGTAACGAAAACCGAAACAGCCTATACTTGTGTCAACTAACACAGCGACAGGAACGAAGACACTAAGGACAATCACCCACGACAAACTCAACGAATATGGCTGCCTAAATATGGTTCCCAATCAGAGACAACGATAAACACCTGCCTCTGATTGAGAACCACTCCAGACAGCCATAGACTTTGCTAGACAATCCACTAAGCTACAATCCCAATACCAACACCAAAACCCCAAGACAAAACACACCACAATACAAAAACCCCATGCCACACCCTGGCCTGACCCAATACATGAAGATAAGCACAAAATACTTTGACCAGGGCGTGACAATGTATTAGGTAACACTAGGTAACAGCTGTCTGACAGAGCTGTGGTGTTAATATAATCATAACAGACTAGGTAACAGCTGTCTGACAGAGCTGTTGTGGTAATATAATCATAACAGACTAGGTAACAGCTGTCTGACAGAGCTGTTGTGGTAATATAATCTGAACATACTAGGTAACAGCTGTCAGACAGAGCTGTGGTGGTAATATAATCACATCAGACTAGGTAACAGCTGTCTGACAGAGCTGTGGTTGTAATATAATCACAACAGACTAGGTAACAGCTGTCTGTCAGAGCTGTGGTGGTAATATAATCACAACAGACTAGGTAACAGCTGTCAGACAGAGCTGTGGTGGTAATATAATCACATCAGACTAGGTAACAGCTGTCTGACAGAGCTGTGGTGGTAATATAATCACAACAGACTAGGTAACAGCTGTCAGACAGAGCTGTGGTGGTAATATAATCACATCAGACTAGGTAACAGCTGTCTGACAGAGCTGTGGTGGTAATAGAATCATAAGAGACTAGGTAACAGCTGTCTGACAGAGCTGTGGTGGTAATAGAATCATAACAGACTTAGGTAACAGCTGTCTGACAGAGCTGTGGTTGTAATAGAATCATAAGAGACTAGGTAACAGCTGTCTGACAGAGCTGTGGTGGTAATAGAATCATAAGAGACTTAGGTAACAGCTGTCAGAAAGAGCTGTGGTGGTAATAGAATCACAACAGACTGGGTAACAGCTGTCTGTCAGAGCTGTGATGGTAATAGAATCATAACAATCTAGGTAACAGCTGTCTGACAGAGCTGTGGTGGTAATATAATCATAACAGACTAGGTAAAAGCAGAGCTGTGGTGGTAATATAATCATAACAGACTTAGGTAACAGCTGTCTGACAGAGCTGTGGTGGTAATATAATCATAACAGACTAGGTAACAGCTGTCCGACAGAGCTGTGGTGGTAATAGAATCATAACAGACTAGGTAACAGCTGTCTGACAGAGCTGTGGTGGTAGTATAATCATAACAGACTAGGTAAAAGCAGAGCTGTGGTGGTAATATAATCATAACAGACTAGGTAACAGCTGTCTGACAGAGCTGTGGTGGTAATAGAATCATAACAATCTAGGTAACAGCTGTCTGACAGAGCTGTCTGACAGAGCTGTGGTGGTAGTATAAAGACTAGGTAATTTAGTATGGTGGTAGTATAAGCATTTAGTATAAGCATTTATACGTATAAGTATAAGTATAAGTTTAAGCATTTAATGAATGGGTTAGGGCTAGGTGAATAACTATCCTTATCATTTTTTTATTTTATTTATTTCACCTTTATTTAACCAGGTAGGCCAGTTGAGAACAAGTTCTCATTTGCAACTGCGACCTGGCCAAGATAAAGCATAGCAGTGTGAGCAGACAACACAGAGTTACACATGGAATAAACAATTAACAAGTCAATAACACAGTTGAAAACAAAGGGGGAGTCTATATACAATGTGTGCAAAAGGCATGAGGAGGTAGGCGAATAATTACAATTTTGCAGATTAACACTGGAATGATAAATGATCAGATGGTCATGTACAGGTAGAGATATTGGTGTGCAAAAGAGCAAGTAAATAAATAAAAACAGTATGGGGATGAGGTAGGTGAAAATGGGTGGGCTATTTACCAATAGACTATGTACAGCAGCAGCGATCGGTTAGCTGCTCAGATAGCTGATGTTTGAAGTTGGTGAGGGAGATGAAAGTCTCCAACTTCAGCGATTTTTGCAATTCGTTCCAGTCACAGGCAGCAGAGTACTGGAACGAAAGGCGGCCAAATGAGGTGTTGGCTTTAGGGATGATCAGTGAGATACACCTGCTGGAGCGCGTGCTACGGATGGGTGTTGCCATCGTGACCAGTGAACTGAGATAAGGCGGAGCTTTACCTAGCATGGACTTGTAGATGACCTGGAGCCAGTGGGTCTGGCGACGAATATGTAACGAGGGCTAGCCTGATTGTTGTACTGTACAATAACATACAGGCTATTACTACACTGTCGGAGCAAGAAGCACAACAGACTAGGTAACAGCTGACGCTACACCCGCAATAATATCTGCAAAACAAGTGTATGTGACCAACAGCATTTGATTTGATTTGAGTTTGAGATTCCAGGTGTTCGATCTCTGATTATTATCAGAACACTTCATCACCTCTAGACTGTAGGTGTCTGATCTCTGACTGTCTGACCACTACATCCATCACCTCTAGACTGTAGGTGTCTGATCTCTGACTGAACACTACATCACCTCTAGACTGCAGGTGTCTGATCTCTGACTGAACACTACATCACCTCTTGACTGCAGGTGTCTGATCTCTGACTGCCTGACCACTACATCACCTCTAGACTGCAGGTGTCTGATCTCTGACTGACTGACCACTACATCACCTCTAGACTGTAGGTGTCTGATCTCTGACTGAACACTACATCACCTCTAGACTGCAGGTGTCTGATCTCTGACTCCCTGACAACTACGTCACCTCTAGACTGCAGGTGTCTGATCTCTGACTGTCTGAACACTACGTCACCTCTAGACTGCAGGTGTCTGATCTCTGACTGACTGACTGAACACTACATCACCTCTAGACGGCAGGTGTCTGATCTCTGACTCCCTGACCACTACATCACCACTAGACTGCAGGTGTCTGATCTCTGACTGTCTGAACACCACATCACCTCTAGACTGTAGGTGTCTGATCTCTGACTGAACACTACATCACCTCTAGACTGTAGGTGTCTGATTTCTGACTGTCTGAACACTACATCACCTCTAGACTGTAGGTGTCTGATCTCTGACTGAACACTACATCACCTCTAGACTGTAGGTGTCTGATTTCTGACTGAACACTATATCACTTTTAGACTGCAGGTGTCTGATCTCTGACTGAACACTACATCACCAATAGACTGCAGGTGTCTGATCTCTGACTGCCTCACCACTACATCACCTCTACACTGCAGGTGTCTGATCTCTGACTGAACACTACATCACCACTAGACTGTAGGTGTCTGATCTCTGACTGCCTGACCACTACATCACCTCTAGACTGCAGGTGTCTGATCTCTGACAGAAAACTCTATCACCTCTTGACTGCAGGTGTCTGATCTCTGACTGACCACTACATCACCACTAGACTGCAGGTGTCTGATCTCTGACTGTCTGAACACTACATAACCTGTAGACTGTTGGTGTCTGATTTCTGACTGTCTGAATACTACATCACCTCTAGACTGCAGGTGTCTGATCTCTGACTGACTGACTGAACACTACATCACCTCTAGACTGCAGGTGTCTGATCTCTGACTCCCTGACAACTACGTCACCTCTAGACTGCAGGTGTCTGATCTCTGACTGAACACAACATCACCACTAGACTGTAGGTGTCTAATCTCTGACTGAACACTACATCACCACAAGACTGTAGGTGTCTGATTTCTGACTGAACACTATATCACTTTTAGACTGCAGGTGTCTGATCTCTGACTGAACACTACATCACCAATAGACTGCAGGTGTCTGATCTCTGACTGCCTCACCACTACATCACCTCTACACTGCAGGTGTCTGATCTCTGACTGAACACTACATCACCACTAGACTGTAGGTGTCTGATCTCTGACTGCCTGACCACTACATCACCTCTAGACTGCAGGTGTCTGATCTCTGACTGAACACTCTGTCACCTCTTGACTGCAGGTGTCTGATCTCTGACTGCCTCACCACTACATCACCTCTAGACTGCAGGTGTCTGATCTCCGACTGTCTGAACACTACATCACCTCTAGACTGTTGGTGTCTGATTTCTGACTGTCTGAATACTACATCACCTCTAGACTGCAGGTGTCTGATCTCTGACTCCCTGACAACTACGTCACCTCTAGACTGCAGGTGTCTGATCTCTGACTGAACACAACATCACCAATAGACTGTAGGTGTCTAATCTCTGACAGAACACTACATCACCTCTTGACTGCAGGTGTCTGATCTCTGACTGCCTGACCACTACATCACCTCTAGACTGCAGGTGTCTGATCTCTGACTGACCACTACATCACCACTAGACTGCAGGTGTCTGATCTCCGACTGTCTGAACACTACATCACCTCTAGACTGTTGGTGTCTGATTTCTGACTGTCTGAATACTACATCACCTCTAGACTGCAGGTGTCTGATCTCTGACTCCCTGACAACTACGTCACCTCTAGACTGCAGGTGTCTGATCTCTGACTGTCTGAACACTACATCACCTCTAGACTGTTGGTGTCTGATTTCTGACTGTCGGAATACTACATCACCTCTAGACTGCAGGTGTCTGATCTCTGATGACTGACTGAACACAACATCACCTCTAGATGGCAGGTGTCTGATCTCTGACTCCCTGACCACTACATAACCTTTTGGATGCAGGTGTCTGATCTCTGACTGAACACTACATCACCACTAGACTGCAGGTGTCTAATCTCTGACTGAACACTACATCACCTCTTGACTGCAGGTGTCTGATCTCTGACTGACCACTACATCACCTCTAGACTGCAGGTGTCTGATCTCTGACTGACCACTACATCACCACTAGACTGCAGGTGTCTGATCTCTGACTGTCCGAACACCACATCACCTCTAGACTGTAGGTGTCTGATCTCTGACTGAACACTACATCACCTCTAGACTGTAGGTGACTGATATCTGACTGCCTGACCACTACATCACCTCTAGACTGTAGGCGTCTGATCTCTGACTGAACACTACATCACCACTAGACTGTTGGTGTCTGATTTCTGACTGAACACTATATCACTTTTAGACTGCAGGTGTCTGATCTCTGACTGAACACTACATCACCTCTAGACTGTAGGTGACTGATATCTGACTGCCTGACCACTACATCACCTCTAGACTGTAGGCGTCTGATCTCTGACTGAACACTACATCACCACTAGACTGTTGGTGTCTGATTTCTGACTGAACACTATATCACTTTTAGACTGCAGGTGTCTGATCTCTGACTGAACACTACATTACCAATAGACTGCAGGTGTCTGATCTCTGACTGCCTCACCACTACATCACCTCTTGACTGCAGGTGTCTGATCTCTGACTGCCTCACCACTACATCACCTCTAGACTGCAGGTGTCTGATCTCTGACTGTCTGACCACTACATCACCTCTAGACTGCAGGTGTCTGATCTCTGACTCCCTGACAACTACGTCACCTCTAATCAAATCAAATCTATTTTACATTTCCCATCAATTCCCATTATTAAAGTGGCTGGAGTTGAGTCGGTGTCTTGGCAGCAGCCACTCGATGTTAGTGGTGGCTGTTTAACAGTCTGATGGCCTTGAGATAGAAGCTGTTTTTCAGTCTCTCGGTCCCAGCTTTGATGCACCTGTACCGACCTCGCCTTCTGGATGATAGCGGGGTGAACAGGCAGTGGCTCGGGTGGTTGTTGTCCTTGATGATCTTTATGGCCTTCCTGTAACATCGGGTGGTGTAGGTTTCCTGGAGGGCAGGTAGTTTGCCCCCGGTGATGCGTTGTGCAGACCTCACTACCCTCTGGAGAGCCTTATGGTTGTGGGCGGAGCAGTTGCCGTACCAGGCGGTGATGCAGCCCGCCAGGATGCTCTCGATTGTGCATCTGTAGAAGTTTGAGTGCTTTTGGTGACAAGCCGAATTTCTTCAGCCTCCTGAGGTTGAAGAGGCGCTGCTGCGCCTTCTTCAAGATGCTGTCTGTGTGGGTGGACCAATTCAGTTTGTCTGTGATGTGTATGCCGAGGAACTTAACTTGCTACCCTCTCCACTACTGTTCCATCGATGTGGATAGGGGGGTGTTCCCTCTGCTGTTTCCTGAAGTCCACAATCATCTCCTTAGTTTTGTTGACGTTGGGTGTGAGGTTATATTCCTGACACCACACTCCGAGGGCCCTCACCTCCTCCCTGTAGGCCGTCTCGTCATTGTTGGTAATCAAGCCTACCACTTGTGTCGTCCGCAAACTTGATGATTGAGTTGGAGGCGTGCGTGGCCACGCAGTTGTGGGTGAACAGGGAGTACAGGAGAGGGCTCAGAACGCACCCTTGTGGGGCCCCAGTGTTGAGGATCAGCGGGGTGGAGATGTTGTTGCCTACCCTCACCACCTGGGAGCGGCCCGTCAGGAAGTCCAGTACCCAGTTGCACAGGGCGGGGTCGAGACCCAGAGTCTTGATGACGAGCTATGGTGTTAAATGCCGAGCTGTAGTCGATGAACAGCCTTCTCACATAGGTATTCCTCTTGTCCAGATGGGTTAGGGCAGTGTGCAGTGTGGTTGAGATTGCATCGTCTGTGGACCTATTTGGGCGGTAAGCAAATTGGAGTGGGTCTAGGGTGTCGGGTAGAGTGGCGGTGATATGGTCCTTGACTAGTCTCTCAAAGCACTTCATGATGACGGAAGTGAGTGCTACGGGGCGGTAGTCGTTTAGCTCAGTTACCTTAGCTTTCTTGGGAACAGGAACAATGGTGGCCCTCTTGAAGCATGTGGGAACAGCAGACTGGGATAGGAATTGGTTGAATATGTCCGTAAACACACCAGCCGGCTGGGGATGCCGTCTGGGCCTGCAGCCTTGCGAGGGTTAACACACTACTGAGCCTCATTTTGACTTGTTTTAAGGACATTACATCAAAGTTGGATCAGCCTGTAGTGTGGTTTTTCCACTTTAATTTTGAGTGTGACTCCAAATCCAGACCTCCATGGGTTGATAAATTTGTGATTATTCAATAAGAATATTTCATTCATTCAGATCTAGGATGTGTTATTTTAGTGTTCCCTTTATTTTTTTGAGAAATATAGACAGATGGTCGTTCTCATACAAACAGATCCTCACTCACAATGACTAGTTTACCCATTTCATTACATCTTTATATATTGCAAATAAAATGTAAAAACAATCACAAAATGTTTTTTATATACATTTCAAACAACGGCATTAGCATGAGAGCAACTTACCAGTCCAAAACAATGTCCTCTCCATTCAAAAAAATATGCCTCAGTTTCAGTCTCCAAAATGGAGTCTTCAAAAAATTCATGATGAATTTCCTCAATTGTTTCTACATTTGTATATCTAGTCCTAGAATTCGCTTTCCTTGACTTATTGACCATGATGTTGGATAAATAAACAGCTGAAGATGCAAGTCACCGAAATACTGCTGTGCGTAATAAACTCTGCTCCTTCACGGTTGAATTGGCAATGGTGAAAGAGCGGTCCTTACGCCAGCGTTCAATGGAAAGGTTTGTCTTACAACAAAGAATCATGGGATATTGCCGTTTACCTCTGCTCATTGGCTATCTACCCAGCTAGATTTCAAGACGATCAGTGGTCATTCGGTTAAAATACGGTCAATCAACGAGACAGTGGTAATTTAATTGGTGCACAATGGGCTCGTCACTTGTTGTCTTCCAATCGGTCTATCCGGGTCAATACGTCCCGCAAAATTACCCATCAGGTTTGGCTGTGTTACAAACAGTTGATTGCAAGGAAACCAAACATGACTGGATAAAGTCAGGGAAAATCTGTATTTTACGTTGGATGTTATGTTGGAAATTGAATGACACGAAATTCAACGAGATAAGCGTTAACAATGTTTTGTTAGGTTAAATCCATGTTTTATAGCCTAACAAAAGACCATTCATTGTGTAACAATGAGCCTTGGGATTGCAACCAGAGCAAGATCTTCAAAGGGAAACTATTTATTTCAATGCAATCTGATTTTGTTACGCAAGTGCTGGTTGAATAAGTAGTTTGATATGGGGGTCTGTGCTCAGATAATCGCAGCATATTCTTTCGCAATAAATAATTTTTAAAATCTGACAATGCAGTTGGATTGGCAAGATTCTAGTCTTTCGAACCATGTGAGACACTTGTATCTTCATGAATGTTTAATATGACTATTTATGTAGCGATCACCGTATGTTGTCGAATTTAATCCCGCTAACGGGTTCGGTGCGCAGAGAGGTTAAACTTGTCAGATTTCAAAAATGCTTTACGGCGAAAGCATATTTTACAATTATTTGAAAACATAGCCCAGCAGACAAATCATTACAAACAGTAACCAGCCCAAGTAGAATAGTTACACAAGTCAGAAATCGAGAGAATTAATCACTTACCTTTTGATGTTCATATGTTTGCACTCAAGACATTTGTTCAATAAAGTGTCTTTTTATATCCGAAAATTTCTTTTTTTTTTTCTTCAGTAATCCACAGGCTCAAACGCAGTCACAACAGGCAGACAAAAAAATCCAAATTGTATCCGTAAAGTTCATAGAAACATGTCGAACGATGTTTATATTCAATCCTCAGGTTTTTAGCCTAAATAATCAATAATATTTCAACCGGACCATAACGTCGTCAATATAAAAGGTCAACAAGAAAGGCTCTGTCGCGCTCATGAAAAAGCTCTGACATAGCAGGGTTCACTCATTCAGACTGCTCTTACTCACTAATTTTTCAGAATACAAGCCTGAAACCATTTCTAAAGACTGACATCTAGTGGAAGGCATAAGAACTGCAATTTGAGTCCTAAGTCAATGGATACTGTAATGGCATTGAATAGAAGACTACACACACATCCATTCAGGAAGAAGGATTGTTTTTGCCTGCCAAATCATCAATTCTGTTATATTCAGACATTATTTTAACAGTTTTGGAAACTTTAGTGTTTTCTATACATCTACTAATTATATGCATATCCTATCTTCTGGGCCTGAGTAGAAGGCAGTTTAATTTGGGCATGCTTTTCATCCAAAATTCCAAATGCTGCCCCCTACCCTAGAGAAGTTAAGTTAAAATAAGTGTAAATTCAGTATTGTTGTAATTGTCATTATTATAAATAAAACAAATCGGCCGTTTTTATTTTTAAAATATTTTTATATCAGTATCGGCTTTTTTTGTCCTCCAATCATCGACATTGAAAAATCATAATCGGCCGACCTCTAACCTGGACTGTACGATCTGATAATCTAGGTAATTCTATACCATACCAAAAAGTATCCATATCTATTGTGCTCGCTGAACAGGATGTATATAAATCTTCATAACATTGAAACACACTTTCTCTTTGGAGTAGATCACCTTATTGTCCATCTTAATTGCTGGAATTTTTTTATTTAACTAAGCTAGTCGGGTAACAAATTCTTATTTTCAATGACTGCCTAGGAACAGTGGATTAACTGCCTTGTTTCAGGGGCAGAACGAATGTTAGAAGTGTTACGCATTTTTAGTTGTCTTGTTAGTAGCCTGCCTGTCTTCTCACCTCCATTAAAAACTGGTTCAAAGTCTAAACTGCATGTTCTGCCTTTTTTTGGTTATAAATTTGAATTTGCAGTCAGTTTGAAATGTGATATCTGTGAAATGTCTTGCCAAATCCCTTTCCAAACCACATCTCTTTTTTATTTTTTTTTTATTTTTTACTGCTTTCAGCCCCTTCTTTTTGGATGCATGTGCTATTATTTCCCTCTAATATATGCTTTAGAGGTTTCCTGTACTGTGGAAATATTTTGAGCCTATGTTGATCTAAGATCATTGGCTAAATATCTCCTCTTGTAATAGCATAGTGTTGAGTCTAAATCTACCATTCCTCACATTTTCAGAGTTTATATTTTATTCACCGCTTTAGCAGCCTCCGCCAACGCTGATATCCTAGACGTGTCTGAGTCATGGCTTAGGAAGGCCACCAAAAATCCTGAATTCCATCCCTAACTATAACATCTTCCGACAAGATGGCACTGCCGAAGGGGGCGGAGTTCTATCTACTGCAGAGTTCTGTCATACTATCCACGTCTGTGCCCAAACAATTCAAGCTTCTACTTTTAAAAATCCACCTTTCCAGAAAAGTCTCTCACCGTTGCCGCTTCTTATAGACCTCCTTCAGCCCCCAGCTGTGCCCTGGACAACATATGTGAATTGATCGCCCCCTCATCCATCTTCATAGTCCGTACGAGTTAGGTGACCTAAACTGGGACATGCTTAACACCCCGGCCATCCTACAATCTACGCTAGATGCCCTCAATCTCACACAAATTATCAAGGAACCTACCAGGTACAACCCTAAATCCGTAACCATGGGCACCCTCTTAGATATCATCCTGACCAATTTGCCCTTTAAATACAACTCTGCTGTCTTCAACCAAGATCTCAGCGATCACTGCCTCATTGCCTGTGTGGGTGATGGGTCCGCGGTCAAATGACTACCCCTCATCAGTCAAACGCTCCCTAAAACACTTCACCGAGCAGGCCTTTCTAATCGACCTGGCCTGGGTATCCTGGAAGGATATTGATCTCATCCCGGGATCTGAAAGGTATGTTTCTCGTGTTGTGGTGCGAGTCATCCGGGATCATAATGTTGATTCCTAGACATTTTTGTGTGTAGTATTTTGTTGCATTATGATGTGTTAATGCTTATTGGAATGAGCTTTGGTTGGTATTCACGGCATATTCTTAAGTGTTTGGTATAGTGCCTTAGATACATATCAGTGGTTTTGGTTGTCCGGTGACATCATTAAACAAGTGTGTTGCCTGGTAGAGTATGCCAGTGGCCTAATACTAGTGTTGGGGCTTACTGGTATTTGTGTTTTGGGAGAAAACTGAGTTAATGTTAAACTCTGTAGGTGCGTTGTTTGCATCTATTGTGACAGCTTTTTTAATGTGTAATGTTTGGTTGGCCCAGTATTGGTTGCCTTTGTTTGGTAAACTTTCCACTGCGGTGGATAGTTGGTTGTGTGCTGTGTTGGAGAGTGTACATTGGTTAGTTTCCAGGCCCCTGCCCAGGCTGGAAACTCTTGCTCTACTCGCTGTTGGGACATCGGTCTGAGGTGAATACAATCTGCTGTGTACCTCAGTGGGAGATTTGGGTAGGGTAGTGCCATTTGCTACCCGGAGCTATATCCTTTCTTTTTCCCCTTTTAGGCTTTGCGATGTGTTTCACTTTTGAATATGTTGGGCATGGTTGTTATCTTTGTGTGGTGTCCGTGGACTGAGCAGTGGTCTCGGTGGCACATCTGTGGCTTGGGGGTAATCTGTCAGCGTGCTGTTTTTCCCCCATGCCAGCAGGCTACAGTGCGTATTTACCGATCGCAAATCCCCACAAAGACTAAGGTTGAGTTATGGCGCTTCCCCAAATCCTACAATATCTCATCTCTCTTCTGTGGTGCCCAGTGTGATTGCCATTTCTCTTGTTGTGGTCTGGTGTGCTCAGCAGAGGGGAAGAGCGAGATTTGTGTTTGTATTTACTTGTGACTGGCGTTTAATGTGTAGACAAGTTCATTCGCTTTCCATCAGAGGAACTGTTAGAATTATGTACTAAACAGCTGTTGAAGATCACTGATCACTACCAGGTTGAAATTAGTGACAAGCCATTGCCGAGGACTTAAACATATAAATAATAATTGGCATTTAAACAGGATTTGGAGTGTGCTAAAATCAAGTGGCTAGAGTTAGTTAGGGAAGGAAAGCTCTCAGGGGAAAGTTTGCTTTGGGAACGTGACCCAGATTTACCTAGGGGTCGCTTCTCTGTCGTGCCCCGCACTCATTTGATATTGTTGGAAACTTACGGTTGTTGCCAAAATTTAATGAGAAGGACCCTGAGATGTTCTTGTCGTTGGGAGCTTGTTGCTGACGCGCTCTCCCGTGCGCCCTGTTCCTGAATGTCTGTGACTGACCTTTTTGTTTGGTATTGTTCTGTCACTCCTGTCTGTTCCCTTCTAGTCTCATTTTCTTCTTTCCTCTTAAAGGTTGCTTTCTGTGTGCAAAGGTTGCTGAGGTCTGGGGAGGACGAGGTTGGCTGGGGCAAGTGGAAGTGTGAACACGTACCCCTCATGGATTTGGGACGCCGGCTGGGCCATTTGGGACGCCGGCTGCGTCATTGAGGCAGTATTTTGTTTGTGTGATTGGTGTGGTGTTCCAGGGTCCTTGTTGGTCCCTGGGTTTTATGGGGTGGAGTGTGACGACCCTCCCACTCTGTCTGCCAAATTCTCTCTTTGCTCTTGTTTTCCTAAATTAGGATGTCGGTGGACGGAGCTGGGAGGGTCATCAGTGAAATGGGACATACCTGTCCCGGGATAAATACACCTTTTCCCCATTCATTGAGGAGACTCTCTCCATGCAGACACACTTTTTGGTTGTGGCATTTTTGTGGCCGGTTTTGTTTGCGTGATTTGGCATCTTTCAACACTCCTCGTTATCACATCTATACATGCAACCACTCACACTACTGATTACTGACTACACACACCATTGTTTATTTGTACATAGGTTACCTCCGTTAATAAATATATTTTTTTGTTATTCCTTATCTCCACGTTGTCTCCCTTTTTTGTTATGGGCTTCGAGACGGTTTGTGACAATATCATTATGTAACTCTAATCTAGCATGATCTGTGAGGGCAATAGGCCCAGTCTTGCAATCAATCACATTATTAACCATGCAATTAAATATCAATAAATCTTCTGGAGTGTGTCTTATGACACTGGGAGAAAAGGTATTCTCTATCATTCGGATGGACTAATCTCCTTATGTTTGTAAAGCCCATATCTTCTGTTAGCAAATGTATTGCAAGTCTATACTTTGGTGTGGAGTTACCTGTAAATGTACTTACATCAATCATATTGTCAATCACTTGGTTGAAGTCTCGAAGGATGATCTGTCACTCCATATTTCCTAGTATAACGTTGACCTCCTAAAAAGAAATTGGGGTCCTCCTTGTTGGAGCATACATGTTGCATAATACTACCTTAATCCCATTTTATAAGAGCCTCAATGCAGATAAGCCTGCCAAACTCAGTGTTGCTTCAACTTTACAAAATTAAGAATTTTCACCCCATTTCGTTTGGAATTAGAAGAGCTATGATAAACTTCTGCAACACAGCCTCTCCTAAATTTCAGTGCCTCTATCTGTTAAATATGATTCCTGTATAAACACAATATTCGCCTTTTATTTTGAATGTCAATCTTTTTCCTCTTCACTTGGTTACCACAACCATTTTATATTCCAAGAGTGTTTACATAACCATTAGCCATATTTGCACTGAGTAATTATAGCCTGTGAAGTGGCCCATTTAACACGTGACGACTCTAATGAACGTCATATAACACTTCACTCATATATATATATATATATATATATATATATAAACATAGAAAACCAATCCCAAAATAAATCTCACCTGGGAACGTAACGTTGCTTCTCAATGATTCAATCATCACAGAACAGTCTTTGCTGCTGCAGAAGAACTAACAGTCAACTCAAATTGACGTATGGTCCCTGAGGTGCTTGAGAGCCAAGACTAAATTGACAACACTCCCCAGAGTCCCGCAAACACAGGCTACCTTCATTTGTATAGTAAACAGCATACACTTCAACTTGTATTTTTACCTTGTCTCGTCTTTATCTAGGCTAAACACCTTGCTCTAGCAAGAATCTCTCTGCCTCCACATTGTCCTTAAAATAATTTTCTTTCCCTTCCAAGAAAAGAGCAGGGTCGCTAGGAAAGCCAGTGTGTGTGCCTGACATTCTTCTCGTGTAGTTGTTTCTTCTTTAAAATCCGTCCTTCTGCCCCATTCATCCTCTTGTATCGCATCAACTTTTTCCTTTAGCTTGGTAGTTGTTTTTATTGTGGAGACATGGGATGCAACATCCAACAAAATTGTGTTCATCTGTCCCATTTTTCTCAAATAGATCCTACAGATTTCTCTGTGTTTCTGTGTTTATCCATGTCTTGTTGGGGGGATTCGGGAGGATTTGCTGTTTGTTTGCTAGTCCGTGGCTTTCTGTGAATACCGTGTGTTAAGCAGAAAGTTTAGCGTGTGTTGACGTTCCAATAACACCACTTTAGCGAGAGATTTCAAAATGTAAATTCTTTATATTAAACTGTACTTCAGGTCAATATATTAAGATAATGAAAGTGTATGCCGTTGAATTGAGCTTCAATGCCATACAACACTCCTTCCGTGGCCTCCAACTGCTCTTAAACGCTAGTAAAACCAAATGCATGCTTTTCAACCGTTCGCTGCCTGCACCCGCACGCCTGACCAGCATCACCACCCTGGATGGTTCCGACCTTGAATATGTGGACATCTATAAGTACCTAGGTGTCTGGCTAGACTGTAAACTCTCCTTCCAGACTCATATCAAACATCTCCAATCGAAAATCAAATCAAGAGTCTGCTTTCTATTCCGCAACAAAGCCTCCTTCACTCACGCCGCCAAACTTACCCTAGTAAAACTGACTATCCTACCGATCCTCGACTTCGGCGATGTCATCTACAAAATTGCTTCCAACACTACTCAGCAAACTGGATGCAGTTTATCACAGTGCCATCCGTTTTGTCACTAAAGCACCTTATACCACCCACCACTGCGACTTGTATGCTCTAGTCGGCTGGCCCCGCTACATATTCGTCGCCAGACCCACTGGCTCCAGGTCATCTACAAGTCCATGCTAGGTAAAGCTCCGCCTTATCTCAGTTCACTGGTCACGATGGCAACACCCATCCGTAGCACGCGCTCCAGCAGGTGTATCTCACTGATCATCCCTAAAGCCAACACCTCATTTGGCCGCCTTTCGTTCCAGTTCTCTGCTGCCTGTGACTGGAACGAATTGCAAAAATCGCTGAAGTTGGAGACTTATCTCCCTCACCAACTTCAAACATCTGCTATCTGAGCAGCTAACCGAGCAGCTTTGGAATTCAGCCGTGACTACATCGATTTCGCCCAAAATCAGTTAACTTTTTTTTTTTTTATTATGAAAAGCTAACCTTGTACCTATGTTTGTCCTCTGTAGTTGCATGCCTTTCTTTGGTTGCTGAAATCCATACTTTTTCAAATAACGTTATTCAAATACTGTACAACCACTGACTGTTTCCTTGTTGTGATTCAATTGGCACATGCATTTGTGCTGATTTGCCATCTTAGAGCAACATTAACATTTATTGATAAAGTATGGATTTCAGCAAACAAAGGTACAAGGTAGCGTTTCATAATATTGTTTTTTGAAAGTATTGATCTTGGCCGAATTGATGTAGTCTGAGCTGAATTCCACAACCCCATCTCTCCTCTACTCCGTTGGAATTAATTAGAAACTTACTTCATGTGGAGTTTAGTCAGCTATACTACCTTATGCATAGTGCTCTGGCTATACATTTTTATTTGGTTTGTAAAGATGCAAAAACAATGCTAAAAGCCACCATATCTACTGAATGAACTACCAAATGTCATTCTTGGTGTGTGGACATTTATAAATCAATGTGAATCCGAGACAAAGTGATGAAAACCGAAGTTGAAATCCATGCTAGGCTAGCAAGCGTAATATGTGTGCAACTGCATGACCACTGCTTGATTACTTTTTTACTGTGGTTGCTAGGGTTTGTCGCTATATTTAGCAAGCTTTCAGACCCCTCCAGCGACTTATTGGTAAGAGGTTAGTGATTCGGCTACCTTTTGAGGAGTTTTGACACTGAGGATTTCTATCATTTTTATAGCATTTAGGCAGAGAAGCGAGAGGGGGTGAATGCTACGTCGAGGACCGCCGTTGTAGCCTCTTACTAACATCCCGATCTTGCGAAGCAGAATATAAACTAGTGACAACAGGATGCTTCATATGAGGCTCTCGCAGTTGTACATCAGCAAGCGTCATCATCTAGCGACTTCTATCAACAAATCGAGGAGCCAATAGCGATTCTCACTGAAAAATAGTTGGCAACACTGGCTATAAACGGTGAAGGTGGACATTTGCCTGACAAATAATTCCATGACCGTCACAGCCCTATTTTGATTAACACACAAGCATAAATACTTATATATACTGAGTTGAGATGCACCCCCTTACTTGCCCTCATAACAGCCTCAATTTGTCAATGCATGGATTCTACAAGGTGTCAAAAGCATTTCACAGGGATGCTGGCCCATGTTGACTCCAATGCTTCCCACAGTTGTGTCAAGTTGGCTGGACGTCCTTTGGGTGGTGCACCATTCTTGATCCACACTGCAAACTGTTGCGTGTGAGAAACCCAGCAGTGTTGCACTTCTTTACACTTTTAAACCTGTGCACCTGGCACCCTATTCAATGGCACTTACATATTTTGTCTTGCCCATTCACCCTCTGCACGGCACACATACACAAGCCATGTCTCAAGGCTTAAAAACCCTTCTTTAAACCTGGTCTCTTTGCCTTCATCTACACTGATTGATTGAAGTGGCTCAATAAAGGATCATATCTTTCACCTGTATTCACATGGTCAGTCTGTCATGGAAAGAGCAGCTATTCCTAATGTTTTGTACATTCAGTGTATATTCTGAACTTTCACATGCCCATCACAGCTGGTTCTCCATAGAGTGAAATTGGTTTCCATATTCTCTCCTCCTCTCCCTGATCTGCAACTATTTTCTAATCCTGCTAAAATCCCAAATCCTGCTTAAGGGATCTGCCCCAGCCCTCGATGACAGTAGAAACAGCCCTCCCTGCTGCGTGTACAATGGCCTGGGATGGATGGAGTGAGTGGACTTTTGTTGTTGTTCAAGAGGTTTATTCAAACCAATGCTTGATTTTCTTCTCATATTGAAGGCACACGATAATATCGACCTGTAGACTTTGTTTTGAAAGGGTTCTCTGTGTGAATATGTATTCCAAACTTATAGAGTGTCCCCCAAATGGCACCCTATTTCCTACATAGTGCACTACTTTTAAACAACTCTGATCTCAAGTAGTGCACTATGTAGGGACAGGGTGCCATTTGGGATGCCCTCTCCGTCGACATGGTGGTCGCAATAATGAGGTCAGCTGAACTGATCAGAGTGTTGTTGAGAGAAATGTTCCCCATAGTCTAGCTGCAAACTGATTGAACTTTGAGCCTCCTGTGCTAGCTTGAGAAAATCCTCACCAAAATTGAATGTCATCACCCCATCCTATGCATGTGGGATGGCAGAGCTTGATTTAACCACAGTGGGCGTTATCATTCAAAACATTGGTTACAGATTTTGTAAGTAAGTTGCCATAAAGAATGGGGTCTTATTAAAAGTTCCAAGTGCACTGCATGTCTGTCTGCCAGGGCACTTTGCACACTGAATCGTCTCTCTTGTCAGGATTTGTAGTGAATGTGAGCAGCAATTTTTGAATTTGGCTTACAGCATGCTTGGTAATGTAACAGACTAGATTTCTGACTTTATAGGAATGTGCTTTGTTTGGCCGTGACTCAAATCATCCTCATTATCCAGCAGCCATGTTGAATGAGCCATTCCATGAAACATCATCTGCTCGGCACATTTCCTTGAACACTTTTGAACGCGTGTTCTCAGTGACTATGGCCTGTTGGATTTCATATGAAATATCCAACAGCACATCCACTGGCTTCATCCATTTGATCTCACATCTGGAATGTGGAAGCTGCATTATTGGAGGGTGGCAAGGCAATGGAGTTGTGCTCTGCTTTGTCCCCAGAGAGGTTTCCTGTTGTCAACTATCAGGAAGGTGATATGAAATACCCAAAGCCTCTGATTACAACACTGTTTGCCTCCTAAATGGTACAATATTCCCTACATAGATCCATATGAGTCCTGGTCAAAAGTAGTGGACTATATATAGAGAATAGGGAGCAATTTGGGATGTAATTCAAGTCTCTCTGCCCAGCTCCATCACATGCCAGGTTACACATAACTAATGTATAGTATATTTCAAAGGCTCTCTGCCCAGCTCTATCACGTCAGATTACACAAAATAATGAAATATACATTAGGTATATTATTAGTATGTGTCTTTCTCACCCTGGAGCTGCTGTGCTGTTACATAAGGCTGTGTGAAACGCAAAGGGACCAGGGTTATTTATAGACAGGGTTTGTTTTTGATGTGCAGAAGGTACTGTGTTTGTGTTGACACCTTTTAGCACATCATCCTTTGATATTCATCATCACTAGGTGTGCAGTAGATGTGGTCATAAAGAGCCTTTTGATCAGTTTTGTTTCTCTATGCGAGGAGCCTGTTTGCCTCCCAATATGGCAAATTATTCCTTATATAGTACCTTATTTCTTATATACGACACTGCTTTTGACCAGAGCCCTATAGGCCCCATTTAAAAGTAGTCCACTACATAGGGAATAGGGTGCCATTTGGGACGCATTCCCTGTTTGTTAGGCTGCACATCGAGGACTGATATGATCTCTGGATCAGTTGGCGACGTGCCTACACACATCCTTACGAGGAATGTCACAATGACAAAACCAAGTAGGGGTGGTGCGCAAGGGGTGTGCGCACCCCAAAAAGAGAGAGAGAGAGCGAGAGAGAGAGATATATATTAGTACCAATCAAAAGTTTAGACACCTACTTATTCCAGGGTTTTTCTTTATTTGTACTATTTTCTACATTGTAGAATAATAGTGAAGACATCAAAACTATGAAATAACACACATGGAATCATGTAGTGACCAACAAAAGTGTTAAACAATCAAAATATATTTGAGATTCTTCAAAGTAGCCACCCTTGGCCTTGATGACAGCTTTGCAAACTCTTGGCATTCTCTCAACCAGCTTCATGAGGTAGTCACCTGGAATGCATGTCAATTAACAGGTGTGCCTTGATAAAAGTTAGTTTGTGGAATTCCTTTCCTTAATGCGTTTGAGCCAATCAGTTGTGTTGTGACAAGGTAGGTGTAGTATACTGAAGACAGCCCTCTTTGGTAAAAGACCAAGTCCGTATTATGGCAAGAACAGCTGAAATAAGCAACGAGGAATGACAGTCCATCATTACTTTAAGACATGAAGGTCAGTCAATCCTGAAAATTTCAAGACCTATGTGAATCAGGCCTTCATGGTCGAATTGTTGCAAAGAAACCACTAAAGGACACCAATAAGATGAGACTTGCTTGGGCCAAGAAACATGGTCAATGGACATTCGACCGGTGGCAATCTGACCTTTTGGTCTGGTTAATCCAAATTTTTGATTTTTGGTTCCAACCGCCGTGTCTTTGTGAGACGCAGAGTAGGTGAATAGACGATCTCTGCATGTGTGGTTCCCACCGTGAAGCATGTAGGAGGTGTGGGGGTGCTTTGCTGGTGACACTCTGATTTTATTTAGAATTCAAGGCACACAAACAGTATGGCTACCACAGCATTCTGCAGCAATACTCCATCCCATCTGGTTTGCGCTTAGTCCCACTCATTTGTTTTTCAACAGGACAGTAACCCAAAACACACCTCCAGGCTGTGTAAGGGCTATTTGACCAAAGAGAGCGATGGCGTTCTGCATCAGATGACCTGGCCTCCAGTCATCCGACCTCAACCAAATTGGTTTGGGATGAGTTGGACGGCAGAGTGACTGAAAAGCAGCCAACAAGTGCTCAGCATACAGTGGGGCAAAAAAGTAGGAGTGGCTTCGTAAGAAGCATTTCAAGGTCCTGGAGTGGCCTAGCCAGTCTCCAGATCTCAACCCCATAAATCTTTGGAGGGAGTTGAAAGTCCGTGTTGCCCAGCAACAGCCCCAAAACATCACTGCTCTAGAGGAGATCTGCATGGAGGAATGGGCCAAAATACCAGCAACAGTGTGTGAAAACATTGTGAAGACTTACAGAAAACGTTTGACCTCTGTCATTGCCAACAAAGGGTATATAACAATGTATTGAGAAACTTCTGTTATTGACCAAATACTTATTTTCCACCATAATTTGCAAATAAATTCATAAAAAATCCTACAATGTGATTTTCTGGATTTTTTCTCATTTTGTCTGTCATAGTTGAAGTGTACCTACGATGAAAATTACAGGCCTCTCATCTTTTAAGTGGGAGAACTTGCACAATTGGTGGCTGACTAAATACTTTTTTGCCCCACTGTGTATGGAATGTCTGTGGCAGAATGAAAAGGGAAGGGTCGTCTGTCAGAGCACAGTGGTCTGGTAATCAAGGCCAAAGCATTCCCATAAGAAGATTAACAGCCTCTGGTTTCTACCCCGCCTACCCCACCGTTAAAACCAGTGTCTCTCTGCGAAAGGGGGTTACTGTGCTTTTAAAACAACAGGCCTGCTAATCCAGCCCACAAGCATTCACATAGTATAGATAATTACTTGCAGATGTGAGGAAAGCACTGGTCCTCCCTCCCTCCCTCCCTCACCCCTCCCCTCTCCTGCCTCAATCATCCACGTCAGTGTACAAGCAAAGGGAATGTTTTTGTATAGGTGTGTGCCATGACCTAATGGGTGGAAGGGTGGGGTGGGAGAGCAGTGCATTATGGGGAGTTCTCAGATATACACTAATTTCTGGGAGAAAATCCCTTCTTTCTTTGGTTCTATATTTGGTGGCATATACAAATGATAAATCATATGTAGTCTCATAAACCACATTTAGAACTCTTTAAGATCACCTCTATCACAGTACAAGTCTTCAACTGACAAAAAGTAGCCGTTTTGGCATATTTGCACATTTTGCGGCATGAATAAGGAAAAAGCTTAAACCTTGGGAAAGCAGAAACGCCTTTTTCAATACATTTCCTAAGGCATCAACTGAGTGATGGATTTTGATTGTTACAGGAAAGGGGGACAGTTTTCTGACCAAACACAAATGTTATATAAAATGTAAGATTGTATATTAGTAGTGTAAAACCTTGTGACTCGAATAGAGTTTTAGGCTATTGCGGTTAGGAACAAAAGTTGAGCCCCACAGTATTTTAGGCCTGATACAGTGCCTTGCGAAAGTATTCGGCCCCCTTGAACTTTGCGACCTTTTGCCACATTTCAGGCTTCAAACATAAAGATATAAAACTGTATTTTCTTGTGAAGAATCAACAACAAGTGGGACACAATCATGAAGTGGAACGACATTTATTGAATATTTCAAACTTTTAACAAATCAAAAACTGAAAAATTGGGCGTGCAAAATTATTCAGCCCCCTGAAGTTAATACTTTGTAGCGATTACAGCTGTAAGTTGCTTGGGGTATGTCTCTATCAGTTTTGCACATCGAGAGACTGAAATTTTTTCCCATTCCTCCTTGCAAAACAGCTCGAGCTCAGTGAGGTTGGATGGAGAGCATTTGTGAACAGCAGTTTTCAGTTCTTTCCACAGATTCTCGATTGGATTCAGGTCTGGACTTTGACTTGGCCATTCTAACACCTGGATATGTTTATTTTTGAACCATTCCATTGTAGATTTTGCTTTATGTTTTGGATCATTGTCTTGTTGAAGACAAATCTCCGTCCCAGTCTCAGGTCTTTTGCAGACTCCATCAGGTTTTCTTCCAGAATGGTCCTGTATTTGGCTCCATCCATCTTCCCATCAATTTTAACCATCTTCCCTGTCCCTGCTGAAGAAAAGCAGGCCCAAACCATGATGCTGCCACCACCATGTTTGACAGTGGGGATGTTATGTTCAGGGTGATGAGCTGTGTTGCTTTTACGCCAAACATAACATTTTTCATTGTTGCCAAAAAGTTCAATTTTGGTTTCATCTGACCAGAGCACCTTCTTCCACATGTTTGGTGTGTCTCCCAGGTGGCTTGTGGCAAACTTTAAACGGCACTTTTTATGGATATCTTTAAGAAATGGCTTTCTTCTTGCCACTCTTCCATAAAGGCCAGATTTGTGCAATATACGACTGATTGTTGTCCTATGGACAGAGTCTCCCACCTCAGCTGTAGATCTCTGCAGTTCATCCAGAGTGATCATGGGCCTCTTGGCTGCATCTCTGATCAGTCTTCTCCTTGTATGAGCTGAAAGTTTAGAGGGACGGCCAGGTCTTGGTAGATTTGCAGTGGTCTGATACTCCTTCCATTTCAATATTATCGCTTGCACAGTGCTTCTTGGGATGTTTAAAGCTTGGGAAATCTTTTCGTATCCAAATCCGGCTTTAAACTTCTTCACAACAGTATCTCGGACCTGCCTGGTGTGTTCCTTGTTCTTCATGATGCTCTCTGTGCTTTTAACGGACCTCTGAGACTATCACAGTGCAGGTGCATTTATACGGAGACTTGATTACACAAAGGTGGATTGTATTTATCATCATTAGTCATTTAGGTCAACATTGGATCATTCAGAGATCCTCACTGAACTTCTGGAGAGAGTTTGCTGCACTGAAAGTAAAGGGGCTGAATAATTTTGCACGCCCAATTTTTCAGTTTTTGATTTGTTAAAAAAGTTTGAAATATCCAATAAATGTCGTTCCACTTCATGATTGTGTCCCACTTGTTGTTGATTCTTCACAAAAAAATGCAGTTTTATATCTTTGTTTGAAGCCTGAAATGTGGCAAAAGGTCGCAAAGTTCAAGGGGGCCGAATACTTTCGCAAGGCACTGTATATGACTGCTTGCTCAGAAATAACCGATTTGATCTAGTTGACTTGGTGCACACACACATTGCCTGCTCCACTACAGCTTTTAATGCGAGTTGCAGGATTGTGACTTACCTTCATGTGTATACTTTCACACACTTCACAGCCTGTGGGCTAAACACTGCAGAAACCACATGACATGACCCCACCTTTCTGTCATATGACCTTTTGATGCCTAGATGGATATGACAGAATGTGTGTATCAAACAGGACAGGGTTTTGAAACCTTTGGACGGGTAGTGTGTGTGTGTGTGTGTGTGTGTGTGTGTGTGTGTGTGAGAGCTTGAGCAGCAGTGTGAGCATCAGTGTGTGCGTGTCGTGTGTATGTTTCGGTGGGGGCTAGCTCAACCAGATTACAGGGCATTGAAGCACACTCAATGCCAAGTTGCAAAGTCTTCCATGCAGATGTAACCAGCTGTCTGTCCCTCTGTCAAGGTACTTCTCCCTCACTCTTTCTTGGACCTTACCATGACTCCTTCACTCTTTCTTGGGCCCTACCCTGACTCTGTCACTCCTTTCCCCGTTGACTCTCTCGGACCATCTCTTTCTTGAATGCATATATGTGTGTGTACAAAACAGTAAGAACACCTGCTCTTCCCATGACATAGACCGAACAGGTGAATCCAAGGGAAAGTTCTGATCCCTTATTGATGCCACTTGTTAATCTACTTCAACCAGTGTCGATTAAGGGGAGGAGACAGGTTAAAGAAGGATTTTTAAGCCTTGAGACAATTGAGACATGGATTGTATATGTGTGTCATTCAAAGGGTGAATGGGCAATACAAAATATTTAAGTGCCTTTTGAAAGAGGTATTGTAGTAGGTGCCAGGCGCACCGGTTTGTGTCAAGAACTGCAGCGCTGCTGGGTTTTCACGCTCAATCGTTTTCCGTGTGTATCAAGAATGGTCCACCACCCAACTCAATATTAGGAAGGTGTTCCTAATGTTTGGTATACTCAATGTATATGGAGTGCATGTAATGTATTACATTTGGTCATAATCATAACGCAGATGCTCTAATTTAATGTAGGTGACAGTCAAAAAGTCATATGGTATCTTGGGAGAGTGGCAGAAACTGTCAGGAAAGCATTCCTTAATTAAAATACCAAATGGTAAAGAGTGGGGATCAGTGACAACTTGACAAGTCTCTGGTGTTGCTGCAGGAATATAGGTCATAGAAGATGCTTGGGTACTTGATCATGCGTTCATTGCCTACAGGGAAGAGTTGCGTTGGTGGCAGTGGGATGGAGATAGAGGCAGAGCGAGAGAGACTCACATTGGTTTACCAGATGGAGAACCTGGTGCTTGATAGCGACTGTTCACAATCATGTTGATTTGTATTTTTTACAACAGTAGAGAAGCAATCAAAACAGTTTATTATTAATATCATCTCTTTTGCCAGTTACACAGCCGACAGCGCGTTTGAAGTTACACAACTGGTTTGCACGGTGATATTTCTCCAGGATGTGTATTCTCACAGGAAACGTGTGGAGTGAGGCAAAGCAATGTTCAAGAGCTTAATGGAAAACCAGACGTGGAGGGTGTGAAGGTTGCTAACTGGGACCACGTCTTTTTTTGGTCTCTTCCTCTCAGGGTTTTCCTGGACACAGTGGCGCCATGGGTCAACCAGAGGATCACAGCCAGCTAGCTCCTGGTGTCTCGAAGTTGGGTTCCTCGTCAAAGGTCTTGACTTGTCATCACCAAAGTGATGCTTTTGGTCCTTTTTAAAAAAAAAATTAATTATGCGCTTTTGATCAGAGACGGACGACGGTGTCACCTTTTGATTGATGAGGAGTGAAGGCAGAAGACCCATTAGCTACTGGTAGAGATACATGAGCTTTGTGTTTGAAAGGTAAACATTGGATGTTGTTGTGGTTTCCTCCCCCGCAATCGTCTAAATCTTGCAGGCTCACACTCAGTTGATGTGAGTGAGTGTGTCAGGCTGAGGTGAAGTGTACTGGTCATGTCTTCCGATAAGCTGACTGACGGTATACGTAACTGTTGTATTGCATTGACTTTCCTTAAACAGGAACTGTATAGAAGATATTGATTAGCTGAGCAGTATGTGGTGTTGAATTAAATCATCTGAACTAATAATGCTCCAGGCTATGTCACTTCTTTGACGAAGAAAGCCGAAAGGAAAATTAATATTCAGAGATAAACATTCAAAACAGAGGTTTGAAAATTTAACGATGGCATTTCCACATCCTTGTGCAATGGTTCTTGGCAGTGATGGTAATTTATTTAGATAGACATTCCTATTCAACTGTAATCATCAGAGCCTGGGGTATCGGCAACTTCCGTACCAAGAAATTATTGTCAGCGTTGAATATGCTACATTTATATCAATTCTGATGCCAGCAGGCTGCCTACTGCCTCACTTTATGGGAAATGCGCATTCTTCATAAATAGGCCATAGTGACTCATCTATCTCTCTTTGTCAACAGGATTCACACCCTCCATCGTCTCTCATCCCTGGTGATTCAACGCATTATGATGTGATACTGGAACATCAGTGAGCCAGTGTCTGGGAGAGTGGGATAGAGCATGGGATTGGCCCACGGAGACAGGAACCACACTCTTATTCCTGAGGCTCCGAGGTCTCTGGCCCCTTAGGGCACACCATAGACAGCGAGCAGCTCTGAGGTGAGTGGGCTAAATGATGTGCGTCACTGCTATCTGAAATGAACTGTTAATAACAAGTGTATTACTGGGGATAACCTTTTTGACGTTGCTTTTAGTGTAGTTGTCGCGATGTTGCACACATGCTCCTATTGGTTAATGTCAACATTCACTTAGCAGTGCATGTCATTGCTCCCTATAGAGAAAGTGGTCAATATGAGGACAAGTTATTTGTTCAAATGGCATAAAGTGATTAGATCAAATCCTTTGTTTGTTGAAATTGGGGTTTAGAAAGTGTGCAGTAGGAGCATTTTCCAGCTAATATTGAGAAGGAGCTTTTCCTAGCTAGCTGATGTTGACCATTAGAATTAGCTAGCCTGACGTCTGTGCCGTAACCTTAAGTGTGTCCAGCTAATGACTTTCCATTGGTGTCGATTACAACAGTGGGCCATGCCTGAGAGTTGAGTGTCACAATGCTATAAAATAAAATGGATTAGACCCTCCAAGCTCGTGTTGATCTGGGAGATTTACTGGCCACTGAGCCCTTCCATTGTGTCTCCATTGAGGCTGGCCTGCACAGGAGAGTGAATGGAGTCTGTCCAGGGTTCCAGGGTCAGTCTGTTGCACGGGAAGAAGAGTGGGGGGGCAAAGCAAGGGGCTTCTCTGGACACACACAAAGCCAAGATTAAGTGAAGGATAGAGCTTGGGTTAACACATTTTCACAGGCCACAAAAATCAAGGAATGTCCCTAGAAATCAGGGACATCTGGTCACCCTATTCACCATCTTCAAAGTCAGCGAGATTAGGAAAAGATAAATGTAGTCTAGGTGACCGAATGTGCTATGAATTCAATACGCTTTGACTTGACTACCACACTTTTTGTCAAGTTGGTTTCTGTAGACATCAGTTAAATCTAGTTCAGTCTGTTGGTAGTCTAATAAGTTGACTAACCCTAGGCAAAGATGATACGCTCAAAATATTACCATAAAAGACGAATGAAGGAAAAACTTCTTGTTATCAGACCTCCATGACATTGTTATTATTTTCACATCCATATCCCATTAGAGGGTGTCTACTGTATGTGAAACTGTGCCGTGATTCTCTATAATGGCTGTCCCTGTGGGACACACTGAGCCCCTGGAGGTTCCCTGTAGCACATGCTACTCCTATTGTGTGGGTGTTCATGAGGATTAACATCCTATGACAAGTGATCTCACATTCCTCAACTCTCTGGGGACAAGTGTATGTAATGTGTATGCATCTTTGTTTGAGTGTATACTATACACTATGAAGGGGAGTTGAGGGGTTTGTGGTGTGTGTGTCTATGTATGCATGTTCGGTAGTGTGTGTGTATGAGGGTGTCTGTCTTGCTATCTATATATATATATATATATATATATATGATAGATAGATAGAAAGATAGATAGAAAGATAGATAGATAGAGATATATATATGATAGATATATATATATATATATATATGATATATATATATATTATATATATATATATATATATATATTTATAGTATGTATGTATGTATGTATGTATGTATGTATGTATGTATGTATGTATGTATGTATGTATGTATGTATGTATGTATGTATGTATGTATGTATGTATGTATGTATGTATGTATGTATGTATGTATGTATGTATGTATGTATGTATGTATGAATGATAGATAGCAAAAAAAGAAACGTCCTCTCACTGTCAACTGTTTATTTTCAACAAACTTAACATGTGGAAATATTTGTATGAACATAAGATTCAACAACTGAGACATAAACTGAACAAGTTCCACAGACGTGACAAAAATTTCATAATGTGTCCCTGAACAAAGGGGGGGGTCAAAATCAAAAGTAACAGTCGGTATCTGGTGTGGCCACCGGCTGCATTAAGTACTGCAGTGAATCTCCTCCTCATGGACTGCACCAGATTTGCCAGTTCTTCTTTGCGAGTTCTAAATTGTGCCTTCCTGTATTATGCTAAAATGTTTATTCTATTTTACTGAGACATTTACTTTGTTCCTGTTCTGTTTTATTATCTCTTATTGTTGCATTGTCGAGGGAACCTGCAAGTAAGCATTTCGTTGGATGGCGTATACTATGTATATCCTGTACATATGACTAATAAAAACTTGAAAGTGTGTGTGTGGACACGCAACGCATACACACAGTATGTACAGTGCTCCCCTTCCAGCTTCCCCCTTCCCTTTGATGTGTGGGGTGTTAATGGAGCCCCTCATATTTTAATTAATGAATTTATTCATACTCCCTCCCTAGGCAGGGATTTGAGTCCCCCTCTCACCTTCCTCTCTTTCTCAAAATAACCAAACTGGAATCCAACCGACTGAATTGTACAAAATTAAACAGCATGGTCCTGGCTGGTTTGGGCGCCTAATTGATACAGATATAATTGCCACAAAAGCAAGAGATTTTTAAGAAAGCACGTCTTCAAAACAGGCAGCGTGAAGGACACCCAAAATGTCCCTCTCAGGGGGTGGTCCTCAAAATGTGTGTTTGTTTAAGAGTCTAATGCAAAACCTTTTGGCATGTATCCACTATCATTCTCTCTTGAAATTAGCTAATACTTTCCTAAATAAGAGGAATTCTGAAAATCTTATTCTGGATGGTTGACTCTGTGTAAGAACATCTGCTAAGTGAATAAATGTATGAAAAATAGCTACACAGGGGCATGTAGTCATGTACATGAAATTGTCTAACCCAGGTAGTCAGGCATTCCCCAGGGCAGCTGTCTTGGCCCCTTTTACTTTTTTCAATCTTTAGTAATCATCTGCCTTTGGCACGGAGTAAAACCTGTGTTTATGTATGCTGATGATTCAACACTATACATGGCAGCTACCATAGCAAGTGAAATCACTGCAGCACTTAACAAAGAGCTGCAGTACGTTTTAGAATGGGTGGCAAGAAATAAATTAGTCCTAAATATTTCAAAAACCTAAAGCATTGGACATCATTCACTAAACCTCAACTAAATCTTGTAATGAATGTGGAATTTTAGCAAGTTGTGAAGACTAAACTGCTTGGTGTAACCTTGGATTGTAAACTTTTATGGTCAAAACATATTGATGCAACGGTAGCTAAAATGGGGAGAGGTCTGTCTAACAAAACACTGCTCTTCTTGACATCGCTATCAACAAACCAAGTCCTACAGGCCCTAGTTTTTTTCACACCTGGACTACTGCCTAGTCCTGGTCAAGTGGAACAAAGAAGAAGAGGCAGATTAGTTGGCCCAGAACAGCACAGCTGGCCCTTAAGCTAACATATTAGATTGAATGCATCGCTACCCGTCTTTGTAAGAGGTATTGAAAGCACCGAGCTGTCTGTTCAAACGCCTAGCACACAGCTCAGACACCCATGCATACTCCTCAGCAGAGGTCTCTTCACAGTTCCCAAGTCCAGAACAGACGATGGGAAATGCACAGTACTACATAGAGCCACGACTACATGGAACTCTCTTCCACATCAAGTATCCCATGTAAGCAGTCAAGTCAGATTTAAATTACACCTTATTGAACAGAATTGACTGTGAAGAGACGCACATGCGCACACGAGCATAAGCACACACAATCTAAAGCATGCACTCTACACACACCTACATTGTAATATTGTTATATTGCTGGATTTTACTGTAGATATATTGTACAGTAGTGGGTAATGTGTTGTGTGATGTACTGTTTTCATTTTTTTTATTTTTATATAATCTCCTTAATCTTGTTTTGACCCCAGGATGAGTTGCTGCTGCCTTGGCAGCGAGAGCATGGTTAAATGAATGCTTTTATTGATTAATAAGCTATTAGGTTTCACAAACGTGAACTTTTGCAACTCTGGAGGAGTAGTGTCGCTGATGGTTAGGGGGTTTGAATGAACAAGACCCAAGATCGGTGGTTTCTCCTACTGTAGTGTTCAGGTAGATGTACATACAGTACCCGTCAAAAGTTTGGACAAATGTTGTATTATACCTACTCATTCAAGGGTTTTACTTTAATTTGACTATTTTCTACATTGTATAATAATAGTGGAGACATCAAAACTATGAAATAACACCACCAATTCTTCAACGTAGCCACCCTTTGCTTTGACAGCTTTGCACACTCTTGGCATTCTCTCAACCAGCTTCATGAGGTAGTCACCTGAAATGCATTTCAATTAACAGGTGTCTCTTGTTAAAAGTTCATTTGTGGAATTTCTTTCCTTTTTAATGCGTTTGAGCCAATCAGTTGTGTTGTGACAAGTTAGGGGTGGAATGCAGAACATAACCCTATTTGGTAAAAGACCAAGTCCATATTATAGCAAGAACAGAACAAATAAGCAAAGAGAAATGACAGTCCATCACTACTTTAAGACACAGTCAGTCAATCTGAAAAATTAAGAACTTGAGGTTTTTTTCAAGTGCAGTCGCAAAAACCATCAGGTTCTATGATGAAACTGGCTCTCGTGAGGACCGCCACAGGAAAGGAAGATCCAGAGTTACCTCTGCTGTAGAGGATAAGTTCATTAGAGTTAACTGCTCCTCAGATTGCAGCCCAAATAAATGCTTCAGTGTTCAAGTAACAGACACATCACAACATCAACTGTTCAGAGGAGAGTGCGTGAATCAAGCCTTCATCATTGAATTGCTGCAAAGAAACCATTATTAAAGGACCCCAATAATAAGAAGAGACTTGCTTGGGCCAAGAAACACACGCAATGGACATTAGACCGGTGGAAATCGATCCTTTGGTCTGATAAATCCAAATTTGAGATTTTTGGTTCCCACCACCGTGTCTTTGTGAGATGCAGAGTAGGTTGATCTCCGCATTTGCGGTTCCCACCGTGAAGCATGGAGGAGGTGGTGTGGGGGTGCTTTGCTGGTGACACTGTCTGTGATTGGTTTAGAATTCAAGGCACACTTAACCAGCATGGCTACCACAGCATTCTGTAGTGCCATCCCATCTGGTTTGCGCTTAGTGGGGCTATCATTTGTTTTTCAATAGGACAATGACCCAACACACCTCCAGGCTCTGTAAGGGCTATTTGACCAAGAAGGAGAGTGATGGATGGCTGCATCAGATGACCTGGCCTCCACAATCACCCGCCCTCGACCCAATTGAGATAGTTTTGAATGAGTCGGACCGCAGAGTGAAGGAAAACCAGCCAACAAGTGCTCAGCATATGTGGGAACTCCTTCAAGACTGTTAGAAAAGCATTCCTCATGAAGCTGGTTGAGAGAATTCCAAGTGTACAAAGCTGTAATCAAGGCAAAGGGTGGCTACTTTGAAGAATCTGAAATATAAAATATATTTAGATTTGTTTAACACTTTTGGTTAATACACGATTCCATGTGTTATTTCATAGTTTTGATGTCTTCACTATTATTCTACATTGTAGAAAATAGTACAAATAAAGAAAAACCCTTGAATGAGTAGGTATAATACAATACAACATTTGACCTGTAGTGTATTTAGATTTTGATCTAAAAAGGACAACTTTTAAATGTTTTAACAATTTATTTATCTTTTGTTGATAAAAAAAAGGGTATTCACTGAGGATATTCCTCCTCTGAGGAGCGGCCAATGATGTACATCTACCGGATGTGCAACAACTAAGTACTGTCTCTGTGTGAATTAGTTAGTGAAAATCTAGCTTTAGGCTGTTCAGCTTGAAACACCCTGTGTTCCTCTGTGAGATGCAGGAAGAGGGCCAATGTATATTTCATGTAGTAGATCTCTAATTGAGAGGGGCGCTGTAAACCCTCATTGATTTTGTCACCAGTGTCTGTGTCCTTGTTGGTCCCTGGAGGGTCTTCATTACACCAGGGCAGACAAGGCTGAACAGGGAGACTAACTGTGGGTGTTCACATTGAAATACTTGTCTTGTAAGGTACACTATATATGCAAAAGTATGTGGACACCCCTTAAAATGAGTGGATTCAGCAATTTCAGCCACATCCGTTGCTGACAGGTGTATAAAATTGAGCACACAGCCATGCAATCTCCATAGAAACATTGGCAGTAGAATGGCCTTACTGAAGAGCTCAGTGACTTTCAAGTGGCATTCCAACAAGTCAGTTTGTCAAATTTCTGCCCTGCTAGAGCTGTCCCAGTCAGCTGTAAGTGCTGTTATTGTGAAGTGGAAACGTCTAGGAGCAACACATGCTCACAGAACGGGACCGCCGAGTGTCCTCGGTTGCAACACTCACTAGCGAGTTCTAAACTGCCTCTGGAAGCAACGACACACATCAACTTTGCTGGGAGTTCATGGAATGGGGTTCAATGGCCGAGCAGCCACACACAAGCCTAAGATCACCATGTACAATGCCAAGTGTCGGCTGGAGTGGTGTAAAGCTCACCGCCATTGAACACTGGAGCAGTGGAAATGCATTCTCTGGCGTGATGAATCACGCTTCACCATCTGGCAGAGGGGAGTCACTGTCTTGTCTTATTTATCAGATGACTGGCTTGATAACCCCCCCAGGGATGATGTGCCGGATGGGAATCCCACCCCCTTGACTGGGAGACCGACACAATCGGTAACCCCCCCCCAAGCAAAGAAACAGTTCTCCGGTCAGTAGTAGTAGTAAAGGGATGCAAAAGGGAGCTATACTGTAGTACCAGAGAAGTGAAACGATTACACTTTGCAGTTTTATCACACAAATGCACACACATTTAGTGCTATACAAACATTATGATGAAACAAAATTTGCAGACGGGTGTTTTTTTCCAGTAACGCAATGAAGCAGTTGTGTGTTATTGTTACTGATGTTCATTCTAAGAACTGATGAGTCGCCCATTTTGGGGGAAATTTGCTTATATAGGCAGAAATATATTTAATTGTCGATTTCGATGATGAATACCTTGTACATGATAAGCTATAGAAATGCCATCTGGTTAATGTGGCTGAACGCTTCAGTAATGATAGTGTTAGCATGGGCTTGTCTGACTCATGGGTTGTGTCTGAACAAGTGTATGGGTAATGGAGCTTATAAAGCCAACTTCAGTGACTAGCGTAAGACCCAGAGCCACACTGTGAATGCATCCCATATATAGTGCAATACTGTTAACCTTGTCAAATGTAGTGCACTATAAAGAGAATAGGGTGGTATTTGACACGCAGCCTGTATGTTTTAGAGCCACACAGACAGTGTTTATTCGCCGCTCAGGCTAGGAACCCTTTAGCTTTACATGGCTAAATGTGTCTTTCCATTAAGAGGCTATTCACTAGGGGCATCCAGAGTGGCACAGCGGTCTAAGGCACTGCATCTCAGGTCCTACTTCAGTCTAATCTTCAGCTGATTTATCACCTTATTTACATAACAAAAGGCACATCTCAATAGGTGGTCCTCAAATGATAGTGTGAAGTTTCCACGTGTCTGAAAAACAAGATTTTTCTTTAAACATATTTTTTGTGTACATTAATGTATTTATATATCAGATATTGTTTTCTGCCAGGAAAAGTTCAAAATAGCTGGGGTGTGTCTGTCTCTCTGCGGTGTGTCTACTGTCTACTCTAACTGTCAACCATTTGCCCTGGGGTAGTGAGACGAACCACAATGCACAGTCGACAGCGAGGACCTTTGAGCATTATGACAACGCTAGTCACACGCCAACCATATACAGTAGGGGAGACAAAACATGCACTGTTTCAACTCTTCAAGAACACATGAACCTTTTGAGTTTATAAACGTATTCTAGGCTGCTTCTTTTAACTACAGCACACACAATGTAAAACATTCCCCATCTGACCACACTATCACCCTCTTCCTCTCCCCCAGAGTGCTCTCTCTCACCCTGAGAGGTGCTTTAGTTATGGGAGGAGGTTATGTACAGAATTCCACACACCAAGAATGTTGTGAAGGGGGCACGACAATACCTTTTCCCCCTCAGGAGACTGAAAAGATTTGTCATCGGTCTCCAGATTCTCAAAGTTATACAGCTGCACCATCGAGAGCATCCTTAACGGTTGCGTCACCGCCTGATATGGCAACTGCTCCGACTGTAAAGCACTACAGAGGATAGTGCGTATGGCCCAGTACATCACTGGGGCCAAGCTTCCTGCCATCCAGGACCTATATAAAAATACCAGGCGGTATCAGAGAATGTCCAAAAAGTTGTCAAAGACTCCAGTCATCCAAGTCATAGACTGATCTCTCTGCTACCACACTTGCGGCAAGGGGTACCAGAGCGCCACGTCTAGGTCCAAAAGGCTCCTTAATTAACAGCATTGTCCCCAAGCCATATGACTGCTGAACAATTAATCAAATGGCTACCCGGACTATTTGCATTGACCCTAGTCTTTGTTTTTACACTGCTGCTACTCGTTGTTTATTATCTATGCATAGTTACTTTTCTCCTACCTCCATGTACAAATGACCTCGACTAACCTGTACCCACACACATTTACTCAGTACCGGTACCCCCTGTTTATAGCCTCATTATTGTTTTTTTGTTACTTTTTTATTTATAAATGTTTTTTTTGTTTTTTTTTACTGCATTGTTGGTTAAGGGCTTGTAAGTAAGCATTTCACGGTAAGGTACCTGTTGTATTCGGCGCATGTGACAAATACAATTTGATGATCTTTTCCACCACAGGGAAGGAGATGGATAGAGGGTAGTCTAAGAACAGCCATGCTCGAAGACATTACTTTCCCTCCCCTTTCTAATCCCAACATGCCCCATAGACTGTAAATCAATGCAAAGATTCCAACCCAACCCTGCTGTCTGACAACAGGGCCAAAATAGGGTCACAGTAGAATAAATGGTCTTTTAAAAGAAATGTAATACCTTAATATGGGGGTGGTTTCTCCGTGTGGTATGATCGTTTATGTGAAAGGTAGATTCCAAACATTGAGTGCTGTAGTAGAGTTGCAAATTCCCTATTTGACATAGTTCCTAGGGAGGAAGGGCAGTCATGTGGTTGTGACAGCAGCAGGGTGGGCCCAGGATTCAGGACCACATAGCATTAATGAATAACCAGCATTCCAGATATGTAATTAGGCTATAGTGGTGGGGGTTTGGTAGGCATGTTCCATGTTTAGGGTCTGGTGGTGATGTGGGTGTTCTCTTCCAGGCACTGACAGGCTGACAGTGTGTGGCTGTGACAGACAGACACACACACATACACACTAAGGTAAAGATGGTGACAGGTTGTAGCCTACAGCCTGCCACCATTTTTACCTTAAGTGTGTAGTAGCCACCTGTCTTGGTGGGGAGGAAACATGTCTCTACAACAGAACATGTCTCTACACCGGTCTAATTCCATCTCTGCACCCTCAGCGTATGGTCCATGGAAAAACATTCTGCGGCCGGTAGTTTATTCACCTTTCACCCCTCATCTATTTTTAACTGTTATTAGATTTCGCAGCCGTATTTTAATAGATCTAAGGTTAAAGTAGCCTAGAGCTTGCTCAATAGATGAAAGACAGTTTAATCTACAATTGTAGAGTTTAGAAAACCTCCACTCTGTGGCCCTCTCCCCCTCAGTTTATAATTCCTCTTATTCCTCACAGATTAAAAACAGAAATGTTACATTATCGATTCACATTTAGGAGCGCTCCACTTCCGCATTCAAGTCATTGTGCGGGACTTTTATTAGACTGCAGCCTCTCTTTTTCAGGGGCTGGAAATGCTCTTAACTGGCAGCCCCCTGTCCCGCTCAACTCAAAATGTGTGGATGGAGCTGGGCGGATGTACACTACACTCCCCTCCCCAGGTTTTGTCTCTCGTTGGTTGTCCCTCGCTTCATATCCGTCGCCAAACCCACTGGCTCCAGGTCATCTATAAGTTGTTGCTAGGTGTAGCCCCGCCTAATCTTAGCAGCACCCACCCGCAGTACGCACTCCAGCAGGTATATTTCACTGGTCACCCACAAAGCCAATTCCTCCTTCAGCCGCCTTTCCCTACAGTTCTCTGCTGCCAATGACTGGAACGAACTGCAAAAATGACTGAAGCTGGAGATTCATATCTCCCTTACTAACTTTAAGCACCAGCTGTCAGAGTAGCTCACAGATCACTGCACCTGTACATAACCAATCTGTAAATATCCCATCCAACTACCGCATCCCCATATTGTTATTTATTTAGCTCCTTTGCTCCCCAGTACCACTACTTGCACACTCATCTTCTGGACATTTTATCACTCCACTGTTTAATTTGACATACTGTAATTATTTAGCCACTATGGCCCATTTATTGCCTTACCTCCCTTATCCTACCTCATTTGCACACACTGTATATAGACTTTCTCTATTGTATTATTGACTGTATGTTTGTTTATTCCATGTGTAACTCTGGCAGGTCGCAGTTGTAAATGAGAACTTGTTCTCAACTAGCCTACCTGGTTAAATAAAGGTAAAATACAATTATCAATAGCTGACCCCCTTTTATTTCTTTGACTTCCCCCTTCCCTACCTGCTCCCTCACTCCCTGCTCCCCCCCAGCCAGCCAGCAGTTAGAGTTAATTCTGGGCTCAAGGAGAGGAGGAGGAGCAGCATACAGGGGCTTGTCCACAACTGTTGTAGTTGGCAGGGTTTGTCTGAGTGGAGGAGGGACTCTCTCTCTCGCTCTCGCTCTCTTGCTCCCGCATGCTCTTATGTGCTTTAGCGCTGGTTAGTGTTCTCTCACGGCTAGGTCTCTGGAATAATGGCAGTCGCTACTGCAGACACGTACAATAGGTCAACATTGCTACTGCTGCACTAGGATGGCCCTGACGTCTCAGCACTGAGCCTCAGTTAGAGAGCTCTAGAAACGACACGTCCCCTCCTCCTCCTGCTCCTCCTCTCTGGGTGAGAACAGAGGGAGAGAGGCTGTCACTGCAGCACGAGGCTGGCCCAGCTGACACTGTGACTGGAGCAGTGGCTGCCTGGCAGAGGCATTCTGTGCTGTGGATATTATCTCTTTCCTGTACGTAGGGTTTATTCCATATTGATCCCAGTCATTCCCCAGTGGAGGAACAGGAGCTCTGGAACGTCTAGTGACCTATGAGGTGATGATGGGGGAAGAGGGGCGATGAACTGGAAGAAAGGAGGGAGATACTAACGTGCAGTTTTGGTTGCAGTTTTGTGTGTGAGTATTTTATAGTGTATTTTCAGAAGAGGATGGCATTGTGTACTTCTGTGTTAATGTGCATTTGTATGTGTTCATTAGATTGCTGTATACAATTTTTTTTCTAGAACACACAAAAACGTTTCCCTGTACTCGTATACATGAGTGCTTTTATTTGCTTTGTTGTTTTTTCTCTCTGTGTGCATCTAATTTTGTCAGCGGGCTGCAAATCCGCGGGTTGGCAGGTTTTTGCCTGGGTTTTGTGGCGGGTGGGGATCAGAATCTCTGTACATGAGGGGGAGCAGGATGGTAGGCAGAACAGCTGGGCTGCTATGGAGAGGGGCAGGCATGAGGGGTCACTCATTGGCATGGATCAGCTACTAGCCCCTAATACTCGATTTGGCGTAGTCATAACCAGACGCCCTCGGGGACTAATCCATCTTTGGGTCGGTGGAAAGGGGGCACTGCAGGCTACATTTGATATTGCTGCTCTACTTAGTCAGCAGTGTGATATTATACTGTGTGTAAGTAGTGTCAACAAAGCTTCAAGCAACTGTTTATAGAGTAGAGTTGGCTTGGGCATGCTTAGTGTACACTACAGGCACATGGTACATTATAAGTACAGCTCTATCACTGTACTTAGAGAAAATATGGGCAAAACAGTGAAGAAAATGAGGGTCCTATTCCAATTATCACCATAAAGCATTGACTGGAGTCAGATTAACCTGGAGTTTGTGGTGAAACAGTGTCCTGCTCTAGCATTCTGTTTGTTTTACATGGTCAAGCTTTATATCATATTTCCATATTAATATTTAACTTTGGTTAAACAAACGATCCAGTGATTTTTAAGTGTTGTGGGTGCCTCCATATTGCTTAATTAACTGTCATAGGCACTGGGGAAGTGGTACTCTGGTGTATTGACACAAGGCTTAGCAATGAGAGTAGTGTTGTGTGCGTGTTTGTGCGCATATAGTTAGTATGTGCCTCAGTGTTTTGAACACTGGATTTTCCTCTGTCCTCACTAGGTATTGAGTGTGTCCACAGTATTTGATCTTGTTTCAGGAGTCCTCTAAGCATGTGGTATTCATGCCAGTTGGCTGGCCAGTGTTGGTATATATGCCATGCATTTGCCATGCATTTGAATGTGGTCAAAGAGCTAGACATCTTGCTCATTGACTTTGATAACAAGTCCGTGACTTTGAGTGTTGTCAACAGAGTTTGATTCATGCCAACTAACTTTGTCATGTGCCTCAACGAACGGCCAACCAACCTTCACAGAGACCGAAGGGCTCAAAATAAAGTGAAAACCTAACACCATGATGAGAATGGTGAATTTACAAGACACACAAAGCCTCTAAAATGTCCTGTATTTTAATGTCTCTTCTAGGACACAGTGAGTCCTCCACTAAAATGCAGACAGATGCTGTTTCTGTTGATAACCTCATACTTCAAACTGGCTTATCTGTCTCCTTAATGACCGGCTGGAATTTTATAGCTCCTCAGCAGCACCAGCCTAAGTTCTGTTCTGTTCCGCTACGCTCTGTCTGGTGACTTTGCTGACTACTGCAATGTCACAGCACGGAGTCAGTCAGAGATAGACACTAACTCTCAGAAGAGATCAAACTCTTAGGAGTTTGAGGTAAAGTTGATCAAGATGGTTGCGCTTTAGACTTGGCTGGCTAGTTTGAGGATGTGTCCCAAATGGGACCCTATTCCCTATATAGTGCACTACTTTTGACCAGGGCCCGTAGGGGTCTGGTCTTAATGTGTGCACTATAAAGGGAATAGGGTGCTGCATCCTAAGTGAGTCTACTCTGTGTCTGGCTGAGGTCTGAGAAACATGGATGTGGGGGTTGTCTGTCTGTTCTGCCGAGTTGGCCAAAATGATTGCAAAGGGGGGTTGATGAGTGATGTCTGGCTCTTTGATAAGCTTGTAATTCTTTGTTAATGTTGGCATCTGTATTTTGTTTAACGATGGGAAAGATTTAGTGTACATGTTATCCAAACTTTGCAGTTCACCCTGTGACTTATAACAAACTGGCACAGCTCTTTTATTGGAGTAGTGATGCACAGTTTTCTTAAAACGCTTGCATAGCTTTTTCTCTGTAGCTGTACCCTACGGACTCAGTTCCTCTATGCCCTTTCCACGAGTTTCTCCCATTGCCATGACCAATCAGTTTCAACAAATGGTGATTTGTTTCGGAGAATGTGCAGATTCTTACTCTGCCATGTTCAAAGGTCCCTTGGATCAAATGTATTATTGTTTGACTGATTGATTGTTTAATCTACTCTATTTTGAACCCCTATAAGCACCAGATTTTTTTTTGCACAGCTAAGATCACTCCCCCTCCCTTTCCACCCACCCGGCACTCGATTTAATTAACATTTGCATATATTTGAGTTCTTTTGATGAGCTAATTATGGTGGAATGGGACTTATCATGCATGTGAGTGTGGATTAATATTCAAGTTTCTGTGATCGTACCCTAACCCAGTCTTTGGGGAAAGGAGAGATCCCAAACAGGGGTGGGTAGGGGGATGGGGGCTCTTGGCAAGAGCATAGAAATGCCCCAAGGGTAGAATTATTTTTGATTGCGTTCAGACGGGTAGACTATCCACCCCCACGACCTCCCCCTCCTTCTCCATCTCTATATGGGTCTGTCTCCCATCTTTCTTTCTCTCGTGCCACCTTTCTATCCACTCATCTAGGGCTGTGCGATATGGCCTAAATCTCATATCTACATTTTTTTATAATTTATGGGCAATTCACGATATACATCAACATTTAAAAAAATATTTTCTTTAAATAAGCTTTGTTGAACAGTTAAAGGTCAAATACACTGCAATTAAAACAGTCAGCAATAATCTAATGAATTCCGAGCTCGTGAAATGATACCTAGGCTTGATATATGCCTTCCACAACCAAAAGACCCACTAATAATTTCATTATTTTATCAAAATTGTTGAACCTGCTTTGTGTGTGCAATAATCACTGATCTGGCTTTCAGGTCTGTTTTTATAAAAATTTCCTTTTTGTTATTTTTTTTTATAGAAACATGCATAATGCACATCCAATAATAATGTAGCAGGCATTATAGAAAATGTATTTATAAAACAGACTAAACTGCTAGTATAACAATCTTTATTTGACTTAAATGCAGCTAGCGATACGTGGTACCGTAATGCGACGAACTGCGCATACATTTTCCATAATGAATGTTAATTTGTACATCCGTTTTAGTAGTGTCTGCTCGAAATTTGAGGAGTTGAAACAAACTGGGTATTGTTCAAAAAGTTAACAGTCAAATAATGTCTCCATGTGTTTCGGTGTCCATATGTCCGATGCTGTTGGACCAAACCTCAAATGCAAATAGCGAGTTGAAACCGTTTGTCAGAGAGGAAGAAGTAATCGCTCATCTTTGTCGTTGTGAGAGGTAGGGTGGAGGTGCTCGGGAGAAAGAGGCCAAGCGAGAGGTTTTACTCTCGCCTAAATCTGTCCAAAATATGCCCAATGCGCATATTTTGAACCTTGTCGCCTACCTTCCCGGCTTTGGGACAACGACTCCCATTGTTAGGGTGGAGACATGAGCATTTCGTCATTATATAGATCTCTGGTGTAAATGAGAAGGTGGACAGCACAGGAGTGAACGAGACAAAACCAAAAAGACAACATGAGAACAAGGAGACACAATCCCTCATAAAAACGAAAAATACAAAAAAAACCTTGATTCTGCGATAGGAATTTGGAATATTGCGCAAAAACATACATTCGATATATCGCCCATCCCTACTGTTATCCTCTCTGTGTAACTCTTTCGCTTCCTCTATGCCTTATTTCTTTTTTGTGTGTCGACTCCACATACCGACTCTCTCCAAAAAACCTTCAAACCCACTGAGCCTCCAACTGTGAGGCCAACTCCTGGCAGACAATTACCCTCCCTGACACTCATCCTGAAAGAATGTCCCGCCTCCTGCCCGCCCGCCTGCCTTACCCCCCTTACCAGCCTCCAGGTGCACAGTGACAGAGTGGTTTTAGACTGTCTAGCCCAGTGTTGCTGAGGCTGCTGGTGAAGGCAGGCCTCATAGGTCTGGCCCTCATTCCCATGCATTGTCAGCTGATGCCTCAGGGCATATTATCATTGCAGTGATTCACAGGATCACAGCATTGGAATCAGCCCGTACATAGTCTTGTTCAACAGCCGTGTGTGTTGGGGAAAAACTGGCACGTTAGGCTATAGCCCAACCCTCGTAATTGTTGTCTGTATTTGCCAGATGCACACACACTGTAGACTTTACCTTGTAGATTAGAGATTAGATTAAATATATGTAGAGCCCACTGTAGATAGAACACTGTTATTAGGTCATCTACTGCAAGATAGCATTCTGCTGCATAGATATATCAATACTATTCAATTATGTTATTAGCACCTTTGCATCATCTATTTTGATATTGATGTGTTGGATTACCTCGATTAGGTTTGAAGGGAGACAGCCAGAGCTGATCAAACTATTTTATCTGACCTTATCTTTCTCTCTGCCCCAAATAGAAGGCATTCCCCTAACATGTGACTGCATAATTAACAGTACTGTATGCCGCTGCAGTCTTTTTGGAGGCAGCAGCAGCTGATGTCGAGTCTGAGACAAGTTCCATCCCACCTGGCAGCCCTGCCTGTCTGTGCTGTCTATAGAGGGAAACCCTGGGTGGATATGGAAGATGCTCTCAAATCCTAATGTAATTCTGGGAAGGGTTGACATGATTTAACAGGGTTAAGTATTGGCCCCTGAAGGGGTCTGTGGGAGTCCAGGGGGGCTGGGATGGGGAACTGCCTGTCAGAAGTGATGTGGGACAGACAGTGAGAGGAACATGGTCTGGAGAGGGGGGAGTGGATAAAAATGCTTGACGAGCATCTTTCATTGCAGAGTTTTTTTTTTGTTTTTTTGCCTTTGTTTCTCTCCTTGCTTTTCACACTCGCTTTTCACACTCACTTTTCACACTGGTCTATCAGCTTTCACTCTGGTGATGAATCAGCTTTTTGCTCTCAATCGGTAACATAAGCTTCCATATTTGGCAATGCTTTCTGTCCACAAATTCCTCTTTCCTGACGTGTGAACGCTGTGCATTACATCGGGCCGACAGCGAAACATCTGATCCACTCCCAATGAGATCTCAGACCACAACCACATCTTTGAACTTACCACCTCACATAACCATTAGTTCACTAACCACTTTGAATTTTCCCTGCAGGTAAAGTGCAAACCCTGAGCTTTGAGTTAGTTAGGTACTGCTTTTACAGGGTTCGAGCTAATGTGAAACAATGCATTGTGGTGTCCTGCTTTACCATCTGCGGTACTATTAGCTTCACGCATACAAAACTGCTGTGATTTACGCTCTGCAGTGTGTCTGTTGTTCCACTGACCAAAACATAGTGGGAAATGGGTGGGAGCTTTTATTGCTATAAAGTTTTTATTTGGAAAAGGTTACTCAAACTAAACCTGGATAAAATAGTTAAAGATGTAGCACTTATCTGGTGATTTGGAAATGCCAGAGAAGACCAGCATAACGGATGGATCAGTTAAGTGAACCTAATATCACATAGTGTCTCGTGTCTGTAGCTTGATTTCAGTTATTAATCTGCCCAGTTGGATAGAGGATGTCGTATGTTTATATGGCTAATATAGGGCACTGTAAATGTCAATGATGTGGACTGGCTGTGATAGGCTGTTTTTGGTGTGTCTTGTTTCACATGTTAAATGCCACATGCTATGGCAAACACTCAAGGAGGATCGCTGCGAAGATGGTGAAAATATTAGGGCTGTCCCTGAAAAGAAAATCTTGGTCGACCGTGTATTTTTCTATGTTTGAATAAAGTCAACTATATGTAAGCTACTGAGCTTGTCTGATGTTTTAAGCACTGAGATTTAACATTTAAGACACAAATTACTAAAGAGGGAGCCAGAGATCAATATAGCCTAACCATAAGGAAAAAACCTGTTCCTGACTCACCTCCCGCTGCTCCTGGCCTCTGCAGATTCTGCCGTTAGGCTATACAGTTGAAGTCGGAAGTTTACATACATTTAAACTCAGTTTTTTACAATTCCTGACATTTAATCTGAGTAAAAAATTCCCTGTCTTAGGTCAGTTAGGATCACCACTTTATTTTAACAATGTGAAATGTCAGAATAATAGTAGAGAATTATTTATTTCAGCTTTTATTTCTTTCATCACATTCCCAGTGGGTCAGAAGTTTCCACTCAATTAATATTTGGTAGCATTGCCTTTTAAATTGTTTAACTTGGGTCAAACGTTTCAGGTAGTCTTCCACAATAAGTTGGGTGAATTTTGGCCCATTCCTCCTGACAGAGCTGGTGTAACTGAGTCAGGTTTGTAGGCCTCCTTGCATGGGCACACTTTTTCAGTTCTGCCCACACATTTTCTATAGGAATGAGGTCAGGGCTTTGTGATGGCCACTCCAATACCTTGACTTTGTTATCCTTAAACCATTTTCCCACAACTTTGGAAGTATGCTTGGGGTCATTTTCCATTTGGAAGACCCATTTGTGACCAAGCTTTAACTTCCTGACAGATGTCTTGATGTTGCTTTAATATATCCACATAATTTTCCTTTCTTCATGATGCCATCTATTTTGTGAAGTGCACCAGTCCCTCCTGCAGCAAAGCACCCCCCACAACATGATGCTGCCACCCCTGTGCTTCACGGTTGGGATGGTGTCCTTCGGCTTGCAAGCCTCCCCCTTTTTCCTCCAAACATAACGATAGTCATTATGGCCAAAAAGTTCTGTTTTTGTTTCATCAGACCAGAGGACATTTCCTCTGTATGATCTTTGTCCCCATGTGCAGTTGCAAACTGTAGTCTGGCTTTTTATGGCAGTTTTGGAGCAGTGGCTTTTTCCTTGCTGAGCGGCCTTTTAGGTTATGTCGATATAGGACTCGTTTTACTGTGGATATAGATACTTTTGTACCGGTTTCCTCCAGAATCTTCACAGGGTCCTTTGCTGTTGTTCTGGGATTGATTTGCACTTTTCGCACCAAAGTATGTTCATCTATAGGAGACAGAACACATCTCCTTCCTGAGTGGTAAGACGGTTGTGTGGTCCCATGGTGTTTATACTTGTGTTCTATTGTTTGTACAGATGAACATGGTACCTTCAGGCATTTGGAAATTGCTCCCAAGGATGAACCAGACTTGTGGTGCTCAAATGTGTTTTTCTGAGGTTTTGGCTGATTTTCTTTTGATTTTCCCATGATGTCAAGCAAAGAGGCACTGAGTTTGAAGGTAGGCCTTGAAATACATCCACAGGTACACCTTCAATCGACTCAAATTATGTAAATTAGCCTATCAGAAGCTTCTAAAGCCATGACATCATTTTCTGCAATTTTCTAAGCTGTTTAAAGGCACAGTCAACTTAGTGTATGTAAACTTCTGACCCACTGGAATTGTGATACAGTGAATTCTAAGTTAAATAATCTGTAAACAATTGTTGGGAAAATGACGTGTCATGTACAAAGTAGATGTCCTAACCAACCTGCCAAAACTATAGTTTGTTAATAAGACATTTGTGGAGTGGTTGAAAAATAAGTTTTAATAACTCCAACCTAAATGTATGTAAACTTCCAACTGTACCAGCGGTCGGCAACCTTTTCCATTTGGAGTGCAGTTATCGTTTCCACCAGATCAGAGCATGCATTTTTTTCCCCTTTCATGCTGAGTGGTTATCAAAAGGGAGAGCGCTGGAAACATTTTTCAAATGGGCTACATTGACAAACTTGTCATTCTCAATGGATGTAAAAACAGACTTTGTTTACTTGCTGTTTGAGGTGAAGAAAAAAATAACTTTGAGAAGCTCTGCAGTGATGGGGAGTTAAGACAATCAGAAATAGTATCAGATCCCCAACCGTGCACATTTATAGGCCTATGTAGGCCAGGTAGCTTATGCCTACATTTGCATGCAGGCCAGGTAGCTTATGCCTACTTCAATGCCGAATCAGTTGCGTGTCCTTACTCAAGATTGACAGGAGCGCTTCAAACAAAAAAACAATTAATAAAATGACAACTTGTAAATGGAATGAAATATATCAAAACGGTTTACTCACAAGTGTAGCCTAGGTTGTGCGCTCTGCAAGAAAACCTCTTGGAAGCACCCATCCCGGATCCGGGATAATTGTCATCAACTACGCTAAATAGCATAGCGCAACGGTCAAATAATCATATTCATGAAAACACAAGTGAAATATAGCGAAACACAGCTTAGCCTTTTGTTAATCACCCTGTCGTCCCAGATTTTGAAATTATGCTTTACAGCGAAAACAATTCAAGTGTTTGTGTAAGTTTATCGATTTTCCCAGCAAAACATTATGTACACCTAGCGGCAGGTAACATGGTCACGAAAATCAGAAAAGCAATCAAATTAATTGTTTACCTTTGATGAGCTTCGGATGTTTTCACTCACGAGACTCCCAGTTAGACAGCAAATGTTCCTTTTGTTCCATAAAGATATGTTTTATATCCAAATACCTCCGTTAGTTTGCGTTATGCCTAGAAATCCACTGGAAATCGCGGTCACGACAACGCAGACAGAAATTCCAAATTATATCCATAATACCGACAGAAACATGGCAAACGGTTTTTTATAATCAATCCTCAAGGTGTTTTTCAAATATCTATTCGATAATATATCAACCGGGACAGTTGGCTTTTCAATAGGACTGGGAGGAAAAATGGCTACCTCTCTGTTTTGCGCAAAAATCACACTGAGAGCCAACAACAGACCACTTACGCAATGTGGATGTTTATGCTCATTCTTCAAAATAAAGGCCTGAAACTACGTCTAAAGGCTGTAGACACCTTAGGGAAGCCACAGAAAAAGGAATCTGGTTGATATCCCTTTCAATGGGCAATAGGGATGCATAGAAAGACAGGGGTTTCAAAATAAGAGTCACTTCCTGATTGGATTTTTCCCAGGATTTCGCCTGCAATATCAGTTCTGTTATACTCACAGATAATATTTTTACAGTTTTGGAAACTTTAGAGTTTTCTATCCTAAGCTGTCAATTATATGCATATTCTAGCTTCTGGTCCTGAGAAAAAGGCAGTTTACTTTGGGAATGTTATTTTTCCCAAAATAAAAATAGTGCCCCCTAGCTTCAAGAGGTTATATGCCTACATTTGCATGTAGGCCAGGTAGCTTATGCCTACATTTGCATGCAGGCCAGGTAGCTTATGCCTACTTCAATGCCGAATCAGGTGCGTGTCCTTACTCAAGATTGACAGGAGCGCTTCAAACAAAAAAACAATTAATAAAATGACAACTTGTAAATGGAATGAAATAAATCAAAACTGTTTACTCACAAGTGTAGCCTAGGTTGTGCGCTCTGCAAAAAATGTGTCCACTCCTACAATGACAACAGTAAGACTGTAACAATAAAATATTGACTGCATTAGCAGAAAATACCGTAACAAACAAACGTAGGTGAGAAATTATGGTAATTAAAGGTAAATGTACTACTGGTGGTACTGGTGGGCCATCCCCACAGTGTCTGCAATGGATTAGTCCACTATTTTTATATATTTGTCACTGCTCTACTAAAAGATCTGTCGACCAACAGCATATCTACTAAACAATCAACCAGTTCACTAAGTGGGATCAGCCCTAGAAAATAGGTTTAGCTTTTTTTGTGACCAGTTAATGCAATTCTTGACCTTTGTGGAATTACAATGTTTTGGTGTGTCTTGTCTTTTAGGTAAGATGTTAAACTAAATGATTTACCCTGGGAATAGTGTGAGACTAACATTTTGTCTTTTTGTGTGTTTCTCAGGTAAATTGCAGAGCGGGGCTGAACGGCATCATTACTGACCTTTCTGCACATTGTTTAGCCAGCTTCACCGGTGGGTACCCCCTCCTACACACGTACACCAGTGGTGGTGGGTACCATTTAGGATTAGGGAGGAGGATTTTTTTTTAATGAGCATGGCCTTATTTCTATTACAGCATATTGGATGAATGTCATTCATATTCCGTCCACGCCGCTCAATGTAACATTGATAGATTTAATTTTCCCTATACCCGTCATGAGGTTGCTATAGCCTACGAATTAGTTTACAACGTAGGTGCACAAACAGTGACACATTCATTACATGCCTTACACAATCTTGCCTGCATCTAGCTGATCTAGGGTGTAATCATTAGTCCAACAGTTGCAAACGAGAGTTTCTATTAGACAAATTCAGGTATATTTATCCCAGTGGCGGTCAGTGATGTTTAAGATGCGGGAGGAAGATCATTTTTTTAATGAGCATGGCCTTATTTCTATTACAGCATATTGGTTGAATGTCATTCATATTCCATTCACCCAGTTAAATATAACAGCAATAGGTTTAGGCTATTACATTTTCCCTATACCCATCATGAGGTTGCTACAGTCTAGCCTATAAATGAAAGTTTACAACGTAGGTGCGCACAGATCGAGAGAAATTTGAGGTGATCGACACATGGACAACACCGCCTTGCACACTCTTGCCTGCATCTAGCTAATATAGGGTGTAATCATAGTCCAACAGTTGCAAGCGAGAGTATCTATTGGACAAATTCAGGTATGTTTATCCCCATTTGTTTCAGTTTAAGAAACATTTTAACAGAATCGGCAGGAATGAATATACCCCTGATCACGCATAAACACAGTTCACTTTCATAACAGCCACATTGTATTCCTTCTCGCAACTATGCTCTCTCCTCATCTTTTCCCTTCGTCATGTGTGGATGTCAATGCACAACACATCAGCTGTATGTGACCAGGCAAAAAAAAACTTTCCAAACCATATCATAACTGCTACACACAGCCTACACCATTGTCATCATATTAGCTAAAGTAACATCATAGTCAACATAGCTAATAGAACTAAGGCATTAGTGAACCTGCTGCAATAATGCAGTAATGTTAGTGTACAGTCGGTAAGCCGTTTTGCACCTAAACCCGCGGGCCACAGTGGCAATACATTTGTAAAACCAAAAGCTTACCTTAACACTGCAACTCTTCCAAGTCGTGTTGGATAGTCATAGCCAGCTAGCTAACATAGCATCCCTCTGTCTGAGCAGGGTGTTTGAGTAGGCTAAACTAGATAGCTAGCATTTGCTAGCTAAGTGAAACTGAAAGTGGAAAAAAAATTAGACTTTTGCTTCTCCTTCATTTTGGAAGAAATGAATTTAACTGTTCAACTATTGTCTTTCTCTCTGAGTCAACTACTCACCACATGTTATGCACTGCAGTGCTAGCTAGCTGCCTCTTATGCTTTCAGTACTAGATTCATGCTCTGATCTTTTGATTGGGTGGACATGTCAGTTCATGCTGCATGAGCTCATAATTACTGTGTAAGTCTGTGGAAGGGGATGAGAACCATGAGCCTCCTAGGTTTTGTATTGAAGTCAATGCACCTATGGTGCTACCCTACAGAGTGATGTTGAGCCTACTGTAGACCTTCATTGCAAAATATTATGTTTTAATCAATTTTTTTTGGTGACATGATTATATTTAGTATAGTTTTATCTAAAAAGTATAACTAAGTGTTTTACTATTTTTAAAAAAAAATCACTGAGGAGGATGGTCCTCCCCTTCCTCCTATGAGGAGCCTCCAATGACGTGCACATGTTCACCACCATGAGTCTATTTGACTGAATCTACTAAGTCTATTTGAGTTATTCTTCTCTTATTTATTTATATATATATATATATATATATATATATATATATATATATATATATATTTTTTTTTTTTTTTTGAGGGTTTTATTTATTTTATTAAGATAGGAGAGATTGAGAGTCAGAAGGGTAGTGGGTCTGATACGAATCCATGACTACTCTGGTAGGATATACAATACATGTCTGCTGGGGTCCACGGCACTAATCGCTGAACCACACCGGCCATATCGATTTATATTCTTAGCTGAATCAAAACCCGAAACCTAAGCTCTCTCAAGTCAGTCAGACATCCATCACAAAATAAGAAGGGAACAGCGCACTGATCTGCGGAAAGATAGGAAAATAATTTATAAAATGTCAGTGTTCTCTTTTTACCTTTTTTATGTGGCCTGGTGAGAATAAGCTCCTACCTACCCAAGTCTGGATATACAACTGCCCTGTTTATTTTGGATTCTCAGAAAGCGGGATACATGGGAGAGGAGGAGGCTGCAGTGCCATCAATGTATTGATCCAAGCCGGCATGTGGCACAAATCACATGTCCCTGAGAATACTTTATCTGTTTGGCCTAGATAGAGTGCGTCCCAAATGGCACCCTACTCCTTATAATAGTGCATCTTCAGACTCTGGCATGCAGCCTCGTTCTCTTTGATCCTTCCTTACATTAATCCCCTGTTCAAAGAATCCGTTACCTCCGCTCTAAACAGCTGCACTGGACAATAAACCAACAATTACTGCTGGCTGTCGCAACCCTGGCAGTCATGCAAAGGAAGAACTCTTGCCTTGAACCGACCCGAACAGTCTCTCTGAAGTGTGCTTCAAAGCGGCACCTTGTGCACTCTTCATCTGAGAGAGTTTCTCTTTACTTCTCTCTGGCACCCCATACCTTTTTTTTTGAGTCTCATGTGTTCTCCATCATTATTAAGCTTTTTGTGACTTGTTCTAACATATTATCGGCATAAATATGGCTTTGTATTGCAACACCCACTAGTCATGTTGGGTCGTTCCACGAAATCAGTCCCTTTTGGGTAGTGTAATTTGGTGGGGGAAACAAATAAATCTTTGCATAATTTTTTAACATTGTACTTTTCCATCTCAAGGTTAAATTTAAAAAATGACTATAGTAAGTGCCAAATAAAGTATCAGAGTTGACAGGTTGATTTAATTTTAAAGGCCCAATGCAGCCATTTTTAATTCAATATCAAATAATTTCTGGGTAACAATTAAGTACTTTTCTGTAATAGATTTAAATGAAAATGGACAAACTTATTTCTCAAACAAGAAATTTGCTAGGACTGTCTAGGAGTGGTCTGAGTGGGGAGGGAAAAACTAAAAACTAGCTATTATTGGCAGAAAGGCTTGGAACAAAAAGAATGTATTGGTCTATTAACCAATTTACCACATGGTGATGTCACCATGGAAAGCCAAAACTACCACCCCATGCGAACCTGCTGATTAGAAGCTCCTGTGTAGATTGTATTTTCAAGCAGCAACTATCGGAAAATAACACATACACTTTTACAATGTGTGTTTCATCATCTGTTGTGTACAATATGATACAAAACACAGAAATACAATATGATACAAAATGCAGAAAAAAATGCATTTTGACTGCACTGGGCCTTTTAAATCAGCCATAAATCACCTTGTGACAGGTGGAATGGAAGCTTGTTTTGTGTAACAGGGAGGGGCAATTGAAGGCAAGTTTTGCAAAATATTTCAAATTAAAACATTTCTAGCCTGTCTATCTATGGGTAACAGGGTTGACATGTCATGCTTGACCCACTCAGTTGTCCCATCACAAAACACCAGAAATTGCCAAAAAGAATAGAACCAGCTCACTTGCTTTTACACTATGATTTAACTATTAGATGTTCAATGTTTCTTTTGGGAATTTCTTTTTCAAAAGGAATCATTTCACCATATTAAAAATCAAGTTAATTTTATGTAACAGGGTTCAACTTAAAATGTTTTTTTGTTTGTTTTCCTAGACAAATCTTCCTAGACATCAGAGTGCAGAGGGACATGCCAGAATTTTTGCACATTAGCAAGTCCGTATTCATGATCTAAAAAAAAATGTGGGGTTCAACAAGGCTTCTTCTAAGTTCCTCAAAGTTCTTCGAAGAACCTTATTGTTCTTGACACTGAAAATGGCATCTAAAATGTTCTTCCAAGAACCCCATAGGAGGTGGGGTTCATTGAGGAACCTCCTTAGTTGGTGGGGGAACCCAACTGAAACATTTTGATTTGAAAGGACAGCAGGTGCAGGCACTTAACTGAAAAATCTCCTCAGTTTAAGGTAAGGTTTGTCCCTTGTATGACCTACATTTATTTTGTTTTATGATGATACCATCTATCTTTTTATATTTGTGACAATCTTTCTAAAACAGAAAATGGACACAATTCAATGGATATCAATCAACAAAGAGGTAAGAATATGTTGAAGGCTAGCTGTATTGCGTGCAGATGACTGAACTGCTCACTTTTGTGTCTATCTGCAGGTATACGAGGAGGCATAAAAAGTTATGTAAGTAGGTATTGGTATGTAATGCAGATCACATGTATCATCCACCTCCCTTACCTCTTCAATGAATATCCCATAGGCCTGTACATTATGGACACGGTATGTGTATGAAAACCATTATCAAAACAGTTTTTTAAATTCACATTCACCACAAAAAGTTATAAATTCTGTTGTGTGCATCTTTTGTTAATCATCTATATAATGTCTTTTGGGGGGGGAATTCCCAGACTTTACCCTTCCTATACCTGAATATAACAGGAAACCTGTTCAATCACCATGCACTGCAAAATCATTCTGGCTATGGATACGGAGAACATAAAGACATTAACATCAATACGCCAGAGGATATACCCATTGGACTTGGGGCTCTGCTGGGAGTTTACCTCATTTAGATTTTTGTTATTCTGCTTTTCCACTAAAATCATAAACACTGACAACTAAAATATTGTCATTGTTATACTTATTATTATTAATAATAGGGGACCGGGGGGTAGTTCAAAAATGAATCCCAAAAGGTTCTTTGAGGGTTCTTCTCAAAGGGTTCTTTGAGGATCCATTAAAAGGGGTTCTATGAAGAACCCTTTTAAAGGGTTCTCGGAAGAACTTATTAGGGTTACGCATGTCTTGTATTCAAGATCCTAAATGGCTCCCCCTCCACTCAGTATTTTTGTTAAACAGAAAACCCAAACATATGGCAGCAGATCCACAAGGTCTGTCACAAGAGGTGACTGTATAGTTCCCTAAAGTAAAAGCACCTTTAGTAAATCTGCTTTCTCTGTGAGAGCTTCCCATGTCTGGAATACACTGCCATCAGACACACATAACTGCACCACATATTACACTTTCACAAAATGCATGAAGACATGGCTAAAGGTCAATCAGACTTGTGAACATAATCCCTAGCTGTGTTTTGCCGCTTTCCATGTTGTCTGTAGCTTGTGAGGTGTGGAAACACTTTGTTACTTTTATGAATTTTGTCTTGCTGCTTTTTGTCCTATGTTGCTCGGGCTGTCTTGCTTGTCCTATGTTGCTCTGCGTGTGCTCACTGCTCAATGATTGGTTATATTGTAATTGTTTTTAATATCCTGCCCAGGGACTGCGGTTGAAGTGCTTGCTAAAACCGGCACTTTTACTGAAACGTTGATTAATGTGCACTGTCCCTGTAAAAATAAAATAAACTCAGCTAATGTAAATCCCATACAGGCCAGAAGAGGGCTGTCTACCCCACGGACTTCACTCTTTAGATCCTTCTGCCAGTACTGAATAGGTCATTTTGGATGGGCAGAGAGAGGTTAGATAAGGGTGGAATATGCTTTAATTTACCGCCCATCATCTGGATACAATAGAGGGATTGGTTTATGTCCTGAGGGAGCGGGCCTTCCCACTAAAGCACAAGACTGGGGAGGAGAAAAGATGGAAAAGTCTAAGTGAGATCCTTGGTACTCTGACGTCACCCCATTGAAGTTGAAATTTAAAACAGTTAGGTTAGGGCTGGGGTAGGTGTTATTGTTAGGGTTAAGGGTATGGATGTCCCAAGGAACTCGCTTAGCATCAACCAAGAAAAGACACAAATGTTCTATTTTTTTTGAAAGTATGGCCTAAATTTAGAGCTAGGAATAGACTATAGGAAGTGTTAGGGAATCAAAAGGACAGTCTTCCTCTATTCCATTAAAATATATATATTATTTGTTTGTGTTTTTAGGCCTATTGTTTTTATAATTCCCATTAGACATTCATTACACATCCCGAACTGAAGCCCTGTTAATGTTCTTTCTACTGAATACCTTTATTGTTTTCCTTATCAATGGTTATGTTACATGAGACCTCACCTTTACATGGATAGTGATCGATGGCTTAGATAAAGGACTCTGTTGGAAACTGTCCTAGCCTCGTACGAACCATCCTGATCTCGAGAGCTTAAATTCTGTTTTGTTACAGATCTGTGTAGCAAAACAGAATGTAAGCTTGTGAGATCAGGATGGTTCGTACGAGGCTGATTCTGGCAACTTTGTAAAACCACAGAGCTTCTGATGCCATGAGTCTCGGCACCTCTCGCTTAGCCATGGTTGACCTGGAGAGTAAAATAAACTGTAATATCTAGACGACCATCCCCTGCTTCATTCATGTGATCGCCATGCGTGTGCTCAGAGGTGTTACAATAGATATGTAAAGCTTTTTATAATTCAGCCTCCGTGTTCTTCATTTAAATCTAGGTTAATCCTCTTTTCATTGTCACTATCACTATTGAAAACAGTCACCGTTACCAAAAGCAGAGAGAGTGGAAAGGTGAAATGTAGTTGAAAATATAAAAGCCTCTTTAATTATCACCCTGGAAAGAGTGTAAAACATGATGTTGTTATTGTGTGGAGTGACATTATTACCAACCGTGTCCCCAACCTCTCTCTCTTAAGTGTTCCAGACCATGTCCCCAATACTAAGCTTCGGGTTGACTTTACCCCTAGGTATAGGTCCCCTCTCCTAATGCTAAACTTAAAGGGGCAATCAGCAGTTGTTAATCCATTTTTGGACGTATAATTTAATTATATGCATCCATTGATTCTTGAAGAATGTAACTTAGAAATGCTTCATGAGCTTAGTTCAACTGTCGTACCCCATCAGAACTCAAAATACAAGCTTGTTTTACTCCAATGTTTGTAAATGAAGTAAATGTAAACGAACACTGTATAGCCTCAAAATATAGTTAAAACTATTTTTATATCATGGATGGTCAGTCCTTGCATCCATAGAAAAACAATGGCAGGCAGTACGCTTTGTTCTTTTTTCAACAGCTGATTGCCCCATTAACCCTTTAGCTGGATTATTGCTACATTTACCCAGTATCAGCTTCTAGGAGCAACTTCACCCTCTACCAGGTATTCCCAAACTGGGGTAGGGTTAAGGGGTACGCGCAATGCTGTCGGGGGTACGCCAAATAAAAATGGTGATTCACCTTCTTTTTTTTGTTGTGTGTATATATATTTTTTCCGCATTTTCAAACGGTCCAATTATATTTTCCAATGGGGCTATACATTTGGGTGAGGTTTTTTTCTTGCCTGAGTAGCCTCGTTACACTGCCAAAAATCAAATTAAACCACCTAGTGTTCAGCGAAATAACAACACAATGTCAAATACAGGTAGCCTATACCAAATAATTAACATCTAGTCACATTCTGTTAAAGGTCCCCAATGCACACACATCCCTGGGAGGTCTTCTTTTCAGTTCACTGCAGCTAGCAACTGGAACGAGCTGCATCAAACACTCAAACTGGATGTTTTTTTATCTCAAACTCTTCATTCAAAGACTCAATCATGGACACTTACTGACAGTTGTGGCTGCTTTGTGTGATGTATTGTTGTCTATCTTCTTGCCCTTTGTGCTGTTGTCTGTGTGCCCATAGTGCTGTTGTCTGTGTGCCCATAGTGCTGTTGTCTGTGCCCAATAATGTTGGTAGCGGCACAAAACATGGTACAATGTTGTGTTCCTACCATGTTGTCATGTTGTGTTGCTACCATGATTTGTTGCCATGTGTTGCTGCCTTGCTATGTTGTTGTCTTAGGTCAATCTTTATGTAGTGTTGTCTCTTTACTTGATGTGTGTTTTGCCCTTTATTTATTTATTTATTTTGTAAATCCCCGTCCCCGCAGGAGGTCTTTTGGCTTTTGTTAGGTCGTCATTGTAAATAATAATTTGTTCTTAAAAAACATCTTAGGGCTAGGCGTCCCACTAGCGGGACAACTTCCGGTTAAACTGGAGGGCGCGCAATTCAAATAAATAATCATAAGAATTATGGATATTAAACATGTAGGTACATACAATTGTCTTATCGGTTGAAAGCTTATATTCTTGTTAATCTAACTGCACTGTCCGATTTACAGTAGCCATTACAGCGAAAGCGTGCCATGAGATTGTTTGAGGATGGCGCCCCACATCAAAATATTTTTCCACCGGCAGAGGTTTCATAAATTCACAAATAGATCAAATCCTTATTTATATCCTTAAAACTCGTTCAACATGCAGAGAAAGGAATCCAAAAATCTACTGCTATACTTTGTTAAAGCAAGTCAAAATACGTTTCTATTGATTCCTCAGATACCCTCAAATGTTATCAAACTAATATTTCATACGGAAAGAAGTATGTTCAATAGGAAACTGATATTAGCAGGTGCATCTTCCTCAGGCACCCAAACATGAATTTCCAACAGTACTAGAATTTCCAATACTAAAACTCATTATTCTTACTCGTTTTGGAAGAAACCAGCCTGAAACATTGAACATAGAGTTCTGACACCCTTTGAAAGCCAATGGAATTGCATACTGGGAGCTAGATTTAATTATTTCCCAATACCTTCCATTGTAAGAGCATGGGCTCTCAAAAAAGAAAACAATTCTGATTGGTTTTTCTTTAGATTTTCTTCTACCATATCTATTGTTCTATTGTGTTATAGTCTCCTACATTATTTTAAAATTTCTACAAACTTCAAAATGTTTTCTTTCCAATGGTACCAATTGTATGCATATCCTGACTTCAGAGCCTGAGCAACAGGCAGTTAACTTTGGGCACGGTGGAAATTGAGAAAGAAGGACTCTAGCCTGAAGTTTTTTTAATTTGAACTGACTTGCCTAGTTAAATAAAGGTTAACTAAATCAAATTAACCGTCACTCTCTCACGGGAATTCCACTAACGGCCCCGTATGAAGCCAAACGTAGCTGCTGCTCATGTTCTGTACTGATGCCGCAAAAGCCATGACAAGGAGACCTAGTGGAGTGGTAACGTCACTTGAGTGGGTTGAGTCACTGATGTGATCTTCCTGTCTGGGTTGGCGCCCCCCCTTGGGTTGTGCCGTGGTGGAGATCTTTGTGGGCTATACTCAACCTTGTCTCAGGATGGTAAGTTGGTGGTTGAAGATATCCCTCTAGTGGTGTGGGGGCTGTGCTTTGGCAAAGTGGGTGGGGTTATATCCTTCCTGTTTGGCCCTGTCCGGTGGGTATCATCGGATGGGGCCACAGTGTCTCCTGACCCCTCCTGTCTCAGCCTCCAGTATTTATGCTGCAGTAGTTTGTGTCAGGGGGCCAGGGTCAGTTTGTTATATCTGGAGTACTTATCCTGTCTTATCCGGTGTCCTGTGTGAATTGAAGTATGCTCTCTCTAATTCTCTTTCTCTTGGATGAGGACCTGAGCCCTAGGACCATGCCTCAGGACTACCTGGCATGATGACTCCTTGCTGTCCCCAGTCCACCTGGCTGTGCTGCTGCTCCAGTTTCAACTGTTCTGCCTGTGATTATTATTATTTGACCATGCTGGTCATTTATGAACATTTGAACATCTTGGCCATGTTCTGTTATAATCTCTACCTGGCACAGCCAGAAGAGGACTGGCCACCCCTCATAGCCTGGTTCCTCTCTAGGTTTCTTCCTAGGTTTTGGCCTTTCAATGGAGTTTTTCCTAGCCACCGTGCTTCTACACCTGCATTGCTTGCTGTTTGGGGTTTGAGGCTGGGTTTCTGTAGAGCACTTTGAGATATCAGCTGATGTACGAAGGGCTATATAAATTGATTTGATTTGGTAACGCGAGTGCAGGCAGTTGCTCTTGATGCAACTTGGGTACACTGCAGCATCTACCGAGAAGCTCTTGCTGCCTAGGGAATGCCTGACAGCTTGAAAGACGTTTTGGACACTTTGTTAAAGCAAGGCCCCTGAACTGTTGTGTATTTTCTGCACTATGCAATGATATGGACAGCGACCATGTAATGCTTTTACAACATACAGAGTGTGCTGATTATCAAGAGGCAAAGCATTGACACGTTTTTTAAAATTGGGAGATGGCTAAAAGTTTATTTTACTGACCATAATTTTCACTTGTCTGACCGTTTCTCACACGACTGGCCTATCTGGGTGATGTTTTTTCTCGCCTGAATGATCTGAATCTAGGGTTACAGGGACTCTCCGTAACTATATTCAATGTGCAGGACAAAATTGAGGCTCTTCTGTCTGCATTACAAGGACAACACAGGTCTTTACATCATTGAATTATATTTTTGTGTGCAAATTAACTCATGCTTACGGACAATGTTAAATGTGATATAGCGAAGCACCTGAGTGAGGTGCGCAATTACACAGGTACTTTCCCGAAACGGATGACACAAACAACTGGATTCGTTATCCCTTTCATGCCCTGCCTCCAGTCCACTTACTGATATCTGAACAAGAGAGCCTCATTGAAATTTCAACAAGCAGTTCTGTGAAAATTGAATTTAATCAGAAGCCACTAACAGATTTCTGGATGGGGCTGCACTCAGAGTATCCTGCCATGGCAAATTGGCTGTTAAGACACTGTTGCCTTTTGCAACCACATACCTATGTGAGAGTGGATTCTCAGCCCTCACTAGCATGAAAACTAAATACAGGGACAGATTGTGTGTAGAAAATGATTTAAGACAGACTCTCTCCAATACAACCCAACAGAGTTATGTCCATCCTTTCAAGCACACCCTTCTCATTAACCTGTGGTGAGGTATTCACAATTTTCGATGAACAAATAAGGTTTTATATGGAAGATGGTTAAATAAAGAGCGAAAGTATTGATTATTATATAACTATTTGTGCCCTGGACCTATAAGAGCTTTGTCACTTCCCAGGAGCAGGGTTGTGACAAACTCACTCGTACTGATGTTTAATAAATGTATCGTATAGTGTGTGATTGTTTGTGGCAGGCCTACAATGATTGCAAATAACATTTGAGTGTGCTGACCCTGGTGCTAGAGGGGCTATGCAGCTGGAGGTTGAATATCTGGAGGGGTACGGGACTATAAAAAGTTTGGGAACCACTGCCCTACACCATTACTAACCGTATCCCTGACGTCCTTTCTGCACCGCAGGTGGTGATGGAGTCTGAGGAGCCAGAGCTGAGGGAGTGCGATGAAGCCTTTGAGTCAGATGAAGGCAATGTAGAGTCTTACCTGGAAGAGCCAGAGAGCAGCAGGGAGCTCCTGGAGAGGCTCAAGGAGCTGGAGGTGAGGCCCAGGGAGGGGGAATTCAGGGCTCGTCTAGGCTATATCTCATTTTGTCTGTCTTTAATTCCTCGCACCCTGTCTCCTCACCTCCTCCTCAACTGTATTGGAGGAGAAGGTTCAAGGTCCCTCCACTCTGACCTTCTTCAATGGGTTTTGAGAAGGAGACAAGATGAGGATGAATTAAGAAAGAGCTCAAGTCCTGACCCCTGGAGCTGTTGACCCTCTGGGTACACGCCTTTTCTCATTTGGGCAAAAGTCTGTCTTCGACCCTCTCTCCTCATCCTATCTTCTTCGTGACCCAGAAACCGATAAGTGGTCGAGGAGAGTCCTTCACCGAAGAGTTTTTAAAACTGTCATACCCCATTTGAATCAGCTTTTGTTTTGTCGGAGGAGAAGAGCATGCATACATTTAAAAACAATATTCTACTTATTGTTTTATCTATAAAATGTCTTGCACAGCTAACTTCCTTTTAGTTTTTATCACTTTACAAATTTATTTTTGGATCCACCCCTGTAAAAGTAATTTGCCTGAGTGAAAATTCATTCAACACATTCGGCATACAGTCTGGTGAACTTGGATTGGTCCAGAATAATAACGATGCTTAAAACAGTCACTCAATATTACATCACCCAGTACTTTTGAATGATCTGCAAGTGGAGGAGTCTCATTTTCGTCCATGTTCCTTCCTTGCCGCCTCTCCTCGATTACCTTTGATATTTTTTCAAACGGAGGCAAGAGAGGACGGAGGATGCAGGAGTTGAGCAAATCTAGTTGAGAAAACACCCTGGAGACAGAGCTGCATCAGACAAAGCAATCAATGAAAACGAATAACCGTTTGCAACACTTGATTGATGCAGTTGGTTGTTTTGACTGAAAGCTGCACCTGTCAAAACGATTACCTGCTTCAGTCCAAACAACCAAACTCAATCAAATAATTAAAGTATTTGATTCATCCTAGGGATGGTTCAGCCATGATACTATTTACTATTAATATCATCACTAGTACTTTATTTTTAATATTAGTAGAATTTGTATTTCACTACTTCAAAATGTATGCCAATTTGATAGATGTGAACCTGAATCAAGTGTCTCAGTATAGGAGTGCTGATTTAGGATCAGTTTTGCCTTTTTGATCATAATGAATAAGATTACATGGACTATTACATGGACTTACATGCACTCCTACTCCGAGACTCTTGATACATACAGACCATGATTTCAGGGCTATGCATCTGACTGTATCATAGTCCACCAGGTGTCTCCCTCCTCCTGTGAAAGAAGTGGTTTTGAGTCTATCATGGCAAGTGAATGTCATTTATATGCTGAATAATGGTATTGGATTTGAATGGTTTTGTCAGTCAAAGATCCCTCCCTACATTTTACTAATTAAAAATGTTTGTTTCTTCTGGTGATTAGGGTATTTTGGAAGGGATGTTTTGCGAGTCAAGGGCCACTTCATATGACTTGCGTCCACTCTCCTTTCAGCTTAGTACCGAGACAGATATCCCGTGCTTAATTTGTAAATCGGGAGGTGCTGGAAGAAAAAGTGATCGTGAGAGGGGGGTAAACTGGGGAGTTCTGAGGTACTGGAAAGCATGGGAAAAAAGAAATCACCTTTATAATAAAGCATTGGATGCAAATCATCACATTTACGTAGTGGCATAGAACAGTGGAGTAGAGTCACTTACAGAAGTTGCACACATGGGAAAAAATGTGTGGCCTAGGGTCTGGGAAATTTTAGGCCTTTTTATAAACACATTTCGTGCAATTCTACATCATTTTACATGACTGGAGACTTAGCATAATATTTTCTTAATGCCACGTTCAAAACAACTGGGAAGTCGAAGCTGGGAAATCACCGACTTCAGTGCATTCAACACAACTGGGAAATTATGAAAACTAGCTCTGACTGGAAAAATTTGTTTTTAATGGTCATCCAACTCGAAATTCCAAGTGGGGAACTTTGGCCTCTTTCTAGAGATCAGACTTTCTGATCTGAAGATCACTGACGTCTTGATTCAACCTCGTTTTTTCAGACTCCCAGTTGTCTTGAAAGCGCCATAATACCGCACAAGTGATCGAAATGACAGGCTACTTTGACACTGACAAACTAAGAATCTGAGATCAATAAAAACGACCTTTGTCTTGAATCCATCAATAGCCTAGGCCTAGCTGTGTGGAGACACCTACTGTAGGATACAATCTGAGGAGGAAATTATAGTCCTAAAAATGCTTTCCAGTTTCACTGACTCACACTGATGTGCAGCTCATTCGCTGGTGATGGCTGATGCGCTCCTGACAAAAGCGTAATATTGCAGATAGATTTTGTATTCACATAGATTGTAGTTTCCATCAATGTAATTGCATAATTTCCAATCCCCCATATATTTTGGGGTAAATATATACAGTACAAGTCAAGTTTGGACACACCTACTCATTCTCAGGTTTTTCTTTATTTTTTACAATTTTTTACATTGTAGATTAATAGTGAAGACATCAAAACTATGAAATAACACATATGGAATCATGTAGCAACCCAAAAAGTGGTTACCTCATAAAGCTGGTAGAGAGAATGCCAAGAGTGTACAAAGCTGTCATCAAGCCAAAGGGTGGCTACTTTGAATAATCTGAAATATAAAATGTATATATTATATTTAGATTTGTTTTAACAATTTTTTGGTTACTACATGATTCCATATGTTATCTCATAGTTTTGATGTCTTCATTATTATTTTACAATGTAGAAAATAGTACAAATAAAGAAACTCTTGAATGAGTAGGTATGACCAAACTTTTGACTGGTATTGTGTGTATATATATAAAAACATCTTGGGTATCTTAATTTCCACAATTGACAAATAAAATGCTTAATAATGTAGGAAGTTCATGTGAAGGATTGTTACATATAACCAGGATTTCCATTACAAATTGTACCTTTTTGGCAAGTAATTATTATTTTAGCAAACTATTATTGTGATTCATCCTATATTGTCCCTAACATAATTACCCCATAGCAACAGATATGGGACACACACACTCATACACACTGTCCACCCTTCCCCCACAAACAACCACAAGCTCAGATGTTCAACAGTTGTTCCATCCCTGAGCCCAACTCAAGAAAGGACGTGATGTGCAAATGCATATACAGTTGTAGCTGTTTGAGATGGCATGCAAAATTGAGCAAGAATGGGCAGATTTGATTAACCAATGTCAAGTCCTAGCTGATGGAGCTCAGATATATCCCCTTCCCCTGAAACACACATGCTGGTCCTCCGTTGTGACCATTTTCCCAAGCATCTCTGTGCAGTCAGACCTTTTATTATTTGGTGCCACCAGGGCCACAATTTGCCCCCTCTGATTTGTCTGAGTGTGACCCCCTCCCCATGGGTTACTGCAGCTAGTGTTGCCGGCACTGCCACAACCTGGGTGGGGGCAACCCACCGGAATCGTACAAGGTTGTCAAGGTTCTCATTAGCAGCTTTGAGAAATTCCTTGTATATTATGCTCACCCGGGCCTCCCGAGTGGCGCTGCGGTCTGAGCTGCTAATGAGAACCTTGACAACCTTGTACGATTCCGGTGGGGTGCCCCCACCCAGGTTGTGGCAGTGCCGGCAACACTAGCTGCAGTAACCCATGGGGAGGGGGTCACACTCAGACAAATCAGAGGGGGCAAATTGTGGTGTCACTACAGATCCGGGTTCATTCCCAGGCTGTGTCGCAGCAGGCTGAGACCAGGAGACCCATGAGGCGGCACACAATTGGCCCATTGTCGACCGGTTTAGGGGAGGATTTGGCCGGCCAAGATGTCCCATTGCGCTGTAACGACTCCTGTGACTGGCCGGGCGCATGCACGCTGACACGGTCTCCAGTTGGACGGTGTTTCCTCCGACTCATTGGAGCGGCTGGCTTTCGGGTTAAGCGAGCAGTGTGTCAAGAAGCAGTGTTGCTTGGCAGAGTCGTGTTTCGGAAGACGCATGGCTCTCAACCTTTGCCTCTCCCGAGTCCGTACGGGAGTTGCAGCAATTCGACAAGACTGTAACAACCAAATTGGGGAGAAAGAGGTATGAAATTATTTCAAAATATTATGCTCACCCATCAGGGGGCTTTGGCTTCGTAAGGCCAACCCTGGCAGGCTCAGAACCTTCAGAGGGTGGTGCTGATTTAGTAGGTCTCTGAATAGAATTAAAAGAAGAGGCAACTCGAATGAGCTTTGATCCCATTTAATAAAATTTTTACATTGCAAATAGTGACAATTATTTTTCATGCCACAAGAGCTACCGGATCCAGCCAAATAGGTTTCAGAATGAAACAGTCCAAAACAAAACTGAGGTGCCGGATCCTGTTCCAGCAGGATCCGGCTCAAATTAAGCACTGCGGATATCACGTGACTGAGTAACCTGCAGCTTCTCTTAGGCCTTTTCTTTATAAAGCCATTTAAAAGGCTCTTCTATTAGCGACTGTGTTAAATCTCCTAACTCAGCACAATGGACCCTTGCGGCACCTTTTCAGGTGTTGTGAAAACTTTTAGTCTCCCAGCTCTCCCGGCCATCATCTCCTGAGCCCTAGTGGCAGAATGAGAGGTGGGAAAGAAAGTTCTTTAAAACACTTTTCTCAGAGCACCTGTTTGAAAACCGTGTTTAGTGTTTATAATCATGCCACTGTGATGGAGAGGGCTCTTAATGTTACTGTGGTTAAATTCCCTTGGCTGAGGCCTTACAGCACTTATGTTGCAGAATCAGGCCAAGGTCTTCTGCCTTTGCCAGCCCACACTTTGAATAGAGTACACTATTGAAACGTAATGCACGTATTGCTCTCAGATTGGATAGTTGAGTGACGGATTAAGTTTCACACGTGACATTAGGATCACACACATACATGAACACACACACAGTCAATTCCATACACACACTCTACGAAGATGAAACCTTCACAAAATGTCACACACTCTCCCTGTCCCTACCGTATACACAGGCAAACACCTTCACCCTTAGCGCAGCTGCGTATTGATGTGTGAATCAGGCTGTAATTACTGCTGCGTCTCTTCCCTGTGCTGGGGTGTCTCTGGGTAATATCTCTGTAAATATATTCATTGTGATCATCTTGTTCTGCTCACTGAGGGCCCCACCCGCCCGAGGCAGAACCAAATCTCAAGAAGATTATACAATGACCTGGTAGGTGCTGCAGGTCACTGACTACCAAAACAGAATGTTTTTAAAACTGTTTTCCCCCCACAGCAGTCAGAACCTTGAACTCCATTCACTAGCCCCCCCACCCCCTCCCTATGGCTGCTCTAGGGATCCCCGACTTTTATGGATTGTTGATATTTATGAATTGTGGCGATGCTATTCTAGCTGCTTGGCACATTTGTGAATGTAAATTCTGTATATGTCAGTGGAGGCTGCTGAGGGAGGACGACTCATAATAATTGTTGGAACGAAGCTTATGAAATGGCATCAAACGAAATCATGTGTTTGATGCATTTGATACCATTCCACTGATTCCGCTCCAGCCATTACCACAAGCCCGTCCTCACCAATTAAGGTGCATATATATATATATATATACAGTGCCTTGCGAAAATATTCGGCCCCCTTGAACTTTGCGACCTTTTGCCACATTTCAGGCTTCAAACAAAAAGATATAAAACTGTATTTTTTTGTGAAGAACCAACAACAAGTGGGACACAATCATGAAGTGGAACGACATTTATTGGATATTTCAAACCTTTTTAACAAATCAAAAACTGAAAAATTGGTCGTGCAAAATTATTCAGCCACCTTAAGTTAATACTTTGTAGCGCCACCTTTTGCTGCGATTACAGCTGTAAGTCGCTTGGGGTATGTCTCTATCAGTTTTGCACATCCAGAGACTGACATTTTTTCCCATTCCTCCTTGCAAAACAGCTCGAGCTCAGTGAGGTTGGATGGGGAGCATTTGTGAACATCAGTTTTCAGTTCTTTCCACAGATTCTCGATTGGATTCAGGTCTGGACTTTGACTTGGCCATTCTAACACCTGGATATGTTTATTTTTGAAACATTCCATTGTAGATTTTGCTTTATGTTTTGGATCATTGTCTTGTTTGAAGACAAATCTCCATCCCAGTCTCAGGTCTTCTGCAGACTCCATCAGGTTTTCTTCCAGAATGGTCCTGTATTTGGCTCCATCCATCTTCCCATCAATTTTAACCATCTTCCCTGTCCCTGCTGAAGAAAAGCAGGCCCAAACCATGATGCTACCACCACCATGTTTGACAGTGGGGATGGTATGTTCAGGGTGATGAGCTGTGTTGCTTTTACGCCAAACATAACGTTTTGCAATGTTGCCAAAAAGTTCAATTTTGGTTTCATCTGACCAGAGCACCTTCTTCCACATGTTTGGTGTGTCTCCCAGGTGGCTTGTGGCAAACTTTAAACGGCACTTTTTATGGATATCTTTAAGAAATGGCTTTCTTCTTGCCACTCTTCCATAAAGGCCAGATGTGTGCAATATACAACTGATTGTTGTCCTATGGACAGAGTCTCCCACCTCAGCTGTAGATCTCTGCAGTTCATCCAGAGTGATCATGGGCCTCTTGGCTGCATCTCTGATCAGTCTTCTCCTTGTATGAGCTGAAAGTTTAGAGGGACGGCCAGGTCTTGGTAGATTTGCAGTGGTCTGATACTCCTTCCATTTCAATATTATCGCTTGCACAGTGCTCCTTGGGATGTTTAAATCTTGGGAAATCTTTTTGTATCCAAATCTGGCTTTAAACTTCTTCACAACAGTATCTCGGACCTGCCTGGTGTGTTCCTTGTTCTTCATGATGCTCTCTGCGCTTTTAACGGACCTCTGAGACTATCACAGTGCAGGTGCATTTATACGGAGACTTGATTACACACAGGTGGATTGTATTTATCATCATTAGTCATTTAGGTCAACATTGGATCATTCAGAGATCCTCACTGAACTTCTGGAGAGAGTTTGCTGCACTGAAAGTAAAGGGGCTGAATAATTTTGCACGCCCAATTTTTCAGTTTTTGATTTGTTAAAAAAGTTTGAAATATCCAATAAATGTCATTCCACTTCATTATTGTGTCCCACTTGTTGTTGATTCTTCACAAAAAAATGCAGTTTTATATCTTTGTTTGAAGCCTGAAATGTGGCAAAAGGTCGCAAAGTTCAAGGGGGGCGAATACTTTCGCAAGGCACTGTATATATGTGTATATTAGTTCAGAGCTACAGTACTCTAAACAAATACCACCAACCTTGGTTGCGTGGCAATAAAGTATCTGGTTTACAGTGGTGTAAAGTACTTAAATAAAAATACTTTAAAGTACAACTGAAGTAGGTTTTGGGGGAATCTGTACATTTTACATTTTTTGACAACTTTTACTTCACTCCTAAAGAAAATGATGTACTTTTTACTCCATACATTTTCCCTGACACCGTAATGCTTAGCAGGACAGGAAAATGGTCCAATTCATGCAGTTATCAAGAGAACCTCCTTGGTCATCCCTACTGCCTCTGATCTGGCGGACTCACTAAACACAAATGCTTATTTTGTAAATTATGTCTGAGTGTTGGAGCATGCTCCTGGATAGCCGTAAATAAAATAAATAAATGAAAGAATTGTGACATCCTGTTTTTCTTAATCTAAGGAATTTTAAATGATTTATACTTTGGATAATTATTTATATTTAAAACCAACTACTTTTAGACTTGTGTTTTACTAGGTGACTCCATTTTTACTTTCAGGTATCTTTACTTTTACTCAAGTATGACAATTCGGTACATTTTTCACCTCTGCATGTTTCTCTTTAGGTGGTAGGCTATCCACAGTCCAAAACTGAAAATCTTAGAAACAATGTTGCAACTGATCTGAACTGGCCTGACTTGCCCACACACTCTCCCTCTTTCTGTCTTACACACACACCCTCCACTGGAGAATGCAATGATTTCTGACTAAGCGACAGTCATCGAGCCTCAAGCTAGACTGTTTGATTCCTATTCTACTTCGAAACCTCGTAGACAAGCAAATTGAAAACTTTGTTTTCTCTGCTCGGTTGCGATGGGAATCGATGTTGCCAAAATAATTTGGTCTCCTGTCCTCCCGTTCCCCTCACCATCCACCATTCCCTGATCATTGATCACTTGGGACCATCACTGCTTCTGTGACGCACTGTAGAGGGAGCGTTAAATGTGTGACTGCTGTTTTGATGTGCAATCACTGGTGGCTTAGGTGCCTCTATTTCTATGAAGACATGTTTTGTTCTTTCGCACCTTCTCTCCCTCTATTGCCTCACTCCCTTTTTATTCCAATCAGCATGTTCTTTCTCATTCCTCCTACTAACTCTCTCCGTCTTGTCTCTGTTTCCCTCCCATTTCATTCTTTCAATCTTTCAGAAACGATCTCCTCCCCTTTGTTTCAGTCCCCCATCACACCTTTGATTTCATAGTTGCCGTGGTGACATGTTCCCGCCTTTGATCATGGCGAATAAGACATTGGCAGGATTCTCTTTTTAATGAGTTCACCAATTTACACCTATTACAGCAAGGATATATATCTATATTTTTTATAAACGGTCCTTGTTTAGATGTATCAAACCCCTTTGGAGATCTACCTAATCTTTTGCTCTTTCGTTTATTCTTTCGCATTGTCAAATTCTCCATGGGGGCGATTGTGAAATCAACTGATTTTGTTCATTCTCGACCACAAAGAAGCTTGCTCTTCTAGGTGTAGACATTGAAATGCACTGTGATCATGAGAGACAGGTGGGGATGAATCTCCCGAGGTTGATCTTTGTTTCAAATTTATGGTTTCGATAGATGTATGTAATTGGTCTCCCTCTCTCTTTTCTATGTCTTTGTCCTTTCTCTCTCCTTTGTAGGCTGAGAATTCAGCCCTGGCCCTTGCGAATGAAAGCCAGAGAGAAGCCTATGAAAGGTGTCTGGATGAGGTGAGTTTCATATAGAGAAGGAGAAGGTCGTCCTGACAGTGTCACACTGTTTTGTCTGTCTCTGTAACCACTACATAAGTTCTCAGCTTTTATACACTGCTAAGTTTACTATTCTTAAGACTCCAAAATCATTCTCCATTTATGACCAAAGACTGTAGTAAAGATGAAACTTTAATTCTATCTTTTTCAGGTGGCCAATCATGTGGTACAGGCCCTTCTGAATCAAAAGGTAAGACATAGTTCATGAAGACAAATCGATGACGTTCAGACTCAACAGTCTAACAAGTTAATGAGCAGTTATTTTACACAAGTTTAGAGTGTTCGTGCGTGCATGCCTCCGTCTGTAAATGTGAAGGTTTGTTGATTTGTTTTGTGTGTGTGTTTGTTCTAGGACCTGCGGGAGGAGTGTATTAAGCTGAAGATGCGTGTGTTTGACCTGGAGAGACAGAACAAAACCCTGACTGAGCTCTTTGCCCAGAAACTACACCCCCAGGCCAGCCATCTGCAACAGGTACAGAATGTGTGATGTGTTCTGTGTGTGTTCATGAAATTGATTTCTCTGTGAAGATTTAGAAATTACGCATAAATGAACAAGTTGCTTTTCATTTTGTTTCAGTTGCTTAGTTTTTGCAAAACTGTAATGAATTTGACAAGATAAAGGATAATTAGGCATGAGTTAATTATCTGCCAAAATTGTTGCAACCCCTATTACGAGCCTATTCAACCTCTCTTTCGTATCGTCTGAGATCCCCAAAGATTGGAAAGCTGCCGCAGTCATCCCCCTCTTCAAAGGGGGTGACACTAGACCCAAACTGCTACAGACCTATATCTATCCTACCCTGCCTTTCTAAGGTTTTCGAAAGCCAAGTTAACAAACAGATCACCGACCATTTCGAATCCCACCATGCCTTCTCCGCTACGCAATCTGGTTTCCGAGCTGGTCGTGGGTGCACCTCAGCCACTCTCAAGGTCCTAAACGATATCATAACCGCCATTGATAAGAGACTACTGTGCAGCTGTATTCATCGACCTGGCCAAGGCTTTCGACTCTGTCAATCACCACATTCTTATCGGAAGACTCAACAGCCTTGGTTTCTCAAATGGCTGCCTTGCCTGGTTCACCAACTACTTCTCAGAGTTCAGTGTGTCAAATCGGAGGGCCTTTTGTCCGGACCTCTGGCAGTCTCTATGGGGGTGCCACAGGGTTCAATTCTCGGGCCGATTCTCTTCTCTGTATACATTAATGATGTCACTCTTGCTGCTGGTGATTCTCTGATCCACCTCTACGCAGATGACACCATTCTGTATACTTCTGGCCCTTCTTTGGACACTGTGTTAACTAACCTCCAAACGAGCTTCAATGCCATACAACTCTCCTTCCGTCCAGAGAGCCAGTTTAGTTCCTGAAAGCAGCTCCTGCCTATTTGTACGTGGACTCACCTTCAATACTACCCTGATCAACTTATTCTGGGCTATCTGGAGCTTCCCCTTCATAAGTTTAGATAAGCCCCCAAACCAGGAAGTACTAGCATAGTCAAAATGGCATTGAATGAGGGCAGTAGCTAGCACTTTCCTTATCAAGCATCTTGGACTTTCTAGCCAAAACCTTAGTCCTGGCATTAACCTTCCCTAGCACCTTATTGCCCATGCTCACACTCCCCAAACTTCCATCAAGGATACATCCCAAGTAGCTAACAGAGGTTTTCGTAGTCAGCACCTCACCCCCTAACTCCACTCTGATTTCAGACTGGTGGCTGACTAAATACTTTTTTGCCCCACTGTATATCGACATACCAAGAAAGGCCGCTCAGCAAGGAAGAAGCCACTGCTCCAAAACCGCCATAAAAAAGCTAGACTACGGTTTGCAACTGCACATGGGGACAAAGATTGTGCTTTTTGGAGAAATGTTCTTTGGTCTGATGAAACAAAAATAGAACTGTTTGGCCATAATGACCATCGTTATGTTTGGAGGAAAAAGGGGCAGGCTTGCAAGCCGAAGAACACCATCCCAAACGTGAAGCACGGGGGTGGCAGCATCATGTTGTGGGGGTGCTTTGCTGCAGGAGGGACTGGTGCACTTCACAAAATTGATGGCATCATGAGGAAAGACAATTATGTGGATATATTGAAGCAAACCCTCAAGACATCAGTCAGGAAGTTAAAGCTTGGTCGCAAATGGGTCTTCCAAATGGACAATGTCCCCAAGCATACTTCCAAAGTTGTGTCAAAATGGCTTAAAGACAACAAAGTCAAGGTATTGGAGTGGCCATCACAAAGCCCTGACCTCATAGCCTGGTTCCTCTCTAGGTTTCTTCCTAGGTTCTGGCCTTTTCTAGCCACTGTGCTTTACACTTGCATTGCTTGCTGTTTGAGGTTTTAGGCTGGGTTTCTGTACAGCACTTTGTGACATCAGCTGATGTAAGAAGGACATTTTAAATACGATTGATTGATTGATTGACCTCAATCCTATAGAAAATTTGTGGGCAGGACTGAAAAAGTGTGTGCGTGCAAGGAGGCCTACAAACCTGACTCAGTTACACCAGCTCTGTCGGGAAGGAATGGGCCAAAATTCACCCAACTTATTGTGGGAAGCTTACCCGAAACGTTTGACCCAAGTTAGCCAATGCTACCAAATTCACATTGGGAATGTGATGAAATAATTCTCTCTGCTATTATTTTGACATTTCACATTCTTCAAATAGTGGTGATCCTAATTGACCTAAGGCAGGGAATTTTTACTAGGATTAAATGTCAGGAATGGTGAAAAACTGAGTTTAAATGTAATTGTCTAAGGTGTATGTAAACTTCCGACTTCAACTGTATATAGACTTTTTCTATTGACTATGTTTATTCTATGTGTAACTCTGTGTTGTTTGTGACACACTGCTTTGCTTTATCTTGGCCAGGTCGCAGTTTTAAATGAGAACTTGTTCTCAACTAGCCTACCTGGTTAAATGAAGGTGAAATAAAAATAAAATATATAGAAATCAGTACTGACAGACTGTTGTTGAAAGTGTGACCAAAGAATGGATTTAAGTCTGTCCGTTCGCTCTCGGATCATTTTGGGCTGTTAATGAGAATTTTGATATGAATGTTTTTTTCTATAATTCCTCACATCAGAATACCCACAGAGAAAATAACACCTATCCCATCAAATTGGAGAGACTCATTTTTGCCTGTGTGTAATATGCTTATCTAAACCACTGGGGGAGAGGGAGAACCTCTTTTCTGCCTTGCTTGTCTCCTGTTCATTATGATTATATTCAGAACACGATCAAAGTATGGTCCTATGTGTCATCCTGTTTCTGTTTAGTACTTAATAAGAACTGTGTTTCTGAGGTAATCTGCTTTCATTTGGTAGGGAGATGAGAAGTTCTCCCACATCTCTGTCACGCTGATCTCATTATTGTTGTTGCTTAGGTGATTGTTGTCAAGGTGAAATGTGGAACTGTTATATGAAGGCCAGTTTTAGAGTTATATCACATATCCTCCATAGTGTGTAGTGCTCTATTCTGTGTTGATATAGTCAGATGTTAGATTGAAATATTACAACGAGGACTATGATGCCTTGCTGCTCTTTGGATTTACAGTGGGGCAAAAAAGTATTTAGTCAGCCACCAATTGTGCAAGTTCTCCCACTTAAAAATACGAGAGGCCTGTAATTTTCATCATAGGTACACTTCAACTATGAAAGACAAAATTAGAAAAAAAATCCAGGAAATCACATTGTAGGATTTTTAATGAATTTATTTGCAATTTATGGTGGAAAATAAGTATTTGGTCACCTACAAACAAGCAAGAGTTCTGGCTCTCACAGACCTGTAACTTCTTCTTTAAGAGGCTCCTCTGTCCTCCACTCGTTACCTGTATTAATGGCACCTGTTTGAACTTGTTATCAGTATAAAAGACACCTGTCCACAACCTCAGTCACACTCCAAACTCCACTATGGCCAAGACCAAAGAGCTGTCAAAGGACACCAGAAACAAAATTGTAGACCTGCACCAGGCTGGGAAGACTGAATCTGCAATAGGTAAGCAGCTTTGTTTGAGGAAATCAACTGTGGGAGCAATTATTAGGAAATGGAAGACATACAAGACCACCGATAATCTCCCTCGATCTGGGGCTCCACACAAGATCTCACCCCGTGGGGTCAAAATGATCACAAGAACGGTGAGCAAAAATCACAGAACCACACGGGGGGACCTAGTGAATGACCTGCAGAGAGCTGGGACCAAAGTAACGAAGCCTACCATCAGTAACACACTACGCCGCCAGGGACTCAAATCCTGCAGTGCCAGACGTGTCCCCCTGCTTAAGCCAGTACATGTCCAGGCTTGTCTGAAGTTTGCTAGAGAGCATTTGGATGATCCAGAAGAAGATTGGGAGAATGTCATATGGTCAGATGAAACCAAAATATAACGTTTTGGTAAAACCTCAACTCGTGTTTGGAGGACAAAGAATGCTGAATTGCATCCAAAGAACACCATACCTACTGTGAAGCATGGGGGTGGAAACATCATGCTTTGGGGCTGTTTTTCTGCAAAGGGACCAGGAAGACTGATCCGTGTCAAGGAAAGAATGAATGGGGCCAGATTTTGAGTGAAAACCTCCTTCCATCAGCAAGGGCATTGAAGATGAAACGTGGCTGGGTCTTTCAGCATGACAATGATCCCAAACACACCGCTCGGGCAAGGAGTGGCGAAGGAGTGGCTTCGTAAGAAGCATTTCAAGGTCCTGGAGTGGCCTAGCCAGTCTCCAGATCTCAACCCCATAAATCTTTGGAGGGAGTTGAAAGTCCGTGTTGCCCAGCAACAGCCCCAAAACATCACTGCTCTAGAGGAGATCTGCATGGAGGAATGGGCCAAAATACCAGCAACAGTGTGTGAAAACCTTGTGAAGACTTACAGAAAACGTTTGACCTCTGTCATTGCCAACAAAGGGTATATAACAAAGTATTGAGAAACTTTTGTTATTGACCAAATACTTATTTTCCACCATAATTTGCAAATTCATTCATTAAAAATCCTACAATGTGATTTTCTGGATTTTTTTTCTAATTTTGTCTGTCATAGTTGAAGTGTACCTATAATGAAAATTACAGGCCTCGTCTTTTTTAAGTGGGAGACCTTGCACAATTGATGGCTGACTAAATACTTTTTTGCCCCATTGTATTAACCTAAACTGATATCTAATATCAATTGTAAAATAGACTATAGGCTGGAGCCTGAAAGCTCCTTGGAGCTCTTACTCTGTCCATTTTGGCCTTGTTGAAAGAAACCAAATCCCCTGCTGAGACTTTTATTTAACTAGGCAAGTCAATTAACAAATTCTTATTTTACAATGATGGCCTACCCCGGCCAAACCCTCCCCTAACCCAGACCACACTGGGCTAATTGTGCGCCGCCCTATGGGACTCCCTATCACAGGCGGTTGTTATACAGCCAGGGATCGAACCAGGGTCTGTAGTGACGCCTCTAGCACTGAGATGCAGTGCCTTAGACCGCTGCGCCACACTGGAGCTTAAAGATGATTATACAACGACTGAAGTTTCCGTGAATTTGGCTTCAAAAGAACAGAGGCAGAGATCATCTTGTCTTTGATAAAGATGTTCAGTGACCTAGGTCATCATTTTTCTTCTTCTTTGAAGTGCATGACACTTGGCACCTCTTTCTCCCGCGCCACTTCTCCATCTCTATCCCTTTCCATTCTTCTCTTTTTTTCACCTCTGTTTCCACCAACTCCCCCTCTCTCTCTTTTATATTAGTATTTCACCCACTCCACGGTAGAGGGGATAGGAAAGAGAGAAGCCATCTGCTGCAGAAATATCAATACAGCATTTCATCTAAAATAAATTGCCTTGTAATTCACAGGAGGGCAAAGTGGCACATTCTATTACTGTAAATGGAAACTGTCCCCAACTCCCCCAACCCCCTTCTTCCCCATGCCTCCATTTTTCTGTATTCTTCCGTCGCTTTCTTTGCCTCTCTCTTACCTGTAAGGGGAAAAAAACCTTTTCCCCTCACATGCAGAGTGAATGCCTCTTCCCCCGCCATCACCTTTCTTTGTGATGAATATTATAAGGAAACCTGATGCCGTCTCAATGCCGAAGCAATTTAATTACTCAGCGCTAGGATAGGAATGAAACGAGGCTGGCCCACTCCGGTAATGCCATTTTCTCTGTCTATTAGGAGGCAGGTTAAAGGAAATCAGGAGAGGGTGCAAATAATGACAATAGTCGATATGGTGCCGTTACTGACATTCTTCTTTCTCTGTTCTCTCCTGTTCCAGTTGGTGTCTGTCACAGAGCCCAGCACCGAGCCCAGCACCGAGCCCAGCACCGAGCCCAGCACCGAGCCCAGCACAGAGCCCCTGATCATGGACAGTGACAAATTGCTGGTGTCCAAAAACCAGGGGGAACTCAAGGTGAGCAGCTAGCCCACACACAAACCTTAACCCCCAACTAAAACTTCACTGTGACCATAGAATTACAAATGGATATATATACACTGAGTATACCAAACATTAGGAACAAGAACACTTTCCTAATATTGAGTTGCACCCCCCAGAGGGATGCTGGCCCATGTTGGCTCCAATGCTTCCCACAGTTGGGTCAAGTTGGCTGGATGTCCTTTGGGTAGTGGACCATTCTTGATACACACGGAAAACTGTTGAGCGTGAAAAACCCAGCAGCATTGCAGTTATTGTCACAAACTGGTGCACCTGGCACCCATTCCCATACTTTGATCAAAGGCACTTAAATATTTTGTCTTGTCCATTCGCCATCTGAATGGCACACATACACAATCCATGTCTCAATTGTCTCAAGGCTTAAAAATCTTTCTTTAACGTGTCTGCTCCCCTTCCTCTACACTGATTTGAAGTGGATTTAACAAGTGACATCAATAAGGGATCATGGCTTTCACCTGGATTCACCTGGTCAGTTCTGGTCAGTTTTTAATGTTTTGTATACTCAGTGTATTTGTATATTTATTGGATCTCTATGACTGTGACCCTTAACCCAGATCTCAAAGCCAATCGTAAACCCCATTCCACTATCGCATAGGATACTGTCACAATGTCAATCAGCCCTCTGTGCCACCTTATGCAGCTCAGCAAAGTCATATTTGGTTTACCTCTGCTTCACCAGCTTTGGACCCCTGCTGTTAGTAATCACAATGTTGATTTTCATACTCATATGTTCCAAGGAGGTCACCCAAGTCCGGAATTCCCATTCCCAGTGTCAATTGAACCACAAATCAATATAATTGAAAGGGGCTTGGCTTGCTCAATGTTCTAGCGCCACCATTCAATTTTCTGCTGTGAAAGTGCCACCTGTTTTTCCCCTACACTCACCTAAGTACCCCCAACGGCTCTCACCAAGCCCCTCTAATGTTCTCAAAATAGGCCGCTGTAATCACTGCCCGATGAGCAGCACTAGACTCCTGCTGACAAATGACTGAGAAACAAGTGGAGGAAAGGAAAGAGGGAGAACCAGTCATTTCAACACTGAGGGAAACTGATTGGTTTTTCATTGTCAGGCAGGGACAGAGGTGTCAAATTGAATTTATATTTTTGTTTCCCTCTGAACAAACACTCAACCTATGCACTCCTTTCTCTCCCTTTATTTTCATCAGACATCCTTGGTTTCTCTCTGGCCCCAAGTCTCAAAGCAACCTAGCCATCATCCCAGAGTCTTCAGATTGCATTTTGTATACCCTTCATATATCCCTGGGGTGTTACACAATAATGTAGTGAGGTGAAGATTTTGGGTCAATTTATAGTTAATGGATTCACTAAAGGGATATTGCATTAACACAAACCTGTGAAGTCCACTGTTGAAATGCTGCTTTAGAATATAAAGGCTCTCACAGGGATAATGGGAGCTGAAAAGGTGTTATTTAGCTTTATCTCAATCCAAATGCTATTTCTTCTCTCCAGAGCTTTGGATAACCAGCTAATGTAATGCAGAAGCCCCTTGTCTCGGTGGTCTTAATGAACCATGGTTAGAGTAGATACATGTATTGACTGACTGAATACAGTTACATCCTCAGCTAAGCTCTGCACTGCTCCAAACTCCCCCTAGCTCCACTGATCCAGATGCAGCTCCCATGCAGATTGTATATACAGTGCCCTGAAAAAGTGTTTGTCCCCTTTCTGATTTTCTTTTTTTCATATATATATTTTTGACACGGAATGTTATCAGATCTTCAACCAAAATCTAATATTAGATCAAGGGAACCTGAGTGATCAAATAACACAAAAATGTGATACATTTGTTTATTAAATACATGAAAAAAGTATACAACACCCAATGTGATAAAGTAATCTTCTGTTCTCTATCCATGGAATTAGTCCTCTGCGCCATGTTTTTTTTACCAATACCATTTCAAAGGAAACAAGCACTCATTAAGATCCGGTGTGGCCAATTAGTGGGCACAGCCAACACACTTAACAAGAGAGGATGGAGAGGTTTGTTGATGCTGAGAATGGAATGTATATGTTTTTAAATAACATTCTTAGAACATTCTCTGAACGTTAAAGGTTTTCTTGTGGTTTTTATGGAACATTTTCTTAACTTTCTCGAAGTACTGAAATTCCCACAGAAAAATGTTGTTTGTGTTAACATTCTTGGAACAATTTGAGAACATTCCCAATGCCAAACCAGTTAGAGAATGTTCATAGAGCATTACCAAAATGTGAATGAAATGTAACCATGTTTTTAGGAATTGTTCTGTTAAAGTAATGAAATAACATGAAAAAAGTTCTTTTTTTATGGTCAAGTTCATTAAATGTGCTGAGAAAGTGGCTTTGGAACAATCTTGCACCATTCCCAGACAGTTGTGGGAAGGTTGTATATAGAGTAACCATATGACAACCACACTTTCACCAAGCTCTAAGAAACAAATGGTTCTCTGAATGTTATGTGCTAGCTGGGTGGCTACTCGCACTCAGAGTGGAGACAGCCAAGCAGTTAATGGAAGAATTTATTTCTGATTTCTGCACAGGATGGGAGCAATTTTTATCAGGCGGGACTGTAAAGTTCCGTGGTTAGGGAACTGTTGCGTTGCGGGATTAGGATAGTACGGGGGGGGAATAATTCACTCCTGTGTCGACCTCTAATAGCCACTTTTCAGGAAGAGGTAATGAGGCGGGCGGAAGAGAGCAGAATACATTTTCTCACTGATTACAGAATTAATTGCATCTTTAATTAATGATAAAGACAGCTTCCTAAGGTTGGCAGGCCATGTGTAACCAAAGTAGCTTCAGTCGCCTCTCCAGTCTTCTCTCCTTCCCAATCTGTCGTTAATTTATTCCTCCCCCTGTCAGGACTAGGGTGCTCAGAATTCTCAGGATGTCCTCTGTTGCTGTGACATAGTCATTGGTGACTTGGACTGTTAACTTGAAACAAGTACATTCACTTGAAACATGAGTTGCAGGCCCTCTGTAAGTCATTACTTATCCAAGAAAAAACAGAGTAAAAAGGAATCTCCACAATCGAGTGTCTACATGAAATCAATGCATATAACTCCTGGTGCACCGTGCATGCAATGTGTTAGATGTTGGAGGCATTGTGCACATCTTCAGATAGCAGTCGTACTGTACTTAACTTGAAGTGTTGTTCTTAGTTTGTTGTTTGAAGATGTAACAAAGTTCCATCCTGATGTCCTTGTTTATGCAGAGCAATGGGGACCGCACACAGAACGGGTCAGCCGCATCGGCCCGGGCCCCTGCCACCTCCATGGAGGCCCTGTCTCCGTTTTTCAAGAAGAAAGCACACATCCTAGAGGTCCTGCGGAAGCTGGAGGAGTCAGATCCACTCAAGTTCCACCGCTCCTCCTGCCTGTCCCCCCACCATGACCTGGGCCAGGTGCCGGTCTCCATGGAGAGAGACCAGATATCCCTGATGTCATCTGAGGCATTACCTGCCCCACAGCGCCCGGTGGCACAACCATCGTCACGCTGCCACCACTCCAGCTCTGACTCGGACATTCACGATTATGCCAATGGAGAAGGGGCTCTCCAGAAGGACCATGCCCAGCTTCAGCAACAACAACACGGGAGATGTCAGTCCTGCCACATACTCTCCCAGAAGAGCAGCCTGGACAGCCTGCTGAAGTGTTCCCAGGGCTACGGTGCCTCACACCAGGCCAGAGTGGAGATCCTTAACAGGCAGGCCAGTGCAGAGGACCAGGGGGCATCGGCACAGAGCACAACCCCTCCCCAAGCAGCGGCTTTTTCCCACCTCCTCTCTGCTGACAGCACAAACCAGTGCTACATGCGCAAAACAGCTTTGGACTTTCTAGAGCGCACTCCAGAAGGTCTGGGTTCTTCTGATCCTTTCCTCTCCTTGCTAATCCAAGCCAACCTCAACGGGATGCTAGGGCAGGAGCCCAGGAAGTTACAAAAACACACAGACAAGCATCCGTCTGGCAAACCGCCGCCTCAGGCGGAGGTACAGCCCTCTCACGGTGAGGATATAAAGCACATAAAGGCTGTCATGGCAACGTCGCAGAGCCAGAACGAGGACAGTCTGGAAGAGTGCTGCTACCTGGAAGTAGAGGCAGCGGCACACAATGTGAACAACCGCCTGCACTCTTCTACCTCACACACAGACCATGTTGAGACGGAACCAGGATATCCCAAGGAGCAGGAAGTGAGTGATCAGATCTGCAACGGGCTCTACTTCTCCAATGAAACGTCTGTCTCCAAGAAGGTGGCGGTGGAATCTTACTCTCCAGCCCCAGTGCCTGACAGGAACAGCTCAGCTCAGGCCCTGAATCCCTCTGGGAAGAGCAAGCTTGCACTCAGCCCCACCTCTCCCTCTTCAGGTCTGAGTGAAGTCAAGCCCTCCCCTATCTCATCCCCGTCCCGGCTGCTCAAGTTCCTGAAGATCCCTCCGGGGATCAACCAGGCAGAACCAGGCAATCCCCTCCGTCTAAGTCCCCAGCTCCCCCGCAGCTCCAAGATCCCCTGCAGGAACAACAACAACTATGAGGTGTACCACTCTCCCGTCCTGACCCGCAAAGCCACCACCACAGAGAGGGAGAAGCAGCCATCCTCATCCTCCTCCAAAACAGACCCCTACCCTGCCACACACTCCGCCCCCACCTCCCCACCCAAATCAGAGGACATTGTGAACACCCCTCCCATGGCCAAGGAGATTGTTTTCAGCAGCCACTTTGTGCCCAAACCCAGCGACAGCACAAAGGCATCCCCCTCCTCTCATGCACAAAGGGGCTCTCGGAAGGTACCCCAATACGAGAATGTCTGCCCCTCAGATGGGACGCCCCAGTTCCTGGAGGGTCTTAAGAAGTCCCAGTACCCCCAACACGAGGGTCCTGTAGAGAAGCATTGTCAGCAAGATGAGAGCCTCCTCAGCCCCCCGTCTTCACAGCACCCTGACTCGTCCCCAGGGACGGCTGACCAGGACTTCTCTGACCGGGACACTGACTCAGAAAGCCCCATCTGGCACAAGCCAAACCAACACTTCAGCCTCCCCTCCTCGTCCTCCTCCGCCGCCAGTAAAGCACAAAGTAGTCACCCCAGGTACTCCAGCATGAGGGACAGGCACCAGGAGCACCGTGCAGCTCCAGAGCCCAGCCAACAGAACTGTGAACCTGCCCAGCCAACTCAGTCTTCAGCCAGGCGAGGTGACCCCAAGAGACTGGTGCAGGGCAAGACTTCCCAGAGTGAGTCCAGTCACTACCCCTTCAAAGAGCGCCTGGCTGCTTTGGGGAAACTGAAGAGCACAGAAGATCTGCCAGTAGGTGCACAGTCTGTGGACAAGAAGGATGTACAAAGTAACCTAGGCAAACCCCCCACCAACAATATTGAGAAAAGCAAGACTGCTGAAAGGCAAGGTGAGCGAACTGGAGCAGAGCAGCACAGAAATCAGAAATCCACTGATTCCCTGGATGGGAAGCCCTACCCCAAAACCAGCCTCTGCAGTCACACTAGGGTGATAGGTCCAATACATGAATCGGGCACCAAATCCTCAGCCACCCCATCAATGATACCCAAGGGAGAGCAGGAGACACCGTTTTCTCCCAGGATATATGTAGCAAAAGCAGAGGGTCCAAAGATCAAGATGGGCACATCATCCTCCAACGCAGAGAATCCTCCAGTGATGCGGAGCTATGGGAAATGCCCCATCACCCAGAGCCACCACAGTAAAACTGCCCCCAGCCCACAAAACAGCCCCACTAAAGTCCCGTCAAAGTCCCCTTCAAAGGTAGGTCAAGCTTCCTCTTATCCCAGAGGGGTCAAACCCATTCCTGAGGACCGTGCCCTGGCTCAGAGAAACCCAATTCGGCCAGAGGACAAAACCAAGCTCCCGGCCGGCAAGAAGAAGACCTTTGGCCATGCAGAGAGCTTCCCGCCTCCCCCTCTGCCACCACGGCCGTCTACTGAAGCCATCGCAAAAGAGGACAAAAAGCCGTACTCGTCTGGCCCACCCGTGCTCCAGTCTGCCATTGAGCAGAAAGTAATGCGTGGCATCGAGGAAAACATGCTGAAGCTGCAGGAGCAGGACCAGGGCCAGGTGTCCGAGCCAAAGCAGAAGGCCTCCAATGGCATCGCCAACTGGTTCGGCCTGAGGAAGAGCAAGCTCCCCGCCCTCAACCGCAAACCGGAAGTGTCCAAGTTCAAGATCAACATGTCCTCATCTCTTTCGTCATCGTCTGCCTCTGGCGGAGGGGCTAAGGACCCTAAGACAGGTGGTCCCCAGAAGGTGGTGGAGAGCCTGAACATCTCCAAGCTAATGGAGAAGGCAGAGGACCTGCGGAAGGCGCTGGAAGAGGAGCGGGCATATGTGAACAGGGTCGGGATGGACCACTCTGGCAGAGGCCACTCATGTGAGGTGGTGACGGACCAGGCCCAAGGCCAACTGTCACTCATGTGCAGAGGATTGACCGCAGAGAACTTCATGCAGCAGCTCCTCAACAGGTAATAATGATATGCATTCCTAAATAACCTGATCATTTACCTGAGAATGAATGACATACAGTGGGGCAAAAAAGTATTTAGTCAGCCACCAATTGTGCAAGTTCTCCCACTTAAAAAGATGAGAGGCCTGTAATGTTCATCATAGGTACACTTCAACTATGACAGACAAAATGAGAAAAAAAATCCAAAAAATCACATTGTAGGATTTTTAATGAATTTATTTGCAAATTATGGTGGAAAATAAGTATTTGGTCACCTACAAACAAGCAAGATTTCTGGCTCTCACAGACCTGTAACTTATTCTTTAAGAGGCTCCTCTGTCCTCCACTCGTTACCTGTATTAACGGCACCTGTTTGAACTTGTTATCAGTATAAAAGACACCTGTCCACAACCTCAAACAGTCACACTCCAAACTCTACTATGGCCAAGACCAAAGAGCTGTCAAAGGACACCAGAAACAAAATTGTAGACCTGCACCAGGCTGGGAAGACTGAATCTGCAATAGGTAAGCAGCTTGGTTTGAAGAAATCAACTGTGGGAGCAATTATTAGGAAATGGAAGACATACAAGACCACTGATAATCTCCCTCGATCTGGGGCTCCATGCAAGATCTCACCCCGTGGGGTCAAAATGATCACAAGAACAGTGAGCAAAAATCCCAGAACCACACGGGGGGACCTAGTGAATGACCTGCAGAGAGCTGGAACCAAAGTAACAAAGCCTACCATAAGTAACACACTACGCCGCCAGGGACTCAAATCCTGCAGTGCCAGACGTGTCCCCCTGCTTAAGCCAGTACATGTCCAGGCCCGTCTGAAGTTTGCTAGAGAGCATTTGGATGATCCAGAAGAAGATTGGGAGAATGTCATATGGTCAGATGAAACCAAAATAGAACTTTTTGGTAAAAACTCAACTCGTGTTTGGAGGACAAATGCTGAGTTGCATCCAAAGAACACCATACCTACTGTGAAGCATGGGGGTGGAAATATCATGCATTGGGGCTGTTTTTCTGCAAAGGGACCAGGACGACTGATCCGTGTAAAGGAAAGAATGAATGGGGCCATGTATCGTGAGATTTTGAGTGAAAACCTCCTTCCATCAGCAAGGGCATTGAAGATGAAACGTGGCTGGGTCTTTCAGCATGACAATGATCCCAAACACACCGCCCGGGCAATGAAGGAGTGGCTTCGTAAGAAGCATTTCAAGGTCCTGGAGTGGCCTAGCCAGTCTCCAGATCTCAACCCCATAGAAAATCTTTGGAGGGAGTTGAAAGTCTGTGTTGCCCAGCAAACAGCCCCAAAACATCACTGCTCTAGAGGATATCTGCATGGAGGAATGGGCTAAAATACCAGCAACAGTGTGTGAAGACTTACAGAAAACGTTTGACTTCTGTCATTGCCAACAAAGGGTATATAACAAAGTAGTATTGAAACTTTTGTTATTGACCAAATACTGACCAATACCAAATACTTATCATTTGCAAATAAATTCATTAAAAATCCTATAATGTGATTTTCTGGAGAGAAAAAAAATCTTGTTTTGTCTGTCATAGTTGAAATGTACCTATAATGAAAATTACAGGCCTCTCATCTTTTCAAGTGGGAGAACTTGCACAATTGGTGGCTGACTAAATACTTTTTTGCCCCATTGTACATCCAAACCCTGTCTAGGATATATTGGACTGGGGCTGTCAGTGTACTAAATTTGTGATCATAAGATAATTATAAAACTTGGCCAGAGGGTAAACTCTTTCTCTTATGATTTATATCTGATCAAATTGGATTTGTAAATGGAGTTTAAGTCGAAAGCTAGTTCCCCTATGAGTTTGTTGTAACGTCTTCCTCCTTAAGTCCCTCGACGTCTTGTTCTGGAAACAGGGTGGATGAGAGGGGAGCTATACCTACCACCTTTGGAATGACACACAGACGCCTCTCCTTTGACTCTAAGAGGTCGCGGCCCAACTTCAGTCACCAGAGGAACGGGATCAGCCACACCAAGAGCAGGGACGAGATAGCCCAGGTAAACTATTTTCTCTCTGTCGTATTCCTCTGATACACTATAGAAAGATGAATAAACTACACATGTAGTGTCAGTGATATATATGATTGTCATTAACCCTTGCTGTTTCAGGGTTCGGTTATGATCGGCAAGGATGAGGTCACATCAGAAGACAGCTTGGCAGAGTCCATTAGTTCTCAGCATTTTACAGGTAGCATGATGCTGAGTCATAATAATGCCAGTCGTCTATTTTCCTTGAGTAGCTCTGACTCTAGTCTTACTTGATTGTTCCTTCCTCACTGTTTAGGTTCTGGGGCCTCCATGCGCACCCTCGACAGTGGCATTGGCACGTTCCCCATGCCAGACTACGCCAGTAGCATGGCAGGGAAGAGCATCCCTAAGGGGAAGCCACAGGGAGAGCAAGGGTTTTCTTGCTCCCAGGGTAAGCATGGGGCCATGATGAAGGTTCCGCGTAAGGCCCATACACTGGAGAGAGAGCTGTCATCTCTGGATGAAGTCAACCTGTATGGCTCAGGGCTGGAGGGAAAAGGTACCAACATGCACCTGTCCAGTACAATCCACGAGGGTAAGCTTAGACTTTGTATTACCATAGGACTTGTTGTGTTCCCATGTAGACCATTTCAATGCTGACATTTTACACACAAAAAAAAAAATGGGAAAGTTCATATTTTATCAGTTGTGTTAATATAATGATAAATCCTGCAAAACAAATATTTTGTGGCTCATTAAAACTGAACCAACTATACACACAAGTTTACCTGAGGTACACTCTTTTTTTCCATTTTGAATTTAATTTGCTCTTATGCAGATATAGATGCCTATGGAGCTCATATGCAAAATCCCCTCACCAAGAACTGGACCTTTCCCAATCTGAAAGGCTCTGCGGGAGCCACTGATGTTTACCTGGATGTGCAGGGAGACCTGGGGACCCCATCCAGAAGGGTGAGTGAGTCAGTCATCTCCATTCTAATGAGAAATTTCAAAGAAGACCACATCCATTTACTCTGTGCTGACATGTTACATCTTATTAATCTATGTTCAAATGATGAAAGCGCCGCTCTTTATTCATATTTTAAGAGATAAGGCTGATAGAAAGATAGCTGGGGCCTTGAACACTGTCGCCTGTCAGTTGTTATCCCTTGTCAGCACCAGAGTCCCATTAGCATTGTGAGTGAGAGCTCATCCTGCCTTTTCTCGGGTATGGGGGCATTGCTGTGAAAACGAGAGGGTAAAGGGGTTTTGACTAACTTGTTTTTGACTCTCTCCCTTTGAATGGGGTGCTTTAATGGCAGTCTGGAACTGAAATGCACAGAAAGTCCACAGCTTTTAATGCCAAGTTCTCCCTTTTTTGAGAAATTTGAAGTTTGAGGGGAAAGAGTGCACAAAGAAATATGTGCAATTTAACAGCAGTGTTTCCATCAAAATGGCTTGTTACGAATGAAGAGCTGAGCGTAATGACGTAGTGCACATAAGTATAACTAATTCACTGAATAAAAAAAATATAGAAGTTATGTTTCCATCCCATTTGGCATAAAAAGTCCTGCGAAAACAACAAATGTGCCCACTTGGCACAGGTACTCTCGCAAACAGCTCATTGATACAGTGTAGAGGGTACATGATGAGATTATGAATAAACAGCAAATGTGCCCACTTTTAATTTGTCAATTAGCAGCTAAGCACCGATCATCATCATGTCACCAGCATACAAATGAACCCTTTACAGTGGCATATTTGGGCACTAATAGGCACCTAAATTGGAATGGAGTGCCTGTACAGTAACATGCTATACATGACATCAGAGCTCTGGCTCTACACTTCACAGCGCTGTATGGGTTTTTCCTGGCAGTCGTTGTGAACTTGAGCACCGCACGTGACAACAAGTTGCCCCCATCCCTCCCGGTAATTGGTCAACTTTTGCAACAACAAAAAAATATGTCTGTGTGCGGGAAATGTTAATTAAGATGACTCAATGTATTTTGAAAGATGCATACAAGCAAGCCAAAGACCCGTGAGTCCAAATGTGCACTTCACATTTCCAAATCATAAAACTCCTATACATATACAGTGTCAAATGTTTATGATCACTATGTATGATGTACAGTTACAAGATGACATGGCGTCATACCCTGGGTTGTTCTGAACAGAATGAGCTAATGTTTGTTTATTCTTGAAGAGAATCTGCTGCAGCACACGAACCTGAATGCACTCATGACTCCTTTCTATACCCACCAACATTACCATCTGTTTCTCTGAACTGCCTTGTGAAGCCGAATACTGTAAGATCATGTTTTATAACTTCGCTAGTCATGTTGGAAATAGAACAAGCTTTCGAATCATTCTCACCTGACCCAGATTGCTATTTATAATGGGCTGTTCCTGGATTGCGTAAACAACAACAGTAATTGTGTGATGGTGGGGATGCAGGGTTGTCTTCAAAATGAAGTGTGCTCTAGATCCTTAACAGCACAACTAGGAGAGCTAAAAAAAAGTGTAGTTTAAAAAATTTTAAAAACTTTATAGTTGAAGACTTCTTTGAGTCATTAAAGTGCATTGAAATTGCACACTTTGGAGAGATTAGTCCTCTCACTCAAACCCTTGACATTTGTCGTCTTATGTTGGACCTAACCCACATTTTCCAGGAATAGTCTTATCATGCTACTGAAAGTATCCAGAGTATTTATAAACAAATGTGGCAAAGTACAGTAAATGTCAAAGTAATATAAAATCAATAATGTAATGTTTGGATTCAGTCTTGTCAAGTGAACTGTTGTATTCTTACCTTTGATCTAATCATTTTCCCATTATCTCCAAACTGTCCCTTTCAATTGCTAACATGGTTATGCATTTCATATTTCTTCTATAAGAAACATTTCAATTTAGCCCTATCCATATAGACTAATTCTAACGAGTGTAAAGGGTAAAGACCTTCGATATTTATTAGAAAGGAAAATCAAACTTATCGCGTGCACATTCACCACCCTGTGAAATTCATCAGAACTCATTTCATCCGTAGCCTAATAAACTGTGCATGCTTTTCCATGTTGTAGTGAGTTGAATGGAAGCATGCTTACTGACTGTCGTGGAAATTACCACCAGGGACACCTGAAGTCAATATTAAATGAATCATTCTTTATTATCAGTCAAAACCTTGTCCTAAAATAACATGATTTAGCTTATTTAACTATAGCATCATTCTGTCCCCCTTGTCCCTCCCATACCATCCATATCCCAGGCATGATCAATCAATCCTGTGAACCCAGTCCCTCCACTAGAACCTGTTAAATCTCACCCCTAAAATTAACTTCATGTGCCCACCTTTCCTCTCCCCCAAGAGTTTGAAACAGTGTTCCCCCCAGCGCCCCCTGGCCACTGACCCAGGCAGCCTCCCCCTGCCACTCCAGACAGGGCTCAGCCAGCGGGGTATGGGGCGGACGCCCAGCGCCTCGGAGGTGGGGAAGGACGGAGGGCTGGGGCTGGTGAAGGAGAGACCAGAGGACCTCCTGTCCCTGAGAGAGACGCCTGAATCCCTCAGTGACTCCCTCTACGACAGCCTGTCCTCCTGTGGCAGCCAGGGCTAGGACCCAGGGACAGATAGGGGAACAGAGGGAGAGATGGACCAACCGACACCCTTTAAACCACAGCTAATGATGCACATCCATCCCTCCTTGTAATGGTGGCCCAGCCCATAAGGCAGACCAAGTTGAAGTACCTCCTTCCCTCTTCCACACACACAGCTCTCTCTGCTGACCCTGTCTACTTTGCTGAGATTTGGTTAGTACTGCTGGAAAAATCACCCTCAGGTTGACTGATGTTCACACACATCATTTGTGGAACTAGACTGAGAATTGGGCGCTATTGTTCTCCAAGCAACAAGCATCTGATGACAGACCAGCTCAACTCAAATGTGTACACACACCGACGAGATGCATGGGGAAATAACACGTTCAAGACAGCCACACGATCACCATGGTCTGGATAATCTGAAGAATTGTTGTTAAATAATTTAACCAGGCTCCTGAGGTCGGCCCCAAGAAGTGGCTGGTATCAGGGGTTTTTCAAGTCTGTCCTGGATGTGGACACGTTTCAGTCTAGGAAAATTGGGCAGCCATTAATGCCAGAAAACAACCACATTTTACTGCCCACTAAATATGTCGCAATGTGGGGATCGACTACAATAAACTTCCCTGTTTTCAGTTATGTTTTTTGTTTTTTTTAACTGTTGTGCTTTGTTACATGTTATGTATCATGTAATTTTAAGTTAAATAAAAAAAAAAGTGTGGGTATGAATGGAAGGATGTGTGTATGTGAGTGAGACTTAATGCAGGGTCTCCACACTAGCTATGACTATGAGCTTCTGACCGGGGGAAAGAAGTTCACACTTTCTCTGAAGCTGCCATATAGTGTGCTGTTTCACAACCTACTGTAACACATAGTGGCAGATCATGACAACAGCCATTATATTACACTTATGACCAGACATTACCTAGTAGTGTATGTGTTATGGACAATGAAATGCGAAGGATCTCAACCAAGAGTCAAATGTTTTACATGTGTTTAATCCATTGTCAGACTGTTTTACACAGTGAAACATTTGTCAGGAATAATGCCATTATAACAGCATTATATAGGCATCCTGTGAATGCGCCATTAACAATGAAGTTCTAAACTGAGCTGCTATTTAATACTCAAAATAGTTTGACAAGCTGAAAGAGTAAATAAGTAACACGATCCATCCACCTTTTATATACTATAAACTGAGTTGGCATACATGAGCCAGGATTCAATTTAAGACGTGTTAAAGAACAGCGTACTTTAACAGACTTTTTAAAGGTAATTTGTGCTTAACCTGACATGCACAGTGTTTCCCATCGGCTTTTTAGGCCACTGCTCTATAACGCACCCTGCCAAAAATCTTGTTTGGCACAGGTTCCATATTTGTCTAAAATGCTCCACTAAAGCAAAAAGATGGATGTAGGCCTTCCTTGTGAAGAAGTAACGATCCAGCCCCACTGAACATAGAGTAGTTGCTTACTTCTGCAATATGGGCCAATGTTTGGCTTTAACAGGCACAGACAGATACGCATTCAATCAATTTACTGTTGTACAATTAAGAAAGACAAAATGTCTGTGCTATAGGAATGTTAGACATGGATCATTGTACGATCACCATGATGTACACACAAGTGTTTTGGCAGGCTTACAGATATGTTGCAGGATGAAGAGTATGGTTTCTAAACACATTTAGCATTCGTAAGAATCAGAGGTTATCCTAATGGAGAAGTGCTGTATTTAAATGTATTTCCTAAAGTGCACTACTCTGGTTAAAAGTAGAGCGCCCCTTGTTTAAACAGCCACTTCAGAACAGCACCAAGAGACACTAAGAAGGACATGGACTCCTCCCTCCCTCCCTCCCAGCCCATGTACTTGATTATGTCCTCATAAGTAGTTCCATCCGCTTCATAACTCCCCACAAACTTCTTCAGGGATAAGACATCCTTGTGCTTCCAAACTCTGCTTTCAGAAGCATGTGATCTTTCCAAACTAACATGGATTTGACTTTTCTCAAGTTCACATTTTTTCATAATCCCACTTTGAACATTGCTTGTCCTTCAGCCCCCCCTTGGAGTTAACATAATAACTACTGTGTTATACCATGGAAATGGAGATCTGACTGTTACTGTATATACACTTCTCTGTGAGAACAGATAGATTTGAGTTGAAGAGGTTGTCTTCCAGGATATGTGCTGCCGGTCCACCCTTTCAACCCCATCTGAATCATGGCTAAAGGAAAACAAGTGTGTGACATGAAGCCCATTCTCTTTTACAATCATCTCAAAATTCAAATGTTTCCATGGGACATATTTAACACAATCATTTTGTCTTGGATCACTGTGTTCTACGTTGCGACCAAACCATATACAACTAAATAATAACTAACCAACTACAGTACTTCAGATGGTAGCATTTTTCATTCCACCAGATTCCATTGGAAGTAACTGGGAGATCCATATGTAGCTACATGTTAACACCATGGTAACACACGTCATCTATCTGCAGGGAAGACTTTATGGACTCCCTCTCTGTCATTCAAACACCATACACCTTAACTATGGCAATGCTGACCAGGATGGAGTGGCATAGAGGTGAACTCTTTACTTAATATGTTTGCTTTATGGACTCAATTTATCTCACTTCATTCAAAGAGGTTGTTGCAGCTCTATCTATTTGTTGTATTTATTTATTTATTTTTGAGGGCAAATCCTAATCAATGAACTTTTTGTTATTGTTGATGTCGTTGACATTGTTGTTATAGATGTTTTTATTCTGATAACGATTTATTTTTGTACTATAGTCTTATTTAATTAAAGTTATTTTTTTCCATGAGAGGTCTGTGTTTGGTGTTCTGTTTTCTGGGGTATTCTCATGTTATTACTCTGATTTGGTAAATAGTATTTCAAGTGATGTGTATATACCATTTCCACTTAAATAAAGCTTAATAAAGCTTAAACTTAAAATAGATTATGGTTTATGGCTTTATTTATCAAGATTGTAAAAACAAAATTATGATTGTTAATTTATGGCTCTAAACAAATGCAAGAACCCAACCAATACAAATCTGAGTATTATTTATTCATTCAAGGATCTTGATTGAACGCCTCTTTCTAAAAGCTCGCAATATCGATGAAACATCAGAGCATGCTATGATTTTGAAACAAACAAGACTCTTGCTGTTTCAGTACTCTGCAAATGCAATACTCTGGATTAGAGTTAGGGTTATGCCAAATTAGGGTTGAGGCAAGAGTTCGGGTTAAACCAGGTTGTGGACATGAAGCTAGGGTTGTGTTGAACCGGGTGTAGAAATTAAGCTAGGGTTTCTTTCAGAAGGAGGGTATATTACTGGAAATTTTACCAGTAAACTACCATAATTTGTATTTTTACTTTTTATTGTATTTTATCAGATGACATCTAGTGGTATTTTTGGGTACCTCAGATTACAGTTGTCTAATTTGTGGCCTTATCCTATGTAAAATATATTAAATAATCAAATAAGATTTTACATTATCCTAATTACAAACCATCAACTTGGTGAATACCAGTGGTGTTTTAATGAGTTTCAGAATTAAATGTCCTTGATATACTTTTTACACAGTTATTTATTAGGACTGTCAATATCTTTATAAATGTTTTAGCTCCAAACTAGTGGCAATTGTAAAAAAAAATCTAATTTAAAAAAGTTAATCGTTGGAATAGTTGCAGAGTTAATAGAAAAGAATGCCATTGTTGATTTAGATGCTTTTTTTCATTAATTAAGCTATTTTCTCTTGAACCATATGGTCTATCCACCAGACACTCATGGACAATATGGACACATAAATTATTAAAGTATAAATTACCTAAATTACAAGCAATTAGTAATACAAAAAAATGTTATTTGTTACCAAATTTACAGAATATTTGATACATTTGGTCAATTACTGGTAGCGTTGCAACCCAATTTAGGTGTAAACTGGGATGTGGACATGAAGCTAAGGGAGTGAACGTTATTTATAATAAGGGTTACATGGACAAAATCAGACCTCTCTGAAATTAAAATGGATGGCCCTGCCTTCAACATAATATATTTGACCCAGCGCTGTAGGAGCTGTATCTACTACACTTTGTTTCGGGACAAACTGGATCACAGAGAGTTCCAATGCGGCAATTGTTCGCTTGCCGAGGATTAAAGGCTTGTGGTGGCTTCCTTGATCACGCAGGTTGCCAGCCTCCATAGACTGTGGAAGACAAAGACAGAGGCCTCTCGCAAAGCAGTCTACACTCCCAACGAGAGGCCCGGAGCGGATACAAACGACTAATCGTTTCGCCGCCCTGGAGCCTGATCTTCCTGCACCTTTGTCGCTGCTTGTACGTGTGTCTGCGGCCGCTGTGCCTACTCATACTCCTTCCCCTATGATTTTGAAGTCTACGTCGGCAACCTTCCATTCCTGCTCTGGGTTGAGTGGGGCTTCTCCATCTGTCGGAGGCACCATCCTGTGAAGAGTGGGAGTGGGCGGATTTCCTCGTCCTTCTCGCCTGCCGTGATTTTGGGCAGCTCCATGGTAAGAAATGTGACTGTTCCTGGTGCAAAAACAATGTCCTATCCCGGAGCTGGAGTAAATTACATTACTATGCTGCTCCCGAATGTACTGCGCCAGGACATGGACATTGATTCTATCGTAGTCTATGTGAGTTTTAATGACATTATGAAGGGCAGCTCTGAACAGTTGAAACTGGATTTCAAAGAGCTGATTGACTCTCTGCTAGACACTAATAAAAGACCTGTCATATCTGGCCCTGTGTCCTCTCTGAATCATGGCATTGAATGCTTTAGCAGGATTCTTGCTCTTCACAACTGGCTACGTGATTATTGCAGCTAAATGGGTGTAACATTTGTTGACAATTTCTATACCTTTTGGAAACAAAACACGTTTTATAAGGAAGATGGGATCCACCCAAATCACTTGGGTTCCGGGGCCCTTTCACAGCATTAAGGCTGTGTTGAGACAATGACTTATCAATGACCCCAGCTCAGTTAATCCCTACCATTGTGTCGCTGAGTCATCATAATGCTTTAGCAAATGTACATTATACCAGGGGCATTGGTAGACTCAATGTAAGTAACCTAATGTATGTCCCTCTAACTGCCCTTAATGCCTCTGCTGATCCTACAGCTATTGTATGCAACAATCATGTGCCTATGAACCAGATTTATGCTGTTAGCACTGAGGCAGTGTGCCCTAGTAGGAAGTCAACTGTGTGCAGCTCACCCTGCACTGTGGGAAGCTGCTATAGACCACCAAGTGCTAACAGTCAGTATCTGGATAACGTGTGAAATGCTTGATAATGTATGTGATATCAACAGAGGTATGTTTTCTGGGTGATTTAAATATTGACTGGCTTTCATCAAGCTGCCCACTCAAGAAAAAGCTTCAAACTGTAACCGGTGCCTGCAACCTGGTTCAGGTTATCAGTCAACGTACCAGGGTAGTTAAACAGCACAGGAGTGAAATATTCAACATGTATTGATAATACCTTTACTAATGCTACAGAAATGTGCTTGAAAGCAGTATCCAGATCCATCGGATGTAGCGATCACAATATAGTAGCTATATCTAGGAAAACCAAAGTTCCAAAAGCTGGGCCTAATATAGTCTATAAGAGGTCATACACATCCAAGTATATTCAATGTTGAATTCCGTAAAGTGAGTGTGAGGTGAAAAAATTATTATTGTCTATCAACAATGACAAACCACCGGGGTCTGACAACTTGGATGGAAAATTACTGAGGATAATAGCAGATGATAATTCCACTTCTATTTGCCATGTCTTCAATTGAAGCCTACTGGAAAGTATGTGCCCTCAGGCCTGGAGGGAAGCAAAAGTCATTCCACTACCTAAGAATAGTAAAGCCCCTTTAACTGGCTCAAATAACCAACCAATCAGCCTGTTACCAACCCTTAGTAAAGTTTTGGGAAAAATTGTGTTTGACCAGATAAAATGCTATTTTACAGTAAACAAGTTGACAACAGTTTTTCAGCACGCTTATAGGGAAATTACAATCAACAAGCACAGCACTTATACAAATGACTGATGATTAGCTGAGAGAAATTGATGATAAAAAGATTGTGGGGGCTGTTTTGTTAGACTTCAGTGTGGCTTTTGACATTATCGATCATAGTCTGCTGCTGGAAAAACAAACAGCACCAGTCAAAAGTTTGGACACACCTACTCATTCAAGGATTTTTTTATTTAAAAAAAAAACTATCTTCTACATTGTAGAATTATAGTGAAGACATAAACTATGAAATAACACATATGGAATCATGTAATAAAAAGTGTTTAACAAATTTATTTAGAATTCAAGACACACTTAACCAGCATGGCTACCACAGCATTCTGCAGCGATACGCCATCCCATCTGGTTTGCGCTTAGTGGGACTATCGTTTGTTTTTCAACAGGACAATGACCCAAAATACACCTACAGGTTGTGTGAGGGCTATTTGACCAAGAAGGAGTGATGGAGTTCTGCATCAGATAACCTGGCCTCCACAATCACTTGACCTCAACCCAATTGAGATGGTTTGAAATGAGTTGGACCGGAGAGTGAAGGAAAAGCAGCCTATAAGTGCTCAGCATATGTGGGAACTCCTTCAAGACTGTTGGAAAAGTATTCCAGGTGAAACTGGTTAAGAGAATACCAAGAGTGTGCAAAGCTGTCAGCAAGGCAAAGGGTGGCTACTTTGAAGAATCTCAAATATAAAATATTTTGATTTGTTTAAAACTTTTTTGGTTACTACATGATTCCATATGTGTTATTTCATAGTTTTGATGTCTTCACTATTATTCTACAATGTAGAAAATAATACAAATAAAGAAAAACCCTGGGATGAGTAGGTGTATCCAAACTTTTGACTGGTACTGTATGTGTTATGACTGTACACCCCCTGCTATATTGTGGATAAAGAGTTACCTGTCTAACAGAACACAGAGGGTGTTCTTTAATGGAAGCCTCTCCAACATAATCCAGATAGAATCAGGAATTCCCCAGGGCAGCTGTCTAGGCCTCTTCATTATTTCAATTTTTACTAACGACATGCCACTGGCTTTGAGTAAAGTTAGTGTGTCTATGTATGCGGATGACTCAGCATTATACACATCAGCGACTGAAATGACTGCAACACTTAACAAAGAGCTGCAGTTAGTTTCAGAATGGGTGGCTAAGAGTACGTTTCCTAAATATTTCAAAAACTAAAAGCATTGTATTTGGGACAAATCATTCACTAAACCCTAAACCTCAACTAAATCCTGTAATAAATCATGTGGAAATTGAGCCAATTGAGGTGACTAAACTGTTTGGAATAACCCTGGATTGTAAACTGTCATGGTCAAAACATATATATATATTTTTCCTACTGTGTTATTGACTTGTTAATTGTTTACTCCATGTGTAACTCTGTGTTGTCTGTTCACACTGCTATGCTTTATCTTGGCCAGGTCGCAGTTGCAAATGAGAACTTGTTCTCAACTAGCCTACCTGGTTAAATAAAGGTGAAATAAAAAATTAAAAAATATTGATACAACAGTAGCTAAGATGGGGAGAAGTTTGTCCATAATAAAGTGCTGCTCTACCTTCTTAACAGCACTATCAACAAGGTAGGTCCTACAGGCTCTAGTTGTCACACCTGGACTACTGTTCAGTCATGTGGTCAGGTGCCTCAAAGAGGGACTTGGGAAAATTGCCATTGGCTCAGAATAGGGCAGGGCGGAGAGCAAACATTAATAATGTAAATATCTCCTGGCTCAAAGTGGAGGAGAGTTTGACTTCATCTCTACTTGTATTTGTGATAGGCATTGACATGTTGAAAGCACCAAGCTGCCTGTTTAAATGACTAGCACACAGCTCAGACCCCACAAGACATGAAGATCCCTTTCTCTCTCTTCTTACCTACATAGTGACACCGATTGCGGCTACAGGCTGTAGCCCAGCACAGCTACTCATGGGTTGTCAGTTACGGACAACGCGTCCAAACCTAGCGAAGAACCTATAACCTAGGTGGCCAGACTTGAAGACAGTTGCCAAGCAAGACACTGAGGCAAAAGCATCCTACAGGACCTACTAAAACAGGTGTCACGGAGCCAGACCCCTGCCACCGTTACAGCTGGGTGACTCCGTGCTCGTGAAGCTCGACCAAGACAAAGGCTGGATGACCACAGCAACAGTGAAAGGTCAAGCTGAACAGGCCAGATCATACATTGTGGATACTGAGTGTGGCGAGTTCAGGAGAAACCGGAGACACCTCCAAGCTGCTCCTGAGGTCTAGACACCACACAATGGAAACCCCAAAAGGCGAGTCTGATGTTATAGTGGAATGTCTGCCATCTGCTACCCCAGAGCCAGAGTTGGAAGCAAACCACACTGGTGATCCTCCAACCACACCAAAAAACCCTAGGTCTACAGAGTCACCAAAAGTTACCGGGACGACCTGTGAAGAGACCCGTCAGATACCAGTCAAAAAGAAAACCAACAAGGAAAGAAAAGGAACACTGAGAGTGAAATGGACAATTGAAGGTTGAATGTTGGGACTTTTAATTAGGGTTAAGTTTAGGAGTTAGGTTAAGGTTAGGGGAAGTGTTAGCTAAAAGGGTTAAGGTTAGGGGAAGGGTTAGCTAACATATTAAGTAGTTGCAATGTAACTAAAACGTAGTAAGTAGTTGAAAAGTTGCAATGTTAAAGTTGTCAGTGATGACATTCGAACTCGCAACCTTTGACTTTGCATTTTTTGTTATGCTTGAGCTGAAAAAGTGGTCTGAGGCTTCTTATGGAGGGTGCAATGCGAAGTCGGTGGAGGCATGCAGAGGCCAAATCAAGCTCCTTACTGCATCACCGTGCGCCTCTCAAATTTTGTAACAATGCGGAGGGCTCAGTATAGCTCCGCATTGACATGCTTGGTTGACGGTAGTTGGGGGTGGGAGGTCCAGTATAAGAGACAATTTATGTTTGATCCGAAAATGTGGTCGGCGATGCTGTATGGATGGTGTGATGCGTTCGAGGAGCCTACGGAGGCACGCAGAGGCCAAATTGAGCTCCATACAGTATCCCAGTGCTCCTCTCAAATGTTGTAACAATGTGGAGGGCAATTGGTGGTGCCAAAATGGCGGCTTGAACAGACGCTTTTTTACCGAGCTCCGTACCGAACTTCAGAAAGACAAGTTTACAATCATTACTATTTTTATTTGTTCAAGATATAAGACCTTTCCTGTGACTGGAATAATAATTGGATCATTTATTTTGGCATGTCCATGCAAAGTCGTGACAAAAAAAGAAAGAAAGAAGTTAGCCGTTCTATTGCTAATCAACAAGAGAGAAACGTGCTTATAGACAACTGCCATAACTACACTTGGCCTATGGATAATATCATGCTTTCGAATGCTGTTGAAGATGACGAATTCCCCTCTTTACCGGTTACTCCATGCAAACCTCCATCCTCCAAAAAACCCAACATGAACTCTGACATCGTGGCTACCCTCTCCTTACTCATCAACTCCAGGTGTGACGCCATTGAGAAAATGGTTGGCGCGAACACCATGGTTATCGAAGGCTTTAAAAAGACTGTGGAGTTTGCATGTGGTGAAACGAGGCTTCATCAACGGTTCAGAAATCCATAATCCTCCCTAAAATCTCACTAGAAGGAACAGGTTGATGGTTTCAGCCATGCTATTCTCATTTTCCTTATGTGGTTTACCTAACAAGCATCAGGTGACTATTTTTCAGGAATACTCAGGCATTTCAATTTATTAGTTTGTTCTTGTATGACCAGAAGACCTATTTTGTTTACAAACTTACGAAGATTGAAAGCTGAATTTGTTTTATGTATACAGTAACTAAGATACTGTTTAAATGGCATACAGGTCTGCTCTGACTTTACACGGTTATTGTTCTATTTAGTTATTAATACTTATTTCCAAAAAAGGTCTTAGGAACGTTTATATGTAAAACATTTTTTATTCAATTATTTTATGATCAGTTTTCATATGCACTTAAAATAGTAGGTACCCTTTTATTTAAATTATTATTTGTTGTTTTATTTCTCCGAATAGTTCCTGATTACACTAAAGAGGGTTTTTAGTCTCTCTTCCTACAAGAACCCTTGGTTTGGTCTTGAAAATAATTTTCAGTTGAGTTGAATTTCAAAGCCGGATAACGTCTAGCTCAAAGGTTATGGAATAAGCTATTTTCACTTTAAATTGACTTAAATGGTGCAGATCTCGGTTCCTTATCGTTTACGTTCACTGCTCCTACGTTTTTGACTCATCCTACTATAGTTTATACTTTTATATAATCTTTGTTGTTTTGTCTTTGTCTATAGTATCTCTTAATGCTAGGGGGTTACGAAACAATGTGAAGCGCAAGGCCTTATTTGTATTTGCTAAACAATTTCGAACAGATTTTTGCTTTTTTCAAGAGTCTCACTCAATTTCAGCTGATGCCAACTTCTGGAGGTCACAGTGGGGCAACGATATTTGGCTTTCCCATGGATCTGAACGCTCTACTGGTGTCACTACAATGAAAAATACCTTTGGTGGTAATATTCTACACTCGGAAAGTGACCCCTTTGGTCACTTTATTTGTCTTGTGATCAGTTACAATGACATTATGCTCATTACTGTAAACTTCTACGGGTACAACACCAAACATGAAAATGATGAGTTGCTTCAATGTATAGAGAAACATATACTTCATTGGTTATATAAATTTCCCAAATCGTTATTATTGATAGGAGGGGACTTTAACATTACTATAGATAATTCAACTGATAGATGGACCCCAGGTAGGCCAACCAATCAGAATGTGGGTTTAATACTTTTTATGGAAAAGTTTGATCTTACTGATATATGGAGAGAGAGGTTTCCGGCCGACAGATCATTCACCTGGAGTAACAAAACAGGTTCCAGACAATCCAGAATATATTTTTGGCTTATATCCAAATGTATTGACAGTGAGTTTGTTACTACAACTATTTGTACTACTCCCCTCACAGACTATAGGGCTATTTACATTGATATCAAAATATTTACCCCCTAATATTTACCTTGGTAGAGCATCATACTGGAAGCTAAATAGCTCATTATTAAATAATGATATAGTTAAGTTTGAGGTTAGAAATCTGCTCTCACACTTTTGGGAAAGGGCTTGTGAAGAAAAATCTTATTGCAAGAACTGGGAGCTCTTTAAATATGAGGTGTTCAAATACCTTGGGAAATATGGTAGTAATCTCACTAAGACCAGAAGAGCTGAGGAGGAAAAGGTATCTTCCCTTTCTCAGAGGTCCCCAGCCGACCTCTCGGGGGATGAGAAGATGGAACTAATTGAGTTACAAAATAAACTGGATAATATATATAAATTAAAAGCAGAAGGAGCCTTTATTAGATCTAGGAAAAATGGATTGAGGAGGGAGAACAGAATTCATCCTATTTCTTTAAACTTGAGAAATTTCACTCTAAAAATAACACTATCCATAAGTTAAACATTGATGGTGTTATTACAGATGACCAAAAATGAATCACTAAATACTGTAGCAATTTTTTACAGAAAATTGTATAGCTCTACGTACTGTCAGGAATCCACAAATATGTTTTTTAACTCACTGAATAATGTTCACTCTATCAGTGATGTGGAATCTAAACAGTGTGATGAACCCATCAAAGTTGAAGAGATTATAGAGTCTATAAAACATCTAAAGAACAATAAATCGCCAGGTGTTGATGGAATTACATCAGAATTGTACAAATTATTTTCTGAACAAGTAGCTCCCTTCCTATTTGAAGTCTTTTTTAGAGAGTATTAAAAACAATGTTCTCCCTCCTACAATGAGTCAGAAGTGCTGCTCATCGATAACTGGTGTCCAATTTGTCTTCTTAATAATGACTATAAGATATTAGCCTTACTACTTGCAAAAATAATTAGAGAGGTCCTGGATGCAATCATTGATGAAACACAGTCTGGCTTCATGAGGAACAGACATATTTCTAACAATGTCAGGCTAGTATCTGCTGTCTCTGCCTGGCCGGTTCCCCTCTTTCCACTGGGATTCTCTGCCTCTAACCCTATTACAGGGGCTGGGTCACTGGCTTACTGGGGCTCTCTCATGCCGTCCCTGGAGGGGGTGCGTCACCTGAGTGGGTTGATTCACTGTTGTGGTCATCCTGTCTGGGTTGGCGCCCCCCCCCTTGGGTTGTGCCGTGGCGGAGATCTTTGTGGGCTATACTCAGCCTTGTCTCAGGATGGTAAGTTGGTGGTTGAAGATATCCCTCTAGTGGTGTGGGGGCTGTGCTTTGGCAAAGTGGGTGGGGTTATATCCTTCCTGTTTGGCCCTGTCCGGGGGTGACCTCGGATGGGGCCACAGTGTCTCCTGACCCCTCCTGTCTCAGCCTCCAGTATTTATGCTGCAGTAGTTTATGTGTCGGGGGCTGGGGTCAGTTTGTTATATCTGGAGTACTTCTCCTGTCCTATTCGGTGTCCTGTGTGAATCTAAGTGTGCGTTCTCTAATTCTCTCCTTCTCTCTTTCTTTCTCTCTCTCGGAGGACCTGAGCCCTAGGACCTGAGCTCCAGGACTACCTGACATGATGACTCCTTGCTGTCCCCAGTCCACCTGGCCATGCTGCTGTTCCAGTTTCAACTGACCTGAGCCCTAGGACCATGCCCCAGGACTACCTGACATGATGACTCCTTGCTGTCCCCAGTCCACCTGGCCATGCTGCTGCTCCAGTTTCAACTTCCACCTGACTGTGCTGCTGCTCCAGTTTCAACTGTTCTGCCTTATTATTATTCGACCATGCTGGTCATTTATGAACATTTGAACATCTTGGCCATGTTCTGTTATAATCTCCACCCGGCACAGCCAGAAGAGGACTGGCCACCCCACACAGCCTGGTTCCTCTCTAGGTTTCTTCCTAGGTTTTGGCCTTTCTAGGGAGTTTTTCCTAGCCACCGTGCTTCTACACCTGCATTGCTTGCTGTTTGGGGTTTTAGGCTGGGTTTCTGTACAGCACTTTGAGATATCAGCTGATGTACCAAGGGCTATATAAATAAATTTGATTTGATTTGATTTGATTTGATTAGTATTAGACATACTTGACTACTCAGACTTAATAACTGAGGATAGCTTCATATTATTTTTTAGATTTTTATAAAGCATTTGACACAGTAGAGCATCAGTTTCTCTTCCACTCCCTTGAGAGACTTGGCTTTGGGGATTTTTTATGTAAGGCTATTAAGACTCTCTATGCAAATGGTAAAAGCTCTATCAAATTGAAATATGGCACCTCACCTAGATTTGAGTTGAAGAGAGGAATTAGGCAAGGTTGTCCTATCTCTCCGTACCTGTTTTTATTAAATCACCCAACTTCTTGCAAATTCTTTAAATAATAGTCCTGTACAAGGTATTTCCATAGCTGGTAAATAAATTATTATAAGCCAGCTGGCTGATGATACTACACTTTTTCTGAAAGACGCTAACAAAATTCCCATATCGATCAATGTGATACAATCCTTTTCCAAAGCGTCCGGTCTATATCATAACATTAATAAATGTGAACTCATAGCTGTCAAAGATTGTGTGACACCTTCATATTATGGTATTCCAGTAAAATAAGAACTTACATATTTAGGCATAACCATTACAAAGGATCAGAAGTCTAGAGGCTTACTAAATTGTAACCCTCTTATTAAAAAAACCCAGAAGAAGCTAAATCAATGGCTACAGAGGGACTTATCTTTAAAAGGTAGAGTCCCCTAATAACCAAGGCTGAAGGCATCTCTAGACTAACACATGGCACTCTATCTTTATATCTTGACAGTAAAATAAGCAAGGAGATAGACCAGATGCTTTTCAACTTTCTTTGGAGAAACCGTACCCATTACATTAGGAAAACTGTTGTAATGAACACTTATGAGAATGGTGGGCTGAATTTTCTGGACTTTACTACTTTAAAAAAATACTTTTAAGATCAATTGGATAAAACAATTCCTAAGACCCTCTTCTATCTGGAATTGTATTCCTCATCATGTCTTCTCTACTTTTGGTGGCCTTCATGTTGTTTTGCAATTATAATTGACAAAGTTCCAGTGAAACTTTCTGCTTTTCATCGGCAGGTTTTCTTGTCATGGTCCTTAATTTATAAACACAATTTTTCTCCACACAGATATTATATATGGAATAATCGGGATATATTGTATAAAAATACTTCTTTGTTTTTAGAATATTGGTTACGAAATAATATCCTATTGGTGAGCCAACTGGTAAATGCAGAGGGTATTTTACTCAGTTATAAGGAATTGTTTACATTGTTCACTTTACAATGTCCCTGTAACACCTAAAGATTTTGCAATTGTTTTAGATGCCATTCCCTCAGGTGTTGCTCTGTTATTCAGGAACATGTCAAGACCTGACCCTCAGAGCCTACCTTCTATTGACCCTGTTGACACATCAGTAGGAAAGATTTGTTTATCTTTTGGCCCATTCAACAACAGAGCGATACGAACCTTGTTTCAGCAGGATGTTGTATGCAAACCTTATGTCATGCCTTATTGGAATAGATTTATTGATATTATCTGTTGGAAAAAAGTGTGGATGTTGCCATGCACATACCTGTTAACAAAATTAAGGAAGTTTCCTTTAAAATTATTCATAAATATTATCCTGCCAACCACTATATGAAGAAGTTTAAGGAAAACATCAACTCAAATTTCTCCTTTTGTAATGACCACCCAGAAACAGTGTTGCATCTTTTTTGGCATTGTATGCATGTAAGAAAACTGTGGCAAGACATCAGTAGGTTTATAATTGAACACATTTATAAAGATTTTACACTATTGTGGAGAGATGTACTGTTTGGATTCTTTACATACAATAGAAATAAGCAGAAACATTTTTATGTAATTAATTTAATTATTCCTTTGGCCAAATTTCATATACACAAATGTAAATTTACAAACAGAAAACCACATTTTCTTACCCTACAAAAATAAATGTAACTGTATTTTAAGACTGTTAAATGCTCTTCTAACAAAAAATCTGTTAGAATTGTAAGTATATGCATGTCCCTTAAGGTCCTTGTGTAATTGTAATGTGATATTGTACCTCCTAGCTCGATTGTCCATTGTTTGTAATCTATGTATGCTTGTGTTCCCTCATGTGCTTTATGTATTGATTTGTTGTTAATAAATAAAAAATAGTATTTAAAAAATATTATTTTTTAAATGTAGAGGGCAATAGCGCTGCGTTGACATGATTGGTTGACAGTAGGTGAGGGCAGGACGTCCTGTATAAACATAAACTCACTTCCTTGACAACGTCATTCACAACAGCTCTGTCTGTGGTGCTCGGCGAAGTGTCAGAAGTATGAATGCCCTGACTTCTGCATAGGCAGTGTCACCCTAAGTGCAGCAAACAGATTGACCATGCAGCGCCTTTGAACACAAACTCACTTCCTTGACAACTTCCTTCGCAATAGCTCTGCTCCACTAAGCGCAAGAAGTATGAAAGCCCTGACGTCTTTAGTGGCTGTATCACGGTAAATTATGTACGGCCACTTCAGACGTCGGATTGGTCATGCAGAGCCCTACAACATTTAGGAGCTGCACAGCGATGCAGTACAGAGCACAATTTGGCCTCTGCATGCCACTGGAAGCTTCGCAATTGCGTCACACCCTCCAAATGGAGTCTCCGGACACATTTACAGATGAAGCATACATTTGCTCTTAATCCTCCTGTAGGGCCCATTGCGACCAGCACTAGCAGGTCAATGTACGACTAAAATGAACGAGTCACTCAGAAAAATGAATCATGACTCTCGAGTCAGTAAAAATAGTTGTTCAAAAGGAACGAATCGTTTGCGAATTGTACATCACTACACACAGCACTCTGAGATTGATTGCCCACAAGAGCGCACTCACCGCATCCAAGTTAGGAAACGCAAGCCCACCCACTGGAACCAATTTCGGCTACTGGACGCTTACTGGTGATATTACTGCTTCCACTATACTTTATCAGGCGTGAATTAAAGTCTAGCCTAACCTTACACCTGGGTAATATTTTTTTGGAGACACAGTAACCTTTTGATGGAGTTTATGGAAGATGCAATCGTTTGTTCTCCTCGCTTCTCTATGTGGATGCGTCCTCTGCTCAGGTACATATCTACTGTTTCTCTTTTGTACAGTTCAGTGTAGGTTTATTTATATTATGTATAATATTTTCAATCCCCAGTATTGATTATTTTCTCAATTATTGCCTCGGTGCCCTAAAATCTCTCAAATTAAGAATATAGCCTTTAGTCGTGGGAAGGCTTCTCACAAATGTATTTTATTTTACTTTCTAAACTAAAATGTAGACTAAATATGTATGCAATCGTTTTAAATTTAAGCTAACCATGCACAATTACGAACATTGACAGAAGTGAATGATTTATTTAACTTGTTTTACCTTTGAAGTCTGAGACAACCTGTCATAAACACAAAATCGTGAAACCAGTCTGTCATTTAGACAGACGCATGAATAATTTCTGCTCCAACAGCATTAGCCTATAGTTAGACCAGTTAATCTCTTTGTTTGAAATGTGGATAATGCAATAATAATACTGTATGTGTGGCCACTTTGGATTATTCTTTATGGTAGATGACCCTACAGACAGACAGACAGATCAATGTTGAACCATGCATATAGGATGCAATCACACAGAAAAATAGTAATACGATTTCAAAATAGTGGAGCTGTATAGAGATATGTGTTGTACAACGTGCTGCTATAATGTTGTTCATGAGTTGCAAGCAATACCCATCAGATCATGCTGGCATACCAGATTGCATTAGCCTCTACTCTTAAACCTTTGGATGCCGTCTACCATAGCGCCATTCGTTTTACCACTGGTGACAGTTTTAATACTCACCGCTGCATCCTGTATCAAAAGGTAGGCTGGTCCTCATTAAAGTCCCGTAGATCAACTCATTACTCTCTTTCTGTGTAAAAACCCCTACAACACAAGCTTCCAATTTACCTAACTTCGTTGTTAAAGTTTTTTAAAAACATGAGAAACCAAACCCGCTCCCAGGATTTGGTTAACTCTTGAGGTTCCTTCGAAATACGTCATTTTTGTTTTGTTTTAATCCCCCTCATTGCTGGAACCAATTGCAAAATACACTGCAATTGGATGCTCTGATAACACTTGGGCAATTTAAAATGTTGATTGGGGAACTATTTGCCGAGGAATGTGGCTGTTTTTCTTGATTGTTTGTTGTACTGTATTTAGTTCGTTTTTATGTATGTGTAGGTCTCCGTTGCGAAAGAGACCCTGGTCTCAAATAAATGTTTAAATAAATGTAAAAAATAAATGTAAAATAAATAAACATCGATCCAGCCCAGATAGTCAGAGGACGAACAACAGATCAACTCCAAACATCTATGTTGATCAGAGCTGGGTGACTACTGATTGCCAAGGATTCGTAATACTAATGATTCTCTGTATCGTGGCAGTGATTGGATAGCTTTCAAACTTGAAGGTGCATGTGATGATCGCTCCCTTTTTTGCTGAGACAGTGGTCATAATAATATGGTGTTAAAACGAGAAACCGTGTAAAAGCAATAGCTGTAGCATTTTTAGAGGGTTTAAACCCATGCTAATTGAAAAGGGTACTAGCAAATGGTCATGTCTTCGTATTAAAGAAGGAATAGAGGCATCAACAGAAGGAAATGGCTCCCTCTTGTGGATATTCTGCACTGCATTTATCTCCATGGACGTTGCTTGGAAACACGTGAATGCGCTTCCATGTTGTATTGCACCATAACTAGATGTTTCCTTCCATGTATTTTAAGCATGCGTGTGTGTCAGGCTGGCCTTTTCAGATGCAGTGTTACCACTGTGAAGAGACTCTGTTGGACAATGACTGTTCAGCTCCAAAGTTCATTGTCAACTGCACAGCAAACATCCAGAATGCCTGTCAGAAGGAGGTGATTGTGGGTGAAAATGGTGAGCCTGGTGGACTTGTTTTGCTGTCAAGTCTGAATCCATTCTAGCAGGGTTAATAGTAATATTAAAAAAATATCTTTGTTGTTTTACAATAACAAACAAAATTGCACCCTTTGACTTGTGTAATGTTTGGCTAAGGTTTTGATGTTTCAGTGTTCTCTCTCTCCAGGTGTGTCCTACAGGAAGACCTGTGCCTCTTTCTCCACCTGTCTGATCGTATCAGCAGGGTATCAGTCCTTCTGCGTCCCGGGTCGGGTGGGCTCTGTGTGCATCAGCTGCTGTAACACCCCCCTCTGCAACGGACCCCGCCCCCCCAGGATTTCCCTGGCCCCCACACATCCTCCCACTAGACCCACTACTCTCCTCATCATCACTGTTGCCATGGGAACACTTCCCTGATGTGGACACTAGTACTGGCTGGATTGGATAGAAGGTTCTCAGATGTGGAGATGCCTTGCGTTGGAGCCAACAGACACTGCCCTGAGAGATGACTGGAAAAACGAGGTCTACTGTGGACAGAGATTCTACAATCTACCAACAGGGCTGACTGACACATATGGCTCCATTGACCAAAAAGAGTGACAAACATAAGTGAAATTTGTCTACAAAGATAACATATATAATTGTTTTAAGATGCTCAAGCCATGGATCATTAAGCAATTTGATTTTGAATTTTAGTACCACTATGTATCAAAAAATATATTAAAAAAAGAAAATATTGAATTTGGCCTTTACTACTATAGCCCATAGAAACACATTGAATAATACATTCAGACATGGCAAAAAAAATTAGCATATTAGTTTGTTGTCCAAACAGTTTGGACGGTAGAGACAGAAGTTGCCACATCGGCGGTACTGACTTCAGGCGAGTCCCACAGGACTCTTTCCTTAGTGGTCAAAATAGTTAAAGGCCAAACTGTTAGGATGCTACAGAGGTTTTCGTGAGAATACCGACTTTTGGGATGTCTCCTGATGTCTCCACTTTCCACCGCAGATTTGGAAGGCTGACAAAGATGAGATGAAGCCCATGCAAAAAAAATGTATCTTAAACTGACAGATTTTGATGGGGATGTTTTTATCATGTTAATTAGATTGATGCACAGGTGCGTCAATAGACTAAGGATTAAAAAACCCTTGGGATGTGTGTGATACTTTGCAACCCATAAAAAATAATGAACATAAATTACAAGTCCCATTGATTTAAACTTTATTTTAACACATTTTTATTCTTACATTAATTTAGCAGATTTACAACAGCAATTGTTGCAGAAAAGCAAAAGTTTTCACAGTATAAGAGAGCAGTTGTTTAATTTTTGAAACCGTAAAATCATCAGATGAGAAGTAATAGTTTGGTAAACCTGTATTGTTATTGGCACTAAGAAAATAAAGCCTAGCAGGGAGGATCTTTGACTGTTTAATTTCATTCAACCAATGTTGAAAACCTAGGGAATATGACACATATCAGAATGGAAACTGTTAATTTCCCTGCATCTTGATTCCCCTGAACATCAAGGAAGAAACATTCGTAACAGCTCATCCTTTAGCCAAGGACACATAATTAATGGGTAGAAGAGGACTAGTTCTGACTGGTAATTGGATGCTATGCCATGTGCTTCAGTGACTGAATTGACTGGAATAGTTTGAATTTGGCAGAAATGCCATACCTTCTCAATTAATCCCATAACCCCTGTCACAAGAGATTACTTCTCAATTAAACTAAGTGCACCTTGTAAATCAATTTTGTTACTCCTGGACATTCCTTTAAGATGAGTTGGATTTATTTATTTCATTTCACCTCAATACATAAAATAAAATCCATAGCACATGAAACACAGGTTCTCTTCTGTTCACCCATTTCAAGCACTGAATCTTTTTTTAGTAAGGAAAAGACAGAACAAGCTTGACAAAAGAAATATCTGGAAAAATATATTACACTTCAACACAAGTCAATCAATATATATCACTTTCTAGACACCATAGCAGACAACACCACCAGCAATTACCATACAACTCCTATAGCAATCATTTTTTATGTTGATTGAGGTGCTTTGGGCCAGGTCTGGATATTTAACATGATTAAAATCCTCGAATGCAATCGTTTGCATCAAAAAACTCTGAGAACATCCCCTAAATGACAACCTACAAAATAAAAAAATACTGATAAGAGCATCCTCACTTTGAGAAAGACAATGCCTTAAATGAAACCAGTAAATTACTCCGATCAGTTGACATAAAATAAATGTCCTAGAAAGGGATTGTACTGTAATAGAAGTAGTAATATTTGTTATACCGGTATGCTAATAACAATGATAAACCATGTAAATGACCACCCTACGAACTCATGTTCTTCATTAATCACAACACTGAAATCCTGCGATGTCATCGTTATGAGACGAATATGGTGTGGGGGGTTATTTAAATGGCAGAATTCCCAACTGAACAGATAATATTCACAGAATTATCATCCTCTTTGCAGTAAATGTATCCATTTCCATTATATTAACAGCTGCTGAAGAGGTCCCACAAATGCAAACTGTTATTGTACTTATCAGTAGGTATATAAAAAGTGGCCTTTAATAATTTGAGGCATTGTTCACATGGAAAAGAAAAATATATATAATCGTCTCGTCAACACAATGTGAAAATAACTATCAAAATAAGTCTGTGTTAATTACTTCAAAGCAACTACACGGTCCCTTCAAAATGGGACTTCTAGACCTTTACATCAAAGCTCAGACATCAAACCTTATGCCAAAGTCAAATTCCAAATGCAACCAATCGGTTCCTAAAAATTAAGACAATATACCAAAGAACAAAATCAAATCATGGTCTAAATAATTCATAATGATCAAGCAGTTAAGGCGAATGCACCAGACGCACTCCTGATGCAATTCCAGGTCACAGATCTTTCCTCCACTTAATTTACTTCTTCTTGTTGTCCTGCTAAATAAATAACATATTTTCAATGCAGCTCTACATAAAACAGACCATTATTAAAACCATTATTAACCTGGCAGTGCAAAGTACAAGATTACTATAAGGTACACTATGCTGGTTAATCATACATAGTATTTAAGATGCTTTCTGGTCCTATGTGCATGTTATTAGATTGTTCAAAACATAGCAATGTGTATAAGAGTTAGTGGAAGTATAGTATAGTTGGTATACTATATAAAAATGCACTGTGTTAGAGCACTCTTGCCAGTAATTGTACCTTCTCATTCATGGCCAGAATAACCATTAGCTTCCTGAAGATAGTCACAAAGTCCAAGAAAAGATCCACAGAGTGCCTTCAATAGGGTGAAGAGAGAAAAGAGTTAAAAAATATCTTATAAAACACTTGAAAAGCTCATTGTAAAAGAGCCAAGCAATTGACACAGTCTACATAATACCAAGTCCGTACCAATTGCATTGTATACCCTACTCTACGTTTTACTGTGTTAGATAAGGAAAGATTGCATGGTCTCACAGACACACCCATACACATTTGTAAATTCCAGATCACAATGGCAAAAGACTGTTTCAACAACTAGTCCCCCACCCTCTTCACCAGGTCCAGAGAGTGTGTCCCCCTTACCATATGTAGTCTTTGTCTCCCATCTCAGCCTTCTCAATGATGAGTTGAGTGTCAAACAGCACAAATCCACACATGATGGCCAGGCCAAGGTATATGTGAGCCTACACACACAAAAACGCTTGATTGGTAAAAATGACAACTAACACACATTCTGTAAGTCATACTATACCTAAGTCCATGAAGAGTAGTGTTGGACAGCACTGTGTATAGTATTATTATTATTATTATTCAAAACAATGCAAACATGACTATAGTAGGTTGTTTTCCTCTTACCTTGAACAACATGACAGACCCCAGGAACATGTTGAGGAAAGAGACCAGGAGCAGGATGGACAATCCAGATGTCAGAGTACCTGAAAGGCAGACATGGGGTATTTTAATTTAGTAACATTTATTTTGTACAACAGTACAGTTTCACTAAAACCGGAGTGATTAGTTTCAGTCCCTTAATAAAAAATAAAACTCCAGGACACTGGTAATGACTAGACTATTTTGTCCATGTATCTGACCTAGTAGCATGTCAAGGTGTGCAAGTTTACGTTCTATAGTTTCAATTCTTTTACATTACACAATGTGGTTAGCAGCAGACAACACTTTACCCCAGAGGAAGAGGAAGCTCCTACGCTGGGCGTAAAGAGCACTCAGTGTGAAGCACACAAAGATGATGGAGGTCCCCAGGAAGGCTGTAACTATGATGCTGGTTGGAGAAGGAGAGTAGATTGAGAAACATTTAGAAAAAATCTTCAGTCAAAAGGAAACTAGCTACTTACAGATCATTATTGTCATTTTACCTAGGGTTAATAGAGATGATGTAATCCATGGTTGGGCCCAAACCAACACCTGGAATGGAGAAGAAAACAAAACAAAATATCAGCACATGACCACTACAATAGCTAAAAATACATAGGCTGCGTTTAGGTTCTCTACCCTTCTTTGGAAGTGTGCACTCGTACCCTCCCAATCAAGGATTTATTAAAAAGAATGGACTGGTGTTAGGAATATGGTGGCAACTCCCTCCAGCCATGTTTGCACCAATCCAAAGCTTTTAAAATGCATGAGGGTGAGTGAAAAAGCACACACACACACACACACACACAGTGTAGGCCCTGACAGTGCTATGAGGCAGAGGTCAAGTAACCTTGGTAACCAGAGGTCACGTAACCTTGGTAACCAGATGTCAAGTAACCTTGGTTAACCCAGAACTAAAGTCTTGTGTAATTGCTCAGCTGCTCAATTAAGTTCTGGGTCCATAGGTGTTAAGAGAAGGGATCAAGAGATGCTAAAACAGAGCGGAACTGGAACGAGGAGCTCCACCCCCTCTTTGCAAGTTACGGGGCTGAATGTCCCCTCCCCTTCCAAAAAATGCTTACACCTGCGAAATCGTGATTGTCCAGATAACCAGTGACGGAAAACCCAAACAACAAAACTACTGCTGCTCGTTATCCTACGCGTCCCATTCCTTCCCGACAGACTCTACGTTACCAGTTATATTTACGTAGATCTGTCCACAAGAGATTACCTGTGAAGAAGGCAAAGCCAGAGAGGATAGCCAGTCTCTTCTTCTCCGTCTGAGGGCAGTGGGGGGTCATCGTCAGCCAGACCATCATGGCCAGGGAGCCCATTATTGTCAACAGCCCACCCTAATGGACATAAAACACACAGCAACCGTTATTATAATGTAATAAGATAAAGGGTGATTGTCAATTACCAGTTAATACGAAACATTACCACACAATCATATGTTATATGGCCCTCTTTTGTGAAATCTACCCCAAACTCCACACTTAAGTGTTCTTAATAGTTACAACACTAATAGAGTGCTTCAGTTTGGTTGTACTTGTTCCTATGGCTACCATTATCTCCATTTACCTGGAATAGTCTGGTGATGACGTGGACGTAGGCTCCAGCTGCAGCCACAAACATGCACAGGGCCAGGCTGGAGTAGACATTCTTCAGGTGCAGCTGAGTGGAGCGGGAGCTGAGACAGAAGGGAGAGTTGCACTGTATGAGGAACACACAGACACGTACGTGTGTGTGTGTGTGTGTGTGTGTACACACACACACACACACTTGAAGTCGGAAGTTTACATACACCTTCGCCAAATACATTTAAACTCAGTTTTCACAATTCCTGACATTTAATCCGAGTAACAATTCCCTGTCTTAGGTCAGTTAGGCTCACCACTTTATTTTAAGAATGTAAAATGTCCAAATTATAGTAGAGAGAATAATTTATTAAAGCTTTTATTTCTTTCATCACATTCCCAGTGAGTCAGAAGTTTACATACACTCAATTAGTATTTGGTAGCATTGCCTTTAAATTGTTTAACTTGGGTCAAATGTTTCAGGTAGCCTTCCACAAGCTTCCCACAATAAATTGGGTGAATTTTGGCCCATTCCTCCTGACAGAGCTGATGTAACTGAGTCAGGTTTGTAGGCCTCCTTGCTCACACACGCTTTTTCAGTTCTGCCCACAAATTTTCTACAGGATTGAGGTCAGGGCTTTGTGATGGCCACTCCAATACCTTGACTTTGTTGTCCTTAAGCAATTTTGCCACAACTTGGGGTCATTTTCCATTTGGAAGACCCATTTGCAACCAAGCTTTAACTTCCTGACTGATGTCTTGAGATGTTGCTTCAATATATCCACATAATTTTCCTTTCCTCATGATGCTGTCTATTTTGTGAAGTGCACCAGTCCCTCTTGCAGCAAAGCACCCCCACAACATGATGCTGCCAGCCCCGTGCTTCACGGTTGGGATGGTGTTCTTCAGATTGCAAGCCTCCCCCTTTTTCCTCCAAACATAACGATGGTCAATATGGCCAAACAGTTCTATTTCTCCATGGGCAGTTGCAATCCATAGTCTGGCTTTTATTTTTTAATGGCGGTTTTGGAGCAGTGGCTTCTTCCTTGCTGGGCAGCCTTTCAGGTTATGTCGATATTGGACTTGTTTTACTGTGGATGTAGATACTTTTGTACCGGTTTCCTCCAGCATCTTCCCAAGGTCCTTTGCTTATGTTCTGGGATTGATTTGCACTTTTCGCACCAAAGTACATTAATCTCTAGGAGACAGAACGCGTCTCCTTCCTGAGCAGTACGACGGCTGCGTGGTCCCATGGTGTTTATACTTACATACTATTGTTTGTACAGATTAATGTGGTACCTGCAGGAGTTTGGAAATTGCTCCCAAGGATGAACCAGACTTGGAGGTCTACAATGTTTTTTTCTGAAGCCTTGGCTGATTTCTTTTGATTTTCCCATGATGTCAAGCAAAGAGGCACTGAGTTTGAAGGTAGGCCTTGAAATACATCCACAGGTACACCTCCAATTGACTCAAATGATGTCAATTAGCCCATCAGAAGCTTCTAAAGCCATGACATAATTTTATGGAAATTGTCCAAGCTGTTTAAAAGGCACAGTCAACTTAGTGTATGTAAACATCTGACCCACTGGAATTGTGATACAGTGAACTTTAAGTGAAATAATCTGTATGTAAACAATTGTTGGAAAAATGACTTGTGTCATGTACAAATTAGATGTCCTAACAGACTTTCCAAAACTACAGTTTGTTAACAAGAAATGTGTGGACTGGTTGAAAAACGAGTTTTAATGACTCCAACCTAAGTATGTAAACTTCCGACTTCAACTGTATATACATGCACATACATACACATCTCTCTTAATCTTCTCATGTATCTCATGTCTCATGCAGAGATGCAAAGAAAAAGCCATATCCCAGACTTGCCAATAAAAAGAAAAGATTAAGATGGTCAAACAGACACTTGACATAGGAACTCTGTCTAGAAGGCCAGCATCCCGGAGTCGCCTCTTCACTGTTGACGTTGAGACTGATGTTTTGCGGGTACTATTTAATGAAACTGCCTGTTCAGGACTTGTGAGGTGTTTGTTTCTCAAACTAGACAGTCTAATGTACTTGTCCTCTAGCTCAGTTGTGCACTGGGGACTCCCACTCCTCTTTCTATTCTGGTTAGAGCCAGTTTGCGCTGTTCTGTGAAGGGAGTAGTACACAGCGTTGTATGAGATCTTCAGTTTCTTGGCAATTTCTGGCATGGAATAGCCTTCATTTCTCAGAACAAGAATAGACTGACAAGTTTCAGAAGAAAGTTGTTTCTGGCCATTTTGAGTCTAATTGAACCCACAAATGTTGATTCTCCAGATACTCAACTAGTCTAAAGAAGGACAGTTTTATTGCTTCTTTAAAATCAGGACAGCAGTTTTCAGCTGCGCTAACATAATTGCAAAAGGGTGTTTTAATGATCAATTAGCCCTTTAAAATGATCAACTTGGATTATCTAACACAACGAGTCATAGGAACACGAGTGAAGGTTTCTGATAATGGCCCTCTGTATGCCTATGTACATATTCCTTTTAAAAAAACTGCCGTTTCCAGCTACAATAGTAATTTACAACATTAACAATGTCTACACTGCATTTCTGATCAATTTGATGTGTTTTTAATGTACAAAATGAGCGTTTCTTTCAAAAACAAGGACATTTGTAAGTGACCCCAAACATTTTAACGGTAGTGCACATCACATGCAACACCCACAAAGCCTAACATCAACAGAGAATTGATCTATGACTACACCCAACCCACCCAGCATCAGGTATGCTTGTAGCCTGAGTGGAACAGGAGGTGAGATCAAGGGGAGAGTTTTTATTGTATGAGGAACAGGTTTAGCTCTACAGAAAATGTATTTTAACATAAAATGTCCAACTCATCAGTTAGGACTAATCTAGTCATATTGTAATTTAGTAACACATCAATGCCTGCAACAGTAGCAAAGCCTGTTAGTGAACCAGTACAGACTGCTTCTGTTCAATGACTGACTCATGATGACAACACTAATGATGCCAACACTAATGATGCCAGTAAGTCTCCTTAATGTTGTCAGATAGTGTGTGGAAATAGTAAACCAAGCAAGTTACTTACATTTGGGAAAATTTAAAAAGGGAATCAAAATGTATATTCCGATCAAACATGTTCATCTTGTCTGGACTTGGTTGGACCCTGTTCCTGGAGTAAAATTTCCTGAAACAAAACAAATATGTGATGGACATTAGGCATTACTGTTGATTAGTACAGTAATGGATTGAAATAAAAACAGCCTTCTTAATTAAATCAAATTTGAACTAGCTATATGTCCTGGAATGAAAGTGAAAAAAAGATATCTGGCTGAATCACCCGAGCCAAAAGTACTTTTTTCACTTCATTCTTTATATTATGGATCACATACTTGGACAGATCAAATAGACAGCTAACGTTAACTGTGTGGGTCTGAAATTGAATGAATGTAGCCTCCTCTTATGCAAAGCAATAATTTGTGTAATGATTAGGTCTGGCATTACGAAGGTCTGGGATGGGGTTGAGCTTTTTACTGACTTGGTTGTAAGGGATTATGATAAGGGGCTTCCTGAGTTCAATTCTTATATAGCACTCGGTCTCACCATGACCATCTCTGGCTACGTTTCAGATTTACTTAGTTATCGGTAAGCAACTGTTGCTACAGTTAGCTAATACACCTTGGCCAAAATCCCCCAGAGTAACAAACTATTACGGGTAATTAGGCCTACAGTAAACAAATAGTCAACACTTTTGTCAAACGTAATGAAACCTTGTCGTAATCGCACAAGAGTCGACAATTGACCTCAGGCCACAGACGCACTGATTCAAAATGACAGTTGCCAGGTTCATTTGCTAGTCTGAACTAGGAAGCTCGGAATTTTTTTACATGTTTTATTTTTTTATTAACAACAAATCAATACATAAAGCACATGAGGGAACACAAGCATACATAGATTACAAACAATGGACAATCGAGCTAGGAGGTACAATATCACATTACATTACACAAGGACCTTAAGGGACATGCATATACTTACAATTCTAACAGATTTTTTGTTAGTAGAGCATTTAACCGTCTTAAAATACAGTTAAATACAGTTACATTTATTTTTGTAGGGTACGAAAATGTGGTTTTCTGTTTGTAAATTTACATTTGTGTAAATGAAATTTGGCCAAAAGAATAATGAAATTAATTACATAAAAATGATTCCGCTTATTTCTATTGTATGTAAAGAATCCAAACAGTACATCTCTCCACAATAGTGTAAAATCTTCATAAATGTGTTCAATTATAAACCTACTGATGTCTTGCCACAGTTTTCTTACATGCATACAATGCCAAAAAAGATGCACAACTGTTTCTGGGTGGTCATTACAAAAGGAGCAATTGGAGTTGATGTTTTCCTTAAACTTCTTCATATAGTGGTTGGCAGGATAATATTTATGAATAATTTTAAAGGAAACTTCCTTAATTTTGTTAACAAGTAGGTATGTGTGTGGCAACATCCACACTTTTTTCCAACAGATATTATCAATAAATCCATTCCAATAAGGCATGACATAAGGTATAGATACAACATCCTGCTGAAACAAGGATCGTATCGCTCTGTTGTTGAATGGACCAAAAGAGAAACAAATCTTTCCTACTGATGAGTCAACAGGGTCAATAGAAGGTAGGCTCTGAGGGTCAGGTCTTGACATGTTCCTGAATAACATAGCAACACCTGAGGGAATGGCATCTAAAACAATTGCAAAATCTTTAGGTGTTACAGGGACCTTGTAAAGTGATAAGAATTCTTTATAACTGAGTAAAAGACCCTCTGCATTTACCAGTTGGCTCACCAATAGGACATTATTTCTGAACCAATATTCTAAAAACAGAGAGGTATTTTTATACAATATATCCCGATTATTCCATATATAATATCTGTGTGGAGAAAAATTGTGTTTATAAATTAAGGACCATGACAAGAAAACCTGCCGATGAAAAGCAGAAAGTTTCACTGGAACTTTGTCAATTATAATTGCAAAACAACATGAAGTTAAGGCCACCAAAAGTAGAGAAGACATGATGAGGAATAAAATTCCAGATAGAAGTGGGTCTTCTTAGGAATTGTTTTATCCAATTGATCTTGAAAGTATTATTTAAAGTAGTAAAATCCAGAACATTCAGTCCACCATTCTCATAAGTGTTCATTACAACAGTTTTCCTAATGTAATGGGTACGGTTTCTCCAAAGAAAGTTGAAAAGCATCTGGTCTATCTCCTTGCTTATTTTACTGTCAAGATATAAAGATAGAGCACTATATGTTAGTCTAGAGATTCCTAATAACCAAGGCTGAAGGTCTCTACCTTTTAAAGATAAGTCCCTCTGTAGCCATTGATTTAGTTTCTTCTGGGTTTTTTTAATAAGAGGGTTAAAATTTAGTAAGCCTCTAGACTTCTGATCCTTTGTAATGGTTATGCCTAAATATGTAAGTTCTTCTTTTACTGGAATACCATAATATGAAGGTCTCACACAATCGTTGACAGCCATGAGTTCACATTTCTTAATGTTAAGATATAGACCAGATGCTTTGGAAAAGGATTGTATCACATTGATCGATATGGGAATTTGGTTAGCGTCTTTCAGAAAAAGTGTAGTATCGTCAGCCAGCTGGTTTATAATAATTTATTTACCAGCTATGGAAATACCTTGTACAGGACTATTATTTAAAGAATTTGCAAGAAGTTGGGTGATTAATAAAAACAGGTACGGAGAGATAGGACCACTTTGGCTAATTCCTCTCTTTAACTCAAATCTATGTGAGGTGCCATATTTCAATTTGATAGAGCTGTTACCATTTGCATAGAGAGTCTTAATAGCCTTACAGAAAAAATCCCCAAAGCCAAGTCTCTCAAGGGAGTGGAAGAGAAACTGATGCTCTACTGTGTCAAATGCTTCATAAAAATCTAAAAATAATATGAAGCTATCCTCAGTTATTAGGTCTGAGTAGTCAAGTATGTCTAATACTAGTCTGACATTGTTAGAAATATGTCTGTTCCTCATGAAGCCAGACTGTCTTTCATAAATTATTGCATCCAGGACTTCTTTAATTATTTTTGCAAGTAGTGAGGCTAATATCTTAGTCATTATTAAGAAGACAAATTGGACGCCAGTTATCGATGAGCAGCACTTCTTTTTTAGGCTTAGGTATCAGTGTTATTAACCCCTGACTCATTGTAGGAGGGAGAACATTGTTTTTAATACTCTCTAAAAAGACTTCAAATAGGAAGGGAGCTACTTGTTCAGAAAATAATTTGTAAAATTCTGATGTAATTCCATCAACACCTGGTGATTTATTGTTCTTTAGATGTTTTATAGACTCTATAATCTCTTCAACTTTGATGGGTTCATCACACTGTTTAGATTCTATATCACTGATAGAGTGAACATTATTCAGTGAGTTAAAAAACATATCTGTGGATTCCTGACAGGAGCTATACAATTTTCTGTAAAAATTGCTGCAGTATTTAGCGATTCATTTTTGGTCATCTGTAATAACACCATCAATGTTTAACTTCTGGATAGTGTTATTTTTAGAGTGAAATTTCTCAAGTCTAAAGAAATAGGATGAATTCTGTTCTCCCTCCTCAATCCATTTTTTCCTAGATCTAATAAAGGCTCCTTCTGCTTTTAATTTATATATATTATCCAGTTTATTTTGTAACTCAATTAGTTCCATCTTCTCCTCCCCCAAGAGGTCAGCTGGGGACCTCTGAGAAAGGGAAGATACCTTTTCCTCCTCAGCTCTTCTGGTCTTAGCAAGATTACTACCATATTTTCTAAGATATTTGGACACCTCAAATTTAAAGAGCTCCCAGTTCTTGCAATAAGATTTTTCTTCACAAGCCTTTTCCCAAAAGTGTGAGAGCAGATCTTTAACCTCAAATGTAACTATATCATTATTTAATAATGAGCTATTTAGCATCCAGTAGGATGCTCTACCAAGGTTCGTATCAGGGTTAAATATTTTGATATCAATGTAAATAGCCTTATGGTCTGTGAGGGGAGTAGTACAAATATTTGTAGTAACACACTCACTATCAATACATTTGGATATAAGCCAAAAATCTATTCTGGATTGTCTGGAGCCTGTTTTGTTACTCCAGGTGAATGATCTTTCGGACGGAAACCTCTCTCTCCATATATCAGTAAGATCAAACTTTTCCATAAAAAGTATTAAACCCAAATTCTGATTGGTTGGCCTACCTGGGGTCCATCTATCAGTTGAATTATCTATTGTAATGTTAAAGTCCCCTCCTATCAATAATAGCGAATTGGGAAATTTAGATAACCAATGAAGTATATGTGTCTCTATAGATTCAAGCAACTCATCATTCTCATGTTTGGTGTTGTACCCGTAGAAGTTTACAGTAATGAGTGTAATGTCATTGTAACTGATCACAAGACAAATAAAGTGACCAAAGGGGTCACTTTCCGAGTGTAGAATATTACCACCAAAGGTATTTTTCATTGTAGTGACACCAGCAGAGCGTTCAGATCCATGGGAAAGCCAAATATCGTTGCCCCACTGTGACCTCCAGAAGTTGGCATCAGCAGAAATTGAGTGAGACTCTTGAAAAAAAGCAAAAATCTGTTCGAAATTGTTTAGCAAATAAAAATAAGGCCTTGCGCTTCACACTGTTTCGAAAAGACAAAACAACAAAGATTATATAAAAGTATAAACTGTAGTAGGATGAGTCAAAGACGTAGGAGCAGTGAACGTAAACGATAAGGAAACGAGACCTGCACCATTTAAGTCAATTTAAAGTGAAAATAGCTTATTCCATAACCTTTGAAATTCAACTCAACTGGAAATTATGTTCAAGACCAAACCAAGGGTTCTTGTAGTAAGAGAGACTAAAAACCCTCTTTAGTGTAATCAGGAACTATTCTGAGAAATAAAACAACAAATAATAATTTAAATAAAAGGGTACCTACTATATTAAGTACATATGAAAACTGATCATAAAATAATTGAATAACAAAATGTTTTACATATAAACGTTCCTAAGACCTTTTTTGGAAATAAGTATTAATAACTAAATAGAACAATAACCGTGTAAAGTCAGAGCAGACCTGTATGCCATTTAAAACAGCATCTTAGTTACTGTATACATAAAACATAAATTCAGCTTTCAATCTTCTTCGTAAGTTTGTAAACAAAATAGGACTTCTGGTCATACAAGAACAAACTAATGAATTGAAATACCTGAGTATTCCTGTAAAATAGTCACCTGATGCTTGTTAGGTAAACCACATAAGGAAAATGAGAATACCATGGCTGAAACCATCAACCTGTTCCTTCTGGTGAGATTTTAGGGAGGAATATGGATTTCTGAACCGTTGATGAAACCTTGTCCTCCTACGAAGTAAGCAGCCTTCCCCTCACTTCGTGCTATTTTGATCGTTGGCCACAACTTGGTTCCTTCTTTCTATGTCTTCCGGGCTGAGATGCTCGGCGAAACGCATACCATGGCTCTGAAGGAAGGCGTTCTTCCTAGCAGCTTTCCAGACAGCATCCCTGTAGAATCTGGTAGTGAATAGGATGATGATACCCCTGGGTCTTGAATCGCTTTGCTGTTGCTTCTTGCTGAGGCGATGTACAACGTCGATGGTATCACCAACTTTGTTCTTCTCTGCAGGCAAAACTTCTTGGCAGGTACGGATAGCCTCTCCTCGCACATCTTCCTTCTCCACCTCTGGCAAGCCGTAGAGTCTCAGGTTCCATTTTCTTGTGTATTGTTCCAGATCATTGAGACGTCTATGGTAGACATTGTTATTCTTTTCCACCCTTTCCACATTTTTTTCAACTTTTGCCACTCTCGTTTTCACATCATTAATTTCACCACATGCAAAAACTCCACAGTCTTTTTCAAGCCTTCGATAACCATGGTGTTCGCGCCTACCATTTTCTCAATGGCGTCACACCTGGAGTTGATGAGTAAGGAGAGGGTAGCCACGATGTCAGAGTTCATGTTGGTTTTTTTGGAGGGTGGAGGTTTGCACGGAGTAACCGGTAAAGAGGGGAATTCGTCATCTTCAGCATTCGAAAGCATGATATTATCCATAGGCCAAGTGTAGTTATGGCAGTTGTCTAAAAGCACGTTTCTCTCTTGTTGATTAGCAATAGAACGGCTAACTTTTTCCTTTCTTTTGTCACGACTTTGCATGGACATGCTGAAATAAATGATCCAATTATCATTCCAGTCACAGGAAAGGTCTTATATCTTGAACAAATAAAGATAATGACTAAACTTTTTTTTATTTACATTTTTCACAATCTTTCTGAAGTTTGGTACGGAGCTCGGTAAAAACGCATCTGTTCAAGCAGCCATCTTGGCACCGTCCAGGAAGTTCGGAATTGTACACCTTGCCAAATGGTTAAACGCGTCACGAGTATAACGACAACCAGTAAGCAAGTCGTACATTTCCGAGTTCCGATTAGTACATGAACGCGGCAAGTGCTTTTAGTGGTGGAAGAGGATAGTGCAACCAGGAAGCTAACTAACTTCAGATTACATTGTTAATGTATCTAGCTATTTAATGCAATCGTAAACTAAGATAGCTAGCGCTTAGATGCTCCCAAACAGATGGCTAGTTGAAGGGGGCGCTGTCATGATAGCCAGACATCTAATGCCAGCACGCTATCCTAGACAACTTGGCTAACGAAGGCCCTTACCCAATCATGCGTAACTCAAACAAACTTAACCTTACACGAAACGGCGAACAAGCTATCTAAAACTAGCCAACTTCACTCCGATTAATTACAGTTGCCTATTGTAATATAGATAACCACAACCCTTTACATAAAAACCAGGTAACATGATAACGTTAGATCATTTTTGTGGATAAATAAAATGTGAGTAGAAAGTCAACTAATTAACGTTAGTTAGCTAACATTGGCCGTGTTCGAGAGCATCAAAAACGTAATGTAGCATGGGTGAATTGACTGACTGATCTAGACATTTTAATTGACAGTTATTTAGATCAGTCAGTCGGTAGCCGCCTACACTGTTGGCTGCAATGTCGAACAAGCCCACTAACTAGCTAGTTTATGTTAGCATCGACATTGGCTAACAACGCTTTTCATTGTCAGACGTCAAAACGAACATAAGGGCAGGTGTCGTTTACAACTTTCTGGATAGCTGCATTTTATATATAATACTAATTACCTGATGGTGATATTTGGACAACGATCAGCAACAGATAGATGTTTAAATAGCTAACGAAAGGCAAGCTGTTTCCACAGATGAGCCAGATATTTCACTGTTAGTACAAGTGTGAAGCATCCGGTTGGCGTTTCCGCTCACTACCAAATATGGCGATGAGAGGAAGCCCAGTGGGAGAAGATGGAGTGAGATGGAATTTGGCCGGAATTATGTAAAGGTTCTCATCGATGAAACATTTGATCTCAATACCGTTTACTGTTGCCAAAACTAGAATCTGTTATGAACAGAGTGGACTGAGTTTTGTAGATTTGAACCTTTGCAAAAGTTTATTTAAAAATTGCGTTGTTTAGATTTCTATCAAATACATGCTGCTTGGCTCTGCCCACTATGACTTATTTGTTCCCATTTGAAACGAAATGCTGTGGTCTATCTTGAGTAGAATAATCTTGCAGCTTCTTTACGTACTTTAGCCAGAGCTACTCCTTTCTTTAATATCATTTCAATTTAAGGGCTTTATTGGCATGGGAAACATATGTTAACATTGCCAAAGCAAGTGAAGTAGATAATAAACAAAAGTGAAAAAAACAAACAATATAAATGAACAGTAATGTCCATTTTTATTGTTTTTTTTTCACTCACAGAAGACCCAAAATAATAGACATTACAAATGTCACATTATGTCTATATACAGTGTTGTAACGATGTGCAAATAGTACAACATGGAAAATAAATAAACATAAATATGGGATGTATTTACAAAGGTGTTTGTTCTTCACTGGTTGCCCTTGTGGCAACAGGTCACACATCTTGCTTCTGTGATGGCACACTGTGGTATTTCACCTAGTAGATATAAGAGTTTATCAAATTTGGATTTGTTTTTGAATTCTTTGTGGATCTGTGTAATCTGAGGGAAATATGTGTCTCTACATTTGGTAGGAAGTGCAGCTCAGTTTCCAACTCATTTTGTGAGCAGTGTGCACATAGTCTGTCTTCTCTTGAGAGCCAGCTTTCTCAATAGCAAGGCTATGCTCACTGAGTCTATACATAGTCAAAGCTTTCCTTAAGTTTGGGTCAGTCACAGTGGTCAGGTATTCTGCCACTTTGTACTCTCTGTTTAGGGCCAAATAGCATTCTAGTTTGCTCAGTTGATTTGTTAATTCTTTCCAATGTGTCAAGTAATTTTCTTTTAGTTTTCTCTTGATTTGGTTGGATCTAATCGTGTGGCTGTCCTGGGGCTCTATGGGGTCTGTTTGTGTTTGTGAACAGAGCCCCAGGACCAGCTTGCTTGCTTAGGGGACTCTTCTCCAGGTTCATCTCTCTGTAGGTGATGGCTTTGTTATGAAAGGTTTGGTAATCTCTTCCTTTTAGGTGGTTGTAGAATTTAACGGCTCTTTTCAGGATTTTGATAATTAGCGGGTATCGGCCTAATTCTGCTCTACATGCATTTTTTGGTGTTTAACGTTGTACACAGAGGATATTTTTTGCAGAATTCTGCATGCAGCGTCTCAATTTGGTGTTTGTCTCATTTTGTGAACTCTTGGTTGGTGAGCGGATACCAGACCTCACAACCATGAAGGGCAATGAATTATATAACTGATTCAAGTATTTTTTAGCCAGATCCTAATTGGTATGTCGAATTTGATGTTCCTTTTGATGGCATAGAAGGCCCTTCTTGCCTTGTCTCTCAGATCGTTCACAGCTTTGTGGAAGTTACCTGTGCCGCTGATGTTTAGGCCGAGGTATGTATAGTTGTTTGTGTTATCTAGGGCAACGGTGTCGAGGTGGAATTTGTATTTGTGGTCCTGGCAACTGGACCTTTTTTAGAACACCCTTATTTTAGTCTTACTGAGATTTACTGTCAGGGCCCAGATCTGACAGAATCTGTGCAGAAGACCTAGGTGCTGCAGTAGGCCCTACTTGGTTGGGGACAGAAGCACCAGATCATCAGCAAACAGTAGACATTTGACTTCAGATTCTAGTAGGGTGAGGCCGGGTGCTGCAGACTTTTCTAATGCCCTCGCCAATTCGTTGATATATATGTTGAAGAGGGTGAAGCTTAAGCTGCATCCCTGTCTCACCCCACGGCCCTGTGGAAAGAAATGTGGTTTTTTTCCATTTTTACTGCACACTTGTTTGTGTACATGGATTTTATAATGTCGTATGTTTTTCCCCCAACACCACTTTCCATCAATTTGTATAGCAGACCCTTTGTCAATTAGGGTGTGCAGGGTGAATACGTGGTCTGTCGTACGGTAATTTGGTTAAAAAAAAACAATTTGACATTTGCTCAGTACATTGTTTTCGCTGAAGAATTGTACGAGTCTGCTTTTAATGATAATGCAGAGGATTTTTCCGAGGTTGCTGTTGACGCATATCCCATGGTAGTTATTGGGGTCAAATTTGTCTCCACTTTTGTGAATTGGGGTGATCAGTCCTTGGTTCCAAATATTGGGGAAGATGCCAGAGCTAATGATGATGTTAAAGAGTTTAAGTATAGCCAAATGGAATTTGTGGTTTGTATATTTTCTAAATTCATTGAGGATACCATCAACACCACAGGCCGTTTTGGGTTGGAGGGTTTGCATTTTGTGGGTTCTGGTAGTCTTTAATAGTTGATTCTAAGATTTGATAATGTATATGTTTTTGCTGTTTGTTCTTTGTTATTGGGCCACAAAGATTGGAGAAGTGGTTTACCCATGCATCTCAGTTTTAGATAACTCTTCGTGTTGTTTGTTTAGTGTTTTCCAATTTTCCCAGAAGTGGTTAGTCTATGGAGTCTTCGATTACATTGAGTTGATTTCTGACAGTGCTGTTCCTTCTTTTTCTATAGTGTATTTCTGTAGCTCTGCTTTAGATTCTGTTGTTGTTTCAATGTGTATGTAACTATAGGGTACGTGGTGACATCATAGGAATAGACACGCCCTGAATATAGTGCAACGACATGGTACAAAGGTTGCATGCATTGCATTGAACACAACACACCTCCAAAAATGTCTGCTAATAAAAATAGTTTGCCATAAAATATATATATTCAGGACTCAAAACAATTCAGTCACAATTATGCATGTTTGATTTTGACATTATCAATTTATTGAAGATGGATTAGGAGAAAGATAATTACACCAAGAAATCAAGACCCTGAAAGCCTCTTGTGAACTACACACATAACAATGATAGACATATCCCCTTTTTTATTTGTATATTGAGTCCTACCATATTACAATCAACTAAACTACAGGATATGGTAGTTGCGCGTGGTCCGAAGAGGCAATAATATAATCAGAGAATACACACATTGATGTTTTTATTTGATTGATTGTATTTAACATGGATGTTTGATTGAGAGGTAGACATGTACAATCAAAATGTTTTTTTAAGTGCACAAAACATTAAATATCTCAGTTCATGTCTTCTGACATCCATTGAATTTATGACAGTCTTTGAAATTAGAACAAAATAATAAAGACACAAATTAAAAGTAATGTTGGAACAAGGTACAATTAGTATGCTTTGCAAATTTAAACATCTGGAAATTGATGCAAAATGATGAGAGATTCAGTCCCCTTAAAATAAGCCTTTGCCTTTTTTAATGCTCAGCTGCTTCCATAGAGGCAGGCTGGCAAACAGGTTTTTAGACATTCCAAATATGGCACTGAAGTCTGAGTCTGAGAGATGTTTCTGGAAGACAGAGGAGGGAGAGATAGAAGGAGACCATTTACATGTTTCAAGGCAACATTCAAGTGTAAAGAATACATTTGTCAAGACACTTAAAACAAGTTGTACTACAGCGTAACTCATATTGAGGAGAGAATATACTTTTCACACTTTAAAAACTACCAATGAATACAGCATCTCAGTGTATCAGTGTGGCAGTACTTTGAACACTAGTCACTTCATTATAGCAGCTCAGTACACCTACCTCCTTTTGGGTGGGTTCGACACCCTTAGGCAGCTCATTGGCTAGTTTGTTGATCAGGTCTTTAGGTGGGTAAGACTGGAAGTTCTTCTTGGTCTCAACACCATTCTGCTCCTGAGAGGCAAAGATTAGATTCAGGAGTTTGTCTGACAATTTTTTTTTACACAACGGCTGGCGAGGCATAATGGATGTGTAATAATTTTTGTTCAGACAAACTAAACGATCAGTTGTATCACAACCAAAGTGGGTTGTAAATATTTTGTAATGGCCTGAGTGTGTACAGGGCCAATACAATTGAGGTATCCTTTCGTCTGTTGGGTTGAGTTCACAGCAAGGTTAGGTCAATTGATTGATGGATTCAGCTCATAATTTTCTCAATCCCCCTCTTTACACCAAGTTTTGGTGAATGCATAGATAAATAAAATTGTGCTTACATTTGTGATCCTTACGAGGAATGTCACCTCCCCCAACTCTTTCTTCAGCTCTTCGTAAGTTTTCCCTCCCTAACACAACAAATGTGTGTACAGTATTATTGATGGAATCTATATACTTAAACAGTTGTGTACAATTTTTGACGCACACACAGGCCGAGAGTTCAACTGGAAGAGAAGGAGATCACTTGCACTCACGCTCCATTTGGAGGGGTCCCAGGCGGTGAACCAGCCGGTGAAGGTGGGGGGTTCGTACCCCTGCTTGATGAGGAGGACGGGGGTGTCAGGGTCCCGGGACCCTGGGTGGGTTCGCAGGTACTCCTGACTGGTGACCACAGCCTCCTTCCTCTCCAACTCATTGGCCTCATTCCCTACCCAGAGGAAAACCTGGATGCAACATGATCAGATATTTGATGACAGTTCACAAATGTAATATAAAATATACAAAATAAAGTAAGCTTCATGTGACAGCGCTTTGATTGCAGACCTATTACCTTTTTGTTCGTATAATGTTTTATAATTGTGTGATTTACTTTATACCAATTTGGTTAACATTGCAAGTTGTGTTTTAATAATACACACTGTACCTGGTCCCACGTGTCTAGCAGCATGACATCATCCTCGCTGAGGTCATCCTGTGTGAACTGGGTCACCTCGGTAACGATGAAACGGCCAGTCTTATTGGAGCATTCAAAGAGACGCTGCTGATGATCCAGAGCAGCCTGCTGTAGTCTATCAGAGACAAGAAACACACACACACACGTAAATACACCAAACTGTTTACTTGAAATCCAACATATCTAGCACAGTGACTCACATCAATCAATTGTACATGGTTTAGGATTGCAATCACTTCACTAACGTAATACAGCTGCTCCAATTGACATTATATGAGAGAATATTTGGTTGAAATACAGATAATGGCACGGTAACATACTGCCATACTTTATGACCGTTTATTACCTCTTGTCGTTGGCATAAGGGGCCTTCCCTCCAAGTAAATCCCAGAATTCAACAGGCTCCTGACCCTCCGCCACAATCTCCTCAGCAGTTGAGTGCTGTCCAATTACAGAACTGACCTCCTTAGCCATGGCTCTCTCATCCCCACTTGATCCCTGGCCAATCAGAGAGAGACTATTAGACAGAATGTTGTACCATATCTGTGTCCCAAATGGCACCCTATTCCCCACAAACTCGACTCTGGACCTCGAAGCATGTTCCACTTCATTTTATTAATTGTTCCCCTTCAGTCAGGGACTGATTTAGACCTGTCACACCAGGTGTGTGCAATTAATTATCTGGTTGAACAGAAAACCAGCAGATTCCACACCTGGATATATCTATTTATCCTCCCTACAGTACCTTGCCACACCACAGGTGAATCCCGGACTGGCTCCTCAGCAGAAAGACATCGTTTGAGTTGAGCGAGGCTGCCAGGGCCGGCACCTCGATGGCTTTGGTGTTGGAGGCGTCAGAACCGCGGACCTGGAACAATCTGATGGGGGGTTCTGGGTCAGATGTCCCTTTTCTGGAGGTACCACCCTGAGGAACAGAAGATGAGGAGAGCAGGTCAGGTTTGATTTAAATATGTTGTAATAAATTACTTCATGGTTTGAAATCCTAAATCAACCTATAATCACGGATAAACAAAAGACAAGCCATGGATATCAGAAAATGAAAACCAGTTTCACAATTCTTAAATTGTATAATTGTACCATTAAATCAAAAAATAAAACTGTCTCACCTCAAATATAACCATTTTACCCTTGAACATGGCCATGAAGTGTCTGGGTTCCTTGCCCATGGTGATCCTTACTTGTACAGGCTGGTCACCATACTTTTGATCCAGGGCCACGGCCTGGAAGGCAGATGCTGCTATCTCATCCTGAGAGGCATGACGCCCCTGAAAAAAAAAGAACTATAATGATGTATTTAGGTCTAAAGTAATGCAATTTTATTGCCATGTTATTCCAAATAAATGGATGAACCTTCATGCATTCTACAATGGCAGTGAGCTCCTTTACCTGCCACATGTAAAGGAGGTAGTTGAGTTTGTTGTGGACCTCATAAGTGTAGAGGACCAAGTAGCAGTCTCCTCCATAGAAGAAGCCATGCCACTGGGATTCCACTGCGACCAGCTCCAGGTCCTCGATACGCCACACCTGCATGTGTCACAGAGAGTGTATGAAATGTCCACAAGGAACAAACAGTGAGTCAAATGACCGAGAGATATCTTGGAACAAATGACATAAATCAGAGTTAATGTTTTTGTGAGTTTACCTGCACTTGGCCAGTGCCATCATCCACCATGCGCTCCTGTGCTGCTACATCTGGCATCACATGCATCCGTGTGGCATCAAACTTCTCCTGAGTGACGTTGGCTAACATATACATGTATACAGTATTAGTCAAAAATTTGGACACACCTACTCATTCTTTATTTTTATTATTTTCTACATTGTAGAATACATCAAAGCTATGAAAACACATATATAAAACTATGATATAACACTTATAATAACACACAAACAAAAAAGTGTTTAAATACACCTTTGCCAAATACATTTAAACTCAGTTTTTCACAATTTCATCATAGTAAAAATACCCGGTCTTAGGTCAGTTAGGATCCCCACTTTATTTTAAGAATGTAAAATGTCCGAATTATAGTAGAGAGAATGATTTATTTCAGCTTTTATTTATTTCATCACATTCCCAGTGGGTCAGAAGTTTACAAACACTCAAGTAGTATTTGGTAGCATTGCCTTTAAATTGTTTTACTTGGGCCAAATGTTTCGGGTAGCCTTCCACAAGCTCCCCAAAATAAGTTGGGTGAATTTTGGCCCATTCCTAGCTGGTGTAACTGAGTCAGGTTTGTAGGCCTCCTTGCTCGAACACGCTTTTTCAGTTCTACCCACACATTTTCTATAGGATTGAGGTCAGGGCTTTGTGATGACCACTCCAATACCTTGACTTTGTTGTCTTTAAGCCATTTTTTCCACAACTTTGGAAGTATGCTTGGGGTCATTGTCCATTTGGAAGACCAGTTTGTGACCAAGCTTTAACTTCCTGACTGTGGTCTTGAGATGTTGCTTCAATATATCCACAATTTTCCTTTCCTCATGATGCCATCTATTTTGTGAAGTGCACCAGTCCCTCCTTCAGCAAATCACCCCCACAACATGATGCTGCCACCCCCGTGCTTCACGGTGGGGATGGTGTTCTTCCTCTTGCAAGCCTCCCCCTTTATCCTCCAAACATAGCGATGGTCAATTTGGCCGAACAGTTCTATTTTTGTTTCATCAGTCCAGAGGACATTTCTCCAAAAAGTACGGTCTTTGTCCCCATGTGCAGTTACAAACTGTAGTCTGGCTTTTATATGGCGGTTTTGGAGCAGTGGCTTCTTCCTTGCTGAGCGGCCTTTCAGGTTATGTCGATATAGGACTCATTTTACTGTGGATATAGATACTTTTGTACCTATTTCCTCCAGCATCTTCACAAGGTCCTTTGCCGTTGTTCTGAGATTGATTTGCAATTATCGCACCAAAGTACGTTCATCTCTAGGAGACGGAATGCGTCTCCTTCCTGAGAGGTATGACGGCTGCGTGGCCCCATGGTGTTTATACTTGCGTACTATTGTTTGTACAGATGAACGTGGTACCTTCAGGCGTTTGGAAATGCTCCCAAGGATGAACCAGACTTGTGGAGGTTTACCATTTTTTTCTGAGGTTTTGGCTGATTTCTTTTGATTTTCCCATGATGTCAAGCAAAGAGGCACTGAGTTTGGAGGTAGGCCTTGAAACACATCTACAGGTACACCTACAATTGAATTAAATGATGTCAATTAGCCCATCAGAAGCTTCTAAAGCCATGACATAATTTTCTGGAATTTTCCAAGCTGTTTAAAGGCACAGTCAACTTAGTGTATGTAAACTTCTGACCCACTGAAATTGTGATAGAGTGAGTTATAAGTGAAATAATCTCTCTGTAAACAATTGTTGGAAAAATTACTTGTGTCATGCACAAAGAAGATGTCCTAACTGACTTGCCAAAACTATAGTTTGTTAACAAGAAATTTGTGGAGTGGTTGAAAAATGAGTTAATGACTCCACAAAATATAGACAAATACAAAGTGAGCAATTAGATACTAAAGATAGTATTTTCCAAGCACTCATGTCAAACATACATCCAAAAGGGGGAAAGGTAGTCACTTAAAGACGATAACTTTTATCCCATTTCTAGCTATTGATTTGGATCTGGTACCTAACATAGAAACACATACCCACTCTCCCCACACTGTGTGTTTTGCCCAGGCCTACAGTCTGATCCTTCACACTCCAGCTCTGGAACAGCTGCTTAAAGAGGGCAGACTCTGCCCCGTCATTCACTGTCTCCACATTGGTGGTGGTGGGGTAGTTCTTCAGCTTAATGAACTCCTGTTCACAGAGGAAGGAGACAGATTCAGTGCATTCCCATCAGATACTGCAACTGATTACTTGGCACACAAAACTCAAGCTGCCACTATAGCTGATTTTTTGGTTACAAAAGAGGAAACAAAAAGAAGATACCATACAGTATGTACAGTATGTGTGATCTCTTATACCCACCAAAGCTCTGGACATGGCAGCCTGTCTCTCTGCCTTGTTGGCTCGCTTCCCCTTCCACACAAAGATCTTCACCCCTCCCTGGTCTAGGAAATAACAGTCCTGGAGAATGATTAAGTCACATGAGCAAATGTCTATAACTGGGAGCCCACAACTCTTCATAATGCTTATATCAAATGATGTCCGACTTGTACAATTTTCTGCTCTGCAGACTTACGTCATGATTCAACATGTCCTGAACCAGTGGCCTAGTGGCAACTTCTATGACTTTCATCTGGCCCTCAGCATCAGATACACTGTTGGGGACAGGACATACTTACTAATGACTAAGCATGCTATCATGTCAACTCCTTGTATCTTATTGTCATGCCAAACATGGCTTGGACTAGGCTAACTATGATTCAGAATGAGTTTTAAACTTTTTGGAGTTAACTTTTTTTGGAATAAATGCCTGACACAATCCAAACAGGCAAAAATACAGGACATCTGGACATGGGCCCTTAGCCACTCACTGGTACAGAGTAAGCTGTGCTTTCTGTTGTTGGTCAGCTAATTCATCAGGCGTTCCACTGGGCAGCTTGGAGGTCCGTTGCCCCAGGATGCTAGTCAGGATGTCCATCAGTTTAGAGGAATTTGCTTCTGCTTCCCCCTCTATCACCCCTATCTCCGTCCGACCCCCTCGCTCCCTGTCCCGAATGTCTTTAGCCAGCAGCATGCCCTAAGAGTCACAGAATGTAAAGTTAAAGATGTCATTCCATGAAAAGAGTGTATGTTGCGTCCCTTTGATATTTTCAGTAGAAATTGTTCACCAATATTGCATTTTAAAAGTCTGTTAAATTAAATGAAGTGCCCTTTAATATATACCATCTGGAGAATTCGATAAATCAGATTTGTTTATATGAATCATGGCTTATAAAGTGCAAAACTTCTGCATTTGTACATGTCCCTCTATCAACCCTGTGTCACTTTCAGGAAGATTTCAACCCACTTCAACCCACCAAACATTTCCCCAAGTTTCATCATCATTGTAAAGCCCTAGTTATTAACTTGATTTGCCAAATTAATTTCAAAAGATTATTTATTTAATGTGATAAGTGGTTCAATTTACATTTCTCCCTCTTTTAAGGTCAACTCTGTTACAATAACTGCATTTTTATTGAGTTTTGGATCATTTTTTCCAAAAGAAACATTGAACATCTAATAGTCAAATCATAGTGTAAACGCAAGTGAGCTGGTTCTACTCTTTTTGGCAATTTTCTGGTGTTTTGTGATGGGACAACTAAACAGGTCGAGCATAACACCTGTCAACCCTGTTACCCATAAGATAGACAGGCAAGATAAACGTTTTTTTTGTGAAGCTTGCATTCAACTGCCGCTCTCTGTTGCACACAACAAGCTTCCATTCCCCCTGTCACAATGGGATTTATGTCGGATTTAAGATGAAATCATCAACCCTGTTATGGTCAACCCTGTTACTTTATTTGGCACTTAATAGGCACTTAGTATTTTTTATTCATTTAACCTTTCAAGATGGAAAGATTTGTTTTGAATAAAGTTGAACCGTCACGACTTCCGCCGAAGTCGGTCCCTCTCCTTGTTCGGGTGGTGTTCGGCGGTCGAGTCACCGACCTTCTAGCCATCATTGATCCATTTTTCATTTTCCATTGGTTTTGTCTTGTCTTCCTACACACCTGGTTCCAATCCCATTTATTACATGTTGTGTATTTAACCCTCTGTTTCCCCTCATGTCCTTGTCAGAGATAGTTTGTTATATGTAGGTGTGTTATTTGTTCTGGTGTGAGATGGGTTTTGCACCCTATTATGTTATTTTTGTATTTGTTTTTTTTTAGGTTTTTTGTATGTTTATTAAACAGCTCCATTTTTACCAAGTTCATTCTCCTGCGCCTGACTTCCCTGCCACCAGCACACACCGCATTACATGAACATGTGCTCTTTATGACAGAATGTTAAAATTAGGTGAAATCAAATATTTTCAAAAGGCACAGAATTGGTGGAATAACCCAGAGGTGCGTGATTGATTTACTGTGATTCTAATCTAAAGTGTTGCTTCTAATGTGTTTCTACTAGGAGTCTCTTCAGCCAATCTTTAGGGGAGTGAAGTGGATTTCACTTCAACCACTCTTGGTTTATTGAGCTACCAATGTGGAATTAGCTTCATCGTGTCACTGATAGGAGGTAGGTGTTAATAAGATTACATTGACTTCACTGTTGATGCACTCCTTGAGAATAGCAATTGCACAGATCGTTACCGTACCTTGAGCCTCTCCTGTCTGTTGCTCTCTGGTCCATTCCACTGAATGATGGTTTTACCAGAGTCCAACAGAAAGACATCCCCAAGATTGAAGCTTTTCCAGCTCATCTCTACCTACAGTATAGGCAGAATTGTGCCAGATACATTACAAGTTAATTTTCAAGCATTTCAGCAGCACTTCCTATTGTGTTACACAGAATGAAATCCCCCTGTATCTATGTTTCTCACCTCCATGGCGCTGACCCTTTTCTTCCCTTTCACATGCAGCAGTCTCTGGATGTCATAACTGTTGGTCTCTATGTGTTTCATTCCTGATGCCACCCCACCCTTCTTATAGCTGTAGGAGACAGAGAGGTAAGTAGGCTATAAAATACATTTCTCTTGGTTTTATTACAGTGTAATGTCTGTAATGCGTGCACAATATACATTGTTTTTAGTGACGTTGAAATAAGAGCTTTTGCTCAATAATCAAATCTGTATGGGTGGGTACACTAATCACCATTGATAACTATGATGCTTTGCCCAACCTACACCCACAGAAGAATTACCCACAGTGCCTCAGAATAAGATCAGAATAGGAATACTGAACAGAGTATAACGATGAGATTGTTTGATTTCTCCCCGTCTCTGTCTATATATATTTTATGTACAGTGCCTTGCAAAAGTATTCATCCCCCTTGGCGTTTTTCCTATTTTGTTGCATTACAACCTGTAATTTAAATGGATATTTATTTGGATTTCATGTAATGGACATACACAAAATAGTCCAAATTGGTGAAGTGAAATTTTAAGAATTACTTGTTTCAAAAATTATACAAAATAAAAAACGGAAAAGTGGTGCGTGCATATGTATTCACCCACTTTGCTGTGAAGCCCCTAATTAAGATCTGGTGCAACCAATTACCTTCAGAAGTCACATAATTAGTTAAATAAAGTCCACCTGTGTGCAATCTAAGTGTCACATGATCTCAGTATATATACACCTGTTCTGAAAGGCCCCAGAGTTTGCAACACCACTAAGCAAGGGGTACCACCAAGCAAGCGGCCCCATGAAGACCAAGGAGCTCTCCAAACAAGTCAGGGACAATGTTGTGGAGTACAGATCAGGGTTGGGTTCTAAGAAAATATCAGAAACTTTGAACATCCCACGAGCACCATTAAATCCATTTTTAAAAATGGAAAGAATATGGCACCACAACAAACCTGCCAACAGAGGGCCGCCCACCAAAGCTCATGGACCAGGCAAGGAGGGCATTAATCAGAGAGGCAACAAAGAGACCAAAGATAACCCTGAAGGAGCTGCAAAGCTTCACAGTGGAGATTGGAGTATCTGTCCATAGGACCACTTTAAGCCGTACACTCCACAGAGCTGGGCTTTATGGAAGAGTGGCCAGTTAAAGGCCATTGCTTAAAGAAAAAAATAAGCAAACATGTTTGGTGTTCGCCAAAAGGCATGTGGGAGACTCCCCAAACATATGGAAGAAGGTACTCTGGTCAGATGACTAAAATTGAGCTTTTTGGCCATCAAGGAAAATGCTGTGTCTGGCGCAAACCCAACACCTCATCACCCCGAGAACACCATCCCCAGCATCATGCTGTGGGGATGTTTTTCCATCGGCAGGGACTGGGAAACTGGTCAGAATTGAAGGAATAATGGATGGAGCTAAATACAGGGAAATTCTTGAGGGAAACCTGTTTCAGTCTTCCAGAGATTTGAGACTGGGGCGGAGGTTCACCTTCCGGCAGGACAATAACCCTAAGCATACTGCTAAAGCAACACTTGAGTGGTTTAAGTGGAAACATTTAAATGTCTTGGAATGGCCTAGTCAAAGCCCAGACGTCAATCCAATTGAGAATCTGTGGTATGACTAAAAGATTGCTATAAACCAACGGAACCCATCCAACTTGAAGGAGCTGGAGCAGTTTGCCTTGAAGAATGGTGTCACGCCCTGACCTTAGTTCCTTTTTGATGTCCCTATTTTGGTTTGGTCGGGGAGTGAGTTGGGGTGGGCATTCTATGTTGTTTTTCTATGTTTGGCCTGGTATGGTTCCTAATCAGAGGCAGCTGTCTATCGTTGTCTCTGATTGAGAACCATACTTAGGTAGCTCTTGCCCACATGGGTTTTGTGGGTAGTTGTTTCCTGTTTTGTGTTGTGTCACCTTTCAGGACTGTTTCAATTTTCGTTGTTTCACTTGGTTATTTTGTATTTCGTGTTCAGTTATTAAATTAACATGGACACTTACCACGCTGCGTTTTGGTCTGATCTTTCCTGTTCCTCAGATGAAGATTGTTACAAATTGGCAAATATCCCAGTGGCTAGATGTGCCAAGCTTATAGAGACATAACTTGATGGTGCACACCTATTGGGGTATGTTTTTTTGTCTTATTTGTCATTTGTTTCACAAGAAGAAATATTTTGCATCTTCAAAGTGGTAGGCATGTTGTGTAAGTCAAATGATACAAACCCCCCAAAAAAATCTATTTTAATTCCAGGTTGCAAGGCAACAAAATAGGAAAAAATCCAAGGGCGGTGAATACTTTCACAAGCCACTGTATGTACTTACATGACCCCTTGTTTGAAGTATCCCCGGAAGGCATCCGACTCATGGTTCTGGGCCTCGCGGTGCTGGATGGGCCCTGATCCCAGGAACTCATCCAGCTGGATGGTGTAGACTGCGGCCGCACCCTGTTCATCCTGACTGGACTGGGAGCCGATCCAGTAGTGGATGTCATAGGAGAGAGAGCTACCCACTTTCTGGGTCTGAGATAGACAGGGGGAGATAGAGATCAATATGCCCCCCTAGACACAACTACAACAAAACAACCAACATAAACAGGTCACAACTCCTGCAGCTCTGTTTCACGCTGGGTCTGTACATAGTCAATGATAGGCTTCGAGGGAACTACATCTCTTGGCAGTAATACTGCAGACCACTTTATCACTGACCTTAACTCAGAGTTTCTCAGAGTGTTCACAGTTAGCCCACTGACACCCCTATCAGATCACAGCAAAATCACAATCTACTTGAAGAGAACAATACTCAACCATGAGGCATCGAAGCCGAAAAAACTGCATGCTATTGAGAAATGCTATCGATGGAAGGAGGGTAGTGTAGATACCTACCAAAAAACAATTGGCCAAAAACAAAGCCAATCACCCCTAGAGAACTTCCTGGACAAAATGTTTCCCTGCAATAGTGAAGGTGTAAACTTAGAAGTAGGAAGCCTGAACAATATATTTGACCTATCAGCTAACATATCACATTTTAATTCAGGCAGAAAACTAACCTCAATGAGACATGGTTTAATGAAGAGCTATCTATTCAAAATTGAGATGTATGGATAAACCACTTCTCCAACCGCTTCAGCAATATAAACAGTTCTAACATTAAAAAAAAAAAACAGTTTTCACTTTGTCATTATGGGGTATTGTATGTAGATTGATGAGAGAAAAATCCAATTTAATACATTCTAGAATAAGGCAAAGAATAAGAGCATAAATCAGCTATTAAAAGACTACCAGAACCCACTGGATTCTCCAATTACATTGGATGAGCTACCGGACAAATTACAAACCCTCCAACCTGAAAAGGCCTGTGTTGTTCATGGTATACTAAACAAAATGATAAAATATACAGACCACAAATTCAAATGGGCTATTCTTAAACTCTCCAACATTATTCTTAGGTCTGGCGTATTCCCCAATATTTGGAACCCAAGTCTGATCACCACAAGCCACAAAAGTGGAGACAAATTTCACCCCAATAATTACTGTGGAATCTGTGTCAACAGCAATCACAGAAAAATCCTCTGCAGTATCAACAGCAGACACCAACATTTCCTCAGTGAAAACAATGTCCTGAGCAAATGTCAAATTGGCTTCTTACCAAAAAAACATACGACAGACCACGTACACAATGCATTCGGAAAGTAATCAGACTCCTTGACTTTTCCACATTTTGTTACCTTACAAATCTACATACAATACCCCATAATGACAAAGTGAAAACAGGTTTTTTGAAATGTTAGAAATGTTAAAACAGAAATATCTTATTAACATAAGTATTCAGACCCTTTGCTATGAGACACCTGTGGTAAATTCAATTCCTTCGACCTCATGGCTTGGTTTTTGCTCTGACATGCACTGTAAACTGTGGAACCTTATATAGGACAGGTGTGTGCCTTTCCAAATAATTTCCAATCAATTGAATTTACCACAGGTGGACTCCAATCAAGTTGTAGAAACATCTCATAGATGATCAATGGAAACAGGATACACCTAAACTGAATTTCGAGTCTCATAGCAAAGGGTCTGAATACTTACGTTATTTACATATCTGTTGTTTTTGTAAATACATTTGCAAACATTTCTAAAAAAAAAACGATTTTTCATTTTCATTAGGAGGCATGTGAAAGTTGAGCTCCTGGCCTAAACACATTGGGTAACGGGTGTCGTCGTCGGATGAGGAGGAATCGGACCAAAGCGCAGCGTAGTGAGTGTTCATTACTTTTATTGAACTGAACACATAAACAGAAATAACAAAGTGAATACACGAAACCGAAACAGTCCTGTCATGTGAAGAACACTAAACAGAAAAAAAACCTACAAAACATAGGTGGGAAAAAGCTACCTAAGTATGTTTCCCAATCAGAGACAATGATAGTCAGCTGTTCCTGATTGAGAACCATACCCGGCCAAAACAAAGAAATACAAAACATAGAATGCCCACCCAAATCACACCCTGACCAAACCAAAATAGAGACATAAAAAGCTCTCTAAGGTCAGGGCGTGACACATTGCTTGACTTCGGCCAGAGCAGTACATAGCGCCATACCGGCACTTCAAAGTTTAGGGGAACTGCGTACCACCTCCTCTATAAAACAAAGTAGTCTATCGCTGGGCCCAGATTCACACACAGGCAAAAAATGATTGATCGAAGTGGAATGAAGGCGAGATCTGCATTGAATAGCAATGTAGAGTGGGCATTCATTTCCTGATTCCGTTTTGTTCAAGTTTACTTGCTGCTAGTCTGTGAATCTGTGCGTAACAGTAAACTGTTTGAAAGTGCGCATATTGAAAATGTGCCAGCCTGAATGCTGTTCCAAGTTGTCAAATTAGGGATTGTAAGGTCATGAAAAATCATGGAAATTAGTTGAATAATTTTTGTTATGTAATTCATAAAGGCACATTTTTAAATGGGAATGACCCTTCAGTGCCTGTCTGTGTGTGCTGTTTGTGTGCCAGTGCGCGTGGGCCGTTGCCTGAGGAAGAGCGCGACATTTCAGCAGAAGGTATAAAATAATTACAGACAAGACTAACTAGATAGCCAATTCAAAACATAATTTCTACAAGTTATCTTGCTATAGCTAACTAAGCATTAATGTCGTTGTCACATTTCCACCACCACTGTAGAGCCTAAATAAATCTGCAATGTTGGAAAGTTGGGATTCCCCTCTACTAGACAGTAGCCATAATTGCGACAATGTTAAAAAATATTCGAAGAATAGTCTAATTGACAAATAACATGCTGTGCATAGATCTCCCCCAAAACATGAATATTATAGCCTTATATATAAATATGTCTAGTTAGATACCTGGCTTTGAAGTAGCTTACTTTATCCATTTGATCCCTGATTCATTGAATGAGGGAATCATTTTATAAAGACAAAATAATTTTGTTGTAATGTTGCAATATTTTATATCAAGGGTGGTAACCATCCTCCAGGTTAGCTACTGAGTGTGCAGGCTTTTGTTCAAGCCCTGGTCTAACCACATAGTAGTCAAAACAGGAGCTGCTCAACAGGGTAGACTTGGGTGTTTCAGGGCTGGATCAATAGCCAAGCCTCCTTACACAGGAGCTCTTCAGATTGAGGGTTGACCACATGTTGACAACATGTGACAACTGGAGTTCTACTTAGTTGAAGGTTAAGTGCCTTGATCAAGGGCACAATGGCAGGAGATGGTAAGTCTACATGGGATCAGACACAACAGCCTGTCAGTGTCAATAATGCTTGCTTTTCATGTACGCTATAATAATAGTCATGAAAACGTGGTTAAAAATCTTGGAGAAGTAATGGAAAATTTGTATAAACCATTAACAGTGAATAATCAGGTCTCTGTAGCATAATGTAAGTTGTGAATTTTGGTGAGCATAGTCTAATGAACCAACTTGGAAAAAGACAGCTCCTGCACTTCTTTCATCCCAAGTCAAGCATTACTTAAACATCAACACCACAGGTAACTTCCACAAGGCTGTGAACGATCTAAGAGACAAGGCAAGAAGGGCTTTCTACGCCATCAAAAGGAACATAAAATTTGACATCCCAATTAGAGTCTGGATAAAAAATACTTGAATCAGTTATAGAACCCATTGTTCTCTGGTTGTGAGGTCTAGGAGTCCACTCACCAACCAAGAATTCACAAAATTTGAAAAAAACACCCAATTTAGACGCTGCATGCAGAATTCTGCAAAAATATATTTTGTGTACAACGCAAAACTCAGAATAATGCATGCAGAGCAGAATTAGGGCTATATCCGGTAGTTATCCAAATCCAGAATAGAGGTGTTATATTGTACAACCACCTAAAACAAACCGATGCCCAAACATTCCACCACAAAGCCCTCACATACAGAGAGATGAACCTAGAGAAGAGTCCCCTCAGCCAGCTGGTTCTGGGGCTCTGTTCACAAACACAAACAGACCCCACAGAGCTCAGGACAGCAACACAATCAGACAACCAAATTATGAGAAAGCAAAAAGAGAACTATTTGACAAACTGGAAATTAATTAACCAAAAAACAGCCAATTGGAATGCTATCTGGCCCTAAACAGAGAGTAGACAGTGGCAGAATACCTGACCTCTGTGACTGACCCAAAATTAAAGAACATCCTTGACTATGTACAGGCTCAGTGAGCATAGCCTTGCTATTGAGAGAGTCCGCCATAGCTCCATAGCTCTCGAGAGAAGACATGCTATGTGCACATTGGCCGCAAAATGTGGAGGAAACTGAGCTGAACTTCCTGTCAAATGCATGACCCCATTAGAGATACATATTTCTCACAGATCACACAGACCCACAAAGAATTTGAAAACAAATAAAACATTATTAAACTCCCATATTTATTTGGCAAAATACCACAACGTGCAATCGCAGCAGCAAGATGTGTGGCCCGTAGCCATGAGAAAAGGGCAACCAGTGGAGCAGAAACAACACTGTAAATACCACCAACACTTATCTGTTTATTTATCTTCCCTACTATTCCTACTACAACTATTTGCACATTGCTAAAACACTGTACATAGTTGATAATATTACACTTAAAATGTCTTTATCATTTTGAAACCTTTGTGAGTGCAATGTTTACTGTTAATTTCTAATAATTGTTTGTTGATGTTTTGTGTCTTCTCACTTTTGTTTATTGTTTACTTCCCTTGCTTTGTCAATGTAAACATGTTTCCCATGTAAATAAAGCCCCATTGAATTGAGAGAGCGAGAGAAATAGATCCAGTGCCGTTAGAAAGTATTTACACCACTTGACTCTTTCCACATTTTGTTGTGTTACAACCTGAAACTAAAATGGATTAAATTGAGATTTTGTGTCACTGGCCTACACACAATACCCCATAATGTTAAAGTTGAATTATGTTTTTACTAAAATGTCTTCAACCCCTTTGTTATTGCAAGTCACATAATATATTGCATGGACTTACTCTATGTGCAATAATGGTGTTTAACATGATTTGTACCCCACACATACGATTATCTGTAAGGTCCCTCAGTCGAGCAGTGAATTTCAAACACAGATTCAACCACAAAGACCAGGGAGGTTTTCCAATGTCTCGCAAAGAAGGACACCTATTGGTAGATGGGTAAAAATACAAAAAACAAACATTGAATATCCCTTTGAGCATGGTGAAGTTATTAATGACACTTTGGATGGTGTATCTAGTCACTAAAAATATACAGGCGTCATTCCTAACTTAGTTGCCGGAGAGGAAGGAAACCACTCAGGGATTTCACCACTAGCCAATTGTGACAGTTACAGAGTTTAATGGCTGTGATAGGAGAAAACTGAGGATGGATCAACAACATTGTACACAACACTAACCTAAATGACAGAGTGAAGTAGGCCTGTACAGAATAAAAAAATATTCCATAACATGCATCCTGTTTGCAGGCCCCAAAACATTTGGCAAAGAAATTAACTTTATATCCTGAATACAAAGTGTTATGTTTGGGGCAAATCCAACATATGACTGAGTACCACTCTTCATATTTTCAAGCATGGTGCTGGCTGCATCATGTTATGGGTGTGCTTGTCATCTGCAAGGACTAGGAAGATTTTTTTAGGATAAAAATAAACAGAATAGAACTAAGCACAGGCAAAATCCTAGACTAACCCAGAAAGACTCACAGATTCTAACATGTATTGACTCAGGGGGTTGAATAGTTATGTAATCAAGATAATGTATATTAGTATTTTATTTTTCATGAATTTTTTGGGGACCAATATTATAATTTTTATGTAGATCATTGACAAAAAAATGACCATTAAATCCATTTTAATCCCACCTTGTAACACAACAACATGTGGAAAAAGTCATGGGTGTGAATACTTTCTGAAGGCACTGTAGATAGATTAACAGAGCGACAGATAGGGAGAGGGTGGAGATAGAAAGAGATAAAAAGCATGGAGGGAGATTGAAAGAAGAGGAGGTAGAGGCGGACAGACAAACAAACAAACCGACAGAGATAGAAAGAGGAAACATCACAAAGAGCATTTTGTGACTCACAGGCCTTCAAACCAGGACCAATGGTATATAGCCGTTAGCAAGCAAATACTGTCACCACTATGATAATCATGCAAAACAGACTCCAAAGCAAACACACTGATTCCCTCCAGGGCATTAATTAACATGCAGTGCCTAGTGAAAGTCTACACACCCTATGTACAGTCTTCACATTTTGCTGCCTTAAAATTCTATCTAAATATTGATTAAATGTGTGTGTGGGGGGATGGGGGTTCCCTACAGATCAACACAACATTTTCAAAGTTTAAAGGAAGACAAATATGTCTGGATTGCGTATGTTTTCACAACCCAGAGTTAAGAAATCCCATAGGGCGGCGCACAATTGGCCCAGCGTTGTCTGGGTTTGGACTGGGTAGGCCGTCATTGTAAATAAGAATGCGTTCTTAACTGACTTGCCTAGTCAATATGTGGTTAAATAATAAAAAAATATAAAAAAATCTTGGTGGAAGCACCTTTGGCAGCCATTACAGCTGTGAATCATTTAGAAAATGATTCTACCAACATATAGGGCAACATATCCATTGTTTTTGTCAAAATTGCTCAATCACATTACATTTGGTTGTGAATCATTGATGGACTGCAATATTCAAACCTTGTTTCAGATTTTTCAAGGAGATTTAAGTCAGGACTGAGACTGGACCATTCAGGAACACTCAACACCACTTTGAAAGCCATTCTGGTGTGTCTTTGGCATTAACATTGGTGTAATTGTCTTGCTGTAAAATAAAACTCTATCCCAGGGTATTCAGAAGGCTGAGGCTGGTTTTCCTCTAACCTTTTACCTGGGCTTTGCTATTTTCATATTTATTTTGATCCTGACAAACTCCTCAGTTCCTGCCGATGACAAGCATACATATAACATGATGCTGCCACTACAATACTTGAAAATAGTGAGGGTTTCCCTCTGTAATGTATTGGATTTGACCCAAACCTGTAGTTTTTTTATTTAATGTATTCACTGTGTTGTCTTGCAGTATTGCTTAACATCCTTGTTGGAAACAGAATGGATGATTTGGAGTGGATGTTTTACTTTATCACACAGGCTAGTTTGGAGTGAATGCAATGTTGTGGATCCCTCTGTATTTTCAAGGATTGTGGTGACAGCATCATGTTATGGGTATGCTTGTCACTGGCAGGGACTGGGGAGTTTGCCAGGGTCAAAATAAATATGAACGGAGCAAATCCCAGGTAAAAAGTTGAGAGGAAAACCTACCGTAGTCTTCTGAAAACCTAACCTTGGGATAGGGTTTTATATTTCCGCAGGACAATTACACAAATGTTTATGTAAAGACATCAGAATGGCATACTAAGAGGAGTTGAGTGTTCTTGAATGGTCCAGTCTCAATCCCGATTTAAATCTATTTAAAAAATCTGAGACAAGGATTAAATATTGCTTTCCATCAATAATTCCCAAGCAAATTTACTGAGCTTGACCAGTTTTGACAAAAATTATGGATATATGTTACGCTAAGAGTTGTGCAAAGTTGGTAAAATCATATTGAAAACTATTCACAGCTGTAATGGCTGCCAAAGATGCTTTCACCAAGTATTAACTCTAGCGTGTGAAGACATGCGCATTCAAGAAATCTTAGGGTTTTTTGTGTTAATTTGGAAATTATTCTATAGCTTTCTTTCACTTTGAAAATGTGGAGTAGGCCTGCCGAGTGGCGCAGTGGTCTAAGGCACTGCATTGCAGTGCTAAAGGCGTCACTACAGATCTGGGTTCAATCCCGGGCTGTGTTGCAGCCAGCCGTGACCGGGAGACCCATGAGGCAGGGCACAATTGGCCCAGCGTTGTCCAGGTTAGGGGAGGGTTTGGCCGGCCGGGATGTATTTGTCCCATCGCGCTGTAGCGACTCCCGTGGTGGGTCGGGCACTTGCACGCTGACACGGTTGCCAGTTGGACAGTGTTTTCTCCGACACGTTGTTACGGCTGGCTTCCGGCTTAAGCGAGCAGTGTGTCAAAAAGAAGGGCGGCTTGGCAGGGTCGTGTTTCGGAGGATGTGTGGCTCTCGACCTTCGCCTCTCCCGAGTTGGGAGTTGAAGTGATGAGACAAGACTGGATCTACCAATTGGATATCACAAAAAAAGGGTAAAAAGTACCACAAAATTTTTTGGGAGAAGTTGTGTATATCTGTAGAGGGGAAAAAACTATTGAATCCCTTTTAGATTACATTTTAAGACAGACAAATGTGAAGAGGGGTGTGTAGACTTTCACTAGGCACTGCAAATCATAACTCCCTCATTCAACAAATGAATGTGCTGACATGACATCCCTGATGAGTATCATGGCCCCGAGACTCACAGAGAGTAGGATGTAGCAGTCGCCCTCGTAGAAGTTTCCATGTGATTTTTCAGGGACCTGCACCAGCTCCATTTTCTGTGAGGACAAAGAAATGCAGACGTCTGTCTTTTTCACAACTTACTTTGTGAAATCCACACCCTGATCATTTTCAAAGAATACACTGACTGACAGCTGCCTTACCTCGATTCGCCAGATTATAATCCCAGGATTGTGGGATACTGCTCTGAATGTGTACTCCATGTTTCTCAGATACAGGCAATCTCAATCTATGAGGGAAAGTTCCTTGGACCTGATTTTTGGACCCTGGAAGAAGGAGTATTTCTGTAACCACTGAACCAAATTGCATTATCTGACACAGGAGGTTATTGAGATGGATATTAAAAATGACTTCAATATCAATTTCAGGATTTATGGAGTTTTACTGCAGAACGAATGTATTTGCATCAAAAAATGGGTGTTGTCGGAAGAAGATGGAGAAGCATTCAAAAGCACTGCGTTGCCATTGACATCCATTACTATACATTAGATTCAGTCAATGTCACAAAGTCCACAACATACTGTATCTTACTGTTCTGATGGTCAAAGCTGTGTATGCCTATATCGATCCAGCTATAAAACATCCTGATTATCTTCTCTCAATACATACCATGAAACTCAGAAATCACAGAGGGCAGATATGATCAAGTCAAACAGTACCTGGAGTTGCTGTTGCAGAGGTAGAAGAGAAGGGTGTCCAGCTAGAAAGTTACTTGCTTGATTGTAGGAATAAGTGTCTCTGTGTGTGTCTGGATGGTTCTTCTGTTGACTCAAGGTTGGACACAGCAGTACATCCCCAGGAGAGTACCAGAGGATTTAGGATTGTCACTGGAGCATCAAAGCATCCTTCTTCTCCTCTTCCTCCTCCTGGCCCTTGGACCCTGGGAGATTTGACTGAGTTTGCATGTTCCAGGACCTCTCCTATCGCTCCATCCAATCGCTGATTCGAGAAAAGGAAAGATACACAAATCAGCAGGGAAATGAGAGAGCAGACACGACTCATATTCAAAAGACCACGGGCTTAAAGGACACATTAGTGACAGTGGAGGTGGGAGGGAAGGGGGGGAGAGGAGGTGGAGAAAGAAAGGGAGGGAGGGGGAGTAATAAATAACCCTCCCTTTGCCAGGAAATGCATCTGGCTGTATGAGGAAGGAAGCCACAGAGCTATAGATGTTTTGATAAATGATGCACTGCACAATGGACTATTGATGCTGTAATGCAGCTGCTGCCTATAATGACTAGGCATTAGAAGGTCCTTCCCAGTAGAAGGTATACTGTAGGAGAGGTCCTAAGAGTCATACCTAGTAGAGGCCTATACTGTAGGAGAGGTCCTAAGAGTCATACCTAGTAGAGGCCTATACTGTAGGAGAGGTCCTAAGAGTCATACCTAGTAGAGGCCTATACTGTCGGAGAGGTCCTAAGAGCCATCTCCAGTAGAGGCCTATACCTTAGGAGCGGTCCTGAGGGCCATCTCCTGTAGAGGCCTATACTGTAGGAGAGGTCCTAAGAGTCATCTCCAGTAGAGGCCTATACTGTAGGAGAGGTTCTAAGAGCCATCCCCAGTACTGGCCTATACTGTAGGAGAGGTCCTGAGAGCCATCTCCTGTAGAGGCCTATAATGTAGGAGAGGTCCTAAGAGCCATCTCCAGTAGAGGCCTATACTGTAGGAGAGGTCCTAAGAGCCATCCCCAGTACTGGCCTATACTGTAGGAGAGGTCCTAAGAGCCATCTCCTGTAGAGGCCTATACTGTAGGAGAGGTCCTGAGAGCCATCCCCGGTAGAGGCCTATACTGTAGGATTGGTCCTAAGAGCCATCTCCTGTAGAGGCCTATAATGTAGAGGAGATCCTAAGAGCCATCTCCAGTAGAGGCCTATACTGTAGGATTGGTCCTAAGAGCCATCCCCAGTAGAGGCCTATACTGTAGGAGAGGTCCTGAGAGCCATCTCCAGTAGAGGCCTATACTGTAGGAGAGGTCCTAAGAGCCATCTCCTGTAGAGGCCTATACTGTAGGAGAGGTCCTAAGAGCCATCTCCTGTAGAGGCCTATACTGTAGGAGAGGTCCTAAGAGCAATCTCCAGTAGAGGCCTATCTGTAGGAGAGGTCCTGAGAGCCATCCCCAGTACTGGCCTATACTGTAGGAGAGGTCCTGAGAGCCATCTCCAGTAGAGACCTATACTGTAGGAGAGGTCCTAAAAGCCATCTCCAGTAGAGGCCTATACTGTAGGAGAGGTCCTAAGAGCCATCTCCAGTAGAGGCCTATACTGTAGGAGAGGTCCTGAGAGCCATCTCCAGTAGAGGCCTATACTGTAGGAGAGGTCCTAAGAGCCATCTCCAGTAGAGGCCTATACTGTGGGAGGGGTCCTGAGAGCAATCTCCAGTAGAGGCCAATACTGTGGAAAGGTCCTGAGAGCCATCTCCAGTAGAGACCTATACTGTAGGAAAGGTCCTAAGATCCATCTCCAGTAGAGGCCTATACTGTAGGAGAGGTCCTAAGAGCCATCTCCAGTAGAGGCCTATACTGTGGAAGAGGTCCTGAGAGCCATCTCCAGTAGAGGCCAATACTGTGGAGAGGTCCTGAGAGCCATCTCCAGTAGAGGCCAATACTGTGGAGAGGTCCTAAGAGCCATCTCCAGTAGAGGCCAATACTGTGGAGAGGTCCTGAGAGCCATCTCAAGTAGAGGCCAATACTGTGGAGAGGTCCTGAGAGCCATCTCCAGTAGAGGCCAATACTGTGGAGAGAATCTCACATGATGGCACAGAGCTACGTGACACTCACTTTACACTGATTATGTTTCAAATGGCGTTATTGATTTTTAGAATGCTCTCACTGGATGTCCTTAGAACCAAATCTAGCTGCACTCTAGAAGTACAGGTAACTGCCAAAATAAAGGAAAAATCTAAATAATTAAGTGTACACTGAGTGCACAAAACATTAGGAACACCTTAATATTGAGTTGCACCCCCTTTTGCCATCACAACGGACTCGATTCGTCAGGACATGGACTCTACAAGGTGTCAAAAGCGTTTCACAGGGATGCTGGCCCATGTTGACTCCAATGCTTCCCACAGTTATGTCAAGATGGCTGGATGTCCTTTGACCATTCTTGATACACACAACAAACTTTCGTCTTGACCATTCATCCTCTGAATGGCACATATACACAATCCATGTCTCAGTTGTCTCAAGGCTTAACAAGGCTCCCTTCATCTACACTGATTGAAGTGGATTTAGCAAGTGACATAAAGAAGGGATCACAGCTTTCACCTGGAGTCACCTGTTCAGTCTATATCATGGAAAGAGCTGTTTTGTACACTCAGGGTATTTTAATAGGGCGTTGGGGCACCACGAGCCAGAACAGCTTCAATGCACCGTGGTATAGAGTCTAAAGGTGTCTGGAACTCTGTCGGAGGGATGATGCACCATTCTTCCATGAGAAATTCCCTAATTTGGTGACTTGTTGATTGTGGTGGAAAACACTCTCAGGCACCACTCCAGAATCTCCCATACGTGTTCAATTGGGTTGAGATCTGATGACTGAGACAGCCATGGCATATGGTTCACATCGTTTTCATGATCATCAAACCATTCAGTGACCGCTCATGCCCTGTGGTTGGGGCATTGTGATCCAATGGGGGCATAGCTATGGTAGCCAACATAGTGGCCTGTATAGCATTTTTATACATGACCCTAAGCATGATGGGATGTTAATTGCTTAATTAACTCAGGAACCACACCTGTGTGGAATTCCCTACTTTCAATATACTTTGTATCACTCATTTACTCAAGTGTTTCCATTATTTTGGCAGTTAACTGTAGCTTTCCATGAAATCTGATGGTTCATGCCAGACATACATACCCACTGGGCAAAAACTGGTTGAATACACGTTGTTTCCACAACATTTCAACAACAACAAAATATATTTTGATGACATTGAATAAATGTGGAAAACTGATTGGATTTGAAAAAAGTAAAAGGTAATTGAATGTCTTATTTTATTCACCCAACTTTTAACCTAAATCCAATGACATGGTGAATTTTTTTGTTGGTTTCACGTTAGTTGACAACTCAACCAAATGTAAATCAAAACTAGACGTTTAACTGACGTCTGTGCCCAGTGGGGAGGCAGTCTGGAAGGTTTGTTCAAGAACTCAAAAGTGCATTTCCCTGAGACATAAACTGAACAAGTTCCACAGACATGTGACTAACAGAAATGGAATAATGTGTCCCTGAACAAAGGGGGGGTCAAAAGTAACAGTCAGTCTCTGGTGTGTCCACCAGCTGGATTAAGTACTGCAGTGCATCTCCTCCTCATGGACTGCACCAGATTTGCCAGTTCTTGCTGTGAGATGTTACCCCACTCTTCCACCAAGGCACCTGCAAGTTCCTGGACATTTCTGGGGGGAATGGCCCTAGCCCTCACCCTCCGATCCAACAGGTCCCAGACGTGCTCAATGGGATTGAGATCCGGGCTCTTCGCTGGCCATGGCAGAACACTGATAATCCTGTTTTGCAGGAAATCACGCACAGAACGAGCAGTATGGCTGGTGGCATTGTCATGCTGGAGGGTCATGTTAGGATGAGCCTGCAGGAAGGGTACCAGATGAGGGAGGATGATGACTTCCCTGTAACGCACAGCGTTGAGATTGCCTGCAATGACAACAAGCTCAGTCCGATGATGCTGTGACACACCGCCCCAGACCATGACGGGCCCTCCACCTCCAAATCGATCCTGCTCCAGAGTACAGGCCTCGGTGTAAAGCTCATTCCTTCGACAATAAACGCAAATCCAACCATCACCCCTGGTGAGACAAAATCATGACTTGTCAGTGAAGAGCACTTTTTGCCAGTCTTGTCTGGTCCAGCGACGGTGGGTTTGTGGCATAGGCAACGTTGTTGCCGGTGATGTCTGGTGAGGACCTGCATTTACAACAGGCCTCAGTCCAGCCTCTCTCAGTCTATTGCAGACAGTCTGAGCACTGATGGAGGGATTGTGCATTCCTGGTGTAACTCAGGCAGTTGTTGTTGCCATTCTGTACCTGTCCCGCAGGTGTGATGTTCGGATGTTCCGGTCCTGTGCAGGTGTTGTTACACGTGGTCTGCCGCTGCGAGGACGATCAGCTGTCCGTCCTGTCTCCCTGTAATGCTGTCTTAGGCGTCTCACAGTACGAAAATGGAAATTTATTGCCCTGGCAACATCTGTAGTCCTCATGACTCCTTGCAGCATGCCTAAGGCACATTCTCACAGATGAGCAGGGACCCTAGGCATCCTTCTTTTGGTGTTTTTCAGAGTCCGTAGAAAGGCCTCTTTAGTGTCCTAAGTTTTCATAACTGTGACCTTAATTGCCTACCGTCTGTAAACTGTTAGTGTCTTAACGACCGTTCCACAGGTGCATGTTCATTAATTGTTTATGGTTAATTGAACAAGCATGAGAAACAGTGTTTAAACCCTTTACAATGAAGATCTGTGAAGTTATTTGGATTTTTAACAAATTATCTTTGAAAGACAGGATCGTGTAAAAGGAACGTTTCTGTTTTTGCTGAGTTTATTTTGTACAGAGCTTCATAATGTTGAATCTGGTCACAGTTTGTGACTATTATACTACCTCACCCTTGATGAAAACAAATTCAGAGGAACATGGAACAACTACAAGCGATCTGTTCTCAGGGAAACCCCTGCAGAATGGAAATAATGTAAGATTAGTGAAACATAAAAGGATTAGTTAACAACCCAGAGAAGGAGCTACATTTCCTCATGCTGACCTCTGTGATTGGACAATCCTATGTGATCAGAATGACCCACTTTCATTATATAAGCCCCGCATCTGCCCTAGCTATTGCCAAAGATTGTTATATTGACAAGATAGTCAAGTGACTGCTCTCTAACAATGGAAATATGTCAATCACATTTACTTATAAAGCCCTTTATACATCAGCAGTTGTTGCAAATTGCTTAAACAGAAACCGAGCCTAAAACCCCAGAGAGCAAGCAATACATGTCCTCAAAGATGAAGGCAGGCGAGATCAGGTCTGACCATTCTAGCCAATGAGAGGACATATACGTGCTTCAACAACAGGGCATAGAGATAGATAAGAGGACTCATCTTTGTATCTGTGCCATTATAGCGTCTGTGACAGCCTCAATGGCGCTGCCCGTGCTATCTTTTTCATTGGCTGATTGACTTCGAAATCTTTGGAATCCACACCCAGATGACTACTTTAAAATGGCAAAGTCCATGCTAAATGGGTTATATCATGAGTCCTCTAACTTCATGATAAAGGGCACAACTGCAGAAATGCCACGTACGTCCACTTATATCATTGCATTTGTAACAACCTAACCATTCATTACGAAACTTATATTAAATCAAATAAGCCTCAAGTAACAAATTAGCAATTGTATTTTTTGTTTACCAAATTTGACATTCATTGACCTCCATACAAAAATTCCTCACTTCGTAGGCTTATTTAAGTGGACAGAGTTTAGGAGGACTAAAACCTCTCGCGTCACCACTCCCTCTCTGCTATTGCCCAAAATGTGACATGGCCACTGATTCTTAATTAACACAAGTTCATCACATATTATGATGTCATAATGTAATGAATGTCCCTACATGCCGTGGTTGCGTCCCAAATGAAACCCTATTTACTACATAGTGCACTACTTCTGACCACTGCCACTACGGGTCATAGTCAAAAAAAGTGCACTATATAGGGAAAACAGTGCTATTTGGGATGTCCCCTCTGAATTTGACTTTGATTCAACCATATTGTTTGTGGAATGCAAATCTGTGTGATTAGGAATAATTCCTAATTATGATTAGGAAATCTGTGTGATTAGGAATTTGCTGCTCTCTGGAGATGTGGACACAAATGCACTACAGTAGACACACATGCACTAATCAATGTTTTATTCCATCTTTGAAAAACAACTTTCAGAATTGCTAGTTTAACAAAAAAGCCCAAATATAATGCAGGAGTCTTACGTTTGTTTGATAAAATAGCTGTAAAAACAGTATTTTTAACTCCAGACGTGCACGAGAGTAATGTTTTATAATTTTTTTGCATTATACTGTATGTATTACTGCATAGTTTCTACACAAAATTTGAAGTTTGTTCATTGTACACAACCTGACCAAACCCCACAATCAATCCAACAGAATCCAGTTAACAAAAAACTAAAATGGAGAAATGATTTTATCCAGACAGAAATCTCATCCATTAGAAGAATAATAGACTGGTCACCATCACAATCTATCCAATAGATTGATCAGTATATACATAAAAACAACGCTGCATCAATCGATTGTACCCTCGGACTCATGTCTCATTTTGTTCCGATTGTTTGGCATCTAAGAATCCATACAGAAAGTAAGCCAACTGAACACTGAAAATAGATCTCCATATTTTGTAATGGCCAAAATATTTTAAATTGGAATAATTCATTTCCAAAACAAAAGACCACCGAAAGCTTTTTAGAGCTACATTTGTATCCATTCTTTGCTTTTAATATTTCAAAAATATTGTGACTTTGTATACATATGGCTTTCATATAAAAAAAATTATAATAATTACAAAGAATTCTCTTGATAAGTCACCAAAACCTTTTTTTAATTTTTATTTTTACAGATGGACTGTTTAGGACAATCTATTTCAAATACATTTCTCTCCAGTTCTTTACATTCTTTCTTTCCAGGACTTTGAGAAAATAAAAACTGTTGTATGAGTGAGATAAAATAATAGTATGATAATTATCCTACCATCATTCAGATGCTTAGAAGATTATGAAGTGATCATGAAATCTTGTATTTCTCACAAACAGTAAACTATATTTGAATCAAACACAGGACATGTCTGATGTCGTTTTGGTTGAGGGCCATAAGCATGCCCTTCATGGGCGTTACATATTAACTCGCAATCAGGGATGAACGTTTACTCCTTCCGAAACAGTGATCCAAAACATTACTAATTAGGGTTCGACACGTCACCTCTGATGTGAATGTCAAGATAAGTCATTTCATGTCAGCAGACATTATGACTGAATATACCAGGTATCATGTGTGGGCCTCTAACCTAATTACAATTACTGACAATTAAGTGATGCATGTTTAAAGCAACAAGACTGGTTCTTTCAACTAGAAGAAAGGAAAGTGAAGCAGAAAACACTTTAATTGAAATTTGTGAATATTTGGTTCCCCCTCCAACCCACCCACCCACCTCCACAAAATAAAAAAAGTGTTGAGCTTTCGTAAAAATGAATGTCTAACCCCACTTTACCTTTAGTGTTTCAGACATAACAATAAGACAGTCAGGTCATGCTCTGTGCACCTCTACCACATCCCACCACCAGAAGAGACAACTTAACATCCCATACAGAACTACTATATAGGGAATAGAGTGCTATTTGGGACACAGCCAGAGATTAAAATGCTTACAAATATCTAAAGAACAGAAACTATAGATTGGGAGACATGGAGTAGGCCTAAACGGACATATTTCTCTGACAGTATGGGTGTGGGGTCCACAACATCATAACACACGGCCCCTTCTTTCAATCCAAATGAAACAGCGGAGTAGGATTACTTGGTAAAGAGTTTTATGGATACTCAATTTCAGCCAAATACGAGACAGGGTAACAGTTATAAAAATGTAAAATAAAAAAATGGGGATGAAGACCCTTCGTGCTTTATTCCAAAGCTTCTATTGCAGAAAGAAACCTTAGGCACTTCATAGTGTAATAGTATGAGAAGGCGCTTTATCTTGTGAATAAAACCACAAAACAAATCTCTTTGGGGTGCAGTGACTAGTCTGGCTTGGGCATGTCTATGTGTGCTAAATTACAACTTGAGCAGTAGAACATCTTTTGCTAAATCCATCCAGTTTATGGCACCACAAAACCGCTGCCACCCCACAATGTGTACAACACCTGAGATATGGCAGTGAGTACCGTAGACCTTCTAGAACAACAGGCAATAACGCAAAGATAATTTATCAGACATACTTTTAAGTCTCAGTAATGTAGAAACATCTCACCAAAAATATAATACATTTTTAAATAATGACTTGGCAAAGTATGAGAAAGGGCTAAAGGTGGGGGCTAAACTAGTGTGCATTGTGTTCACTCTTAGCAGCTTATACAAGTCCCCCAAGCTAACCAAATAATATGGCACCCAGAAGGCTTGACACAAAATGTGAATCATTTTAAAACAAGGCCTTGGTTTATCCACTATGGCATCCTTTGAAGACTAAATACCAGCATAGAATCACTCCAAATTTGCAACACGAAGTCTCAATCAGTCTGTTCATTTAAATGTTTTTTTTTGCGTGTGCTAAAATTTGAGGTGAATCAGCTCAAGTATACTGTACCTGATATAGCTCAGGGTGAATCAGCATAGAGGCAGGGTTTGTTACACCACTGCATTTACACAATGGGTGTGACCCCTTGGATTGTAATGATCCCTATTGGCTGAGGATATCTTCAGCAAATGAGAATGGAGAATTTCATGTAACTACAACATACAGAGGCTGTTAATGTATGGCTGTTCTTCCTCAACATCCCAGACATTACAAAATTCATAATCTGTACTTCTAACCAACATATCCAACATTTAAAAGACATCTTAAAAATGTATAGAAAAGCGTAAAGATTGAAAAAGAACAACCATTTTCTACAAGGAACAAAGCTTTTTTTCCTTCTTTAAAAACACAACAAAAAAGATAATTATTTTGTTCTTATACAGAAGGCACAAAGATGGAGATCCCTTGCTCCCCATGTAAGGTCTGGTCAAATGAGGTCATATCATCCTATGTACTGTAATGTCTAGTTATGTCATGACGGCCTTGGATCAGAAAGACCACTTGTTCAACTTTCAAAATGAATTTCCTGAAGTAATCAATCCATTCAGGACAGAAAAGTCCTTAAAAACAGCCTTTATATAGGCAGTTGTACTAAGAAATTGAAATTAAATCACTATGTGGATTTAGCAGTTTCCTTGCAATGCTTTAGAGTCCTTCGTCAACGTGTTTATACTGAGATTATTGTCGAAGCAGAGAGGTGATGTGCAGAGTCCATTGTTTTGTGTCACAATTAGTGCTATAAAATCAAAGTCTTGTTTTTGGAGAAACAAAGACCTGGCCAGTCAGTGTGAATGATTGGATTAATAGTATGTGTTTGAGTTCCGATTTTAAAATGAGAAAAGAGTGAGCCACTTCGCATTGTGTTTGTTGGATTGTTTCCAGAACAGATTTGCAGCACCAGCTAACATACTGAGGAGGAAGAGGACAGTAGGAGCGGTGGACAGCCGTCCAAACACACAGTTCAGGGGCCAAACAAACACACCGCCGAGTGTGTCTAGGATACTAACACAGCACACAGAGTGCGTGTATGTAAGTAAGGTTTTGTTTTTTTCCGTCGGTTGATGGGTGTGGTCTGGCTGAGAGGGGGAGGCTCTGGCTTGTCAGAGGGGGCGTGTTGTGTCAGGGGGCTCGTAGCTGCTGCAGCTTGGCATAGACGTCGTCCGCCTCACTCAGCTCCTCAAAGACGGGTAGGAGGCTCAGCAGCTCAGTGTCCTCCAGGTCGTCAAACCAGGACACCACAGGCACCTGAGGACAAACAATCAGAATAAAACATTTACATTTTAGAGAAGGCTATTAATGAAGGAAAGACCCTTTCCTGCCACTCTGCAGTTGGGAAACATTGATTTCCACAGTTTAGACAAAACACACATTCATAAAATAAAATTGGCATCATCAAATAGCTTAAAACAGGGAGATCACCTCAGTGATTCAACATTGGGACAGGACAGTAAGTCCTATGGAGTAAGCTCAGTGAAAGATTGGGCTAGGCAGCAACACTCACAGCATTCTCAGGATGGAAGATGTAGGAGGCAGGGGAGTTGTCCAGGATAAGGGTCTTGTTGAGCTGGCGGCCCAGGCGGCTCAGGTCCTTGACGTAGCAGCCCTGGTGGAACACACAGGACTCCCGAAAGAGACGCGTCCCGAACACACCACACTGATCCAGCAGGTCTGTCACTGGGTCTGCATACTGCAGGGGAGACGGAGGAAGGAGAGAAGAGAAAGAGGACAGGACATAAAGATAGAAACAGAAAGGTAGAGCCAGGTATAGATGTAAGACAGAGAGTAGTGTGTAAGGGGAGAGTGGTATGTTGGGTGGTAGACGACTGAACATAGCTGGAATTGCAACTTTTTCTAACAGGCATATATCACCACCACCAGGGGGAGCAAATTGAATAAATACCAGTTAATTCTCTAAATCAACAGTAAAAGCAATGTTACCTTCGCAAGACTTGCAGTGAAGAGAACACACTCAAACAGCTCTCCCATCCTCTGGAGGAACTGGTCTACATGTGGCCTCTTCAGGACATAAACCTGGGACACATCACAGCACAGCTATAAGCATCTGGCTAGGAGAATCAAGTACAGCTATCTAACAGCGACCATCTATGAACACTAGTCTATGTACTAACTGACGGAAGCAACTACACACACACACACAACTCGTCCCTAAGGACCACAGTATCTATTGATCTTCAAATCTGATCAACCTTATTTACTGGCTAGTGATAAGTCTACTCACCTTAACAAGGCTAATGTTTTGGATAATTGAAAAGGCAACAGTGGGGGGACAGAGGCTGGTGAGCACAAGTGAATCCATCTTTCATCCACTCAACAACCTGGTTCAACATTTCAGAAAATAATAGAATGTGAACATAAAAAACATAACTGAACATGAATGTTAAAATAAGGGTCAGAAATGAGGCCTGCCTCCCGGTTTGGTCTGCCTGTTCTTTCCTTCTGTGGGTTAGGGAAAGCGTGCCAGTATGTGTGGTTGTCCCAGAGGGCCATGTTGGAAGAGGTCAGCCGCCTCCTGAAACAAGTAATCGAGAATAGGCCGTGCTGGTGAGAACCAGCCTATCCTGGATTACTTGAACCAGGCTGAGGCCAGGGAGCTGTGGCCAGTGTCCCAGGATGAGGAGGCCGGAGTGGGGAGAGGGAGGCCTCACTGACCCTTGGCTTAACTGTACTATACAGCTTCAAAATCTACTATATTCATCTTGACCATGGAAGAGAACACATTTATACAACAAATGTTCCATTTACACATGACTTTTCATTTCATGTATTATTTTTTTTTAAAGTGCTACATTTAAGAAGCAGTAGCGCTACTCCAATGGGCTGCAAAGTATAAAAATAACAGGGAGTCCCTTAGCAATGTCCTTGTTATTGAAAGAAAAGCAATTTTTTTGTCCAATAAAATTGATTGGAAATACTGTGTAGACATTGTTAATGTTGTAAATGACTATTTTCAAACAGGATTTTTTAAATGTAATATCTACATAAGCATACAGAGGCCAATTATCAGCAACAATCACTCCTGTGTTAGCTAATCCAAGTTTATCATTTTAAAAATGCTAATTGATCATTAGAAAACCCTTTTGAAATTATGAAAACTGTTGTGCTGATTAAAGAAAAAATAAAACTGGCCTTCTTTAGACTAGTTGAGAATCTGGAGCATCAGCATTTGTTGGTTCGACTACAGGGTCAAAATTTTCAGTCTATTTTCAGTCTATTCTTGTTCTGAGAAATGAAGGCAATTCCATGCGAGAAATTGCCAAGAAACTGAAGATCCTGTACAACGCTGGGTACTACTCCCTTCACAGAACAGCGCAAACTGGCTCTAACCAGAATAGAAAGAGGAGTGGGAGGAGGGCCCAGTGCACAACAGAGCAAGAGGAAAAGTACATTAGAGTGTCTAGTTTGAGAAACAGACGCCTCACAAGCCCTCAACTGGCAGCTTCATTAAATAGTAACACCAGTCTCAACGTAAACAGTGAAGAGATGACTCCGGGATGCTGGCCTTCTAGGCAGAGTTCCTCAGTCCAGTGTCTGTGTAATTTTGCCCATCTTAATCTTTTCTTTTTTATTGGCCAGTCTGAGATATGGCTTTTTCTTTGCAACTCTGCGTAGAAGGCCAGCATCCCGGAGTCGACTCTTCATTGTCCTCCATTGGAACACAGGAGTGATGGTTGCTGATAATGGCCCTCTGTACGACTATGCAGATATTCCATAAATAAATCTGCCGTTTCCAGCTACAATAGTCATTTACAACATTAACAATGTCTACACTGTATTTGTGATCAATTTGAAGTTATTTTAATGGACAAATGTGCTTTTCCTTCAAAAACAAGGACATTTCTAAGTGACCCCAAACTTTTGAACAGTAGTGTGTACACACACACAATGTTTGGGCACCTATTCATTTAAGGGTTTTTCTTTATTTTTACTTTGTAGAATAATAGTGAAGACATCAAAACTATAAAATAACATGTAATAAGCAAAAAAGTGTTAAACAAATTCTTCAAAGTAGCCACCGTTTGCCTTGATGACAGCTTTGCACTCTCTTGGCATTCTCTGAACCAGCTTCAAGAGGTAGTCACCTGGAATGCATTTCAATTAACCTCTTGAACCTCTGGGGGCAGTATTTCATTTTTGGATGAAAAACGTTCCCGTTTTAAACAAGATATTTTGTCATGAAAAGATGCTCGACTATGCATATAATTGACAGCTTTGGAAAGAAAACACTCTGACGTTTCCGAAACTGCAAAGATATTGTCTGTGAATGCCACAGAACTAATGCTACAGGCGAAACCAAGATGAAATTTCATACAGGAAGTGAGCCAGATTTTTGAGGCGCTGTGTTCCAATGTCTCCTTATATGGCTGTGAATGCGCAAGGAGAGAGCCTACACTTTCTGTCGTGTCCCCAAGGTGTTTGCAGCATTGTGACGTATTTGTAGGCATATCATTGGAAAATTGACCATAAGAGACTACATTTACCAGGTGTCCGCTCGGTGTCCTCCGTCGAAACTATTGCATAATCTCCAGGTGCGTGCATGTTTCCATTTTGAACAGAGGAGAAACCAAACTGCCACGAGTGACTTATCATCGAATAGATATGTGAAAAACACCTTGAGGATTGACTCTAAACAACGTTTGCCATGTTTCTGTCGATATTATGGAGTTCATTTGGAAAAAAGTTCACGTTGTAATGACTGAATTTTCAGGGTTTTTTCTCAGCCAAACGTGAAAAAACAGAGCGATTTCTCCTACACAAATAATCTTTTTGGAAAAACTGAACATTTGCTATCTAACTGAGAGTCTCCTCATTTAAAACATCCGAAGTTCTTCAAAAAGGTAAATGATTTTATTTGAATGCTTTTCTTGTTTTTGTGAAAATGTTGCCTGCTGAATGCTAGGCTTAATGCTATGCTATCTATCAATACTCTTACACAAATGCTTGTGTAGCTATGGTTGAAAAGCATTTTTTGAAAATCTGAGATGACAGTGTTGTTAACAAAAGGCTAAGCTTGTGAGCCAATATATTTATTTCATTTCATTTGCGATTTTCATGAATAGTTAATGAGCTTGAGGCTATAATTACGCTCCCGGATACGGGATTGCTCGTCGCAACAGGTTAACAGGAGTGCCTAATTAAATTTGTGGAATTTCTATCCTTCTTAATGCATTTGAGCCAGTTGTGTTGTTACAAGGTTGGGGTGGTATACAGAAGATAGCCCTATTTGGTAAAAGACCAAAGGTCAGTCAACACGTGCAGTCGCAAAAACCATCAAGCGCTATGATGAAATTGGCTCTCATAAGGACTGTCACAAGAAAGGAAGACCCAGAGTTACCTCTGCAGCAGAGAATAAGTTCATGAGAGTTACAGTGGGGCAAAAAAGTATTTAGTCAGCCACCAATTGTGCAAGTTCTCCCACTTAAAAAGATGAGGCCTGTAATTTTCATCATAGGTACACTATCACAGACAAAATGAGATTTTTTTTTTCTTCCAGAAAATCACATTGTAGGATTTTTAATGAATTAATTAGCAAATTATGGTGGAAAATAAGTATTTGGTCACCTACAAACAAGCAAGATTTCTGGCTCTCACAGACCTGTAACTTCTTCTTTAAGAGGCTCCTCTGTCCTCCACTCGTTACCTGTATTAATGGCACCTGTTTGAACTTGTTATCAGTATAAAAGACACCTGTCCACAACCTCAAACAGTCACACTCCAAACTCCACTATGGCCAAGACCAAAGAGCTGCCAAAGGACACCAGAAACAAAATTGTAGACCTGCACCAGGCTGGGAAGACTGAATCTGCAATAGGTAAGCAGCTTGGTTTGAAGAAATCAACTGTGGGAGCAAATATTAGGAAAGAAATACAAGACCACTGATAATCTCCCTCGATCTGGGGCTCCACGCAAGAGCTCACCCCGTGGGGTCAAAATGATCACAAGAACGGTGAGCAAAAAGCTTACCATCAGTAACACACTACGCCGCCAGGGACTCAAATCCTGCAGTACCAGACGTGTCCCCCTGCTTAAGCCAGTACATGTCCAGGCCCGTCTGAAGTTTGCTAGAGAGCATTTGGATGATCCAGAACAAGATTGGGAGAATGTCATATGGTCAGATGAAACCAAAATATAACTTTTTGGTAAAAACTCAACTTGTCGTGTTTGGAGGACAAAGAATACTGAGTTGCATCCAAAGAACACCATACCTACTGTGAAGCATGGGGGTGGAAACATCATGCTTTGGGGCTGTTTTTCTGCAAAGGGACCAGGACGACTGATCCGTGTAAAGGAAAGAATGAATGGGGCCATATATCGTGAGATTTTGAGTGAAAACCTCCATCCATCAGCAAGGGCATTGAAGATGAAACGTGGCTGGGTCTTTCAGCATGACAATGATCCCAAAACACACCGCCCGGGCAAGGAGTGGCTTCGTAAGAAGCATTTCAAGGTCCTGGAGTGGCCTAGCCAGTCTCCAGATCTCAACCCCATAGAAAATCTTTGGAGGGAGTTGAAAGTCCGTGTTGCCCAGCAACAGCCCCAAAACATCACTGCTCTAGAGGAGATCTGCATGGAGGAATTGGCCAAAATACCAGCAACAGTGTGTGAAAACCTTGTGAAGACTGTCATTGCCAACAAACGGTATATAACAAAGTAGTGAGAAACTTTTGTTATTGACCAAATACTTATTTTCCACCATAATTTGCAAATAAATTCATTAAAAATCCTACAATGTGATTCTGATTTTTTTTTCTCATTTTGTCTGTCATAGTTGAAGTGCACCTATGATGAAAATTACAGGCCTCAACCTTTTCAGTGGGAGAACTTGCACAATTGGTCGCTGACTAAATACTTTTTTGCCCCCCTGTACGTACGAATGGAAAAAAAAATTACATTTTTGGTCATCAACACATACTTGAATAAATCATCTTTGGAAAACATGTAATGGAAGAACAACTTCACCAGAAAGAGTGCCATCCCAGACAGACATCCAGACCAGACAGACATCCAGACAGACAGACAGACATCCATCCATCCATCCAGACAGACAGACAGACAGACAGACAGACAGACATCCAGACAGACAGACAGACAGACAGACAGACAGACAGACAGACAGACAGACAGACAGACAGACAGACAGACAGACAGACAGACAGACAGACAGACAGACAGACAGACAGACAGACAGACAGACAGACAGACAGACAGACAGACAGACAGACAGACAGACAGACAGACAGACAGACAGACAGACAGACAGACAGACAGACAGACAGACAGACAGACAGACAGACAGACAGACAGACAGACAGACAGACAGACAGACAGACAGACAGACAGACAGACAGACAGACAGACAGACAGACAGACAGACAGACAGACAGACAGACAGACAGACAGACAGACAGACAGACAGACAGACAGACAGACAGACAGACAGACAGACAGACAGACAGACAGACAGACAGACAGACAGACAGACAGACAGACAGACAGACAGACAGACAGACAGACAGACAGACAGACAGACAGACAGACAGACAGACAGACAGACAGACAGACAGACAGACAGACAGACAGACAGACAGACAGACAGACAGACAGACAGACAGACAGACAGACAGACAGACAGACAGACAGACAGACAGACAGACAGACAGACAGACAGACAGACAGACAGACAGACAGACAGACAGACAGACAGACAGACAGACAGACAGACAGACAGACAGACAGACAGACAGACAGACAGACAGACAGACAGACAGACAGACAGACAGACAGACAGACAGACAGACAGACAGACAGACAGACAGACAGACAGACAGACAGACAGACAGACAGACAGACAGACAGACAGACAGACAGACAGACAGACAGACAGACAGACAGACAGACAGACAGACAGACAGACAGACAGACAGACAGACAGACAGACAGACAGACAGACAGACAGACAGACAGACAGACAGACAGACAGACAGACAGACAGACAGACAGACAGACAGACAGACAGACAGACAGACAGACAGACAGACAGACAGACAGACAGACAGACAGACAGACAGACAGACAGACAGACAGACAGACAGACAGACAGACAGACAGACAGACAGACAGACAGACAGACAGACAGACAGACAGACAGACAGACAGACAGACAGACAGACAGACAGACAGACAGACAGACAGACAGACAGACAGACAGACAGACAGACAGACAGACAGACAGACAGACAGACAGACAGACAGACAGACAGACAGACAGACAGACAGACAGACAGACAGACAGACAGACAGACAGACAGACAGACAGACAGACAGACAGACAGACAGACAGACAGACAGACAGACAGACAGACAGACAGACAGACAGACAGACAGACAGACAGACAGACAGACAGACAGACAGACAGACAGACAGACAGACAGACAGACAGACAGACAGACAGACAGACAGACAGACAGACAGACAGACAGACAGACAGACAGACAGACAGACAGACAGACAGACAGACAGACAGACAGACAGACAGACAGACAGACAGACAGACAGACAGACAGACAGACAGACAGACAGACAGACAGACAGACAGACAGACAGACAGACAGACAGACAGACAGACAGACAGACAGACAGACAGACATACATACATACACATGTGTGTTGATCTAAATGCCATTGTCAATTACCTGGTGTGTTGTTCCTTCAATCTCCACAGGTACAATGAAGTCAGCATTACTGATGGGCTACAGCATTAGAGGAGAAGACAGCCGTTTATCATCAGTTTTCAGATAAAATATAATCAGTTGCAGTGACACACGCAAAAGACAAACGTATAGATTAACAAAAAAAGTGAGAAATTCTGATTAAGAGATGCATCTAAAAGCATAGCAAAGTTTTAAATTAGGAAAAAACTAACACTCCAACCCTCTCAGCTAACACTCCAACCCTCTCAGCTAACACTCCAACCCTCTCAGCTAACACTCCAACCCTCTCAACTAACACTCCAACCCTCTCAACTAACACTCCAACCCTCTCAACTAACACTCCAACCCTCTCAACTAACACTCCAACCCTCTCAACTAACACTCCAACCCTCTCAACTAACACTCCCACAATCCAAATCATGCCTTGTTATGAGAAACATGGACGACACTGATTTGTCTGCCAGTGACCATTGATTTGTTGATTGAATGTGTTAACAGCATCAGCAGCTCCCGTTTCACAGCCAGTGTAAAGCGCTACCTGATCCAGCTAACAGCTGTCCATTAACACTTACAGTCTAATAGTGGGATATAGAAGTCAGACGGGACACAAACAAAGGGGACTAGCCGATCAAACGATTACAGCTTGTTGTTGCAAATGAGTAAAGTAAGAGCTATGGATCATGCTATTATATATAATCAACTGCCATGGCCTGCATAGGATCAAAACAAGATGTCTTCGAATTCTTGATATGTGGTGAGATAATAGGTCAAACTATGTTTTCCAATAGCCCTGTTTCTTATTAACAGTGTATGTATATTACCTTGAAGGAGCTGTGCACCAATGTCTCATCCAGGTCAATGACCACACAGATCTTGCCCTCATCCTGAGGGGTTACCTCGGGCAGTAGACTTGTCCCTGGAACCTGAGAGGAGCGGAACAGGGGAAGGGTAGGAAGAGAGTAGAGGATAAAGGAGTAGTAGGGGAGGAGGGTGGAGGAGTAGAGTAGTAGAGGACAGTTAGAAGAGGAGATGAGGGTAGAAGAATAGAAGAGGCGTAGAGGATGAGTAGAGGAGGATAGAAGATTAGGAGTAGACGAGGGTAGAAGATTAGAGGGTAGAAGAGTATAGGAGGAGTAGAGGATGAGTAGAGGAGGATAGAAGATTAGGGGAGTGGACGAGGGTAGAAGATTAGAGGGTAGAAGAGTATAGGATGAGTAGAGGGTGAGTAGATGAGTAGAGGAGGGTAGAAGATTAAAGGAGTAGAGGAGGGTAGAAGAGTAGAGGAGGAGTAGAGGGAGGTAGAAGAGTAGAGGAGAGAGGATGATTAAAAGGATAAAAGAGTAAATGATTAGAGGAGGAGGGTAGAGGCAGGGTAGGGTAGAGATAGGATAGATGTGGGTAGAGGCAGGATAGATGTGGGTAGAGGCAGGATAGATGTGGGTAGAGGCGGGATAGAGGCGGATAGAGGCGGGATAGAGGCAGGATAGAGGAGGGTAGAGGCAGGATAGAGGTGGGTAGAGTGACTTTTCCCCTACAATTTAAATGAAAGATGACACACCCCACACTTAAAGCTGCAATGCAGAACTTTTTGGAAGACCTGACCAAATTCACATAGAAAGGTCTGTCATTCTCATTGAAAGCATGTCTAAGAAGTGGTAGATCTGTAGTATGTGGTGATGGTACAATGATTCTCTACACAACAACTGCTTATTTTGTCACAAACTGAAATTAAGCAAACTATTCTAATTTTATCAACCAGGAAATGGCAGCGTGATTTCAGCATATTGCATCTTCAATGAAATATTCCAGAGGGAATCGATCATCTATTGACCTGGAACCTCTGGTGCGATTCTATACAGGAATCACTTTTTTCCAGTTAGGAAAACCTTTTAGTTTGAGAATGACGGGTTCAATGTGAGTTCCAGAATAATAACCAATGACCTATCTACAGTAACAAATGGGTCATCTAAATACGTTCATGTATTTGGTCCTAGTGTATATAATTAGCCCATACACATTACAATTTCAGACACGTATCCTATTGCACAATGCACACTGTCCTGTAAAAGTGAATTAACTTCCTTTTCCACCCCAGATACAATAGCTTAACTGTAACATGTCTGAAGAAAATTGATCAAAACACAGAAATATCAGTTATAATACATTGCATCATACCAAATGTGACAGTTTAATCTAAGCCCATTGTCTCTACTCCCACAAAAACCACTGATATTGTCCTTTACGTACTTGATGAAACTGGTAGCGAAGGTTTTGAAGTAGATCAAGCTAAACAGAGAGATGAAAAAGACAGTTAAAGGGAAATTTCACAATTTCTCTACTTCATATTCATCATCTCCAGTACCACCCCAACATGTGAAAATGGCATGTTTGTATTTTTGTAGTAAGAAAGTGAGGAAGATAAGTGTTTCCAATGACAACAACCAATTAGTAAGCTATGCCTACTCGTAATTGGTTAAAATCACAGATTATGTCATTGAAACAATTATCTTCCTCTCTTTCTTACTACAAAACATAGCAACGCACAATTGTCATATGATGATGGGGTGGTGCTGGAGATGAATATGCATGAACTATACTGAACAAAAATATTAAAATGCAACATGCAACAATTAAAAATAGTTTACTGAGTTACAGTTCATAAGGAATTCAGTCAATGGAAATAAATTAATAAGGCCCTATGGATTTCACATGACTGGGAATACAGATATGAATCTGCTGGTCACAGATACCTTAAAAAAAAGTAAGGGTGTGGATCAGAAAACCAGTCAGTATCTGGTGTGACCACCATTTGCCTCATGCAGCGAGACCCATCTCCTTCGCATAGAGTTGATCAGGCTGTTGATTGTGGCCTGTGGAATGTTTTCCCACTCCTCAATGGCTGTGCGAAATTGCTGGATATTGGAAGGGAACTGGAACACACGTTGTGCACGTTGATTCTGAGCATCCCAAACATGCTCAATGGGTGACATGTCTGGTGAGTATGCAGGCCATGGAAGAACTGGGACATTTTCAGCTTCCAGGAATTGTGTACAGCATGATCATGCTGAAACATGAGGTGATGGTGGCGGATGAATGGCACAACAATGGGCCTCAGGATCTCGTCATGGTGCATTCAAATTGCCATCGAATAAATGCAAGTGTGTTCATTGTCCGTAGCTTTTGCCTGCCCATACCGCTACCATGGGGCACTGTGTTCACAACGTTGACATCAACAAACCATTCGCCAACACGACGCCATACACTTGGTCTGCGGTTGTGAGATTGGTTGGAAGTACTGCCAAATTCTCTAAAATGACGCTGTAGGCGGCTTATGGTAGAGAAATTAACATTCAATTCTCTGGCAACAGCGTATGTATGTGTATATATATATATTATTTTTTTTCTCCAGCGCTGGTCCAATAAAGTTGTTTATTTTCAAACACTTTTGCATGGAATTATTACTTTCTCTTAACATATTTATCTTCAACCTAGACAGCTGCTAACACTGGACAGACTTCCTAAAAGTAAGTTAGGCTGGCTGAGTACTTTATAGAAAGACCTAGCATTAGTGTAGTAGACCAACTTCTGTCCAAGAGGTTGTGGCTAGTAATGTCATTTTATATCAGAATTGGTCTTAAGTGGCATGTCCCATTAAAAGTTTTGATTTGAGGTAAGTCATTTGAGATAAATCGGAGTAAATTGAGAATAAAGGCTGGATGGAGATTTATATAACTTCTCCCTGACTGATAAATTTGACTTTATCTTTTAGATTCTTGTCGCCTCAGCTTGTATGCTGCTGTCTTCTTAAATCTGCACTCACGTTGTTCAGGTAGTCTAGACGCACCATGTAATTACAAGACAGATGGCTAATGGGGCCTAATATGACTCTGATTCATGATGGATCTATTAATGTAATTAACCGGCTAGAGTAGAGCTGACCTGATTTATACGGTACAACACTAGTATTTGGTTAAACATGGCTGTGTGCCCAATTGCACCATATTCTTGATATAGTACACTAGTTTAGACCAGGGCCCATGTGGCTCTAGTCAAAAGTAGTACACTATATTGACAATAGGATGCCATTTGGGACATGTCCCATGTCGTCATTACCCTGCAGATTAATATCTGTGATTCTCTGAATTACAGTTCCACTTGGCTTAATTACTCATGTCCCCACACCATGTTAAGATGTCTGACAGCTCATGAACATCACAATGATTTACTCAATCCCCAGTTCGAAGTATTATGGATTTAATTGGGCCAAGATAGACGTTGGCGATAAAGACAATTTAATTATTCAAATGCAAGCGCTTTCTCATAGTTGAAAGGCAGGTTTACCACCACACTTCACAGATCCACAGTATATTGATGACACTGTTTTAGTTAGCATGTTGGTGAATGGGCACAATTTAGACTTAGGCTAACAGATCAAACTCTGCCATGTGTTAAGGGATCGGACCCCTTTTTTCAATTTTTGCTTAAAATGACATACCCAAATGTAACTGCCTGTAGCTCAGGACCTGATGCAAGGATATGCATATGCTTGATACCATTTGAAAGTTAACACTTTGAAGTTTGTGGAAATGTGCAATTAGTGTAGGAGAATAACACATTAGATCTGGTAAAAGATAATACAAACAAAAAAACATGCAGTTTTTTTGAGGTCACTCTCTTTTCAATTGGTTCTCAAGTTCCTATCGCTTCCACTAGATGTCAACAGTCTTTAGAAATTGGTTGATGTTTTCCTTTGTGTAATGAAGAAGTAGGACAGTTCAGAACGAGGGTCGAGTGGAGTGTACTGTTTGTTTGAGGTGCGTGACCTGAAAGCTCGCTCCACTTGGTTTTTATCTGCTGTTGAACGCAGTTTATCCCTTCTTAAATTTGATTGATTATTTACGTTTAAAAAAATACCTAAAGTTGTATTAGGAAAGTTGTTTGAAATGTTTGGACAAAGATTACCGGTATAACTTATTAGATATTTTGTAGTCATGTTGCGCGAGTTGGAACCAGTGTTTTTCTGGATCAAACGCGCCACATAAATGGACATTTTGGATATATAACGACGGAATTAATCGAACAAAAGGACAATTTGTGATGTTTATGGGACATATTGGAGTGCCAACAGAAGAAGCTCGTCAAAGGTAAGGCATGAATTATATTGTTATTTCTGAGTTTCAGGTCGCGCCTGGTAGGTTGAATTATGATCGTCTGTGTTTGTTTGATGGGGTGCTGTCCTCAGATAATAGCATGGTTTGCTTTCACCGTAAAGCCTTTTTGAAATCTGACACGTTGGCTGGATTAACAACAAGTGTAGCTTTAATTTGATGTATTGCATGTGTGATTTCATGAAAGTTAAATATTTATAGTAATTTAATTTGAATTTGACGCTCTGCCATTTCACCAATGTTGTCAAACCATCCCTAAGAATTAAGCTCTAAATGAAAAATGTCCGGTCCATGTATGTATGCATAGTATCGAGGAAGAGGCAAAACGAGATATTTCACTTTTGCCAAAATCTGTCCAAAATAAGCCTAATACGTTTCTATGGGCTTATTTTGTGCCTAAACTTGTCGCCTGCCTTCCCACCTTGGGCCGACTCCCGTTGTTAGGGCGGAAACATAAGCATCTTGTCATTATATACATATCTCTAATAGTGTTCTCTGTCGGTCGGGTCATTTAACTGTTTTATTAAATGTAACTGTTTGTTGACCGCTTAATGAGGGTCTGTTAGTCATTTGCATCCCTAATTTATATTTTTGTTCAGTGAATATTACTATATAAAAAGATAGTTCTCCATCAAAGTGGAAAATAAACAATCATAGTGAATTTCAGCTAACTACTCAGCAAACACATTGTGTAACTGTTTTACTGTCATTCTATTCATAATTTTAAAGGAATTATCTACAGCCACTTTACTACTTGATTTCCCCATTGCAGGTCATAGTTTCAATGCTAATGTAGAATCAGCAACAGTGCTGGTCTAACCCTGCCACATGGAATTATTACGTTGTCTTAACCTGCATTCTTTCGACCTATGAAGCTCTGAACCACTGGAGTGGCTAGCTGACTGACGGTTGTGTTACCTTGTCGATCGTCCCATTGTCCTCAGGAGGGAGTAGAGTATCCTGGGCAGGGGGTGGAGGCTGAGGGGCATCCTGTGCTCGGAGGCAACAGAAAAGCGCTTTGAAGATATTCCGGCTCCGAGGCTTCTTTGGGGAAGATTGGTTCACCTGGCCTAGGGAGAGAATGAACAAATTAATATTAACACATGGAGAAATGTGTAAATAAACTCATGGAAGGAGAAACCCCATATGGGCCATCCCAAACCTAGACTAATAAGAGATAGTGTTGTTATATGGGATTAAAGGACAAATATGTAACCCCCTACAACCTTGCCCCTAAACAGACATCTCTAGGACTACATTGATTTGCACTCGTGAGTCTTCCAGTCAATCTCAAATCAGTAACAAACACCCACAACACGTAGGCCTACAATAACGGACACCTCTAATTGGTACCAATCCTTTTGTCACCCTTTCTAATAACCAGTATAACCTTAGGGCTGGTTTCCCAGACACAGATTGAGCCTAGTCCTGGACTAAAAAGTTATTTCAATTAAGATTCTCCAATTAGCATGTTTTTTAGTCCAGGACTACGACAAATCTGTGTCCAGGAAACCACCCTGGCCATAATGTGCCTTCCGTATCCCTCTCTAGAGGAGAATCCTGTTTCCACTAGAATAGATCCATCAGGCCTGGTCTTTACCAGGGCTAATAGATCAGAGCAGAAAGGAAACTGATCCTGCTCTCTGTATGGGTCTATTTCGGCATAGCCACAGTTCACCGGGCCTGATAGAAGAGGAGGGAGTCGGCTCCATTTACACACTCAGGCATCAGAGGCATGAGAAGATATAAAAAGACAGACACTGACTCCCAAAAAGCACCCTATAGCCTATGTAGTGCACTATGGGACCTGGTCAAAAGGTAGAGCACTAAATAGGGAATAGGGGGCCATTTGGGACAAACAGACTCAAGAGGAGGCTACAGTCAACAAGCGCTGACAAACATATAAAAGGTGTAATATGTAGAAATCGCTCTGCCATTTCCTGGTTGCTAAAATTCTAAGTTTGCCTTATTTCAGTTGGTGACAAAAAAAGCAATGCATAGTGAAGAGGATAATTGTACCATCTAAACTGCTGTGAAATGTATTGTCAATAAATAAAAATATTGTATTTTAAGCTGTTTGAAGTTTGTGTACAAAACTAAAGGTGGCAAAACTAAACCAGAAGCATAGAAATAGCGCACATAGAACAGATCTACGGCTTCTTAGACTTGCTTTCAATGAGAATGACATCTATAACTCACATTTCTATGTGAATTTGGTCAGGTCACCCAAAAAGTTATATTGCAGCTTTAATGACAGTTAATGTATTTTATTAGACAAATGTCGACATTGCTATTAATAGTAACTACCAGGCGGTAGGGTTAGGCAGTATCCAGATTTTTATATCCTCATACCATCCTTCTCTCATGTCGGGATTTACGGTATTAACGGCTTAGTACAAGGGTTACCAAAAAAACTAAGACCATTGGGCATCTTTTACCAGAATGCTAACAAAATTAGCACAAATAATAACGAATTTCTATGTAGGCTGCTAGCTACATAAGCTAACAGGTGCAAACTAAAATAAACAAATTTCAAAGACAGGCAATCCAGCTAACAAAGGAATACATGTATAGGTAGGAGCTACAGAATGTCATTTTAGTTGAGTTTGGACATTTACAAGCGAATGTGAACGAGAGATTGTGGAAATTGACAAAGTTTTAAAGCATGCTTTTCTGAAGGAAGAACAGTAGTGTGTACACACTGTGTGGAGTCTGGGGGTTCTTAGGGCAAAGGCCCTGCCAGCTCAGCTCCCAGCTCCGAGAAGAAGGGGGAGGAGCAGAGCAGAGAAAAATCCCAAGGAAATCAAGCTGCAGTGGCAGCTGTACAGATCAAAGCCCTTTGGATGCGTTAAGTCTCAAACACGGCAGAAAGCTAACAGTATGATGCCCTTACTAATTCAGCCATTTAATTAAATAACTAGCAAGTTAAACTTAGGGGTCACAAATGCAGAATTCTTTGTTTTTTTTACACAGGAAATAAAATCTTAAAACGCTACAGAAATATCTTGATGCATTTTGTAAACGCAGATCTAAAATGCTTCTTATTGGAATTTCTGATTGGAATCAAACTCATTTTGTGCTTCAGTTGCACTTCCCCACTCACATGAGAATTCACAAACAAGCACTCCATCAGCAGACAGCACCCTGCAAAAAAACACTTAATATACACTGCTCAAAAAAATAAAGGGAACACTTAAACAACACAATGTAACTCCAAGTCAATCACACTTCTGTGAAATCAAACTGTCCACTTAGGAAGCAACACTGATTGACAATAGATTTCACATGCTGTTGTGCAAATGGAATAGACAACAGGTAGAAATTATAGGCAATTAGCAAGACACCCCCAAAAAAGGAGTGGTTCTGCAGGTGGTGACCACAGACCACTTCTCAGTTCCTATGCTTACAGGCTGATGCTTTGGTCACTTTTGAATGCTGGCGGTGCTTTCACTCTAGTGGTAGCATGAGACGGAGTCTACAACCCACACAAGTGGCTCAGGCAGTGCAGCTCATCCAGGATGGCACATCAATGCGAGCTGTGGCAAGAAGGTTTTCTGTGTCTGTCAGCGTAGTGTCCCGAGCATGGAGGCACTACCAGGAGACAGACCAGCACATCAGGAGTCGTGGAGGAGGCTGTAGGAGGGCAATAACCCAGCAGCAGGACCGCTACCTCCACCTTTGTGCAATGCCACAAATGTGCATACGTCTGCTCAAATGGTCAGAAACAGACTCCATGAGGCTGGTATGAGGGCCCGACGTCCACAGGTGGGGGTTGTGCTTACAGCCCAAAACCGTGCAGGACGTTTGGCATTTGCCAGAGAACACCAAGATTGGCAAATTCGCCACTGGCGCCCTGTGCAATTCACAGATGAAAGCAGGTTCACACTGAGCACATGTGACAGACGTGACAGTCTGGAGACGCCGTGGAGAACGTTCTGCTGCCTGCAACATCCTCCAGCATGACCGGTTTGGCGGTGGGTCAGTCATGGTGTGTCGTGACATTTCTTTGGGGGGGCCGCACAGCCCTCCATGTGCTCGCCAGAGGTAGCCTGACTGCCATTAGGTACCGAGATGAGATCCTCAGACCCCTTATGAGACCATATGCTGGTGCGGTTGGCCCTGGGTTCCTCCTAATGCAAGACCTCATGTGGCTGGAGTGTGTCAGCAGTTCCTGCAAGAGGAAGGCATTGATGCTATGGACTGGCCCACCCGTTCCCCAGACCTGAATCCAATTGAGCACATCTGGGACATCATGTCTCGCTCCATCCACCAACGCCACGTTGCACCACAGACTGTACAGGAGTTGGCGGATGCTTTAGTTCAGGTCTGGGAGGAGATCCCTCAGGAGACCATCCGCCACCTCATCAGGAGCATGCCCAGGCATTGTAGGGAGGTCATACAGGCACGTGGAGGCCACACACTACTGAGCCTCATTTTGACTTGTTTTAAGGACATTACATCAAAGTTAGATCAGCCTGTAGTGTAGTTTTCCACTTTAATTATGAGTGTGACTCCAAATCCAGACCTCCATGGGTTGATAAATTTGATTTCCATTGATAATTTGTGTGATTTTGTTGTCAGCACATTCAACTATGTAAAGAAAAAAGTATTTAATAAGAATATTTCATTCATTCAGATCTAGGATGTGTTATTTTAGTGTCCCCTTTATTTTTTTGAGCAGTGTATAAAACACAACAACCCTTGTCACTACATAGCTGGACTCAACTGATCCCGCTTTCTCTGGTTGTGCCATTTACAAACAAACAGGTCTTTGGAACTACAGTAAGCTTCATAATGTAAAGTAACAGGTGAAATGAAGAACGTGATCTGCTTTATCTCCTAACGTATTGAACAAGTTGACTGCAGGTACTTACTTAAAGTAGCTACAAATATTAAAACGTATTGAAAAACCTTCGCATGGCTATTTCCATACCTGGTATACCGCCCAAGCCTACCAGAAGGTGTAAGAGGAAATCCCCCCAAAATTGTCAGACTCCAGCCACCCAAGCCAGACTGTTCTCTCTGATACAGCATGGCAGGTGGTACCAGTGCACCAAGTCTGGAACCAACAGGACCCTGAACAGCTTCTACCCCCAAACCATAAGACTTTAAAACAAGACTGCTAAATAGCTAATCAAATAGCTACCTGATCTTTTGCACAAAGTATTACACTGACACCTCAACACACTACATATGCACACACACATACACTGACACCACACACCCCCACTTTCACACTCACCACATACATTGCTGCTACTGTCTATCTATCCTGTTGCCTAGTCACTACAGTACATAGCTACCTCAATTACCTCTGCACATTGACTCAGAACTGGTACTCCCTGTATATAGCCATGATATTTTTACTAATTATTTTTATTTGTTATTCATTGTGTATTTATTCCTTGTCACCATTTGTATTTTATCTTAAACTCTGCATTGTTGGAAAAGGACCCTTAAGTAAGCATTTCACCTTTAGTCTACAAAGCATGTGACAAATAATTCGATTTTGATTTGTTTTACTCTGCACCAAAAACAGGCTAGAATTGAAGAAGTTGTTGAGTATGCCAGCTCTCTGAGCGCAGCTACTAAAGTTAGGAGAAGAGATAAAGAGATGAGTAATTTGTCATTCAAATATATTTAACATGCTCCCTCCTGGATGAGGTGAACACGTGTGTACACACACTTTGATGTGAATGCCAAGCAGTTTGAGAATAGTGTTAAATGATTACTGAAGTTTCAATAGGCCACATGGTTGGTATGAATGTAAACAGTGCGGGTGTGGTGTGAGGGAGGCAGTGGGGAGTCACAGCGAGGCGCTACTAGCCACTATCTTAATTGAAGACTACAATCTTGTTGCTTGCCCTCATTACGCATGTCATGTTTCTCTAAGTGGAACACTTAAGTGGAACATTTCAACACTTAGAGATAGTAAGCACATGAAGCATGGAAATGTAGACTAAACCTATTAGATAGGCTATTATAAAATAGGATAGATCCACCTGAAACAGGAGGTAGTTGATTTTAAACTCATGTCTGTGTAGTATTCTTTAGCCTACATATCACTCCCACGTTGTGATACAAATTCAGTTAATACTTTCCCCGTCCTTTATTGTAACCGTTTTCTGTTCTCTGCCCAGTTCAGGTTAAAGATGCTACACCTAGAATTTCTCACAATCCCGCTCCCCACACAAACCTAGGTTAATTGCAATACTAGCCTGCATTCAAAACAACCCCCCCCCCTGCATCCCATTTATACTTAACATTGCAGACTCACGCTTGAGCCTTTTACTTTCAGTTTTTGTCCACCAGCTTCAGCTGTGAAAACTATATTTTTTGTAATTGAAAATATATTTCACAGCGATTTAGATACAAGGGTTCCCTACACTATTCAGTGCTTGTTTTCTCAGATTAAGCTAACTGAAATTGAGCAAACAGTGTAGAATTGGAGCAACCAGGAAATTACATAGCAATTTCTACATTGGTGCTTGACCCAATTTCCACTAGATAACACAGACAAGGTCAAAACAAGAGGTCGACCGATTATGATTTTTCAACGCCGATACCGATTATTGGAGGACCAAAAAAAGCAGATACCGATTAAATCGGACAATTTTTATTTATAATAATGACAATTACAACAATACTGAATTAGCACTTATTTTAACTTAATATAATACATCAATAAAAATCCATTTAGCCTCAAAGAAATAATGAAACATGTTCAATTTGTTTTTAATAATGCAAAAACAAAGTGTTGGAGAAGTTAAAGTGCAATATGTGCCATGTAAAAAAGCTAACGTTTGAGTTCCTTGCTCAGAACATGAGAACATATGAAAGTTGGTGGTTCCTTTTAACATGAGACTTCAATATTCCAAGGTAAGAGGTTTTAGGTTGTAATTAATATAGTATTTATAGGACTATTTCTCTCTATACCATTTGTATTTCATATACCTTTGACTATTGGATGTTCTTATAGGCACTATAGTATTGCCAGTGTAACAGTATAGCTCCGTTTCTCTCCTCGCCCCTACCTGGGCTCGAACCAGGAACACATCGACAACAGCCACACTCGAAGAAGCGTTACCCATCGCTCCACAAAAGCCATGGCCCATGCATTGCAAGGGGAATACCTACTCCAAGTCTCAGAGCGAGTGACGTTTGAAATGCTATTAGCATGCACCCCGCTAACTAGCTAGCCATCTCACATCGGTTACACCAGCCATTAGGCAGATAGGCTTGAAGTCATAAACAGCGCTGTGCTTGCGAAGAGCTGCTGGCAAAACGCACGAAAGTGCTGTTTGAATGAATGCTTACGAGCCTGCTGCTGCCTACCATCGCTCAGTCAGACTGCTCTATCAAATCAGACTTAATTATAACATAACACACCGAAATACGAGCCTTTGGTCATTAATATGGTCAAATCCGGAAACTATAATTTCGAAAACAAAACGTCTATTATTTCAGTGAAATACGGAACCGTTTGGTATTTTATCTAACGGGTGGCATCCCTAAGTTTAAATATTCTTGTTACATTGCACAACCTTCAATGTTGTCATAATTACGTAAAATTCTGGCAAATTAGTTCGCAATGAACCAGGCTGCCCAAACTGTTGCATATACCCTGACTCTGCGTGCAATGAATGCAAGAGAAGTGACACAATTTCACCTGGTTAATATTGCCTGCTAACCTGTATTTCTTTTAGCTAAATATGCAGGTTTAAAAATATATACTTCTGTGTATTGATTTTAAGAAATGCATTGGCGTTTATGGTTAGGTACTGCCGTCCAACGATTGTGCTTTTTTCGCAAATGCTCTTGTTAAATCATCCCCCGGTGTTGCATCGATTATATGCAGCGCAGGACACCCTAGATAAACTAGTAATATCATCATCCATGTGTAGTTATAACAAGTTATTATGATTGATTGATTTGTTTTTTATAAGATAAGTTTAATGCTAGCTAGCAACTTACCTTGGCTTTTACTGCAGTCGCGTAACAGGCAGTCTCCTTGTGGAGTGCAATGAGAGGCAGGTGGTTATTGCGTTGGACTAGTTAACTGTAAGGTTGCAAGATTGGAACCCCCGAGCTGACAAGGTGAAAATCTGTCATTCTGCCCCTGAACAAGGCAGTTAACCCACCGTTCCTAGGCCATCATTGAAAATAAGAATGTGTTCTTAACTGACTTGCCTAGTTAAATAAAGGTATTTTTACAAATGAAAAAAATTGGCAAAAATCGGCACCCAAAAATACCAATTTCCGATTGTTATGAAAACCTGAAATCGGCCCTAATTAAATCGGCCATTCCGATTAATCGGTCGACCTCTAGTCAAAACAGCTTTCCCATTTTGCCCAAATTAGTTGGCAAATATCACAGCCAATCACAACACTGGCAGGAAAGTAACACTGAAACACAATCATTCCACTATTACTGCAGATATATTATGGACATTTTCTGAAATTACAATGTTACAATTATTTTTTAAATCCTGTGTAGCATCTTTTAAGGCCTGCTTCACACTCAGTGTCTGAGATCCCCCTCGTAACTTATATCATACTTTTGGACAGCAGGCCTAGCCTATCAGTAGATTTGGATTTCCCAACTAAACTCATCAACCCAGTTTTATCCAACATGTTCTCAACTACAGGCATGAAGCTGCTGCAAAGTACACTTCCTGTTCTACACTGGAACTGGGTTCAACTTCACAACTGAAACTCATCCTACTGTCACTGTCCTGTCTGTTCCCTACAGTGCACATGACTACTGACAATGCTGTCATAAGCATGTTGTCTCCAATCTTACCTTTTCATAACAGCCTTTTCATTACCTTTCCATAGTGTTTGAGAATGTTGAATGGATACTTTTACAGCCATGAGTGACAAATAAAGCTTTCAAGTAGGGCTAGGCGATATATCAAATTAATTAAAATGTATGTTTTTGCAAGGTATTCCAAATGCCTATATAGCAAGAATGCCCAAAACACATTTTTTATTTTTATTTTTTATTTATGTCTGCATATTCTCATGTTGTCTTTTTGGTCTGGTCTCCTTTGCTCCATTCTGTGCATTCTCTCTGACAAGCGGTTTTAACTCGGTTTGGTCCAACAGAAAATCGGTCATATGGACACTGAAAGACATTATTTTACTGTAATAGAGGAGTAGTTAACCATTCTAACGATACCCTGTGTCTCAACTCCTCAAATGGCGTACAGAGCAGACTACTAAAACAGGAGTATCAATGAAAATTGATTCTGGAAAATTCATGCTCAGTTTGTCGCTAGCGGTCTAGTCTGTTTTATAAATGTGCAACAAGCATAAAACAATTATATGGAATTGGCAACTCGTTCGCATTCTGAGAAATAAGGTAGACCACTTGATTTCAGCTTCTGAACAAAGTGAAGAGGCTAGCATGCTGTTCAAAAAGTTGGAGACGGACAGAAGGATGTGCTCATAACAACTCAACTGTTCTACCTTGTTAGCTAGCACATAGATCCAAGTTGGCTAAACTTGAAATATAAAGATTAGCTGGCACATGGGCTTGTGCTTATGAGATTGTTTAGGAGACCTGGGTTAATTTTCTATAATGTCTGCTACAAAAAAGTAAATGTGCATTATGAATGGTTCAGGTTAAATGTACAACAAAAATGGCATTTTCAAAGACAGATTTTAAAGCCACATCAGTGAATATTGTAAAAAGCAGGTTAAACAGTCTTTATAATTAAAGTATTATTAGAAGGCTTATATGTAAAGCCTAGGTATAATTTCACAAGCCCTGAATTCATTAGACGATTGCTGACGGTTTGAAAGGCAGTGTATTTTACCCTTAATTGTACAACAAAGCTTATTTAGAGCTTTTTATCCTGATAGATAGCTAGCTCGAAACCAGTAAAAGCATTCCAACAAAAACAGTGATCATGATGACCTCAGACCAAACATGGGAAGTTAGCACGGTACTGTGATTGTCTCTCATCGCAAACTGAAAACAAGTCTGTCACCCAGAATGCTTCACACAGAGGAATCATATCATTCCACACAGCCTTGTCTTGAAGTGCAACTAACCCCCTAAGCCATACCCCAATAACAGAAGTCAAGGAATTTACTCCGACATTTCTTATCCCCCCCTGCTCAACATGCCATCCTCCAATGTAGCATCGTGGTATGCCTACATTGCTAAGAAACAAACTTCCCCCTCTTTGCCTGTGAGATGTAGGCCTATCTGTGCAGGACAACAAAGGAAGGACAGTTGACGAGAACATCCACCCACCCACAAGAGCTCAAGACAATCTGAAAAACAAACATGGAGTTTCCCATGTGGACCAGGCAGGGCCTTTAATCCAGTTCAGAGACAGAGCATAAAAAAAAAACACAATGCCTTCATATCAGCTGCACCAACTCATTCCAGGCTTTTGAATGTTTATCCTTGTCTTATGGGGTCCTAAAGACAGTGTAGTTGCATGGTGGTATGTCTGTGTTATACTTTTAACATATGGGTAGGATAGTGGGTAGGGGTGAAGTTATCTAAAATGAACAAACATGCTTATCATATACAGCCATCATGACCATCTTTCCTGTCTGTGGCATTAACCAGACCTTATGTTGACTGTCTGTAATTGCTTAGCAAAATTAACAACAAAAGTTTTGGTTTTTAAAAAAGTAGGGTGTTAGGTGACGCGACAAACAATGGACGCTATGCAGAATTCTACAAAAAACGGAACAAATCTGTTTTCACTAAATGTCAATGTGTTCGCCAAAAAATACATAAATCTGAAAAAATGTGGCACTTGTTACTCATGTCTAAAAATCTTAATACTGTATGTTATGATATTTATAGGATAAACGTAAATCAAACGTAAATCAACTGCCATGCTAAGAACATTCAAATCTGAGGGACAGCCCCTTTTGTGAAATCCGCAAAATCTGTGTGTTCATTTGCTCTTTGCGATGGGTATTCTTCAACCTAAAGTAAGATTGGTGTAACATTGTATTGCCAAAAAGTATGGGGAAAGTCATGTTGGCATATTTCACGGTAGAGGTCTGCGTGGGACTGATTTGTTCATTCTGCTATCGCTGGACCTGCAGCTTTTCATACCGCACCTGCTGGCTTTCTGTCCGACTCCCACCCTCTACCGCAAGAACTGGTCCTTAACCCAACCGCAGTCCCGCAATTTTATTTTAAGGTTATGTGAGGCAGCTTACTTGCCAGGCATGGTCCCATCAATTTTGCACCCGATATGCAATTTAAAAATGCACAAAATTAACCTAGGAAATTGGTAATTTAAAACCTGAGATTCTCACGCAGCCCATTATTAGGCTATCGAATCAATATTTATTACGCATACAAAGTAGAAAGATGACCATTTCACAAACATATTCTTATCCCAAAGTGGTCTCAAGACTCCCTGCTCCCACCCGCAGCATGACAAATGCCGACTGTGCAGCAAAGATCTCCGTCGGGTCCTGCGGAAATGCAGCCCGTTAATTTCACGAACATCTTTTGACTGAAATAAGGTAAAACTATTTCCTTTGCTTCGGTCATTCAAATATTTTGACACGAAAATGAAACAGATTCCAAATTAGTTTTGTAACTACGTTTTGAGGCATGGGTTGTCAGGGATTGGTCCAAATTAATGTCGTAACCCCCGTTTCTATGACGAGTTCTAGCTTGCTAGCTGTGTGGGAGTGCCTGACGCCGTTTGCTTAGGCAACGAGTCAGGTGAGAAGCAGCGTGGCTGTATTGTGCCAGCTGCGAATTTTGTGATTGACGATTTTATTCTTTCAATTAAAAACTAGCAGAATTCCGTGGCCACAGCCCTACAATTGATAAGAACATAGCCATACTAACCAAAAATAGAACCAACACTTTACAGGTTGGGTTTATATGTTTCTTGAGCTGAAATAAAATATACATTTTCCATATGTCCAAAAAGCTTATCTCCCTCATATTTTCGTGCTAATTTGTTACATCCCTTTTAGAGAGCATTTCTCCTTTACCAAGATAATCCATCCACCTAACAGGTGTGGCATATCAAGAAGCAGATTAAACAGCATAATCATTACACAGGTGCACCATGTGCTGGGGACAATAAAAGGCCACTAAAATGTAGTTGTCTCAGACAACCCAATGCCACAGATGTCTCAAGTTTTCAGGGAGCGTGCAGTTGGTATGCTGACTGCAGGAATGTCCACCAGAGCTGTTGACAGAGAATCGAATGTTAATTTCTCTATGTCAGTATGATCAACCGGCCTCACAACCGCAGACAATGTGTAACCAACGCCAACCCAGGACCTCCACATCAGGCTTATTCACCCTCCAGCATAGTGTATCACTAGCCACCCGGACAGCTGATGACTGTGGGTTTGCACAACCGAATACTTTCTGCACAAACTGTCAGAAACGTCTCAGGGAAGCGCATTTGCATGTTCACCAGTGTCTTGACCTGACTGCAGTTCAGAGTCATAACCAACTTCAGTGGGCAAATGCTCACCTTCGTTGGCCAATGGCACGCTGAAGAAGTGTGAAACCCGGTTTCAACTGCACCAGGCAGATGTGGGGACAAGAGGTTTGCTGATGTCAACGTTGTGAACAGAGGGCCCCGTGGTGGTGAGGTAATAATATGGGCAGGTATAAGCTACGGACAAGGAATACAATTGCATTTTATCGATGGCAATTTGAACGCAGATACCGCGACGAGCTCCTGAGGCCCACTGTCATGCCATTCATCCACCTCATGTTTCAGTATGATAATGCACACCATCATGTCGCAAGGATCTGTACACAATTCCTGAAAGCTGAAAAGGTCCTAGTTCTTCCATGGCCTGCATACTCACCAGACATGTCTCATGATTGAGCAAGTTTGGGATGCTCTGGATTGACGTGTACGACAGCGTGTTCCAGTTCCCGCCAATATCCAGCATCTTCGCACAGCCATTCAAGAGGAATGGGAGAGCATTCCACAGGCCATAATCAACAGCCTGATCAACTCTATGCGAAGGAGATGTGTGGTGCTGCATGAGGCAAATGAAACACCAGATACTGACTGGTTTTCTGATACACAACCCTACTTTTTTTTTTTTTTAAAGGTATGTGACCAACAGATGCATTTAGGTATTCCCAATCATGTGAATTCCATAGATTAGCACCTAATGGATTTATTTCAATTGATTGATTTCCTTAAATGAACTAACTCAGTAAAATCTTTTTGAAATGGTTGCGTTTATTTTTCTTCCGTGTAAATACCAGTGAATTGAAATTGTGTCCCATCTATCCTTCTCTGCAACTGGCTAGCAGGCAACTCACTGTCTCTTCTGAGCCTAGGCTAATTATTTGCTCAAAATGGTGCAGTTCATCTTATCACAGAGTAACTCATCAAAACCAAAAATAACATTACAATGTAACTCAACTCAGTTTTAGGCTTACCTTAGAAGTAAGCTGTAATTAGACTAGTAGCCTTCTATGTTACAGTTTATACTTAGTGAGAAGTGTGTGTCTGTGTTAGACTTTTCATCATTACCACACACACAGCCTGTGTTGGGGGCTGTGTGTATGCAGGTGGCACAGGGTTGGGTGTATTATTTGGCACTTTAGGTCTAATCAGTTAAGCTACTGAATACAGCCTAACAGTTACTAATTGGTCAAAATAATAATAATAATAATTATTACTTAATCCCAATTGGATGAACTCTGTTACCACCCCCTGCAAAAAAACATCTATATATTAGTATGACCAGCTTACTTTAAATGAGTGGGCTTAACATGCTGTATTTTTCAAATTCCTTACAAACTAATTACCATATTAAGTAACTAATTTGCATAAAATAGTATACAAATATTTGTATTTCTACTTCATAAATTGCTACAAACTCAGTCTTGCATAAAGATATGTTAATGACCACCCTAGCTTAAAATTAGTCATAAGTTACTGTAATACCACATTTTAATTGAATAAACTAATTTAATTTGGATCATCTGTGTTCTACATCAGCCCTGAAAATGTTATAATAATATAACCACCCTATCTTGAGACACTGAACAGAATGTGTTGAATTTAAGAATCCAGAAAGGTGATTAGGTGCCATTAATGACAAGGGATTAATGTTGACCTTTTCCAATAACTTGAAAATAAGATCTCAGCCATGGTAAATCCTATCATCAAGAAATAGTGTTCTAAGAAGCTTCTCTATAAAACATGGAATAGAAAGTAGAATACCAGAGGCAAAGTTTTATTTTGTCCCCTAACACCCTAATAAAAGGAGTCTACTTTGACAGATATTTGCATGACAGGCCATGAATGAAGACTGTAGTTACATCCATGCCAAAATAAAATTATTTATACAAACTGATATGACAAATTGCAAACAAAAGTATGCAATCTGACGGTCTGAACAAATAAAAACGATCAGGCACATTCCAGACATTACAGTACTTCCAGGCGGTCAACACTTGTTTCACAGCTTTTCAATTATACAAATATTTAAAATCTTTGGAGTATCTGGCTGACAATATAGGCTAGAATCGATGGTTTGCATAATATTAGCCAACAAGACAGTAGTTTGTAAGTTTGCGGTTAAAACAAACAAACAAAAACTATCCAGATGTTCGCTATCCCTGACTGATGTTATCGTCTGCGCATGAATAGCACTAACTCGCTACGTTCTATTATTTGACTCGCGCGCTGAATGTAAAATGGACACCCACACAGTGGCAAATCTGATTCAGTACATCCAGCAGTTGGGATATCTCCAGGCCATAACCCAAATGTCCGAAACACATTCAACAAGAACCTAAATAAAATGTTGTTCACATGACAAAACCAACTCAAACCTGTCCTTACATTAATTAATTAATTAGACTGGCGTGTAGCTATTAGCATGCTACTAGCCTAGTAGCAGCCGCTTGCTTGCTAGCTCCCAGTTGGCTAGCTAGTGTCCGAGTCAGCTTCAACAAGATTATATTTAAAAGTGATCACACCGCGCCAATAAACCCGAGGATTTACCTGTCTTGGACGGCAGTTGACTATCTTCTTTCTGCACTTGAGTGATAATAGAACTTTCCATCTAACAAATGCACAGCCCCTCAAAGTCCAATCCGTTCCCCCAATTCGCAGGTAGCTACTTTCAACATTCAGCTAGCTGGTTAGCAATTGCGTTTACCAACCCGTTGGTATCCTAAAATATTTAGATAAAAACGTTTTTTCTCGTGGCAATTGCAGCTTGCTGCCGCTATCTTTCCACGTTCAAGCTACCCAATTTATCTCGTGCATTTAACACGATGTATATTATTGTAACGCCAAGGTCCCCTCTGACAGCTAGCTAATACTAGGCAAGTCCTCGCTATTGCTCCAACATGGAGAATCCAGGATAAAAAAGCAAAACAACCGAGGGGAAATGGCAGGGGCCGGTTTCAAGTTCCCCTTACTACTGATAAACAACCCTGACGACCATAATCTCCAATAAGAAAGCGGAAAATATATTGGTCAAATAATTGATTACATTGGTCCAAAGTAAGAATAGGTGTGTCTGATTAGTAATGGATTGTTTTCGTTTATCGAATGCTTTGTTTTTTCTCTTCTGGGGATTTCAGGGGCGCCTTGAAACTGCTCGTCGTCGCGGATTGGATCTCGTAGAAGTGGGAGTACCACAGGCATTCTTCTCAACCCGCTTCGTCCTGAGCGCATTCCTGTGTGGTTTGTTCTATCTAGAACCCATTGGAACGACCCTACTCTAAACCAACCCTTACCCTAATCTTAACCATTTTAAATTCAATATTGGACGTCCCAAGGATCCCGAAATAGCAACGATTTCCTGTGTTCGCTCATAGCCTCATCAAATATACTGTATTATCGATATAGCATGCAAAACTGGTTTAATATCCTAAACTTATTTATTTAATTGCATATTTACATGCTAAATATTATTCCAAATGCTATTTATTTAAAGTAAATGTATGTATATGACGTAGTAGACCTATGTGGTTGAAACCTATTGACAAAATGATCACCAACTATCTGCAGCTACAGAGAACAAAGGAATAAATTACTACCATGTAAAACATTTGAACTAAAGACTATAAAGGCAGCATAATGTTTCGTTTTGACCATGTGCATCACCAATCTTTTGATTACAAACCACATTTTAGATTTATCATATAGGCTAAAATTAGCTACCTCTTTACATTTCAGTAATTTAGAAGAAGAGCGACTTACAGTAGTAATTTGGGTTAAGTGCCTTGCTCAAGGGCACATCAACAGATGTTTCAACTAGTCGGGTCGGCATTCGAAACAGCGACCTTTCGGTTACTAGCCCAACGCTCTTAAGCGCTACTCTACCTGCTGGCCTTTAAAGAATCCTAAAGCATAATTGAATCATTCAAACCGGGAGAGGCACGGATCACCGATGACCAGTAATTAAAAAGTATCATCAGTCATAACAGTAAAATAAAACAAAGCCTTTGCTGAGGCATTCAGAAGACCAAATGTATTTTATACATTTCTTATCAACTAGTTATCTTGCCTTTGATTGATGGCCTATATTATATTTTCAAACTAGAGTATGATTGTGGTAATGGAATAAAACATATTATAACACTTTATTTGAAAATATCTGCAAATAAACTGATTATAAACATTATGTTCATTATTATGCAATCTTAGGTACATATAAAGGTACATATAAATATAAATGAGTGTTTGAATTTGACATGAATAACTTTTTTTTAAAATAAGTAAATACGGTGCATTCAGAAAGTATTCCCCTGGACTTTTTCCATTTTTTTTTGTTTTGTTACAGCCTTATTCTAAAATGGATTAAATAAATAAAAATCCTCAATCTACACACAATACCCAATAATGACAAAGGGAAAACAGGTTGTTAGAAATTTTAGCAAATGTATTAAAATAAAAAATAGACACCTTATTTACAAAGGTATTTAGACACTTTGCTATGAGACTAGAAGTTGAGCTCAGGTACATCCTGTTTCCATTGATCATCCTTGAGATGTTTCTACAACTTGATTGGTGTCCACCTGTGGACATGATTTGGAAATGCACACACCTGTCTATATAAGGTTCCATGGTTGACAGTGCATGTCAGAGCAAAAAACAAGCCATGAGGTCAAAGGAATTGTCAATAGAGTTCCAAGACAGGATTGTGTCAAGGCACAGATCTGGGGAAGTGTCCCAAAACATTTCTGCAGCATTGAACGTCCATTCTTAAATGGAAGAAGTTTGGAACCAACAAGACTCCTCCTAGAGCTCTCCGCCCAGCCAAACTGAGTAATCAGGGGAGAAGGGCCTTGGTCAGGGAGGTGACCAAGAACCCGATGGTTACTCTTGACAGAGCTCTATAGTTACTCTGTGGAGATGAGAGAATCTTCCAGAAGAACAACCGTCTCTGAAGCACTCCACCAATCAGGCTTTTGTGGTCGAGTGGTCAGGCGGAAGCCAGTCTTCAGTAAAAGGCAAATGACAGTCCGCTTGGAGTTTGCCAAAAGGTACCTAAAGACTCTCAGACCATGAGAAACAAGATTCTCTGGTCTGATGAAACCAAGATTCAACTCTTTGGCCTGAATGCCAAGCGTCACATCTGGAGGAAACCTGGCACCATCCCTACGGTGAAGCACAGTGGTGGCAACATCATGCTGTGGGGATGTTTTTCAGCGACAGGGACTTGGGAGACTAGTCAGGATCGAGGGAAAGATGAACAGAGCAAAGTACAGAGAATCTTGATGAAACTTGCTCCAGAGCGCTCAGGACCTCAGACTGGGTCGAAGGTTCACCTTTCAACAGGAAAACGACCTTAAGCACACAGCCAAGACAACGCAGGAGCAGCTTCCTTCAGATCCTCTTGTGGTATTATGTATGCATGTAATAAGACCTCAAAGTCCAATATAATAACATGTCCTAGCTACTCAGTAGCTCACCATATAAGACGCTTCTAGCCCCTTCTAATTGGTATCTGTTGCTTTTAATAATAATTGTATTTGATTTTTGGCAGTGAAACGAGGCTACTCAGGTGAGAAAAAAAACTAACTTGTTGAAAAATATGAATATACTGTTGGAAAATGTGAAGAAAAAATAATTTTAAAAAAAGTGAATCACATTTTTATTTGGCGTACCCTCGACAGCATTGCGCGTACCACAGTTTGGAAATACCTGGTCTGGAGGATTAAGAAATGTAGAATATCTGTTATATTGGCAATCACAGAATCTTTGCAACACCACCTGCAAAACAATGCAATACCAGGCAGAAATGTAATTAATCTATAATGATGGTATGTTTGCATATGGGTATGTTGGATTTTTTTTATTTTTACTAATTGTACTAAGCGATTAAGATATTGAAAGTGTTCACCAGCTGATAAAACACAGCTGGAAAATAAATGTATCAAATTAAAACAGAAAACAACATGCATAACAGAAATGTCAGGAAAAAGTTTAAACAAACAGCAAGTAAAGAACACAGGAAGTGTGGTTTTTTATAAGATAAAAAGCTCATGAAAAAAACAGCAGTGTGAATAGGCTGCAGATAAGAGCTATACATTAATTATATGAATTTCATTGTGATATACAAACAAAATACATTGCAGCGAATAATAAATAGGCCAACATGTCTATAGTTGACACCAGGATGAAAGATGTTTTCTATATGTTGTTTCATCATGGCCTCTGAGGACTAATGTAATGGACTAAACTTTCACATGTAATGTCTCACTCTCTGACAACATACTCTTCCAACAACCTGTGCCTGATCAGCAATACAGTGTGCTGTGCATTGTGCGAGGTACTGCTTGGCCTTGAACTATAGATTAGCCTATACATTGACCTATAGGGAGAGAGACTGAAGAAAAAAACACGTGCAGGCAGGAATGAGGTAACAGGGAAACCAAAGGTTGTGATACTGGATGCCCATTGGTTGAATGTGAGGAATTTATGGAAAACCTATACAGAGGTCACGTGATCCTCAGGGTCTGGCAGGAATGAGGGGGCTGGAGAGAGGGAGACGGGATAAGCAGAGAACACCAGAACTCACAAGGGTGGGGCAGGCTGACACACATAACGAAGCTAACTAAAACAGTGGTGTAGAAATACTACACAAAATACTACACAAAGCTGTGGCAGGATGGACACATATGTGTAGTTGGCATATCAGGGTAATCGCCCACTGTACTACATGCTTCCATTTATCTCTCAACCATATCGTAGACCACAAGCTGAACTCATTTAAGACAAGAAGTGAAGGCACCTCCTGTACCATGTGATTTGCAGGAAGATGCCTGTTCCCCCTACTCCTTCCCATCTTGCCCCGCGGTGGCCTCAGCCATAGTGCCGTTTCCAGGAAAAGGGTCCTAGAAGGCAAACTGTGACGCCTGGGCTGAGCGAAACAGGGGGATATGAGAGAGGGAACAAGATAGAGAATGTGAGAGTGAGAAGAGAGAGACAGCCCACAAGAGAGGTGTAGTGAACAGAGGTGATGAAACAAGAGAAGCAAACACAATTGCCCAAATGGAGAGAAGGAAATAAAAGGCGCGAATACCCTCCCATCTTACATACCTCCCAAAACAATCTCACTGCCCAGCAGTGCAGACTGCTCACTTTGGGATAATTGGCATTTCATTGAAACAATCCATCTGTAAAGTACACAAGTCGCTGTACCCGTAAAATGGTATAGAGCAGGTATTACCCCAGGGGTACGTGCAATGCCGTCGGCGGTATGCCAAATAAAAACGTGATTCTCATTTGAAAAATATATAAACTCAGTAAAAAAAGAAACGTCCCTTTTCTGGACCCTGTCTTTCAAAGATAATTCGTAAAAATCCAAATAACTTCACAGATCTTCATTGTAAAGGGTTTAATCACTGTTTCCCATGCTTGTTCAATGAACCATAAACAATTAATGAACATGCACCTGTGGAACGGTTGTTAAGACAATAACAGCTTACAGACGGTAGGCAGTTAACTTCTTGGTGACAGGGGAGCATTATTGAGTAGCTTGGATGAATAAGGTGCCCAGAGTAAACTGCCTGCTACTCTGTCCCAGATGCTAATACAGTGGGGCAAAAAAAGTATTTAGTCAGCCACCAACTGTGCAAGTTCTCCCACTTAAAAAGATGAGAGAGGCCTGTAATTTTCATCATAGGTACACTTCAACTATGACAGACAAAATTAGAAAAAAAATCCAGAAAATCACATTGTAGGATATTTAATGAATTTATTTGCAAATTGTGATGGAAAATAAGTATTTGGTCAATAACAAAAGTTTATCTCAATACTTTATTATATACCCTTTGTTGGCAATGACAGAGGTCAAACGTTTTCTGTAAGTCTTCACAAGGTTTTCAAACACTGTTGCTGGTATTTTGGCCCATTCCTCCATGCAGATCTCCTCTAGAGCAGTGATGTTTTGGGGCTGTTGCTGGGCAACACGGACTTTTAACTCCCCCCAAAGATTTTCTATGGGGTTGAGACTGGGAACTGGCTAGGCCACTCCAGGTCCATGAAATGCTTCTTACGAAGCCACTCCTTCGTTGCCCGGGCAGTGTGTTTGGGATCATTATTATGCTGAAAGACCCAGCCACGTTTCATCTTCAATGCCCTTGCTGATGGAAGGAGGTTTTCACTCAAAATCTCACGATACATGGCCCCATTCATTCTTTCCTTTACACGGATCAGTCATCCTGGTCCCTTTGCAGAAAAACAGCCCCAAAGCATGATGTTTCCACCCCCATGATTCACAGCATTCTTTGTCCTCCAAACACGACGAGTTGAGTTTTTACCAAAAAGTTTGATTTTGGTTTCATCTGACCATATGACATTCTCCCAATCTTCTTCTGGATCATCCAAATGCTCTCTAGCAAACTTCAGACGGGCCTGGACATGTACTGGCTTAAGCAAGGGGACACGTCTGGCACTGCAGGATTTGAGTCCCTGGTGGTGTAGTGTGTTACTGATGGTAGGCTTTGTTACTTTGGTCCCAGCTCTCTGCAGGTCATTCACTAGGTCCCCCCGTGTGGTTCTGGGATTTTTGCTCACCGTTCTTGTGATCATTTTGACCCCACGGGGTGAGATCTTGCGTGGAGCCCCAGATCGAGGGAGATTATCAGTGGTCTTGTATGTCTTCCATTTCCTAATAATTGCTCCTACAGTTGATTTCTTCAAACCAAGCTGCTTACCTATTGCAGATTCAGTCTTTCCAGCCTGGTGCAGGTCTACAATTTTGTTTCTGGTGTCCTTTGACAGCTCTTTGGTCTTGGCCATAGTGGAGTTTGGAGTGTGACTGTTTGAGGTTGTGGACAGGTGTCTTTTATACTGATAACAAGTTCAAACAGGTGCCATTAATACAGGTAAAGAGTGGAGGACAGAGGAGCCTCTTAAAGAAGAAGTTACAGGTCTGTGAGAGCCAGAAATCTAGCTTGTTTGTAGGTGACCAAATACTTATTTTCCACCATAATTTGCAAATAAATTCATTAAAAATCCTACAATATGATTATCTGGAAAAAAAATCTCATTTTGTCTGTCATAGTTGAAGTGTACCTATGATGAAAATTACTGGCCTCTCTCATCTTTTTAAGTGGGAGAACTTGCACAATTGGTGGCTGACTAAATACTTCTTTGTACCACTGTATGTGCAGATTATTAGTAATATTGGATAGAAAACACTCTGAAGTTTCTAAAACTGTTTGAATGATGTCTGTGAGTATAACAGAACTCATATGGCAGGTGACAACCTGAGACAAATCCAACCAGGAAGTGGGAAATCTGAGGTTTGTAGTTTCATTTAAGTGATTGCCTATCCAATAATGCTGTGTCTATGGGAACAGATTGCACTTCCCAAGGCTTCCAGCAGATGTCAACAGTCTTTAGAAAATTGTTTGAGGCTTCTTTTGTGGAAGGGTGTCGAATAAGAGCTGTTTCAACAAGTGGACTAGGCTGAGGCCAATCAGTTGTTTACTGCGCGGTCACGCGGGCGCGCGCCGTTCCCTCTTTTTCCTCTGTAATGAATACGCTATTGTCCGGTTGGAATATTATTGAAGATGTATTATAAAAAAGACCCTATAGATTGATTGTAAATATCGTTTGACATGTTTATACAAACTGTAATGGAAGTCTTTTGACTTTTCGTTTGGATTTTGCACTCGCGCATTGTGCCTTTGGAATAGTGAGCTAAACGCGCGAACAAAACGGAGGTATTTGGACATAAATATGGACGTAATCGAACAAAACAAACATTTCTTGTGGGAGTCCTGGGAGTGCATTCCGACGAAGATCAGCAAAGGTAAGTGAAGATTTATAATGCTATTTATGACTTTTGTTGACTCCAAAATTTGGCGGCTATGGCTTGCTTTTTTGGCTGAACGCTGTTCTCAGATTATTGAATATTGTGCTTTTGCCGTAAAGCTTTTTTGAAATCTGACACAGCGGTTGCATAAAGAACAGGTTTATCATTAATTCTATGTAAAACATGTATCTTTCATCAAAGTTTATGATGAGTATTTCTGTTTTTATGTGGCCCTCTGTAATTTCTCTGGATGTTTTGGAGGCATTTCTGAACATGGCGCCAATGTAAACTGAGGTTTTTGGATATAAATATGAACTTGATCGAACGAAACATACATGTATTGTGTAACATTGAGTCCTAGGAGTGTCATCTGATGGAGATCGTCAAAGGTTAGTGATACATTTTATATATATATATATTTTAGATATATATCTATATTTCTGCTTTTTGTGACACCTCTCTTTGGTTGGAAAATGGCTGAATGCTTTCTGTGACTAGTTGCTGACCTAACATAATGATATGTTCTGCTTTCATAGGAAAGCCTTTTTGAAATCGGACACTGTGGTTGGATTAACGAGAAGTGTATCTTTAAAATGGTGTAAAATACTTGTATGGTTGAGGAATTTTAATTATGATGTTTAATTTTAATTATGACTGTTGTTTTGAATTCGGCGCCCTGCAATTTCACTGGCTGGTGGCGAGGTGGGACGCTAGCGTCCCGGATGATCGCAGAGAGGTTAAGGTCACAGTTATGAAAACTTAGGACACTAAAGAGACCCTTCTACTGACTCTGAAAAACACCAAAAGAAAGATGCCCAGGGTCCATGCTCATCTGCGTGAAAGTGCCTTAGGCATGCTGCAAGGAGGCATGACGACTGCAGATGTGGCCAGGGCAATAAATTGCAATATCCGTACTGCGAGACGCCTAACTAAGACAGCGCTACAGGGAGACAGGACGGACAGCTGATCGGCCTCGCAGTGGCAGACCATGTTTTACAACAACTGCACAAGATCGGTATATCCGAACATCACACCTGCGGGACAGATACAGGATGGCAACAACAATGGCCCGAGTTACACCAGGAACCGCACAATCCCTCCATCAGTGCTCAGACTGTCCGCAATAGGCTGAGAGAGGCTGGACAGAGGGCTTGTAGGCCTGTTGTAAGGCAGGTCCTCACCAGACATTACCGGCAACAACGTTGCATTCGGGCATAAATCCACCGTCACTGGACCAGACAGGACTGGCAAAAAGTGCTCTTCACTGACGAGTCACGGTTTTGTCTCACCAGGGGTGATGGTCAGATTTGCGTTTATCGTCAAAGGAATAAGCGTTACATCAAGGCCGGTACTCAGGATCGATTTGGAGGTGGAGGGTCCGTCATGGTCTGGGGCGGTGTGTCACAAAATCATTGGACTGAGCTTGTTGTCATTGCAGGCAATCTCAACGCTGTGCGTTACAGGGAAGACATCCTCCTCCCTCATGTGGTACCCTTCCTGCAGGCTCATCCTGACATGACCCTCCAGCATGACAATGCCACCAGCCATACTGCTCGTTCTGTGCGTGATTTCCTGCAAGACAGGAATGTCAGTATTTCTGTTAGTCAAGTCTGTGGAACTTGTTCCGTTTGTCTGTTGTCGAATGTTATGTTACAAATATTTACAGGTTAAGTTTGCTGAAAATATACGCAGTTGAGGCTTTGAGTAAGAAGTTGGAGCTCTTCTCTGTCTGCACTAACAAGGACAACACGCAGATCTTTCCATCATTGGAAAGATCTTACAGACAATGTCAAATGTGATATAGCAAATCACCTGAGTGAGTTGCGTGTGCAATTACGCAGGTACTTTCCCGAAACAGATGACACAAACAACTGGATTCGTTATCCCTTTCATGCCCTGCCTCCAGTCCACTTACCGATATCTGAACAAGAGAGCCTCATCGAAATTGCAACAAGTTGTTCTGTTAAAATTTAATTTAATCAGAAGCCATTGCCAGATTTCTGGATGGGGCTACGCTCAGAGTATCCTGCCTTGGCAAATTGTGATGTCAAGACACTGATGATGCCTTTTGCAACCACATACCTATGTGAGAGTGGATTCTCAGCCCTCACTAGCATGAAAACTAAATACAGGGACAGATTGTGTGTAGAAAATGATTTAAGACAGACTCTCTCCAATACAACCCAACATTGCAAAGTTATGTGCATCCTTTCAAGCACACCCTTCTCATTAAACCGTGGTGAGTTATTCACAATTTTGATGTACAAGTAAGAATTTGTTCTTAACTGACTTGCCTAGTTAAATAAAGGTAAAAATAAATTTAAAAAAAGGTTATGTAATATGGCTAAATAAAGTACAAAAATATTGATTATTATTTGTGCCCTTGTCCTATAAAAACTCTTTGTCGCTTCCCACGAGCCGGGTTGTGACAAACTCACACTCATTCTTATGTTTAATAAATGTATCGTAATGAGTGTGTGTGTGTGGCAGGTTTACAATGGTGGCAAAAAAATTACATTTGGGAGTGCGCTGACCCTGGTGATAGAGGGGGTACGCAGCTGGAGGTTGAATGTTTGAAGGAGTACGGGACTATTACAAGTTTAGGAACCACTGGTATAGAGCATTATGTTTGAAGAAGAATGTAAAAAGTATATATAAATTATGTGGCTTATTTGATTTATATATAAATTATGTGGCTTATTTGATCGAATACAGGTTTCGTAATGATTAGGTTCTTACACGTGTACTGATTGATATAAGTAGGAGTCGTGATAGCCCTGTGTCGATGCCAGATCTAATTGCCTCCCGAATCTGAATGACCGCTGCACCACAATTAAACGTTTTGGTGCGTCTCTCCCACAACTCCGCTCAATAGTTGACGTGGAACCCCGTATTATGGGCATATTCAACAGCGTTTCAAGAAATATATTACCTTCAACGGTGTTATCTTGTGATCAAGCCATCAATGTTTTGTGATTATTGGTGTCGTAAAATGTTAGTTAACGGGTTAGCAAGTAGAATGTTTGACATTTCTGTGGCAATACTATCAGCTTTTTGATAAGCGGTTTAGCAAAATAAAAAGACGTCCCGTATTTTCGGCATACGGTCCCCGCCCAGTTATTGCCCACCTTACTATTTTGTTAAATTACAAGATATATCCGTTTCATTTTGTTCCAAAAATAGACACCAACCTCGTATCCGAAGTGTTTACTAGATAATTGACTAGTTGGTTAGTCTTCCGGTTTAAAAATAATAATAAAATTAGTTGCTCGTCAACTTTTCGTTGCGTAGCCTGGTGCGCCCTCCTGTGGACTCTTAAAAATGGTTCTTCACCAACATCTTCAGTGTTTTATCCAAATAATCTCTCAATTTGTTTTACAGATTAATTTTATATTGTGAGAAAGTAGATACCAGTTTAATAGTAAAATATAAATGAGTATGAATAATTTACATAAAATAAAACGTACATTTTATTAATGTGCATTGACAAACAATGAAAACACTGTTGTAGTTTGTGTTGCAGACATGCACTTGGAAAGTAAAGGAAGAAACAAACAAAATGGGTAAACACACATATATAATATATATATATATATATATATACACACACACATATTTTATATATATTTTATATATATATATATATATATATATATATATATATATATATATATGTTTATTTTTTTGTATACAAATAAATCAATTCATCTGAAAACAAACAAAGCAAACAATTAAATCTCAACCTCCATCCTTATATTGTCACAAAAATAATGATAAAAATCCTGCTCCACCGCTACCTTTGGATCCTACTGCACACACTTGCAGTGGAACCAATGCTGGAAGAAGTCACAGCACACCCACGGCACCACGGACCTGCACTCCTGAGGGGAACTTGCAGGCGGATCACGCTCTCCGCAGCGAGCACAGCAGGTGGTGTCTACTTTTATTTGAAAAACAAATCAAATTGATGAACATGATTTGCAATTTTTAAACATTTATTTAACCTTTATTTAACTAGGCAAATAGAGAAGTACTACAGCAACAATAGTAATTGATACAACTGAGAGAAAAACAAACAGATGAAGTACCTGAGGGTGGTGCCATGGGTGGTATAACGGGGAAGGCTTTCCATTACATGTTGTAACATTGCTGTGGGGACTTGCTTCGAAGAGCATTAGTCAGATCAAGCACTGATGTTGGACAATTAGGCCTGGCTCCCAGTCGGCATTCCAATTCATCCCAAAGGTGTTTGATGGGGTTGAGGTCAGGGCTCTGTGCAGGCCAGACAAGTTCTTCCACACCAATCTCAACAAACCATTTCTGTATGAACCTTGCTTTGTGAACAGGCATTTTCATGCTGAAACTGGAAAGGGCCTTCCCCAAACTGTTGCCACAAAGAATCGTCTGGAATGTCATTGTATGCAGTAGTTTTAAGACCACTGGAACTAAGGGGCCTAGCCCGAACCATGGAAAACAGCCCCAGACCATTATTCCTCCTCCTCTAAACTGTATAGTTGGCAACATGCATTGGGGCAGGTAGCATTCTCCTGGCATCTGCAAAAACTGTCGGACTGCCAGATGATGAAGCGTGCTTCATCACTCCAGAGAATGCATTTTCACTGCTCCAGAGTCCAACGGCGGCGAGCTTTACACCACTCCAGCCAATCTGGGGCTTTGGTAACAAAATGGATGGCACTGTGATAGACTGCATCCAATTTTCTGAGCCGTTGTTGCTCCTAGACATTTCCACTTCACAATAACAGCATTTACAGTTGACCGGGGCAGCTCTAGCAGGGCAGAAGTTTGAGGAACTGCCTTGTTGGAAAGGTGGAATCCTATGACGGTGCCACGTTGAAAGTCAATGAGCTCTTTAATAAGGCCATTTTACAGCCAATGTTTCTCTATGGAGATTGCATGGCTGCGTGCTCGATTTTATACACCTGTCAGCAACAGGTGTGGCTGAAATAGCAGAATCCACTCATTTGAAGGGGTGTCCACATACTAGCTAATGTTAGCTTGGTAGATTATATCCACGCTAATGTTAGACAGCAATAAAAACCTAGTATACATACATCAAAGACACAGCTCAAAGTTAATGAGCCTTCCTGAAACCACCCTTATGTGGTGATACGAGCCCTCTGATCTCCAAGAAGTAAGTTAGCCTCTCTGTAATAATACGTTCCATAATCTTACATACATGCAATGTTAAAGCCGTTGGCCTCGTTGAGTCCTTCCCTGGCTTCCGGATTGGTACCACTACTGCCTCCTTCCAACTGCCTGGTAGTTTCCCCTCCTCCCATACTGTGTTGTAGAACCCCAATACCTTATCCAGGGCCTCATCACTAAGATGGGCCAACATAACATAGCACACCTAATCTTTCCCAGGTAAAGTTAACCCAGCCTTACCTATTGCCCTTTTCATCTCTGCGATGGTAAATGGTGCATTCAACGCATCATTTACATCCTCCCTCCTATCCAGCACACCAGAATGCTCCTCTCTCGTCCTCTCCACTTCTCCCCCTCTGCCAAATTTGCAGAGCTATGCACTTTGACAAAAGCTTTGGCCATCATCCCTGCCTTCTCATCTGTTACTGCCACATCCTTCCCACTCGTCAACACTGGATAATTCCACTCCCTTCTGACCCTACTCATCCCCCACACTTCTCCCACAGGTGTCGCCGTTCCAGTGGTGTCACAGAACCTATGCCAACATGACCATTTTGCCTGACGGATAGTTCTCCTTTTTTAAATTTCACCTTTATTTAACCAGGTAGGCCAGTTGAGAACAAGTTCTCATTTCTAACTGCGACCTGGCCAAGATAAAGCAAAGCAGTGTGACAAAATCAAACAACACTGGGGTGTTACTGGGGTGCAAGAGGGTAAGTAATAATATGGTGTGAGGTAGTTGGGTGTGCTATTTACAGATTGACTATGTACAAGTACAGTGATCGGTAAGCTGCTCTGACAGCTGATGCTTAAAGTTACAGGGAGATATGACTCCAGCTTCAGTGATTTTTGCAATTCGTTCCAATCATTGGCAGCAGAGAACTGGAAGGAAAGGCGACCAAAGGAAGTGTTGGCTTTGGGGATGACCAGTGAAATATACCTGTTGGAGTGCATGCTATTGGTGGGTGTTGCTATGGTGACCAGTGAGCTGAGATAAGGTGGGGCATTACCTAGCATAGACTTATAGATGACCTGGAGCCAGTGGGTTTGGCGACGAATATGTACTGAGGGCCAGCCAACGAGAGTGTACAGGTCGCAGTGGTGGGTAGTATATGGGGCTTTGGTAACAAAATGGATGGCACTGTGATAGACTGCATCCAATTTTCTGAGTAGAGTGTTGGAGGCTATTTTGTAAATGACATCGCCAAAGTCAAGGATCGATAGGATAGTCAGTTTTATGTGGGTATGTTTGGCAGCATGAGTGAAGGATGCTTTGTTGCGAAATAGGAAGCCGATTCTAGATTTCATTTTGGATTGGAGATGCTTAATGTGAGTTTGGAAGGAGAGTTTACAGTCTAACCAGACACCTAGGTATGTATAGTTGTCCACATATTCTAAGTCAGAACCGCCCAGAGTAGTGATGTTGGACAGGCGGGCAGGTGCTGGCAGCAATCGGTTGAATGCACTTAGTTTTACTTGCATTTAAAAGCAGTTGTAGGCCTCAGAAAGAGTGTTGTATGGCATTGAAGCTCATTTGGAGGTTTGTTAGCACAGTGTCCAAGGAAGTGCCAGATGTACACAGAATGGTGTCCTCTGCGTAGAGGTGGATCAGAGAATCACCAGCAGCAATAGCGATATCATTGATCTATACAGAGAAAAGAGTCGGCCCTCCTCACCAGGGCCTGGGCCTGCTTATACTGAGTCAGACGTACTGGAAGTTAGGCATCCTTTTCAGTACTCTAAATACCCTGTTCCTACTCCTCACCATTTCCCCACACTCCTCCGTCCACCATGGGAATGCTTCCTCCTCCTCCCTGAACTCTTAGGTATAGCCTCAGTAGCTGCCTCATTAATGCTGTTCTCACCCAGTTATTCATACTATCCACATCCCCTCTCATATCCACCCGAGCCATCACCTGCTCACTCAGCTCTCAAAACTGATCCCACATTGCCCTTCCAAACACCCACCCGCCTACTCCATCCACTGACACCTCCTCCTCCTTCCGTCCTACTGTGCATACTATGGGGTAATGATCACTCCCTACTGTCGTCGACTCCAATATTTCCCACTCACAGATTCCTGCCATCGCACTAGATACCAGAGAGAGGTCCAAGGCAGACTCTTTCACTGTGGTTACATCAATCCTGGTCCCTTGGCCATCATTCAGGCACACCAGATCTTTCATTCCTATCAGATTTTCCATCACTTGGCCATTTCCATTAAAATCCCCACACCACATTACCTTACTTCTATCCTGGCTCTTCCCCCTCCCCAGCACTTCTAAATCCAATATCTGACACGGATTATAGTAGTTCACTACCAACCCCCTCAACCACACCTCCATACATTCCTGTTCAATACCTTTTCCATAACATCCTGTAAGGAAGTGCATGCTTTATGAAGGTGGCACATCCTCCCCAAATATCTCCGTCCCTACAAACCACTACATATCCCTGTATGATACACGCCACATTCGGTTTGAGCCATGTTTCCTGCACACAAATCACATCAGGCTTAGCTGGCATATCTACAATGAACTGCTGCCCATTAGTCAACAGGCTTCAAGCATTCCATTGTGGCACTACCACCATAACTAAGATCCAGTAATACATGACTCCACTAATTGAGATCATCCCAAACCTCATCCCATGTCAACCCTGTCATACTCAGATGTGTCCCAGCAGCTTTCACTATTAGCTGAATCCTCTCTGTTTTAGACTCTACTTTGCTATTGATAGCTCCTGCAATGAACGTCACCAGCATTCTCTTATCTATGTATACCATATCGCCTCCCACCTGCCCCGTAATCCCTGGTCTAGATGCTCCTTACCCATCTCTCCCTTGAATCTGTATGTCCCTGGACCTGGACCACCCTCACTGCCTCAGCATATGACACCCTTCTTGCCACTCTCACTTGTTACACCTCCACTGCCTGCTTCATAGCCTCACACCAACTATATGCCACACTATGAGCACCCTCACAGCTGCAGCACTTTGGTTGTACAGCATGCCACACTTCCCATACTCCCCTCCACACCTCTTTTTCCCTTTACAGGCTGTTGCCACATGCCCAAACCTCTAGCATTTATAACATCTTAAAGGCTTCGGTACATAAGCTCTCACATAACACATATAACACTCACAGAAACTCCTGTTGTCACCCCTTTAATCCACTACTTCCCTGCTTGATCAGTCCAGCTGCTCAACACCGCCCTCCTTTATTTGTACCACCATGCTCCATACTTGCTTTACTTTCTTCTCCATCCCTATCTCCATCCCTCCAACTATATCTTACACAGTCACAGCACAGCCGAACCACCGCCACACCGAGTAAAATTGGATTGTTTATCATCGATTGTTCGCTAGCCACAGCTTCCCAAACAGTGGTCACTGGTCCACGAAAACAACATTTCCATCAGCCCACTTGAAAATGTGATTACAAATCTGACGATTCAGCTCCTACCACTTCCGGTCATCCTTCGTCATAGCTTCTTCGATAAGGTTTAACGATGGTTAGCATCCAATACATGTTGCATTACCGCCACCTACTAGGCTGGAGTACAACTCCCTTGTACTTTGCTTGAAAAATAAATAAATAAATACCCTACCATCTACACAACACAAAAAATAGCACCACCCTACTCCACTATTTAAATCTATTTAGTCCTACCTCAGGCCATTGACCTGAAAGGATGGGACACCACCACTTAACACATCCTGTAATTCTTCTGATGTCAGGTCTCACACCCAAATACCTCTGCAGCTGCCACCAAAACCAACATTTTCTTCAACTTACATTCTATCCCTGCAGTACAGTTGCTATAAATGCTAAAAATCCAATCTTACTGTAACATACAGTACAAGTCAAAAGTTTGGACACGTCCACTCAATCAAGGGTTTTTCTTTATTTTTTCTATTTTCTACATTGTAGAATAATAGTGACGACATCAAAACTATGAAATAACACATGGAATAATGTAGTAACCAAAAAAGTTTAATCAAATCAAAATATATGTTATATAGATTCTTCAAGAAGCCACCATTTGCCTTGATTACAGCTTTGCACAGTTTTGGCATTCTCTCAACCAGCTTCATCTGGAATGATTTTCCAACAGTCTTGAATGAGTTCCCACATATGCTGAGCACTTGTGGGTTGCTTTTCCTTCACTCTGCGGTCCAACTCATCCCAAACCATCTCAATTGGGTTGAGGTCTGGTGATTGTGGAGGCCAGGTCATCTGATTCAGCACTCCATCACTATCCTTCTTGGTCAAATAGCCCTTACACATCCTGGAGGTGTGTTGGTTCATTGTCCTGTTGAAAAACAAATGAAAGTCCCACTAAGCGCAAACCAGATTGGATGGCGTATCGCTGCAGAATGCTGTGGTAGCCATGCTGGTTAAGTGTGCCTTGAATTCTAAATAGATCACTGACAGTGTCACAAGCAAAGCATCCCCACACCATCACACCTCCTCCTCCATGCTTCACGGTGGGAACTACACATGTGGAGATCATCCATTCACCTACTCTGCGTTTCACAAAGACACGGCCGTTGTAACCAAAAATCTCAATTTGGACTCATCAGACCAAAGGACAGATTTCCACAGGTCTAATGGTCATTGCTCGTGTTTCTTGGCCCAAGTAAGTCTCTTCTTCTTATTGGTGTCCTTTAGTAATGGTTTCTTTGCAGCAATTTGACCATGAATGCCTGATTCACACAGTCTCCTCTGAACAGTTGATGTTGAGATGTGTCTGTTACTTGAACTCTGTGAAGCATTTATTTGGGCTGACATTTCTGAGGCTGGTAATTCTAATGAACTTATCCTCTGCAGCAGAGATAACTCTGGGTCTTCCTTTCCTGTGGTGGTCCTCATGAGAGCCAGTTTCATCATGGTTTTTGCGACTGCACTCGAAGAAACTTTTAAAGTTCTTGAAATGTTCCAGATTGACTGACCTCTTTGCTTTTTGAGCTGTTGTTGCCATAATATGGACTTGGTATTTTACCAAATAGGGCTATCTTCTGTATACCACCCCTACCTTGTCACAACACAACTGATTGGCTCAAGAAGAAAATAAACTTTTAACAAGGCACACCTGTTAATTGAAATGCATTCCAGATGACTAAAGATCAAGAAAAACCCTTGAATGAGTACATGTGTCCAAACTTTTGACTAGTACTGTATACAGTATCACTTGTTGGCCTATCCCTCTGTACTGGTAAATATCTACTACTCACACCACTCCTCTCAAGTTCCCTCCCCTTGACCCATCTTCTACCAAAACCATGACAAAGACTCACTGAAGGTTTGACAAGCAGCCACGCAAAACGGTCTTGAGGAACAACAAATCTGCCCAATTAGCTTGTTCACTTGAAATACGGCCTCTTCGATTTACCCGCCCACTTTGATTGACATGCCCATCTCCAGAGACACTCCAGGTACCCATGACTCTAGCATACGGCTTCTACCATTCCTTGATGACTCAGGCATACTTGCTGACTGAGATCAATCAGCATCTTTTATTCATTTGAAATAAAATCTTCAAAAAATCACAGGTACCTAACGTTACCTACATAAAAAAATAGAAGAAAATAAAATATTGGAAAAATATTGTCCTTTTTTTATAGTATATTACACCACACTAACATTACCGCAGCTGTTCTAACACAAAAGGAATATTGCCATGCGAGAGAGGCAGGTTGAGGTTTCCAGGGTTAGAGTAGTGCAGAAGATATCATAAGCTGAGGCAGTGAAGAAAATAGAGGAAGATGGGTCAAGGGGGTGGGATCCTGAGAGCAGTGGTGTGAGTAGTAGATCTGTACCAGTACAGAGGGATAAACCAACAAGTTATTTTTATTTTTTATTTAACCTTTATTAAGCTAGGCAAGTCAGTTAAGAACAAATTCTCATTTACAATGAGGTACAAACATTATTGGGCAAAGACATCAGCACAACGGGCTTGAAGGTAGAGGCAACAATACATCAGGCAAAGCAGCCACATCTGTCAGTTAGAGTGTCCATGATTGAGTCTTTGAATGAAGAGATGGAGATAAAACTGTCCAGTTTGAGTGCTTTTTGCAACTTGCTTCAGTCGCTAGCTGCCGCGAACTGAAAAGAGGAGTGACCCAGGGATGTATGTGCTGGCAGAACGGGTGTTGTATGTGGAGGATGAGGGCTGCAGTAGGTATCTCAGATAGGGGGTGGGATGAGGCCTAAGATAGTGGGGGTTTCAGTAAGATATAAGATATATGTATAAGGTATGGGTGATTATGCAACTTCGGACACTTTGGCCGTGCAAACTTTCAGAAATTAAAACTTATTCAAACACCATTTTACCAGTATTGTACTTGTCTTTGATTTGTCTAGAAATTATATTTGATAATGGCTGCGATCGTACTTCAGGAATTTATATATTTTTGTCAATTTTCCCAGACAGCCATACGCATGTATGGAAATGTAATTTCCATCATGTCATTAAACATCCATTTTAGTTGAAAATGAAATATCATACAATTGATTTATAATGGATTTCTTATACATTTGTACATGAACTTGAATTAAATATTATTTAAAGTGATTTTTAAGGTTTTCATAATTTTAATAATTCAACACAACACCTGAATGTATAAACTTGCCTTTGTGAAAGCTGAAAACATTTATCATGAAAAATAATATATTTCCATCCAACCTTTTTATGCGATTATGATAACAACCATATGATTTCCATATCTAAAATAAATAAATGTATGTAAATTATACATAATATACTCATTTACCTCAAAATATGGGTTGTGATGGAAATGACAAGGTTTGGTGGAAATGACATCTATGTAAAAAAAAATTGTATGAAGACAATATTTTATTGCAAACATTTTGAACAACAACCATTGTTAAACATTTCAGACCTATACTGGGTTGTAGGCCCATCACTCACAAAGTGTACAGCAGTAGCCGATGGGCAGAGCTCAAGGAAGTAGGCCAGTGTTTTTGAGAGATGGGCCCAGATAACAAAGGGGTCATGCCGCATAGAATAGCTCAGTGAGCAAAGTGAAACTGTATCATTTGTGGTATATCCAACACAGGTGTGGAGGGTCACCTGCTTGTGAGAATCACCAAAGTGAACTGCCTGGATTTCACTGGTGTATTTACACAGTTAACTCTCTGCAAAGTCAATATGCACAATGATCTCCTCTTTCTCCAGATTCTCTTAATTCTCTCAGTTGAGTATTGGTGTTGAATGTTGTACACGTGTTTCCCCAACTTCTCTTTCAATCCTTTGGAGAAGCCCTACAGTAGAATATGCAGTGTGCCACATAGCTTTTCTTTTACTGTCAAATGTACAGCGAACTTCTCTCTCTCTTCAGCTTTGTTTTTCCACTCAAACCACCATGCCTGCTCACCAGCATCAACGTCAGATGTTTTAAGCTCTTTGGCTTGACAAAGGGAGCACTCTGTATACATGCACTCTTTCCTCAGGTTCTCACAGCACAAGACTCATTAAGGTTCCCAATGTTGCTGCAGCTGATCACTTTGTGATACTGTAGTTTGTCCGCCATGAACTGGAGGTTGGCGTGGGTTTTGCAGAGACATGTGTCCCTATCCTGGACTGTTGGCTTGACAACCCAAAAAGGACATATTTTGCAGAATTCACAGTAGGAAATTTGAATTTCTGAATATTCCCTCTTAAACTTCTGATAAAAGTTCTGAATTGTGCCATTCAAGAAGTGCTTCTGCTTTTTCTTCTTGTTCCTCGTTAGTGTGTCCCTTTTCCCTGTTGTTGCTCTGCTGTTGTCATCACGTTCATAGAATCTAGTGATTTTCTCTTCTGTGGCTGTGCTAATTCTGTTACACTGATTTTTCCTGGAGTATTGAAGACTTGATGGCCTGTTTGCATTTGCCCTCATTGCTTTTGCTGAAAATCCAAATTCTCTGTTTGCAGCTTTGACCAGGCCATACTTTCTCAGGATGTTGCCTCAGAGAATTTTTGAAGACACGTGTTTGTCTTTGGCACTGCACATTTTTTAATACTTTTGTTTTAACTCTGCAATGATGGCATTTTGAAACAATAAAATCCTTCTCACGTTCTTCGGAGTTCTCTTCATTTGCTGTTCTGTCTTTGTCTTTGGGGAATCTTGTCTCTCCATTTTGTTCATCAGTCGATCATACCTTTTTTTGTATTTTTAACTTTCCGTAAAGCATTATCAAGTTTGACATTTGTCATACTAAGATCTCTGTATGCTTTTGAGCGACCTCTTCCAACCTTTTTCCTTCCAGAAAGTATTTGACTTCTCATTCCTGTTACAGATGATGAGGAAGGGGTATCAGGGTGTGCATCAGGGGTAGGTAAGTTAGGGGCAGGTATGTTAGCCTCATGTTCTGGCTGCAAGTCATCTGGTGACTGAGGTGGTGTGTTAGCTGATAGGTAGGTCTCCATTGCAACTGTTCTCTTTAAAGTCTGTCTACACCGTTGGTTACATTTCCATTGCCATCTCTTGTTTCTTTGTTCTCGCTTTGTAAGCTCAGAGATAGATTTCACTTCTCCCTTCTCTTTTTTTCTTCCAGTATCTCTCCCTGTCTTTTTGCAGATGTTCCTGGTATCATATAGAACCATCTTTTATTTTGTTTCTATATGTCTGTGACCTCTGTGTTGTTTTATGTGGCATCTTCTAAAAATAAAGACAAATACTACTTAGTTTTTAACTTGTGCACACCTTGGAGCATTTTCTAGATTCAAATCATTTAAAACATGATTAAATAAGGCTAAAGTTTTTTTTTTTAAAGTTAAGTAAAAACGAATAAGATAATGGATTTGTGTCATTTCCACCACTTTGTCATTTCCACCACACTTAAGTTTGTGAAGGAAATAACATTTCTGCAGATTCTGGAGAAAATTTACAGACAGTTTAGCATGGTTTGATTAGTATTACAGTTAGCATATAATTTACCTTAAATACATCAAATATATATTTTTTAAATCAAAAGTTCTACCACAAATTAAATTATAGTCTGTTTGGAAATGACTGACAATTAAAATATTCTCTACACAAGCAATATTTACCTTGACTTTTCTTAAAATTCAGGACATCACATCTGGGACAACTGTCCACTGCAGCCATGTTCTTCAGTGTCACAATATGTTTCCATGGTAACTAAATTAACATTCTCTTGAAAAAACTTTATTAATGAGTAATTTGTCCTCCGTGGTGGAAATGACACCACTCCCAAAGGAAGGGTATATTTTGTGTAAAAAAAAAACAATATAAAGGGCATACTTACAATAAATATTGACATAGATTTTATTTAATTGCCTCTTTCTGTAGTACATAACATTATATAATGCGTAATTATTCATCTTTTCTCATAGAAAAACATAGTAGAAGCTTAAAAGTCTGGGTCAGGGACAAGGGCAAAATAGGGAAATTGAGGTATAACATGCATCTAAAAAGTAGCTAAAATACTTGATAGAGAGGTTTTTTAAAAAGTATGGGGTGATTCCAGTGTGAACATAACATACACATTTTTGTATTTGTTTTATTTTGTATAAAATCCCCAAAATTGACCCGAGGACATGGAAGTGCCGTAGTTGCATAATCACCCATATATGTTTTAGTAAGATTGGATTTTATAGCAATTTTATAGCAATGGTTATCAACAAGCAGGGATGGAATGTAAAATAGCAGAAAATAGAGGTTGTGGTGGTAGCTGCAGAAAGGTACTTGGATGTGCGAGACTTGACGTCAGAGTTACAGGGTGTGTTAAGTGGTTGTGTCCCATCCTTTCAAGCTGTTGGCCTGAAGTAGGACTAAATAGATTTAAATCCTGGAGTATTGTGTATATATATTATTATTTAAAAAATGTGTGTGAGTGTGTGTCAGATGGTAGGGTATTTGTTTTATTTATTTATTTTTCAAGCGAAGTATAAGGGAGTTATCCTCCAGTCTGGGTAGGTGGCGGTAATGCAACATTTATTGGATGCCAATTGCCTTTAAACCTCACCGAAGAAGAATATAGGAATATTGCGTATTACGGATACGATAAATTGATTTGACTTCGAAGGTTGGAATAGACAGCAACAGGTAGCCGAAGAGAGAGTCTTCAGCATTTAACCGGATCGTTCGACAGAGCACGAATGTAAGTCATTAACCTACTAACGTTAAAGCTCACTCGAAGGGCTGTGTAATGTCAATATTTAGAGATGATGTTGTGAATGCTGAATCATACTTTATTGCCAGATAAACCCTGATTCTGTCTTTGAAGGGATGTTAGCTAGTAGCTATTGTCACCTAAAGTTATTAATCTAAGGTCACGACGACAAATAACTTGTTATGAAAACAAAGCGGTGTCTAATGATTGTCGAGCATCATCTGTTAGTTTAACATGCGAGTCACCGGGCAGAAGCTCGAACTGGGGGCCCATCGGTCTAGTAGTGAGTCTGTGCTGTAGTTGATTAGTAAACTGGAACAGATAAATTCAAAGCGTTTTCCTGCTATGTGTCACGTAGCTAGTATGTTGTGTAAGGACATGTTGTGTTATAAGCAATGTTTATGGAATATAAATTATTGCATTTTTAATGGACTTGAAGGAAAAACTATATACATTAATTTAGCAAGTCCGCATAACAGATTCTGCCCCTCTTTCCTCCCAGTTACCATGTCCTCCAACAACAATTTTTCATCATTTGATGAGAATGAATCAAAATTTATGAGGAAAGCAAAGGAGTCGCCGTTTGTCCCAATAGGTAAGCGAAGTTGTAGAATTAAAAAAAAATATTCAAGGGCAGGAATTATGTTGGGGGCTTCATTGTAGTGGAGGTTTTCCATAGTGAATGTTTGCGTGAATCCCAGTCAGTCATGGAATAAATTGCAATCCACTCTTCCAACCCTGGTTAGATATCATACACCCAGTAACCTAACGTGGCAGGCATAAAACAAACCGAGTAGTGGAGTTCCCACATCTGGTTTTAAGTTGAAAAGGAAGCTAGGTTGAATTAGCTGTGTCCCTGAACCAAATGCATCCGGTTGTCAACTCCACTAGGCTCAGTGCTTGACTAGGGCAGGAGCTCACTGGAACTGAGTACTGGCACCTCACATTTTCTACAGCTTGAGGTCCTGTACCTCCCTAGAAAAACAGATCAAAATGATTGTGGAGCTCCTGCACCTAATAGTAAACGGTACCCAAAATAAGTACAGGCACCTATTTCAGTCCAAGTCGAGCACTGGGTAGGACTACACCCACCCAGTCATCATTACATTTCCCATGTGTGTGTTTGACAGGCATGGCAGGATGTGCTGCAGTGGTAGCCTTTGGTCTGTGGAGGCTGAAGTCACGGGGGAACACAAAGATGTCAGTCCACCTCATCCACATGCGTGTTGGAGCTCAAGGCTTTATAGTAGGCGCAATGACATTAGGTAAATCCTAATCCAATATGTGCTGTATAACAGATACACAGGTCCAACAGCTAATATCTATCAATTTACAGGGGGAAACATGTACCACACAAGACTGATCGTGTTGTCCTTACACACTAACATAAAATAGACTGCTAACATGACTTTGTTTGTCTATTTGTAGGGGTGATCTACTCCATGTACAAAGAATACAGTGCCCACAAGGACAGCAAGTGAGCCAATCAGCAACTGGCTTGACCAGAGAACGCATCAAGCCTGCCATTCCTGCATTGTACTTTTTAAAATGGAAGTCCTAGAATGGATCATATCTGTCAAAGTAACATTCCATTGATGACAAGTAATTTATACTGAACACACATATAAACACAACATGCAACAATTTCAAAGATTTTACTGAGTTACAGTTCATATAAGGAAATCAGTCAATTGTAATAAATTCATGAGGCCCAAATCTATAGATTTCACATGGCTGGGCAGGGGTGCAGCCATGGGTGGGCCTGGGAGGGCATAGGCCCACCCAATCAGAATGAGTTTTTCCCCACAAAAGGGCTTTATTACAGATAAATACTCCTCAGTTTCATCAGCTGTCCAGGTGGCTTGTTTCAGACAATACCGCAGGTGACGAAGCCAGATGTGGAGATCCTGGGCTGGCGTGGTTACACATGGTCTACGGTTTTGAGGCCATTTGGAAGTACTGCCAAATTCTCTAAAATGACATTGGAGTCTGCTTATGGTAGAAATTAACATTTATTTCTCAGGCAATAGCTTTGGTGGACATTCCTCCAGTCAGTATGCCAATTGCATATGCCCTCTACTTGAGACATCTGTGGCATTGTGTTGTGTGCCAAAACGGCACATTATAGTGGCCTTTTGTCCCCAGCACGAGGTGCACCTGTGTAATGATCATGCTGTTTAATCAGCTTCTTGATATGCCACACCTGTCAGCTGGCTGGATTATCTTGGCAAGTGAGAAATGCTCACTAACAGGGATGTAAATGCATTTGTGCATAGAATGAGAGAATGCTTTTGCTTATAGAACATTTCTGGGCTCTTTAATTTTCGCTCATCAAACTTGGGACCAACACTTAACGTTTTATATTTTTCTGTATATTTTGGATGAGGTTGTCTTTTTGTTTAGTAGCATTTCAATCTGGCAATCACTTTGAAAAAGTATATACATGTCAGGAAATTGGCCAGCACATCCATTGTGTGTTCTGTTTATCATTCTCTCTGCTAGACAGCTGCTGTAAACCACTAGTAAAATATCACCTTTTAGGTAACTAAACCCATAGACTACTATAGTTAATCCATACACTGATCCTCGCCATGAGTTATTTGTGTGTATGTATATATATTACACACATTTACTTTTACATGTGAGTGAACTCTTTGTTTTATTTTTATTCTACAGGTACAGAAGTAGGTTGTACTTTCAACTAACTATCCACACACTAACTAGTCTAACGAGAAGTATTGGCAAAAAACCTTATCGCGCTCAGGTGGTCACTTTGTCCAGCCTCACTGTTCATGAGTTTGTACTTTGAAAAATAAATATATTTTTGAAAAGTGACCAGAAATATTTTTTTTGAGCATAATTTGTACTTTTATTCATACAAAATGTATGGTATCAACAACTTGTAACATCCAAACTGTTACTTTGGTTTTCCTTAAAATATATACAAAAACACAATAGTCAATATCTACTTGATTGTTACAATTGACAAATTACGAGTACTGACCTGGCTTTCTACAGTACATAAAACCAGTTCAACTATATACCTTACAGTGGATGACTCCTGTTAGAATGACAAAACAATCCAGAGTAATAACTTGACTAAAGTGGTAGCCATGCAGAGACCTTATATTTATGATCTACACAATGTCAGATGGAAACAACATTGATCACTATTGTGTCATGGTTGATTCATTATTGTCATCAGGAACTGTATTTAGCAGTGACACCTGACTTCAGACAGAGCCAAGCATCAGAAAAGGCCTACATCTTTCATTTGTTATGGGCTTTGGAGACAACTTACAATTTAATGGAATTTCAATGGGTAGAGTTCTGTACAAACAAAAACAATGGCTTACACAAAGGTTAGTATCACATCGTCCTTAACTGATCCTCAGGTAATGGGATAATTTGGGCATGACGAGGGCTTTGATTCAACAGTTTTACTGCGGTGCTTTGACCACAATAGCAGGAAATTAGTAAAAGGGTCAAATTATACAGATTTTCAATGAGTACACCCAATATATCTATTTGTGCCTTGGGTGTGAAATTGCATTTGATAAAATGTATAATTATTTTGAGCACCCCTGTCCCAGTTTAAGCAGGGCAGTGGGTGCATCTGCATGCATATCTTTTGAAAATAAATAAAAATGGTGGCCAATATATTCCAAGTGCCTGACCAATTAGGTTAGGAAGTTAAATAAAAAATAAAAAGACGTTAATAACAATGCCGTCACCCCACCTGTGTTTTGTAAAAAGCTGAGGTATGGGCCTGGAGAAATGTAACAAACACTAATTCATAGACCGAGCTATGAAAGCAAGCTCTGACCTTCCAAGATATCAAAATGATAGCTTTAAGCATGTGTCGAAGATAGAGTTTGTTTACATTTACAATGTTTCCAGACATTGCAGTAAAACAAGCTTATATTTTTGGTTCTGATGGGGTATACCAGTTGAATTAAACTCATGAGGCATTTCTAAGAAACAATATTCCTCAAGAATCAATATACACTGAGTGCACAAAACATTAGGAACACCTTCCTAATATTGAGTTGCACCCCCCTTTTCCTTCAGAACAGCATCAATTCGTTGGGGCATGGACTCCACAAGGAGAGAGCAGGTGTTCCTAATGTTTTATACACTCAGTGTATATTAATTTATATGCAAAACAATGTATGTAGCAACTTGGCCCTTTAAGTATTATATATCTTCTCAATTCTTACCAAAGTTAAGTTATTTGTTCTCATAAATAAAAAAAATCTACAACATATAGTACCAGTCAAAAGTTGACACCTACTTATTTAGGGTTTTTATTTTTTACCATTTTATTTAATTTGTATGATTTTCTACATTGTAGAATAATAGTTTCGACATCAAAAATATGAAATAACACATGGAACCATGTAGTAACCAAAAAAGTGTTAAATCAAAATATGTTATATTTGAGATTCATCAAAGAAGCCACACTTTGCCTTGACAGCTTTGCACATTCTTGGCATTCTCTCAACCAGCTTCACCTGGAATGCTTTTTCAGCAGTCTTGAAGGAGTTCCCACATATATGCTGAGCACTTTTTGGCTGCTTATCCTTCACTCTGTGGTCCAACTCTTCTCAAACCATCTCAATTGGGTTGAGGTCAGGTGATTGTGGAGGCCAGGTCACCTGATGCAGCACTCCATCACTCTCCTTCTTGGTCAAATAGCCCATACACAGCCTGGAGGTGTGTTGGGTCATTGTCCTGTTGAAAAAGAAATGATAGTTCCACTAAGCGCAAACCAGATTGGATGGCGTATCGCTGGTTAAGTGTGCCTTGAATTCTAAATAAATCACTGATAGTGTCACCAGCAAAGCGCCCTCACACCATCACACCTCATCCTCCATGCTTCACGGTGGGAACCACACATGCAGAGATAATCCGTTCACCTAATCTGTGTCTCACAAAGACATGGCGGTTGAAAAAACAAACACATTTGGACTCATCAGACCAAAGGACAGATTTCCACAGGTCTAATGGCCATTGTGCATGTTTCTTGGTCCAAGCAAGTTTCTTCTTATTGGTGTCCTTTTGTAGTGGTTTCTTTGCATCAATTTGACCATGAAGGCCTGATTCACGCAGTTTCCTCTGAACAGTTGATGTTGATGTGTGTTACTTGAACACTGTGAAGCATTTATTTGGGATGCAATTTCTGAGGCTGGTAACTCAAATGAACTTATCCTCTGCAGCAGAGGTAATTTTGCGTCTTCCTTTTGTGTGACGGTCCTCATGAGAGCCAGTTTCATCATTGCGCTTGATGGTTTTTGCGACTGCACTTGAAGGAACTTTCAAAGTTCTTGACATTTTCCAGATTGACGGACCTTCATGTCTTAAAGTAATGATGGACTGTCGTTTTTGCTTATTTGAGCTGTTCTTGCCATAATATGGACTTGGTCTTTTACCAAATGGGGCTATCTGCTGTACACCACCCCTACCGTGTCACAACACAACTGATTGGCTCAAACGCATTAAGAAGGAAAGAAATTTAACTAATGAACTTTTAACAAGGCACACCTGTTAATTGAAATGCATTCCAGGTGACTACCTCATGAAGCTGGTTGAGAGAATGCCAAGAGCGTGCAAAGCTGTCATCAAGGCAAAGGGTGGCTACTTTGAATAATCTAAAATAACAAATTTAGATTTGTTTTTGGTTACTGCATGATTCCATAGGTGTTATTTCATAGTTTTGATGTCCTCTATTATTCTACAATATAGAAAATAGTAAAAATAAAGAAAAACCCTGGAATGAGTAGGTGTCCAAACTTTTGACTGCTACTGTACATGCTTATTAATTGGAGGACAAACAAACAAACTGTGTAATACATACTGTGTATTTCCCATCTAAAATTATAACAGCGTTTCAAAGTCATATGGAAATGCTGACCTGAGAAAAGGCCGGCGTACTTGCAGAATTTTAAAAGCATGCTCAACATGATAAAAACCAACAATTCATTGGTACTAACTTTAAGATGCCAATCATAGTTAGTGGAATGTCAAGTGAGGGGTTCAAGGCTTCTTGTAAGGGATAGATGATGACGAAGGGCACTTACAAAGGTCTCGTTGGCACTAAGGCAAAGGAGGAGGAGCACTGTACTGGCTGAGCCTGTGGTCCCATGCCTCCACCATGTTAGGTCACCCCTGTCTAGCTACTGACTTTACCACTGCTAATATCCACCCCTCCAACATGGCCTCCTTATCTCTCCACCATCGTGTTGCTGTCCATGTCATTCAACAGGTAAACGTCTGTGTGGCCCGTCAGCCTCATCTGTTGAGAAGAGAGGAGGGTGAGAGATGGCTCATCTCATGTCATCTGAGTTTGATTATCTTATTACTCAAAGTCAGAAGCACTCGATTGGTGGGATGTCCCATTCATCAACTCAATAATCATTACTGGCATGCTTAAGCGGTTGTGTTTTGACTATGCATAGGCTACGAACTGTAAGCAGCAAAGCACTTTATCAAGTTTTGCGACTGGGATTGTGATTGGCATCTATAGTCTCAAATTTTGAGACACTGACACCAACCAAAAACATAGTATGTGCTTACCAACACAACACTTTTTGCTCATTGGGCCTGGTGGTATGTATTCATTATTGTGAAATTACAGTACAAGTTCAGGAGCATAAAATGTGGTCAGCCCAGTGCAATGTGTAGCTGCGGGAGTATGGGATCAGGACTTTTATTATGTAGTGGTTGCTACAGACCACTATTGTGTGTAGATTGATGAGGAAAAACAATTATTTAATACATTTTAGAATAAGGCATTAACGTAACCAAATGTTGAAAAAGGGAAGTGGTCTGAATACTTTCCAAATGCATTGTAAGTGAACAGAAACGGGCGTAAAAAACTTAACCCAAATACAGACATTGGAGTAAAACAAGCTTATATTTTTGGTTCTGATGGGGTATACCCGTTGAACTAGGCTCATAAGGCATTTCTAAGAATTTGATAAATTGATAAAGTGTACAAAACATTAGGAACACCTTCCTAATATAAAGTTGCACCCCTTTATCCCTCAGAACAGACTCAATCAGGGGATGGACTCTACAAGGTGTCGAAAGCGTTCCGCAGGGATGCTGGCCCATGTTGACTCCAATGCTTCAAGCTGGCTTGATGTCTTTTGGGTGGTGGACCATTCTTGATACACACGAGAAACTGTTGAATGGGAAAAACCCAGCCGCATTGCAGTTCTTGATACACTCAAACCAGTGCGCCTGGCACCTACTACCATACCCTGTTCAAAGGCACATTTTATCTTTTGTTTCCCATTCACCCTCTGAATGACACATACAATCCAAGTCTCAATTGTCTCAAGATTAAAAATCCTTCTTTAACTGGTCTCCTCCCCTTCATCAACACTGACTGAAGTGGATACATCAATAAGGGATCCTAGCTTTCACCTGGATAGTCGATGTCATGGAAAGAGCAGGTGTTCCTAATGTTTTGTACACAGTTTCATCAATACAGAACCTTCTAAGTAGGTTTGCATGGGTGGGAGTTTCGGCTTTCCATGATGACATAACCATGTGGTAAATGTATTAATAGACCAATAACAAAGAGTTCCGGTGTGGATTGCCCCCACCCTGGCAGTACTGGCAACACTAGCTGCAGTAACCCATGGGGAGGGTCACACTCCGACATTCAGAGAGGGGGCATATTATTGTGGCCCTGGTGGCACAAAATCAAAGGTCGGACTGTTTCAGGGGAAGGGGGTATATCTGATCTCCATCACCTAGGACGTGACAATGGTTAATCTAATCTCCCAATTTTGTCAATTTTTGCTCAGTTTTGAGGGCCTTCTCATACAGTTGCAACTGTATATGCATTTGTAAATCAAGCCCTTTTTTTTTTACCCCCTTTTCTCCCCAATTCCGTGGTATCCAATTACTATCTTGTCTCATCGCTACAACTCCCTTACGGGCTCGGGAGAGACGAAGGTCGAAAGTCATGCGTCCTCCGAAACACAACCCAACCAAGCCGCACTGCTTCTTAACACAGCGCGCCTCCAACCCGGAAGCCAGCCGCACCAATGTGTTGGAGGAAACACCGTGCACCTGGCTACCTTGGTTAGCGGGCACTGCGCCCGGCCCGCCACAGGAGTCACTGGTGCGCGATGAGACAAGGATATCCCTACCGGCCAAACCCTCCCTAACCCGGACGACGCTAGGTCAATTGTGCGTCGCCCCACGGACCTCCCGGCTGTGACAGAGCCTAGGCGCGAACCCAGAGTCTCTGGTGGCACAGCTAGCGCTGCGATGCAGTGCCCTAGACCACGCCACCCGGGAGGCAAATCAAGACCTTTCTTGAGTTGGGCTCTGGGATGGTGCAACTGTTGAGCATCTGAGTCTATGGTTGTATGTGGGGGAAAGGGGCTAAGTGTGTATGAGTGTTTGTGTGTTTATCCCACAACTGTTGCGAGGGAGCAAAAGATGTTAGGGACAATATAGGATGAATCACAATTATTTTCTAAAATAATAATTGCTTGCCAAAATGTAACTTTTGTAATTGCAATACTTGTAAGAGATAACAATCCTTTGCATAATCTGCATACATTACTACAAATATTAATTGCTCATTATGGAAATTAAGATAAATATTTTAAAATCCTGTTTAGTAGCTATACATAATACAAAGCGAGGTGAGGGCGATGGAAATGCTTTTGGCGGTTGATCTGCTTCTGTTCTGTGGGTGGCACTGTGTGCTCTTTTCGAAGGATGGGTCCCGGTCTCTCCGGGATCCGGGGGTCTTTCTGGGATCCGGGGGGGATCGGGGGGTCTGCCGGTCATTAGGATGACAACCCAACGCGGGATGAGGGGTTTTAGCAGGTCGAATAGTGGGTACCAATTGTAGGTTTACTTAGTAGCAATGCAAATATCATGGTGCAAGCTATATAGACAATCATCATGTTACTTTTTAATGGTACGTTTACAAACATATACAGTGGGGCAAAAAAGTATTTAGTCAGCCACCAATTGTGCAAGTTCTCCCACTTAATAAGATGAGGCCAGTAATTTTCATCATAGGTACTCCAAATCCAGACCTCCATGGGTTGATCAATTTGATTTCCATTGATAATTTGTGTGATTTTGTTGTCAGCACATTCAACTACGTAAAGAAAAAAGTATTTAATAGGAATATTTCATTAATTCAGATCTAGAATGTGTTATTTTAGTGTTCCCTTTTTTTTTTTGAGCAGTGTATACAGTGGGGCAAAAAAGTATTTAGTTAGCCACCAATTGTGCAAGTTCTCCCAATTAAGATGAGGCCTATAATTTTCATCATAGGTACACTTCAACTATGACAGACAAAATTAGAAAAAAAAATCCAGAAAATCACATTGTAGGATTTTTAATGAATTTATTTGCAAATTATGGTGGAAAATAAGTATTTGGTCACCTACAAACAAGCAAGATTTCTGGCTCTCACAGACCTGTAACTTCTTTAAGAGGCTCCTCTGTCCTCCACTCATTACCTGTATTAATGGCACCTGTTTGAACTTGTTATCAGTATAAAAGACACCTGTCCACAACCTCAAACAGTAACACTCCACTATGGCCAAGACCAAAGAGCAGTCAAAGGACACCAGAAACAAAATTGTAGACCTGCACCAGGCTGGGAAGACTGAATCTGCAATAGGTAAGCAGCTTGGTTTGAAGAAATCAACTGTGGGAGCAATTATTAGGAAATGGAAGACATACAAGACCACTGATAATCTCCCTCGATCTGGGGCTCCACGCAAGATCTCACCCCGCGGGGTCAAAATGATCACAAGAACGGTGAGCAAAAATCCCAGAACCACACGGGGGGACCTAGAGAGCTGGGACCAAAGTAACAAAGCCTACCATCAGTAACACACTACGCCGCCAGGGACTCAAATCCTGCAGTGCCCCCTGCTTAAGCCAGTACATGTCCAGGCCCGTCTGAAGTTTGCTAGAGAGCATTTGGATGATCCAGAAGAAGATTGTGAGAATGTCATATGAAACCAAAATATAACTTTTTGGTAAAAACTCAACTCGTCGTGTTTGGAGGACAAAGAATGCTGTGAAGCATGGGGGTGGAAACATCATGCTTTGGGGCTGTTTTTCTGCAAAGGGACCAGGACGACTGATCCGTGTAAAGGAAAGAATGAATGGGGCCATGTATTGTGAGATTTTGAGTGAAAACCTCCTTCCATCAGCAAGGGCATTGAAGATGAAACGTGGCTGGGTCTTTCAGCATGACAATGATCCCAAACACACCGCCCGGGCAACGAAGGAGTGGCTTCGTAAGAAGCATTTCAAGGTTCTGGAGTGGCCTAGCCAGTCCCAACCCCATAGAAAATCTTTGGAGGGAGTTGAAAGTCCGTGTTGCCCAGCAACAGCCCCAAAACATCACTGCTCTAGAGGAGATCTGCATGGAGGAATGGGCCAAAATACCAGCAAGTGTGTGTGAAAACCTTGTGAAGACTTACAGAAAATGTTTGACCTCTGTCATTGCCAACAAAGGGTATATAACAAAGTATTGAGAAACTTTTGTTATTGACCAAATATTATTTTCCACCATAATTTGCAAATAAATTCATTAAAAATCCTACAATGTGATTTTCTGGATTTCTTTCTCTCATTTTGTCTGTCATAGTTGAAGTGTACCTATGATGAAAATTACAGGCCTCATCTTTTTAAGTGGGAGAACTTGCACAATTGGTGGCTGACTAAATACTTTTTTGCCCCACTGTAGAGAGAGATTATATATATATATATACATACACACATACATACACACTACCATTCAAAAGTTGGGGGTTTTTGAAAGAAAAGCTAATATTTTGTCCATTAAAATAACATCAAATTGATCAGAAATACAGTATAGACATTGTTAATGTTGTAAAGGACTATTGTAGCTGGAAACTGCACATTTTTGATGGAATATCTACCTAGGCCCATTATCAGCAACCATCACTACTGTGTTCCAATGGCATGTTGGTTGTGTTAGCTAATCTTCTAGGCAGAGTTGCAAAGAAAAAGCCATCTCTCAGACTGGCCCCAAAAAAATACAAAATATCAAGATGAGCAAAAGAACAGACACTGGACAGAGGCTAGAATCCCGGAGTCGCCTCTTCACTGTTGACGTTGAGACTGGTGTTTTGCGGGCACTATTTAATAAAGCAGCCAGTTGAGGACTTGTGAGGAGTCTGTTTCTCAAACTAGACACTAATGTACTTGTCCTTTTGCTCAGTTGTGCACCGGGGCCTCCCACTCTTATTCTGGTTAGAGCCAGTTTGCGCTGTTCTGTGAATGGAGTAGTACACAGCGTTGTACAAGATCTTCAGTTTCTCACATTGAATAGCCTTCATTTCTCAGAACAAGAAAAGACTGACGAGTTTCAGAAAGTTCTTTGTGTCTTGCCATTTTGAGCCTGTAATCGAACCCACAAATGCTGATGCTCCAGATACTCAACTAGTCTAAGACAACCAGTTTTATTGCTTCTTTAAATCAGTAAAACAGTTTTCAGCTGTGCAAACATAATTGCAAAAGGGTGTTCTAATGATCAATTTGCCTTTTAAAATTAGAAACTTGGATTAGCTTACACAACGTGCCATTGAAACACAGGAGTGATTGCTGATAATGGGCTTCTGTACACCTACGTAGATAATCCATTAATACATTTTCATTTTATTTAAATCAGCCGTTTCCATCTTCAATAGTAATTTACAACATTAACAAATGTCTACACTGTATTTCTGATCAATTTGATGTTATTTTAAAATGGACAAAACAAAAGTGCTTTTCTTTCAAAAACAAGGACATTTCTAAGTGACCCCAAAAATATATGGGGGATTGGAAATTATTACAAAAGACAATTACTGATGGAAGCAACAATCTATCCGCAATATTAAAGCTTATCCACCCACTAATAAAAAGAAAAAAGTTCCAAACCACTAGTTAACAGCTAGTTTTCAGGTTGCCCCGCACCAGACCGACCACTCCCAGACAGTCCTAGCACAATTCTTGCTTGAGAAATAGTTTTTTTGCTGAAAAGCAGGTATTTAAGATGGCACCGAAGATGTTGGCTGACGTTTTACATGCTCCTAACCAAATTGTGCTATTTTGTTAGTAAACTATTTTTTTAACTTATTATGTACAAACAATGTTGCTGCTACCGACTCTTATGACCGAAAATAACTTCTGGCCATCAAAACAGCAATTACTCACCACGAACAGCAAGAAGCTGTTTCCTTTAACGAGTCCTTCTGAGAATCCGTGGGTGAGCGAGTAAACTCTCAATGCCATCTGTCCTACTTGCTAACATGCAATCATTGGAAAATAAAATGACCTACGTTTATCCTACCAACGGGACATTAAGAACTGTAATATCTTATGTTTCACCGAGCCATGGCTGAACGACGAGACATAATATATACATCAATAGACATCTGTATAAATCAATGATGTCGCTTTGCGGATGGTGATTCTCTGATCCACCTCTACGCAGACGACACCATTCTGTATACTACTGGCCCTTCTTTGGACACTGTTAACTAACCTCCAGATGAGCTTCAATGCCATACAACTCTCCTGCCGTGGCCTCCAACTGCTCTTAAATGCAAGTAAAACTAAATGCATGCTCTTCAACCAATCGCTGCCCGCACCTGCCCGCCCGCCTAGCATCACTACTCTGGACGGTTCGGACCTAGAATGTGTGGACACCTACAAATACCTTGGTGTCTGGTTAGACTGTAAACTCTCCTTCCAGACTCACATTAAGCATCTCCAATCCACAATTAAATATAGAAATCTGCTTCCTATTTTCGCAACAAAGCATCCTTCACTCGTGCTGCCGAACATAGCCTCGTAAAACTGACTATCCTACCGATCCTTGACTTCGGCGATGTCATTTACAAAATAGCCTCCAACACTCTACTCAGAAAATTGGATGCAGTCTATCACAGTGCCAGCCGTTTCGTCACCAAAGTCCCATATACTACCCACCACTGCGACCTGTTTGCTTTTGTTGGCTGGCCCTTGCTTCATATTCGTCACCAAACCCACTGGTTTTAGGTCATCTATAAGTCTTTGCTAGGTAAAGCCCCGCCTTATCTCAGCTCACTGGTCACCATAGCAGTACCCACCCGTAGCACGCGCTCCAGCAGGTATATTTCGCTGGTCACCCCGAAAGCCAATTCCCCCTTTGGCCGCCTTTCCTTCCAGTTCTCTGCGGCCAATGACTGGAACGAATTGCAAAAAAAAAAAAAAGATCACTGAAGCTGGAGTCATATCTCCCTCACTACCTTTAAGCATCAGATCTTTGCACCTGTACATAGCTCATCTGTAAATAGCACATCCAACGACCTCAACCCCATATTGTTATTTATTGTATTATTATTTCTTGCTCCTTTGCACCCCAGTATCTCTACTTGCACATTTATCACTCCACTGTTGATTTGCTAAATTGTAATTATTTCACCACTATGGCCTATTTATTGCCTTACCTCCCTAATCTTACTTCATTTGCACACCCTGTATATAGACTTTGTGTTATTGACTGTACATTTGTTTATTCCATGTGTAACTCTGTCGCACTGCTTTGCTTTATCTTGGCCAGGTCGCAATTGTAAATGAGAACTTGTTCTCAACTGGCTTACCTGGTTAAATAAAAAATAGAGCTGGCGGGATTTTCCATGCACAGGCAGAACAGAGAAGCCATGTCAAAAACAGCTGGTGCGCAATGTCTTCTATTAAAGAAGTCTCAAGGTATTGCTCGTTTGAGGTAGAGTGCCTTATGATAAGCCATAGACCACACTATCTATATTATTCGTAGCTATCTATTTACCACCACAGACCGATGCTGGCACTAAGACCGCACTCATCCAACTCTTTAAGGCCATAAGCAAACAATAAAATGCTCATCCAGAAGCGGCGCTGGCCAGATACTTTAATGCAGGCAAACTTAAATCAGTTTTACCAGCATGTCACGTGCAACCAGAGATTTTTTATTTAATTAAATAAACTCAAGACCACATTTACTCCACACGTAGACATGCATAAAAAGCTCTCCCCCACCCTGCATTTGGCAAATCTGACCATAATTCTATCCTCCTGATTCCTGCTTACAAGGAAAAACTAAAACAGGAAGTGCCAGTGACTCAACTCAATACGAAAGTGGTCAGATGACACGGATGCTATGCTTACAAGACTGTTTTTCTAGCACAGACAAGAATATTTTCCAGGATTGATCCAATACCATTGAGGAATATACCACCTCAGTCATCGCCTTCATCAATACGTGCATCGATGACGTCGTCCGCACGTACATATCCCAACCAGAAGCCATGGATTACAGGCAACATCCGCATCGAGCTAAAGGCTAGAGCTGCCGCTTTCAAGGAGCACTAATCCAGACGCTTAAAATAAATCCCGCTATGCCCTCCGACGAACCTTCAAACTGGCAAAGTGTCAATACAGGATTAAGATTGAATACTACTTCACCGGCTCTGACCGCTCGTCGGATGTGGCAGGGCTTAACTACTACGGACTACAAAGGGAAACTCGGATGCGATCTGCCCAGTGAGCTAAATGCCTTTATGCTCGCTTCAAGGACAGCAACACTGAAGCATGCACAAGAGCACCAGCTGTTCTGGATGACTGTGTGATAACACTTTCGGTAGCCGATGTGAGCAAGACCTTTAAACAGGTCAACATTCAAAGCCGCAGGGCCAGATGGATTACCAGGATGTGTACTCAAAGAATGAGCGGACCTCAACTAGCCTGTACACTGACTCGGTACCCCCTGTATATAGCCTCGTTATTGTGTTACTTTTTTACTTTGATAAATATTTTCTTAACTCTTCTTGAACTGCACTGTTGGTGAAGGGCTTGTAAGTAAGCATTTCACGGTTTAAGAGTGGTAGACCAGTAACCCAAAGGTCAACACTGCAACGACTAGGTGAAAAAAAAACAGCTGTCTGTGCCCTTGAGCAAGGCACTTAATCCTAACTGCTCCAGGGTCACCATCAATGGCTGATCCCTGGATCTGACACCACTCTGAGGGTGTCTCGGAGAGTGGGATATGCAAAAAACACACATTTTCAATCCACACATGCGTATAATACACACTTGTGCATGTGTGAAATAGGACAAACGTATACACCCAACTATTATTAAAGAGGGGGGAAAAAGTTCAAACGTAAATCCTTTCATCGAACACCAAGACACGAGACATCTAGAAATATCCATGTTTGTTTTGATTTTTATTTTTGATACATGGTGTTGCTTTATTCAGTAGTGAGACAGACACTGTCGTATAGCTTATATCTACAATATGCTTCACTTGGTTCTGCTGGGTTCAAACACACCTCTAGTCAGAACAATGCACTGCTAAGAGTCTGCCTGGCTGTATTACACAGAGAGAGAGATGCACTGGTGTGACACTACAGATAGTTACATTTGAGTTCTTAAAACCTTGGTAAAAACATCGTAAAATCCTTAAAACCTTTTATAGCTGCTGAATATTATTCTTCGTCAAATAGATTGAGCTTGACCTTGCAAGAACTGCATGAATTAAGTTTACAGATTGGTCTGTTGCATTAAACATCAGCAAGAAACCAGTTCTTTATATGCATGTTCAATCTTAAAACAATCTATTAACTCTCAATTAAAAGATATGCGAGAATTCTTTATTTACTCGCCATAACAAGGATATTACACTTAAAAAGTTTGTTGTCCTTCCTAGTCACATCAAATTGTACATACGTGTCCATTCCAAATCCTCACTTCTAGTGGGGAACAACCCCAATTTACGAACAGATTATATTAACAGTTTTGAAGTCAAAACACATGCACTCTGAAAAAAATCAGTTTGAATGGAGAGATGTGTTGAAAATACTGACTAAAAGGTAATTTTTAAATTATGCTCAACCCAAACTAAGTGTTCTCTTCCCATGGTTTCTTTTGCTGAAAAGGTGAGAACTGTAATTATAATGAACAAAAATCTAAAATGAATTCAATAATACAGCAAGGAGAGATATACTTCAGTTCTACATTTGACCAAATAATCATAAATGGTGTATTCACACAGAGGTACAATAACAGAAAAAAGTAAATTACCAAACAGACCGATAGCAGCTGCCAAATACTGTAGACTTCAGCTTATTATGTCAGCAGGTTAAGAATTGCCATTTTGCCAGATCATAACTTGTCACATCTTAACCTGGAATAGGAATGCAATAATTTGAGAAATAGAATTCAAACTTAATTTTCCAATTGAAAAGCATAAGAATGTCACACCCGCTCTGCTTGAGCAAGAAAATACAGGAGATAGGATATAAACTATAACTGAACCCTGAGGACTCTAAAAAGGGACAGGGGGTTGTCGTAATTGGGTTTTACATAATAAACCCCACATACCAGTAGCTCAACAGAACACGATAAAACCATTAGAACAGTGGAGGGAAAATGTTCTCTGAAGTGTTGATCTCATGATTAGAGATATCGGGATAGGTCTTAAGATCGCTCTATAAAAAGGTGTACGTCTCTCTCAAAGCCTGAAGGACATGACAGACCAACAAGAACATTATGTGCAGCGAGTGCGTCATTTTCTGTTCATATCCCAACGATTCTACATCTCCAACGTTTGTCGACACCTAGCAGGTGATCTGCTGTGCACAGCCAATGTTCGTCTTGGTCTGTCTTGTCCTTTAAAACACTGTCCTGTTCCGTTTCAGGTGTCATACGCTGGCTGTTCCTCAATGAACACAGCATGGCGGTTGTTGCTTACCCTGTTGCCCAGACAGGACACGTCCAGACAGGACACACCGAGGGCTATCAGACACTGCCACGCCTGTAGACACACAGAGAGGGGAGGTCAGAAGAGGATCACTGTACTCCTTATAATAGTTTACAATCCATCTTTTCAAACCATATCCCTGCATTCAGTATCTAGTATTCAGTATCTAGTATTCCGCATCGAACGGTAGCCTCTTTATTTGGGAATTGATCTACAGTGTTGTATGCTTATCCAACCCAGTCCATGCTGTTATAATGACTACTACAGTAACTCACCAGGTAGCACACAAAGCTTAGGTAGGCTATGCAGAGCAAGGCCACCAGCACGTAGAGCGCCACACTGTTCAGGCTGGTCACGTAGACCACCACAAAGTACATGTTTATGGCACAGACCACCAGGATGACCACCCCTCCGCCAATCTTCCACACCCTCAGGAGCACAGTCACAGACGAAACGGTTAGGCATCAATGATAAAGGGTCACTGTCATCACATTTATTAATTAGTTGGTCGATCAGTGAAAATACAGAAATAAATCTGACTACGTCCCAAATGCCACCCTATTCCCTACAGAGTGCACTAGGTATGGCACTATGTAGGACATAAGGATCCATTTGAGATGCATTCCCCGTCATCACATTTATTAATTTTTTGGTCTATCAGTGCAAATACAGAAGCAATCTTCAGTGTTACATGGGTTGAGGGTTATGGTGACTCACAGTCCATTAGCAAAGTCATCCATGATGGATGTCAGACTGGTGAAGGTCAGGATGGGGATCAGAGCAAACGGCAGCTGTGGAACAAAGAGAGACAGAAAGAACTGACGACATTCTGTCTCTGTCCCTTCAATAGCTTTTAATACTACATGCATCAGTTTAACACCCCCAAAGACTCCCAAGCCAGCCCAGAGTAGCTGCTACCCCTCTCTCTAACCTGCAGTCCCTAGCCCAAGTCTTCACTCTCTCCATCCTGCACCCTTCTCCCTAATCAAGCAAATATATTTATAAAGCCCTTTTTACATCAGCCGATGTCCAAGTGCTATACAGAAACCCAGCCTAAAACCCCAAACAGCAAGCCCCGTCTCTTCTCTCTGCATGTTCCCAGACCCCTTCGGCATCACAAATGGCAACCTAGTCCCCATTTTGTGCACTACTTTTGATAGGGCTCTGGTCATGTCTTCTCTCTGACCTGCATGCTCTGCAATACGTTGAGAAAGTCATTCATGCCCGTTAGGTGCTGTACGTCCTGAAAGATGGCCACCAGCAGGGTGGGGAAGATTGCGATGGAGCGGGTGAGAAGCACCCGGGCAAAACGGGACCAACGCAGGTTCAGGAAACCCTGAGGCAGGGGAAGAGAGAAAATAGTCAACATACAGACAAACACACATCCCTACTGACAAAACACTGAGGTGTTTACATACAAAACACCAACACACACAAGGATTGACTTAGAGGTTAACAATACAATGTGCACCCTCACGTACACAAACAAACACGGTAGTTGGGTACTTGTGCACATTCTCACCTCCATGACAAACTGGCCAGAGTAAGTGCCTGTCATGGTGGAGCTCTGTCCGGCAGCCAGGATCCCGATGGCCCAGATGTAGAGGGCCGCAGGGCCAAAGAAACAACCCAGCACCACGCCCTGTATAGAGTGAGTGGGAGATTATGAATAACCATGGGGGGAATTTCTACATTATCAACACCAAACAAATGTTCATTTCATGGCAAAATGATTGACTGAGATAGCAGGTATATACAGTATCAAAGTGATGTCATATCACAGGTTATATAGATTGTTGTTAATCCTTGAAAGATGTACCCCTTTGAAGATGTCCACCTGTAGCGTGCTGTTGTCCAGAGGGAAGAGGTCTGTGTGAGGACTGCCTGATGCATTGCATTTTGCATTCTGTGACACACAGAATAACAGCAGCACATCACTAACAAGGGAGGTCACTGGTTTAGAGGTGCCATACTGATACTATATTAATGTATAAACCATCTGTAAAGGATTGCTACAGTCCGAGACAAGGAGACATGCTGGGTCTGGTTAGTCATTATACCCACCACCTCAATGTTGGTTTTGTCGTAGAAGGCCTCAGCAAACACTGCTACAACAAAGACGTTGATGAGGAAGGAGATGAAGAGAGCAATAGTTGACTCGATGAAGTAGTATTTGTTGGCCTCCTTCACCTCCTTCTTGTTCCCACGATCTATTTGCCGAGACTAGACAATAAAATATCATTAAAATGAATGAATTAAAATATCACAATTCCTGTGACATTGTACTTTCTGGTTGTTTGGCCCAAAAATTTATAAATGATTGTTTCAATTGTTACCAATATTTTAGGTCATAGTAAAGGTCAATGACGACCCTCTACTATGTCATAGTGAAGATCTTTGACTCTGTAGTAAGTCATAAAGCAGGTCTTTGACTCCTATGTCATACTATAGAGGAGTGTAAGACTTTCACTATGTCATAATGCAAGAGACCTACCTTGACGAGGGCAGAGTGCAGGTAGATGTTGTGGGGCATGATGACCGCTCCTACGATGCCCACAGCCTGCTCCATCTGGGCAGAATCACAGTTCTCACAGTACGGCAGAAACATCCCCTTCAGCAGCTCCCCCTGGTCCGGACGCACCATCACATACTACAGGCACACACACAAGAGATGGCAGTCAGACACACACAAATGCAGAAAAAAAAAACTACCAAATTCTATCAAAGCTGCACTCTATACTACAAAAACCAGCTGGCAGGTTTACAGAAGGGTATTTTTTATAGATGAACACGGGGAAAAGCTTGTTCTTACCTCATATCCAAAGCTTACAGCCATGATGGTGATGAGAAACCCAAAGAAGGCTTCAAGTTTCCTCAGGCCTAAAAAACAAAAGTCGGAAATAATTTTGAAACACGCCCAGACAGAAATGCATAAACACACCTGTGCCCAAGGACTTAAAATCACAGACATCTTAATGTGTCAAAGAAACACTCACCATATTTATCTAGAAAAAGGAACACAAAGGTGTCAATGATGGTGATGAGGACACCTCCCCAAAGTGGAATCCTGGTAGATAGCAAACAATGTTAGTTTGACCCCAATACATTAACCTCTAGAGCAACCGTTGTATGCCTTTGTCAGCATCCCAAATGTCACCCTATATAGTGCACTACTTTTGAACAGGGGGCACTATATAGGGAATTAGGTGTCATTTGGGACGCACTCTTTGTGTAGTGTAGTACAGTGTGGCTTGGTTGGGCGCTGGCGGAGGGTACTGTAGCTACCTGCCCATAGAGAGGAGGTTGAAGGCGATGGCACAGCCGATGACCTCCTGCATGTCTGAGCCGATGATGGCCAGCTCCACCATCAGCCACAGGAGAATACGAGGAACCTGGGAGTGAGGAGGGGATGGAGGAGTGAAGGACAACACAAAGCAATCACATTCAATTAATTTAAACCCTTTTATATGGTGTAGGGTGAGGGAGGGTTACTCACAGTGGGGTACTGGCGGTTGCAGACCTCTGCGAGGTGCATCCCTGTGACAACCCCCAGGCGCGCAGCCAGTCTCTGCAGGAGGAGGCCGATGATGGTGGCCCCCAACAACACCCACAGGAGCTGAGAGAGAAAGAGCGAGAATGGGGGACAAAATAATGGTGATGAAGCATTGGAGTAAATTAAACATAATCAAGAGCATAAAGACAAGATGTAATAGGGAATGCTGATTATAGAATAAAAAACATTACTGTCCAACTGGAGATAGAACTGCCTTTGAGTAAATTATTTGTCTTCAAATTTGAGCATGGTTCAGAAATCTCTACAGTTGCACCATTGAAAGCATCTTGACTGGCTACATCACCACGGAGTTTGCAAACTGCTTGGCATCCAACCGCAAGGCACTACAGAGGGTAGTGCGTATGTCCCAGTTCATCACCGGAGCCGAGCTCCCTGACATCCAGGACCTCTATATCAGGCGGTGTGAGGAAGGCTCTAAAAACTGTCAAAGACTCCAGCCACCCAAGACAGATGGTTCTCTCTGGTACCGCACAGCAAATTTGACTGATGCACCAAGTCTGGAACCAACACCCTGAACAGCTTCTACCACCCCCCAAGCCATAAGACTGCCATATTTGACAATAAAATCACAATAGATCACATATGGATACATTGCAAATCATCAAGGATAAAAATAAAAAAAATGTTTAGAAACTTATGTTAACATTAATCAACAAATGAAAGATGGAAAACGAATGGAGTTGAGACAGTTTGGAAAACTCTATGGCTTGCGAGGGAGCATCAATGCTACAGTACAGCCAGGGAGAAAGTCAGTCTGTCAGTCAAGCCAGAAGCTCTTCATCAGGGTCCATCCCTTTGTCCAAAGTTCCCAGTTCCTTCATAGTAGCCACTCCTCCATAGGTAGCTGATCCTCCATTGTCGACAGTGGAACACCCAACTGAGTGATGCTTCTACTGCAATAAAGCACCAGAAAAATCAGCCACACATCGGCAGTGGTCAGGAACAGTCCCGCCGCCTCGGACACCGTAGTCTCCACCTTCCAACCGGCAGGTGAAACAAAAAGCCAGAGCTACTGCTGCATTATTTAAAACGCAAACATTAGTCATTAGGCATGGCCGATTAATTCAAAAATCAAGTCAAAGTTTGTCACGTGCGCCCGAATACAACAGGTGTAGACCTTACAGTGAAATGCTTACTTACAGGCTCTAACCAATAGTGCAAAAAAAAGGTATTAAGTGAACTATAGGTAAGTAAAGAAATAAAACAGTAAAAAGACAGGCTATATACAGTAGTAGAGGTCGACCGATTATGATTTTTCAACGCCGATGCCAAAAAAGCCGATACCGATTACTCTGACGATTTTAAAATATTTTTTTTATTTGTAATAATGACAATTACAACAATACTGAATTAACACTTATTTTAACTTAATATAATACATCAATAAAATCAATTTAGCCTCAAGTAAATAATGAAACATGTTCAATTTGGTTTAAATAATAAGTGTTGGAGAAGAAAGAAAAAGTGCAATATGTGCTATGTAAGAAAGCTAACATTTAAGTTCCTTGCTCAGAACATGAGAACATATGAAAGCTGGTGGTTCCTTTTAACGTGAGTCTTCAATATTCCCGGGTAAGAAGTTTTAGGTTGTAGTTATTATAGGACTATTTCCCTCTATACCATTTGTATTTCTATTGGATGTTCTTATAGGCACTTTAGTATTGCCAGTGTAACAGTATAGATTCCGACCCTCTCCTCGCGCCTCCCTGGGCTCGAACCAGCAACACAACGACAATTAGCACGCGCTAACTAGCTGGCCATTTCACTTCGGTTACAAATCAAATCAAATATTATTTGTCACATACACATGGTTAGCAGATGTTAATGCGAGTGTAGCGAAATGCTTGTGCTTCTAGTTCCGACAACGCAGTAATAACCAACAAGTAATCTAGCTAACAATTCCAAAACTACTACCTTATAGACACAAGTGTAAGGGGATAAAGAATATGTGCATAAAGATATATGAATGAGTGATGGTACAGAGCGGCATAGGCAAGATACAGTAGATGGTATTGAGTGCAGTATATACATATGAGATGAGTATGTAAACAAAGTGGCATAGTTAAAGTGGCTAGTGATATATTTTACATCATTTCCCATTATTAAAGTGGCTGGAGTTGAGTCAGTGTCAGTGTGTTGGCAGCAGCCACTCAATGTTAGTGGTGGCTGTTTAACAGTCTGATGGCCTTGAGATAGAAGCTGTTTTTCAGTCTCTCGGTCCCAGCTTTGATGCACCTGTACTGACCTCGCCTTCTGGATGATAGCGGGGTGAACAGGCAGTGGCTCGGGTGGTTGTTGTCCTTGATGATCTTTATGGCCTTCCTGTAACATCGGGTGGTGTAGGTGTCCTGGAGGGCAGGTAGTTTGCCCCCGGTGATGCGTTGTGCAGACCTCTCTACCCTCTGGAGAGCCTTACGGTTGTGGGCGGAGCAGTTGCCGTACCAGGCGGTGATACAGCCCGACAGGATGCTCTCGATTGTGCATCTGTAGAAGTTTGTGAGTGCTTTTGGTGACAAGCCGAATTTCTTCAGCCTCCTGAGGTTGAAGAGGCGCTGCTGCGCCTTCTTCACAATGCTGTCTGTGTGGGTGGACCAATTCAGTTTGTTTGTGATGTGTACGCCGAGGAACTTAAAACTTACTACCCTCTCCACTACTGTTCCATCAATGTGGATAGGGTGGTGTTCCCTCTGCTGTTTCCTGAAGTCCACAATCATCTACTTAGTTTTGTTGACGTTGAGTGTGAGGTTATTTTCCTGACACCACACTCCGAGGGCCCTCCCCTCCTCCCTGTAGGCCGCCTCGTCGTTGTTGGTAATCAAGCCTACCACTGTTGTGTCGTCCGCAAACTTGATAATTGAGTTGGAGGCGTGCGTGGCCACGCAGTCGTGGGTGAACAGGGAGTACAGGAGAGGACTCAGAACGCACCCTTGTGGGGCCCCAGTGTTGAGGATCAGCGGGGAGGAGATGTTGTTGCCTACCCTCACCACCTGGGGGCGGCCCGTCAGGAAGTCCAGTACCCAGTTGCACAGGGCGGGGTCGAGACCCAGGGTCTCGAGCTTGATGACTAGCTTGGAGGGCACTATGGTGTTAAATGCCGAGCTGTAGTCGATGAACAGCATTCTCACATAGGTATTCCTCTTGTCCAGATGGGTTAGGGCAGTGTGGTTGAGATTGTATCGTCTGTGGACCTATTTGGGCGGTAAGCAAATTGGAGTGGGTCTAGGGTGTCAGGTAGGGTGGAGGTGATATGGTCCTTGACTAGTCTCTCAAAGCACTTCATGATGACGGAAGTGAGTGCTACGGGGCGGTAGTCGTTTAGCTCAGTTACCTTAGCTTTCTTGGGAACAAGAACAATGGTGGCCCTCTTGAAGCATGTGGGAACAGACTGGGATAGGGATTGATTGAATATGTCCGTAAACACACCAGCCAGCTGGTCTGTGCATGCTCTCAGGGCGCGGCTGGGGATGCCGTCTGGGCCTGCAGCCTTGCGAGGGTTGACACGTTTAAATGTTTTCCTCACGTCGGCTGCAGTGAAGGAGAGTCCGCATGTTTTAGTTGCGGGCCGTGTCAGTGGCACTGTATTGTCCTCAAAGCGGGCAAAAAAGTTATTTAGTCTGCCTGGGAGCAAGACATCCTGGTCCGTGACTGGGCTGGTTTTCTTTTTGTAATCCGTGATTGACTGTAGACCCTGCCACATACCTCGCGTCTGAGCCGTTGAATTGCGATTCTACTTTGTCTCTATACTCATGCTTAGCTTGTTTGATTGCATGCGGAGGGAATAGTTACACCGTTTGTATTCGGTCATGTTTCCGGTCACCTTGCCCTGATTAAAAGCAGTGGTTCGGGCTTTCAGTTTCACGCGAATGCTGCAATCAATCCACGGTTTCTGGTTTGGGAATGTTTTAAATCGTTGCTATGGGAACGACATCTTCAACGCACGTTCTAATGAACTCGCTCACCGAATCAGCGTATTCGTCAATGTTGTTGTCTGACGCAATACGAAACATATCCCAGTCCACGTGATGGAAGCAGCCTCATCTCGGGAGTTGATAGGCTTGAAGTCATAAAAAGTGCAATGATTGACGCACAACGAAGAGCTGCTGGCAAAATGCACGAATGTGCCGTTTGAATGAATGTTTACGCGCCTGCTTCTGCCTACCACCGCTCAGTCAGATACTTGTATGCTCAGTCAGATTATATGCAACGCATGACACGCTAGACAATATCTAGTGATATCAACGTGTATGTGTAGTCAACTAGTGATTATGACTGATAGTTTTTTTTTTATAAGATAAGTTTAATGCTAGCTAGCAACTTAACTTACTGCATTCGTGTAACAGCAGTTGTGGAGTGCAACGAGAGAGAGGCAGGTCGTTATTGCGTTGGACTAGTTAACTGTAGGGTTGCAAGATTGAATCCCCCGAGCTGACAAGGTGAAAATATGTCGTTCTGCTCCTGAACAAGGCAGTTAACCCACCGTTCCTAGGCCGTCATTGAAAATAAGAATGTGTTCAAAACTGACTTGCCTAGTTAAATAAAGGTATTTATAAAAAATAAAAACAGGCAAAATCGGCGCCTAAAAATACCAATTTCCGATTGTTATGAAAACTTGAAATCGGCCCTAATTAAAAATCGGCCATTACGATTAAATCGGTCAACCTCTATACAGTAGCGAGGCTATAAAAGGAGAGAGGATATATACAAACACCGGTTAGTCAGGCTGATTGAGGTAGTATGTACATGTGGATATGGTTAAAGTGATTATGCAAATATGATGAACAGAGCAGCAGTAGCGTAAAAGAGGAGTTGGCGGGTGGTGGGACACAATGCAGAAAGCCCGGTTAGCCAATGCGCGGGAGCACTGGTTGGTCGGCCCAACTGAGGTAGTATGTACATGAATGTATAGTTAAAGGGACTATGCATATTGGATAAACAGGGAGTAGCAGCAGCGTAAAAAGAGGGGTTGGGCACACAATGCAAATAGTCCGGGTAGCCATTTGATTACCTGTTCAGGAGTCTTACGGCTTAGGGGTAAAAACTGTTAAGAAGCCTTTTGGACCTAGACTTGGCACTCCAGTACCGCTTGCCATGCGGTAGTAGAGCGAACAGTCCATGACTGGGGTGGCTGGGGTCTTTAACAATTTTTAGGGCCTTCCTCTGACACCGCCTGGTGTAGAGGTCCTGGATGGCAGGCAGCTTAGCCCCAGTGATGTAGTGTGTATGGCCCAGTACCCTCTGTAGTGCCTTGCGGTCAGAGTGCGAGCAATTGCCGTAGTCACTGAATAGCATTGTCACATACAGTGCCTTAAGAAAGTATTGTGTCCCACTTGTTGTTGATTCTTCACAAAAAAAATACAGTTTTATATCTTTATGTTTGAAGCCTGAAATGTGGCAAAAGGTCGCAAAGTTCAAGGGGGCCGAATACTTTCGCAAGGCACTGTAAGTGTTCCTTTTGTCCAGGTGGGAAAGGGCAGTGTGGAGTGCAATAGAGATTGCATTATCTGTGGATCTGTTTGGGCGGTATGCAAACAGGAATGGGTCTAGGGTTTCTGGGATAATGGTGTTGATGTGAGCAATTACCAACCTTTCAAAGCACTTCATGGCTACAGATGTGAGTGCTACGGGTCTGTAGTCATTTAGGCAGGTAGCCTTTGTGTTCTTGGGCATAGGGACTATGGTGGTCTGCTTGAAACATGTTGGTATTACGGACTCAGTCAGGGACATGTTGAAAATGTCAATGAAGTCACCTGCCAGTTGGTCAGCACATGCCCGGAGCACACGTCCTGGTAATCCGTCTGGCCCCGCAGCCTTGTGTATGTTGACCTGTTTAAAGGTCTTACTCACGTCGGCTACAGAGAGCATGATAACAGTCATCCAGAACAGCTGATGCTCTCATGCATGCCTCAGTGTTGCTTGCCTCGAAGCGAGCATAGAAGTGATTTAGCCCGTCTGGCTCGTGTCACTGGGCAGGTTGCAGCTGTGCTTCCCTTTGTAGTCTAATAGTTTGCAAGCCCTGCCACATAAGACAAGTGTTGGAGCCGGTGTAGTATGATTCAATCTTAGCCCTGTATTGACGCTTTGCCTGTTTGATGGTTCATCACAGGGCATAGCAGGATTTCTTGTAAGCTTCCGGGTTAGAGTCCCGCACCTTGAAAGCGGTAGCTCTACCCTTTAGCTCAGTATGAATGTTGCCTGTAATCCATGGCTTCTGGTTGGGGCATGTATGTACAGTCACTGTGGGGACGACGTCCTCGATGCACTTATTGATAAAACCAGTGACTAATGTGGTGTACTCAATGCCATCGGAAAAATCCCTGAACATATTCAAGTCTGTGATCGCAAAACAGTCCTGTAGTTTAGCATCGGCTTCATCTGACCACTTTTTCACTGTTTCACTGGTGCCTCCTGCTTTAATTTTTGCTTGTAAGCAAGAATCCGTAGGATAGTGTTGTGGTCGTATTTACCAAATGGAGTGCGAGCTTTGTACCCGTCTCTGTGTGGTGTACAGGTGATCTAGAATTTATTTCCCTCTGGTTGCACATGTTGATAGAAATTTGGTGGAACTGATTTAATTTTCCCTACATTAAAGTCTCTGGCCACTAGGAGCGCCGCCTCTGGGTGAGTGGTTTCCTGTTTGCTTATTTCCTTATACAGCTGACTGAGTGCGGTCTTAGTGCAAGCATCTGTCTGTGGTGGTAAATAAACAGCCGTGAAAATTATAGCTGAAAACTCTAGGCAAGTAGTGTGGCCTGCAATTTATCACAATAAACTCTACTTCAGGCGAGCAAAAGCTAGAGACTTCCTTAGATTTCGTGCACCAGCTATTTACAAACATGCACAGACCCCCCCCCTCCCCCCTCGTCTTACCGGAGTGTGCTGTTCCATCTTGCCGGTGCAGCGTATATCCCACTAGCTGAATATCCATGTCATTCAGCCACGATTCCGTGAAACATTGGATATTATACAGCTTTTGATGTCCCGTTGGTAGGATATTTGTGATCGTACCTCGTCTAATTTATTGTCCAATGATTGCACGTTGGCGAGTAGTATTGACGATAACGGCAGCTTTCCCGGTCGCCTTCTCCGGGTCCTGACCAGGCATCTGGCTGTCTGACCTCTGTACCTGCGTCGCTTCCTCTTGCAAATAACGGGGATGTCGGCCCTGTGGGGTGTTTGGAGAATGTCTTGCGCGTTGTCCTCATGTAGAAAAAAATCTTTGTCTAATCCGAGGTGAGTGATCGCTGTCCTGATATCCAGAAGCTCTTTTTTACCGTGAGATACGGTTGCAGAAACATTATGTACAAAATAATTTACAAATAACACAAAAAAACCCCACAATAGCACAATTGGTAGGCACCCGTAAAAAGCTTCCTGCCATTTCTTCCGGTGCCATTTTAATTTGAGCCGATTTCAAATTCTCACAACAAAATCAGTAATCAGCATTTTTTGCAGGCTGACCACCTGTTACGCGAGTGCAGCAAGAAGCCAAGCCAAGGTAATTGCAAAAGGCTTTCTAATGATCAATTAGCCTTTTAAAATAAACTTGGATTAGCTAACACAACGTGCCATTGCAACACAGGAGTGATGGTTGCTGATAAATGGTCCTCTGGGATTTTTGCTCACCGTTCTTGTGATCATTTCAACCCCACAGGGTGAGATCTTGTGTGGAGCCCCAGATCGAGGGAGATTATCAGTGGTCTTGTATGTCTTCCATTTCCTAATAATTGCTCCCACAGTTGATTTCTTCAAACCAAGCTGCTTACCTATTGCAGATTCAGTCTTTCCACCCTGGTGCAGGTCTACAATTTTGTTTCTGGTGTCCTTTGACAGCTCTTTGGTCTTGGCCATAGTGGAGTTTGGAGTGTGACTGAGGTTGTGGACAGGTGTCTTTTATACTGATAACAAGTTCAATCAGGTGCCATTAATACAGGATGATCATTTTCTGGATGATTTTTTTTTCTCATTTTGTCTGTCATAGTTGAAGTGTACCTATGATGAAAATTACAGGCCTCTCTCATATTTTTAAGTGGGAGAACTTGCACAATTGGTGGCTGACTTGATACTTTTTTGCCTAACTGTATCTACCACAATTACCTCGTACGCCAGCACATCAACTCGGTATTTGTACCCCATGTATATAGCCAAGTTATTGTTACTCATTGTGTATTACTTATCTATTATTTCTCAATTTTTCCGTTCTCTGAATTGTTAGTAAGGGCCCGTAAGTTAGCATTTCACTGTTAGTCTACACCTATTGGTTACGAAGCAAGTGACGAATAACATTTGATTTGACTTGGTACCCCAGTCCCTTCAATGAAGGTTTGTGTTCACCTTAAAGCCAGCTTTAGCTCCAGACTGCAGGTCGGACTCGATGTTCCCTGGGTCAAGATAGGCGATGCTCATCAAGAAACCAGGTCCCGTAAAGGCCCAGAGTTTACGGAAACTGAACACCTGAAAAGAGAGGATCGCAAATATTACAATCAACGCCTGAAAATAAATCTTAGCATGAAGTATTACCAGTCATTGAAGTTATAATTTCTAAATTATTCTATACTAATAGTATCTTTGTGTATCACTTTATTCAGGTCATCAGCTTAGCATAATATGCTCTTTGAGGTCATACGCACTTAGAAGATGGGCCCTGTGATGTCATGATAATCCCTGTGATGCCATAGGCTCTATGACTCAACTGTGATGTAATATACAGTACCAGTCAGAAGTTGACATACTACTCAAACAAGGGTTTCTTCATTTTTAAATTTTTCTACATTGTATAATAGTGAAGATATCCAAACTATGTAACACATGGAATCATGTAGTAAGCTAAACATTTTTTTTTGTTAAACTAAACATATTATATAGCCACCCTTTGCCACGATGACAGCTGTGCACACTTGGCATTCTTTCAACCAGCTTCATGATGTAGTCACCTGGAATGAATTTCAAATAACAGGTGTGCTTTGTTAAAATATTTTGTGGAATTTCATTGCTTCTTAATGCATTTCAGCCAATCAGTTGTGTTGTGACAAGGTAGGGGGGTATACAGAACATAGCCCTATTTGGTATAAGGCCAAGTCCATATGGCAGGAACAGCTCAAACAAGCAAAGAGAAACGACAGTCCATCATTACTTTAAGACATGAAGGTCAGTCAAGCCGGAACATTTCAAGAACTTTGAAAGTTTCTCCAAGTGCAGTCGCAAAAAACATCAAGCGCTATGATGAAACTGGCTCTCATGAGGACCGCAACAGGAAAGGAAGACCCAGAGTTACCTTTGCCGCAGAGGATAAGTTCATTAGAGTTAACTGCAACTCAGATGGCAGCCCAAATAAATTCTTCACAGAGTGCAAGTAACAAGACACATCAACATTAACTGTTCAGAGGAGACTGCATGAATCAGGCCTTCATGGTCAAATTGCAGCAAAGAAACCACTACTAAAGGACATCAATAATAAGAAGAGACTTGCTTGGGCCAAGAAACACAAGCAATGGACAATAGACCAGTGGAAATCTATCCTTTGGTCTGAGGAGTCTAAATATGAGATTTTTGGTTCAGTAGGTCAACGGATAATCGCTGCGTGTGTGGTTCCCACCGTCATAGCTGAACGACGACATTAAGAACATACAGCTGGCAGGTTATACACGATCAACAGGACAGCAGCCTCTGGTAAAACACCTGTGTTTTTCTTACCACCACAGACCGATGCTGGCACCGAAACCGCACTCAATGAGCTATATACAGCCATAAGCAAACTGGAAAACCCTCATGCAGAGGCGGCTCTCCAAATGACTTTAATGCAGGGAAACAAATCAGTTTTAACTAATTTCTTTAGCATATTACATATGCAACCAAAAAAATAAATAAATTCAAGACCACCTTTACTCCACACACAGACGTGTCCCTCGCCCTCTATTTGGCAAATCTGGCCATAATTCTATCCTCCTGATTCCTGCTTACAAGCAAAAATTAAAGCAGGAAGCACCAGTAATTCAGTCTATAAAAAAAAGTGGTCAGATGAAGCAGATGTTAAACGACAGGAATGTTTTGCTAGCACAGACTGGAATATGTTCCGGGATTTCTCCGATGGCATTAAAGGAGTACACCACATCAGTCACTTGCTTTATCAATAAGTGCATCGAGGACGTTGTCCCCACAGTGACGGTATGTACATACCCCAACCAGAAGCCATGGACTACATTCAACATTCGAGCTTAAAGGGTAGAGCTGCCGCTTTCAAGGAGAGGGACTCCAACCCGGGGGATTATAAGAAATCCCGTTATGCCCTCCGACAAACCATCAAACAGGTAAAGAATCAATACAGGACTAAGATTGAATCGTACTACACCAGCTCTGACACTCGTCGAATGAGGCAGGGCCTGCAAACTATTACAGACTGCAAAAGGGAAGCACACCCGAGAGCTGACCAGTGACACGAGCCTACCAGACGAGCTAAAAAACTTCTATGCTCGCTTCGAGGCAAGCAACACTGAGGCATGCATGAGAGCATCAGCTGTTCCGGACGACTGTGATAACGCTCTCCATAGCCGACATGAGTAAGACGTTTAAACAGGTCAACATACACAAATCCGCAGGGCCAGGCGGATTACCAGGACGTGTACTCCGAGCATGCGCTGACCAACTGCCAAGTGTATTCACTGACATTTTCAACCTCTCCCTGTCTGAGTCTAATACCAACATGTTTCAAGCAGACCGCCATGGTCCCTGTGCCCAAGAACACTAAGGTAACCTGCCTAAATGACTACCGACCTGTAGCACTCACATCTGTAGCCATGAAATGCTTTGAAAAGCTGGTCATGGTTCACATCAACACGATTATCCCAGAAACCCTAGACGCACTCCAATTTGCATACCGCACAAACAGATGCACAAATGATGCAATCTCTATTGCACTCCACACCGCCCTTTCCCACCTGGACAAAAGGAACACCTTTGTGAGAATGCTATTCATTGACTACAGCTCAGCGTTCAACACCATAGTGCCCTCAAAGGTCATCACTAAGCGAAGGACCCTGGGACAAAACACCTCCCTCTGCAACTGGATCCTGGACTTCCTGACAGGCCACCCACAGGTGGTAAGGTTAGGTAACAACACATCCACCACTCTGATCCTCAACACAGGGGTCCCTCTGGGGTGCGAGCTCAGTCCCCTCCTGTACTCCCTGTTCACTCATGACTGCACAGCCAGGCACGACTCCAACATCAATATTAAGTTTGTTGATGACACAACAGTGCTAGGCCTGATCACCAACAATGATGAGAGGGACCTACTTCCTGACCGTGTGGTGCCAGGACAACAACCTCAAAGGGATCAAGACAAAGGAGATGATTGTGGACTACAGGAAAAGGAGGACCGAGCACGCCCCCATTCTTATCGACAGGGCTGTAGTGGAGCAGGTTGAGAGCTTTAAGTTCCTTGGCATCTACATCACCAACAAACAAACATGGTCCAAGCACACCAAGACAGTCATGAAGAGGGCACGACAACATATTCCCCCTCAGGAGACTGAAAAGATTTGGCATGGGTCCTCAGATCCTCAAAAGGTTTTACAGCTTGAGCATCCTGACTGGTTGCATCACTGCCTGGTATGGAAACTGCTCGGCCTCTGACCGCAAGGCACTACAGAGTGTAGTCCGTACGTCCCAGTACATCACCGGGGCCAAGCTTCCTGCAAACCAGGACCTATATACCAGGCGGTGTCAGAGGAAGGCCCAAACAATTGCCAAAGACTCCAGCCACCCTAGTGATAGACTGTTCCCTCTGCTACAGCAAGCCATACCAGAGTGCCAAGTCTAGGTCCAAGAGGCATCTAAACAGCTTCCATCCCCAAGTCATAAGACACCTGAACAGCTAATCAAATGGCTCCCCAGAGTATTTGCATTACTTTCCCCCCTCTGGAACACTGCTGCTACTCTGTTATATCTATACATAGTCATTTTACCTATACATTACCTTGACACCAGTGCCTCCGCACATTGACTCTGTACCGGTACCCCCTGTATATAGCTCCGCTATTGTTATTTACTGCTGCTCTTTAATCATTTGTTGTTCTTTTCTCTTTTTTAAAATGTTTTTTTTTTATAGGCATTTTCTTAAAACGGCATTGTTGGTTAAGGGCTTGTAAGTAAGCATTCCACTGTAAGGTCAACTACACCTGTTGTATTTGTCACATGCGCCGAATACAATTGGATTTGATTGATGGTTTGGGATAAGTTGGACTGCAGAATGAAGGAAACACAGCAAACAAGTGCTCAGCAGATGTGAGAACTCCTTCAATACTTTTGGAAAAGCATTCCTCATGAAGCTGGTTGAGAGAATGCCAAGAGGGTGCAGAGCTGTCATCAAGGCAAAGGGTGGCTACTTCGAATAATCTAAATTATAAAATATACTTTGATTAACACTGTTTTGGTTACTACATGATTCCATGTGTTATTTCATAGTTCTGATGTCTTCACTATTATTCTTAATGTAGAAAATAGTAAAAAGAAAAGAAAAACCCTTGAATGAGTAGGTGTGTCCAAACTTTTGACTGGTACTGTATTTTATAAGGTCATAATTGCACATGTGATGCCATAGGCTCTGGGTTCATCTGTGTAAGGTCATAGATGTTGACGTCATAACCCTCTGAGTTAATACTTACTGTGATGTCATAGACCCTGAGATCATAGGCTCTGTGTTAATAATCCCTGTGGTTTTCTAGACTGTGTTAATAATCTGTGTGAGGTCCTGGGCTCTGTTTTAATCATGCCTGTGAGGTCATAGGGCACATGGCCTCAGTACCTGGGTGACATCCTCTGGAATGGGCACCTTTTCCTCAAAGTATGTGGAGAAAGGCTCGTCGTCTGAGGCCGGAGGGGAGGTGGAGCTGTACAGGCCCTGGGTGCTCTGGATGACCCCATTCTCCTGAGGAGGTTCCTCTGTGTGAGTGAGTGAGTGAGAGAGTGAGAGAGTGAGAGAGAGAGAGTGAGAGAGTGTGAGTGACATGAAAACTACTGTGATCACATGACCCTGAGCAATATGAAGAGAGATTCTATTCTACCCACACTCTTCCCATGACCAAGCTATGTTCCACACCATTTTATTCGAGACAAGCAACACTGAAGCATGCATAAGACAATCAGCTGTTCCTTGACGACTGTGATCATGCTCTCCGTAGCCGATGTGAGTAATACCTTTAAACATGTCAACATTCACAAGGCCGCAGGGCCAGACCGATTACCGGGACGTGTACTCCGAGCATGTGCTGACCAACTGGCAAGTGTCTTCACTGACATTTAACCTCTCCCTGACCGCATCTGAAATACCAACATATTTCAAGCAGACCACCAGTCCCTGTGCCCAAGAACACTAAGGTAACCTGCCTAAATGACTACCGACCCATAGCACTCACATCTGTAGCCATGAAGTGTTTTGAACGGCTGGTCATGGCTCACATCAACACCATTATCCCAGAAACCCTAAACCCACTCCAATTTGCATACCGCACAAACAGATACACAGAGGTTGCACTCCACACTGCCCTTTCCCACCTGGGCAAAAGGAACACCTTTGTGAGAATGCTACTCAGTGACTACAGTTCAGCGCTTAACACCATAGTACCCTCAAAGCTCATCACTAAGCGAAGGACCCTGGGACTAAACACCTCCCTCTGCAACTGGATCCTGGACTTCCTGACGGGCTGCCCCCAGGTGGTAAGGGTAGGTAACACCACATCTGCCACGCTAATCCTCAACACGGGGGCCCCTCAGGGGTGCGTGCTCAGTCCCCTCCTCTACTCCCTGTTCACCCATGACTGCACGTCAGGCACGACTCCAACACCATCATTAAGTTTAACAATGACACAACAGTGGTAGGCCTGATCACCGACAACGATGAGACAGCCTATAGGGAGGTCAGAGACCTGGCAGTGTGGTGCCAGAATAACAACCTATCCCTCAACACGATCAAGACAAAGGAGATGATTGTGGACTACAGGAAAAGGGAGGGCTGAGCATTCCCCCATTCTCATCGACGGGGCTGTAGTCGAGCAGGTTGAGAGCTTCAAGTTCCTTGGTGTCCAGATCACCAACAAACTATCATGGTCCAAACACACTAAGACAGTCGTGAAGAGGGCACAACAAAGTCTATTCCTCCTCAGGAGACTGAAAAAGAATTGGCATGGGTCCTCAAATCCTCAAAAAGTAAGTTCTACACCATCAAGAGCATGGTTGCGTCACCGCCTGGTATGGCAAATGCTCGGTCTCCGACCGCAAGGCACTACAGAGGGTAGTGCGTACGGCCCAGGACAAGCTTCCTGCCATCCAGAACCTCTATACCAGGCATGTCAGAGGAAGGCCCAAACAATTGCCTAAGACTCCAGCCACCCTAGTCATAGACTGTTTTCTCTTCTACCACACGGCAAGCGGTACCGGAGCGCCAAGTCTAAGTCCAAATGGCTTCTTAAAAGCTTCTACCCCCAAGCCACAAGACTCCTGAACAGCTAATCACACAGCTACTGGGACTATTTGCATTGCCTGGCCCCCCCCCGCATGTGACAAATAACATTGGATTTGATTCAGCTGCAAATTAAAGCAGACATTCAATGGCAACCGTGCCACAGTCAAGAGATTGAAAGCCATACTTTCTGTCTCTACAAGCCATCTATAGTCACTTGAAAGCATGTATGACTAATGACAGAAGCGTTTGCCAACTTCAACAAGGAAGTGCCACATTAAAGTCCCCTGTAAAGGGAGTGTCAATCAACTCTCTTAACCTGGCTGAGTCTCCAGGAAGGGCCAACAAACCTGTTTTTATGACACATTGAAACACTTCAGGTTATAAAGATATGTAAAACATTTTTTTTTACAATATTTTTGTCACATACACCGGATAGGTGCAGTGAAATGTGTTGTTTTACAGGGTCAGCCATAGTAGTACAGCGCCCTTGGAAAAAATTAGGGTTAAGTGCCTTGCTCAAGGGCACGTCAGCTAATTTTTCACCTTGTTGGCTCTGGCAATCGAACCAGCGACCTATCCTTTACCAGACCAATGCGCTAACCGCTAGACTACCTGCCACCCAATAGCTTAATAGAAGGTGTAATTTCTCTTTCAATGCACTTTTTACATGAATAGGCAACATCATACCTCTAAAAAGTAGGTTAAACAAAGAGCAATACTAAGGCCAAATATCTATTTGCGTAACAGGTTAAATATGAACAGAGTGATCACATGAATTGTCACATCATATGAATCAAAAGCCCAATAATCACATCATTACACAAGAATTCTAGACCCTTAATGCATCCTCCTCCTTACACTCTTACACTAACAGTGTACCACTCTACCGATGGTCTGATACAATGATCTGTACTTACTCAGGTTGGAATGTTCATTGGGCTTCTCTTCCTTCATCTCCCAAAGGTTCCTCTCGCACTACAGTCTCTTTGGGTCCAAGTCTACTTCTTCTAACAGGAGCGTTGCTTACATGGGCTATATATAGCCTAACTCAATGAATGTCTCAATAACTTCCTATTTCAATACACGAGTCAGACTCAGGATGACAAAGACTAACTTACTAACCCGTTCCCCTTCAACCCAAGGAAAGAAAGCTTGGTCACAAACTCCTGATTTCTATTGCCACATCATTCTCCCCCCCCCCCCACACACACACACAGTCATGCAAGAACATAATAACACATCCCTTCTAAGTCCAAGGCACAAGTTCCTAAATTGAAAACAATGACCATGCTGTTTCCCAAAAAAGCAGTGTCACTTCTTGACACTTTAGAAGAGGGTTATCACACACACTACCACCAAGCTTATCTCATTGTGGTGCTGGGAGTTAATGCCCTAAAAACAACAAGGTGAATCTCACTTTGTCTTGAAAAAGGTATTGGAGCGAAAATGTGCAGAGGTAAATCGTGTGTTCAGGAGTTATTTTTTCTACAATGTATTGTGTATACTGGCATAGAGCCTATAGTGCACCATGTTTGCTGAGCTGACCACAGTAAGTCGTGGGAGTTAGTGTGGTGGAATGTCTTGTTTCTGTTAACGTTACCTTCCAGGAGGTCGGCTTCCCGCTCTGTCTCCATCAGTGTGGGTTGGGGTTAAATGGGGGCGGAGGGGGAGCTCTGGAAACGCAGAGACTGGAGATCTGTCTGGAAACAGGCAACTGAAATTAAACTAAATATTAAGATAAATATATTTAATACAACACTGCAGAGACCAGTAACACTTATTTTGGGTTTGAAAAAAGTATGCTTCCATCTCTAGCCTTAATTTCTGACCAATTACCCACAATGACCAAAGTTTATCTGCAGGCTGTCACTCCAGTCACCCACTGAATCACTGAAGGATCAGTGTTAGTAAACAGTTGGTTTGGGATTTTATTAGGATCCCCATTAGCGGTTGCAAAAGCAGCAGCTACTCTTCCTGAGGTCCACACAAAACATCATTTGACAAGAACAGCAAGGACAGAACTACTTTTTTTTTTTTAAAGGCACACGTAGTCTACATATCAATGCATACTCAGACTATCTAGGTCAAATAGGGGAGAGGCGTTGTGCTGAGAGATGTTGCTTTATCTGTTTTTTGAAACCAGGTTTGCTGCTTATTTGAGCAATATGAGATGGAAGGAAGTTCCATGCAGTAAGGGCTCTATATAATACTGTACGTTTTCTTGAATTTGTTCTGGATTTGGGTCTATGAAAAGACCCCTGGTGGCATGTCTGGTAGGATGTGTGTATGTCAGAGCTGTGCTTAAGATGACGATGCAAACAATTTGGGATTTTCAACACAATGTTTCTTATAAAAAGATGAAGTGATGCAGTCAGTCTCTACTCAACTCTTAGCAAAGAGAGACTGGCATGCATAGTATTTATATCAGCCCTCTGATTACAATGAAGAGCAAAACGTGCCGCTCTGTTCTGGGCCAGCTGCAGCTTAACTAGGTCTTTCCTTGCCGCACTGGACCACAAGACTGGACTATAATCAAGATTAGACAAAACAAGAGCCTTTTGGAGTGTGGTGTCAAAAAAACAGAGCATCTCTATATTAGAGCAGTGGTTCCCAAACGCCCAAGGGGTCTGTGTGTGGGGGGCGCGCGCAAACTCGGCTTTAAAACTTAATCTTGAAAGTTTTAATAGTAGAATGCACAAGGTGCAATTTTGAAATTGAGTAATGCATCATTAGTTCCTTTTGTTACGTTAGCCACTGCATACCTTAGAGAGCTATTTAGAACTTAGCAGAAATGTCTGGATCAACTAGACTATGTCAGCGAATGTTTTTTTTAATTGTCTTTTTTTTAGCCCATAGATATAGTTGTATTTTTTTTGTCACTCAAATAACACGAGTACACAGACAGGGCAAATGTATAAAATTACAGCAACAAAAAATGCTTTAAAACTGCGATGTTTTCTTTGCACCTCATGACAAAATGTGTAGAATTGAAGGAAATAAACTTTAAACCTGCAATATTATCTCCACCAACAAAACAGGTGTCAACAGTTTGTGTCATGAACAGTGCTTGTGTCCATAGAAAAATTCCAATGCTGGAAGCCCCCCCCGAGTGAAAAAGTTTGGGAATACCTGGGTTAGAGTTCCATTTCTTTCCAACATTTCTCCACTTGGGTCTAAATACTGCTCTGCCAGAGAAGAGCAGGACCGCTATAGAAAATTGTGAGAGGCTGACTGGTGCATGCTTTAATTTGTAGTGTTAGACCAGATCTTACACAATACAAGATAAAATAAAAAAAGGTAACCTAGAAAAAAGGTATTCATTACAATGGGAAATAAGCACTCTTGAAACTTGTATCAATAACCCATGACAGGAGACGACTGATATTGATGCTGCTGAGTAACTAGTTCTGCAACAGCAAAATGACTCAGCAAATGCACATGACTACTTCATTCAAGTTTAAAGTCACATGTACAAGTACAGTGTAACGCCTTTCTAGCAAGCGCTAACCCCAAGTGTCGTAATCAATAACAATGTAATACAAAAAAAGATTACCCTGTGAGAATATTTGGTACAAAAGCCTTAAATTGACCTCAACATGGTCTCTGTGGTTAGAATACATATTATTCGGTAGCCACTGAGCAAATTTCACTTCCCTCAACGATTAGTTAACAAAAACCTCCTGACATTCACACAGTGTACCTTCATTCTTCCCAAGAAACAGAAGCATGAGGCTGAGGAGAATGGGGGGTTGTGAAAGCGTGCAACTATAAAGTCATGACTCATTGAAAACTTGGGGTGGGAGAGAGAGAACAGAGTGGGAGCAGTTTGCTCTTCCCCTAACCTGGGGCCTTTCCTCTCCCCCCTCCTCTCTCCAACAGACCTAATCTGTGAAAAACAGCTCACTCTATATCACCTCCCTAACGGAACAAGGACCTTGCGCACACACACCCATCTCTTTTAAGGTGTAGCAGCCTAGGAAGAAAACACAAACCTTTAGGCTATATTCCTCACATGACACAAGGAGTAGGCTTGAAATCAGGAAACAGAACAGTGTGGCCTAGAAATGTCTGAGGGCTGAATAAATGCCTGTGGCAAGAGTCTGGCAAGTTTAGAACATGTTATAGTTTGTCCAAATCAATGATTAGGCCTACATATCTGTCAAACCAAGGTCACACTGACCATTTTCATGTTCAAATCTCAAAGGTTGTGGTTTAAACAGTGAAGTGATTAAAGGAATTTGATATTTATTCAAACTTGTGCAATGTAAAAACTGTCCATTAATTTCCATCTACACTGCATATACTAGATGTGTTTATTTTAAGCTGTTTGGTGGCATGGGCTCACTTTGACATTGGAACCCAGTCAAATCATGGGCTCACTTTGAAACCCATTCAATAACAAATGACTAGCAAGCAAGTGTGGTTAGTAACTGGATAGGAAGGGGGTGCAGAAAGTCTAGACATTTCTATGGCAGCTATCTGAAATTAAGTAAAAGTAAGCGTCAAAGGAGTACCATAACAAACCAATGGAAACTGAGCAAATGTAAGAAGTCAGTTGAGTAACTACATCAGCCAAATTTCCTGGCTGAACAGTATTCTGACGTCTATACTAACTAACTGTTATATATCTTAAGAAACATAGATTATCGCCAAAACCTTGGATAGGTAGCTAGCAAACCACAGGTAAACTAACTACATTCCCCGGCTAGCGCTGGAACATTGGGCAACTAACGTTAACATGGACTCTAGCTGGCTAGTTACCAAACGTGTAACTTAGCTAGCTAACTTATGCTGCATTAATACTATAATACTACAAATAAGTGTTATTTAATTTACATAGCTGTCTACTTACATTTTACAGTAAATAATTGACAGCTAACTAACCAGCTAGTTAGTTCACTTTGACCTATGATGTGGCAAGCAATTAGCCTAGCTAGCTAGCTAACGTTAACGTTAACTTGGATGCCATGGTGTTAGCCGGCTAGAAAGCTAGATGTAAAGTTAAAGTAAAACAAGCACCGGAATGAATGTATCAGCGTCGTCTTACCTGGATATAGCTTATGTACAAAACGTGTGTTTATGTCAATTTCATTTCGTTAAATAACGAATAGATAAACTGACATAACACTAGGACAGTAGGACGGTGTCCATTGACCCAGGTTTCTTCTACAAAAGAAATGTCGCAAAAACAAAAAAAAATAAAGTCATTGCGACATGTGTAATGCAAACGGCAATTTCTAAAGATCGACATTTTTATCCGTTAGACTGAGGTGGATTTTTATTTTGTCGAACTTTCTTCATTGCGACAAATTATGGAAACTTTTTTCCCCTCGAATAAATAATGATTGCGGAATCATTTGAAGATACACGGGGCACGCGATGTAACCGCGTAACGTAACTATAAAGCTCCACTCCACGATTAATTCTAATATAAAAATTTGCAGGACAATGATTGTCCTGACTTTCAAGAATGCCTGAATTGCTTCACCTTGCATTTATGGTTTGCTGGCAATATTTGTATAGCCTACATTATGAGATGATTTGTATTTGTCAAATGCAGCCAAGCATCGATCATCATGTCACCAGAATAAGACCCTCGATATTTATTGGAAAGGTGCAACAAGCTCATCTCCTTGCACTTTCACCTCCCTATGAAGTTCATCATCATTAATTTAATCTGTAGCCTAACAAACTGCATGTTTTCCTGACGAGTCGTAGTGGGAGGACCACACAAGATGTCGTGACTCCAAGTTTACTTTGATATGGTTATTATATCAATATTTTCGCATAAAAGCGTTTCTACCGATAGATTTAATATATAATTATTAATATACGCCTACTGTATGATTGCTAGCAAATTAATTAGCTAACTAAAGTTAGCCTGCCTAGCTGGAACTTCTGAAAAATAACATGTTTTGTTTCTACAATTTCCAAAAGATAACAACAAAAACATATGTACTTTTTACAAGACGTGTTTGTGCCGTCATGTGCATTTAGTATCACAATTTCTAACTTATTTGCATTCGTTTTTACTTACACTTGTATGTTGACTTCTCTATTGACGTTGTTTTTAAGTTTTGGCGGACATTTCTTAGCGGATGTACAATCGTCGTGAATTTAATTATGGGGAGTTTCAGGCCCTGGAGTGAACCTATATGCACACTCCGTCTACCGTCCAAACACTTAAAAAACACACCCTCGCCTAAAACCCTTGGGGGAATATCCGTCGCCATCTTGGTGGGTGGTCCAAATGATTAGCCAAGCAAGGGAAGATTTCAACGTAAGCCCCTCAGCCCTCGTTTTCAGTCGGCTTTGCGAGTGTACAATTATGTTCTCTCCGAGGCCTGAAACTCACCAATTAGTGATGGGCATTCCGGGTCTTTTCAGTGAGCCGGCTCGTTCGGCTCTGCTCACCAAAAAGAGCCGGCTATTTTGACTCCCTAACGGCTCTTTAAAATAATATGTTTTGTATTTTTTCAAGTCAAACAGTTTGCGATAGTTTGAATATGATTGGTGTTAAAACAATTCTAATTAAATTATTAAATGAAATCATACTCTTCCTTAACCACAATGTATTTAAATATGCATTGGTTTGTTATGAAAAAGAATGCTATTAAACATGTGCATTTAAAGTATAACTTTTTAATGTATATTAACAAAGTTCATATAAATAAAACAATTCAAAACGAATACAATCTGAACAACATAATAATATAATATTGCACCATATCAAAGAAAAGTAAATAACAATGTGCAAAACTGCAGCATCCCACTTAAAACATGAAACTGGTCCTTCTTTTCTCTCTCTTCTTTATTGCCATGTTATAACCAGCAGCACACAGCAATGCTGACCAGATATTGCTTTTCTGAGAGATTTGCATTCAGAAATGCAAGCTGCCTCACTTTCGAGGGGCTGATTGGGTTTCTTCTCTCAGTAATTATTTGTCCCGTTTTCGAGAAGACCCTCTCAGAGGGAACGGATGTGGCCACTATGTAGAGTCTCCCTGTCATGACTTTAGTAAGCAGTGGATAGACAGAGGCCTTGTTCTTCCACCAGCTCAGAGGATATGCAGATCTATTTGGAGGGGCTCCTCCAAATAGGATCGGACCTCCATTATGGCATCTGCTGAGGGATTCCTTCGTGCTGCATCCCCAGTTGCTCTCTCGTCAAACAGCAGACGTTTGTGGCACTACTGCTGGAGCTTCGGCTCCATCTGATCCCTCTTCATCCTGTTGCCCTGGTGCCTGAGCCAGCTGACTGCTGGGGCTGTCCCTCCCTGCTGATGAGGTTATTCTTTGAAGAGCCTCATCAATCGCTCTGGCATTACTGAAGGCTAACTTCTTAAACCTGGGGTCAAGTGCAGCGGTTTCTAATAGCACGTGATTATATTCCATTCTGTGGAACTTTCTGTCCATTGATGAACATAGGGTATCCATCAACTCTGTCACATGTCCTGTGGTTACATTTGCTTCTCTCTGGCGGCTGGCTGTGATTCGCTGCAGATGCTTACACAGGAGTATCATTTTTGAGGCTGTCACATAGCTGAAAAGAGAGAACAGTAACTTATTAGTTCAGGTTCATGTTTTGTCTACTGATACTACATTCTCATCTACTGCTCATATATACAGTGGGGCAAAAAAGTTTTTAGTCAGCCACTAATTGTGCAAGTTCTCCCACTTAAAAAGATGAGAGTGGCCTGTAATTTTCATCATAGATACACTTCAACTATGACAGATAAAATGAGAAAAAAAATCCAGAAAATCACATTGTAGGATTTTTAATGAATTTATTTGCAAATTATGGTGGAAAATAAGTATTTGGTCACCTACAAACAAGCAAGATATCTGGCTCTCACAGACCAGTAACTTCTTCGTTAATGTCTGTCTGGCTGTTACATCTAGAATTGTGGTATGCTCGCAGTTTTGGACTGGTATGTTAAACTGTCCTTTTGTAAATAGGGGGCAGTATTTTCATTTTTGGATAAAAAACGTTCCGTTTTAAACGGGATATTTTGTGATGACAAGATGCTTGACTATGCATATAATTGACAGCTTTGGATAGAAAACACTCTGACGTTTCCAAAACTGCGAAGATATTGTCTGTGGGTGCAACAGAACTGATGTTACAGGCGAAAACCCAGATAAAAATCCAACCAGGAAGTGCCCCATTTTTTGAAAGCCGTGCATGCCAAGGACTCCTTATATGGCTGTGAATGGGCTACGAATGAGCTTACACTTTCTACGTATTCCCCAATGTGTCTACAGCATTGTGACGTCTTTTTACGCATTTATGTTGAAGAATAGCCGTAAGGGACCACATTGAGCAAGTGGTCACATGATGGCTCCCGCAGAAAATCTTGCGTAAAGTACACAAGTAGCCATTTTTCCAATCGCTTCTTATGAGAAACCAATTGTCCCAGTGGATATTTTATCGAATAGATATGTGAAAAACACCTTCAGGATTGATTCTAAACAACGTTTGTCATGTTTCTGTCGATATTATGGAGCTAATTTGGAAAAAAGTTTGGTGTTGTAGTGACTGCATTTTCCGGTCGATTTCTCAGCATAAGGTGAAGAAGAAACTATTTTGCCTACAAAAATAATATTTTTGGAAAAAAGGAACATTTGCTATCTAACTGGGAGTCTCCTGAGTGAAAACATCTGAAGTTCTTCGAAGGTAAATTATTTCATTTGATTGCTTTTCTTATTTTTGTGAAAATATTGCCTGCTGGTAGCAGAGCCTAGCATAGCATTATGCCATGATAAACTTACACAAATGCTTGTCTAGCGTTGGCTGTAAAGCATATTTAGAAAATCTGAGATGACAGTGTGATTAACAAAAGGCTAAGCTGTGTCTCAATATATTTAATTTGTGATTTTCATGAATAGGAACATTTTCTAGGGATATTAATGTCCGCTGCGTTATGCTAATTAGTTTGAGGCTATGATTACGCTCCCGCATGCGGGATGGGTAGTATCAAGAATTAAGAGGCTCCTCTGTCCTCCACTCATTACCTGTATTAATGGCACCTGTTTGAACTTGTTATCAGTATAAAAGACACCTGTCCATAACCTCAAACAGTCACACTCCAAACTCCACTATGGCCAAGAACAAAGAGCTGTCAAAGGACACCAGAAACAAAATTGTAGACCTGCACCAGGCTGGAAAGACTGAACCTGCAATAGGTAAGCAGCTTGGTTTGAAGAAATCAACTGTGGGAGCAATTATTAGGAAATGGAAGACATACAAGACCACTGATAATCTCCCTCGATCTGGGGCTCCACGCAAGATCTCACCCCGTGGGGTCAAAATGATCACAAGAACGGTGAGCAAAAATCCCAGAACCACACGGGGGGACCTAGTGAATGACCTGCAGAGAGCTGGGACCAAAGTAACAAAGCCTACCATCAGTAACACACTACGCCGCCAGGGACTCAAAGTCTGCAGTGCCAGACGTGTCCCCCTGCTTAAGCCAGTACATGTCCAGGCCCGTCTGAAGTTTGCTAGAGAGGATTTGGATGATCCAGAAGAAGATTGGGAGAATGTCATATGGTCAGATGAAACCAAAATATAACTTTTTGGTAAAAACTCGTCGCGTTTGGAGGACAAAGAATGCTGAGTTGCATCCAAAGAACACCATACCTACTGTGAAGCATGGGGGTGGAAACATCATGCTTTGGGGCTGTTTTTCTGCAAAGGGACCAGGACGACTGATCCATGTAAAGGAAAGAATGAATGGGGCCATTATCATGAGATTTTGAGTAAAAACCTCCATCCATCAGCAAGGGCATTGAAGATGAAACATGGCTGGGTCTTTCAGCATGACAATGATCCCAAACACACCGCCCGGGCAACGAAGGAGTGGCTTCGTAAGAAGCATTTCAAGGTCCTGGAGTGGCCTAGCCAGTCTCCAGATCTCAACCCCATAGAAATAATTTGGAGGGATTTGGAAGTCAGTGTTGCCCAGCAACAGCCCCAAAACATCACTGCTCTAGAGGAGATTTGCATGGAGGAATGGGCCAAAATACCAGCAACAGTGTGTGAAAACCTTGTGAAGACTTACAGAAAACGTTTGACCCTCTGTCTTTGCCAACAAAGGGTATATAACAAAGTATTGCAAAACTTTTGTTTTTGACCAAATACTTATTTTCCACCATAATTTGCAAATAAATTCATTAAAAATCCTACAATGTGATTTTCTGGATTTTTTTTCTTCTCATTTTGTCTGTCATAGTTGAAGTGTACCTATGATGAAAATTACAGGCCTCTCTCATCTTTTTAAGTGGGAGAACTTGCACAATTGGTGGCTGACTAAATACTTTTTTGCCCCACTGTACATATATAATACTGGATTAAATAATGATGTAGTAATAACTGCTTACTCTACCTCTCTCCACTGATCTCCACAGTGACCTGCTCAAAGGGTTCCAGGACTCTGCACACCTCCTCCCATTCCTCTTGGGTCAGAGCATCAACACGCACATTGACAATGGCCAGGGTAGAAGTGATGGCATCCTTTGACTTAAGAAACCACTTCAACATATAAAATGTTGAATTCCACCTTGTAGTGCAGTCTTGTTTAGGCCTCAGTTCTGGCATCCCCATCCGGCATTGGGTAGACTTTAGTTTTTCAACACCTACTGTGCTCCTGTGGAAGTATTCCACAGCTGCTTTCACTTTGTCCACAGTGGACTTCATCACCTTCAGAGCATCTCTTACAATCAGGCTGATTGTGTGGGCAAGACATGGATGATGGGTCCATTTTAAGATATTCATGAGTTTGGTTATGTTAGCTGCATTTTCGCTAACACAACAGACCACTTTTCCATATACTTGCCATTCTCTGGCCACTCTCAAGAGTTCCTCTGCCAAGTTCTCTGAGGTGTCTGTCGCTGAACTCAAAGCAGTCCAGAAGACAGCTAGACATCGAAAAATCTTCAATGAAGTGACATGTAACCGACATGTAAGAAGTGGTTACCCTTGATGTCCAGGAGACAGTGGTAAGGCTTTTTGGACTCTTTCCCGCACTGAAGCCTGTGTGCTCTCATACAGTTGTGGAATAAGTGATTTTGAAAGGGTTTTCCTGCTTGGAATTGTGTACATTGGATTTAGACTATTGCTATAATTTCTAAAATCTCTGTCCTCCACAATCGAAAATGGCTCGAAATTGGTGGCAATTATTTTAGCCAATGCAATATCAATTTGGCCTTGTTTTGCTACAGACATAGACTTTGGCATAAACTGGTCTATAGAAAACTGCGTTGCTGTGGGTCGCGGAGTAGGCCTACTTGACTGAGTGGATACATCTCCACGTGTGGAGGTGCTGGGTCCACCACTATCACTAGCAGGCCCGCTAGTTCCTCGAAGCTCCGCTACAGCTAGCTTCACAGTTGTGTGCACAGTTCGCATATGCCGATGTAGGTTGTGCGTAGAACCGGCTTTATATGAGATTTTGTTTATGGCAAATTCTACACTGTGCTTTGACATTGTCTACATTATTAAAATGCATCCAAATGCTACTGTGCTTCAGACTCATTTTCCAGCTGTTGTTTTCACAGCTCCCCTTCCTCTCTCTCCTCAGCTGCTAAGTGTGTGACTGTGAGTGAGTTGGCTCTGCCTGCCAAAACTTAAAAACAACATCGATGGAAAGGTCAACATAAGGTCAACATAAGTGAAAGTAAAAACAAACGCAAATAAGTTAGAAATTGTGCTACTACGTAAAAATTATTATTTGGGAAATTGTAGAAATAAAACATTTCCCTTCTTCAGAAGTCCCAATTAGACAGGCTAACATTAGTTAGCTAATTAATTTGCTAGCTATCATACAGTAGGCGTATATTAATAATTATGTTAAATATAAGTAGACCTGCACTCAATTGAATGTAGCAAAAAACACCCACAAGCTACCGGTTGCTGAAAACACAATCATCGCGGCATGAACGAGTGACGAATATCCGGCCAAAGAGTGGTCCATTTAAAAATAATTTCTTCAATCCAAATGTATTGATAGTGAGTGTGTTACTACAAATATTTGTACTACTCCCCTCACAGACCATTGGGCTATTTACATTGATACTTCCGGCGCCGACAGAGATGGCCGCCTCGCTTTGTGTTCCTAGGAAACTGCAGTTTTTTGTTTTTTTTACGTGTTATTTCTTACATTGGTACCCCAGGTAATCTTAGGTTTCATTACATACAGTCGAGAAGAACTACTGAATATAAGAGCAGCGTCAACTCACCATCAGTACGACCAAGAATATGACTTTCCCGGAGCGGATCCTTTGTTCTGCCTTCCACCCAGGACAACGGAATGGATCCCAGCCTGCGACCCAAAACAACGGCGTCGTAAAAGAGGCAAACGAAGCGGTCTTCTGGTCAGGCTCCGGAGACGGGCACATCGCACGCCACTCCCTAGCATTCTACTCGCCAATGTCCAGTCTCTGGACAACAAGGTTGATGAAATCCGAGCAAGGGTAGCATTCCAGAGGGACATCAGGGACTGTAACGTTCTTTGCTTCACGGAAACATGGCTCACTGGAGAGACGCTATCGGAGTCGGTGCAGCCAGCTGGTTTCTCCACGCATCGCGCCGACAGAAACAAACATCTTTCTGGTAAGAAGAGGGGCGGGGGCGTATGCTTTATGGTTAACGAGACGTGGTGTGGTCACAACAACATACAGGGACTCAAGTCCTTCTGTTCACCTGATTTAGAATTCCTCACAATCAAATGTCGACTGCATTATCTACCAAGGGAATTCTCTTAGATTATAATCACAGCCGTATATATTCCCCCCCAAGCATGGCTCTGAACGAACTTTATTTGACTCTTTGCGAACTGGAATCCACATATCCTGAGGCTGCATTCATTGTAGCTGGGGATTTTAACAAGGCTAATCTGAAAACAAGACTCCCTAAATTGTATCAGCATACCGATTGCGCAACCAGGGCTGGTAAAACCTTGGATCATTGCTATTCTAACTTCCGCGATGCATATAAGGCCCTCCCCCGCCCTCGCTTCGGAAAAGCTGACCACGACTCCATTTTGTTGCTCCCTGCCTACAGACAAAAGCTAAAACAAGAAGCTCCCACACTGAGGTCTGTTCAACGCTGGTCCGACCAATCTGATTCCACGCTCCAAGACTGCTTCCATCACGTGGACTGGGATATGTTTCGTATTGCGTCAAACAACAACATTGATGAATACGCTGATTCGGTGAGCGAGTTCATTAGAACGTGCGTTGAAGATGTCGTTCCCATAGCAACGATTAAAACATTCCCAAACCAGAAACCGTGGATTGATGGCAGCATTCGCATGAAACTGAAAGCGGGAACCACTGCTTTTAATCAGGGCAAGGTGACCGGAAACATGACCGAATACAAACAGTGTAGCTATTCCCTCCGCAAGGCAATCAAACAAGCTAAGCATCAGTAAAGAGACAAAGTAGAATCGCAATTCATCGGCTCAGACACAAGAGGTATGTGGCAGGGTCTACAGTCAATCACGGATTACAAAAAGAAAACCAGCCCAGTCACGGACCAGGATGCCTTGCTCCCAGGCAGACTAAATAACTTTTTTGCCCGCTTTTTTGCCCGCTTTGAGGACAATACAGTGCCACTGACACGGCCCGCAACCAAAACATGCGGACTCTCCTTCACTGCAGCCGAGGTGAGTAAAACATTTAAACGTGTTAACCCTCGCAAGGCTGCAGGCCCAGACGGCATCCCCAGCCGCGCCCTCAGAGTATGCGCAGACCAGCTGGCTGGTGTGCTTACGGACATATTCAATCAATCCCTATCCCAGTCTGCTGTTCCCACATGCTTCAAGAGGGCCACCATTGTTCCTGTTCCCAAGAAAACTAAGGTAACTGAGCTAAACGACTACCGCCCCGTAGCACTCACTTCCGTCATCATGGAGTGCTTTGAGAGACTAGTCAAGGACCATATCACCTCCACCCTACCTGACACCCTCAAGTTTGCGGACGACACAACAGTGGTAGGCTTGATTACCAACAACGACGAGACGGCCTACAGGGAGGAGGTGAAGGCCCTCGGAGTGTGGTGTCAGGAAAATAACCTCACACTCAACGTCAACAAAACTAAGGAGATGATTGTGGACTTCAGGAAACAGCAGAGGGAACACCCCCCTATCCACATCGATGGAACAGTAGTGGAGAGGGTAGCAAGTTTTAAATTCCTCGGCATACACATCACAGACAAACTGAATTGGTCCACTCACACAGACAGCATCGTGAAGAAGGCGCAGCAGCGCCTCTTCAACCTCAGGAGGCTGAAGAAATTCGGCTTGTCACCAAAAGCACTCACAAACTTCTACAGATGCACAATCGAGAGCATCTTGGCGGGCTGTATCACCGCCTGGTACGGCAACTGCTCCGCCCACAACCGTAAGGCTCTCCAGAGGGTAGTGAGGTCTACACAACGCATCACCGGGGGCAAACTACCTGCCCTCCAGGACACCTACACCACCCGATGTTACAGGAAGGCCATAAAGATCATCAAGGACAACAACCACCCGAGCCACTGCCTGTTCACCCCGCTATCATCCAGAAGGCGAGGTCAGTACAGGTGCATCAAAGCTGGGACCGAGAGACTGAAAAACAGCCTCTATCTCAAGGCCATCAGACTGTTAAACAGCCACCACTAACATTGAGTGGCTGCTGCCAACACACTGACACTGACACTGACTCAACTCCAGCCACTTTAATAATGGGAATTGATGGGAAATGATGTAAAATATATCACTAGCCACGTTAAACAATGCTACCTAATATAATGTTACATACCCTACATTATTCATCTCATATGCATACGTATATACTGTACTCTATATCATCTACTGCATCCTTATGTAATACATGTATCACTAGCAACTTTAACTATGCCACTTTGTTTACATACTCATCTCATATGTATATACTGTACTCGATACCATCTACTGTATCTTGCCTATGCTGCTCTGTACCATCACTCATTCATATATCTTTATGTACATATTCTTTATCCCCTTACACTGTGTATAAGACAGTAGGTTTGGAATTGTTAGTTAGATTACTTGTTGGTTATTACTGCATTGTCGGAACTAGAAGCACAAGCATTTCGCTACACTCGCATTAACATCTGCTAACCATGTGTATGTGACAAATAAAATTTGATTTGATTTAGACCCACTCCAATTTGCTTACCGCCCAAATAGGTCCACAAACGATGCAATCTCAACCACACTGCACACTGCCCTAACCCATCTGGACAAGAGGAATACCTATGTGAGAATGCTGTTCATCGACTACAGCTCAGCATTTAACACCATAGTACCCTCCAAACTCGTCATCAAGCTCGAGACCCTGGGTCTCGACCCCGCCCTGTGCAACTGAGTACTGGACTTCCTGACGGGCCGCCCCCAAGTGGTGAGGGTAGGTAACAACATCTCCACCCCGCTGATCCTCAACACTGGGGCCCCACAAGGGTGCGTTCTGAGCCCTCTCCTGTACTCCCTGTTCACCCACGACTGCGTGGCCACGCACGCCTCCAACTCAATCATCAAGTTTGCAGACAACACAACAGTGGTAGGCTTGATTACCAACACCGACGAGACGGCCTACAGGGAGGAGGTGAAGGCCCTCGGAGTGTGGTGTCAGGAAAATAACCTCACACTCAACGTCAACAAAACTAAGGAGATGATTGTGAACTTCAGGAAACAGCAGACGGAACACCCCCCTATCCACATCGATGGAACAGTAGTGGAGAGGGTAGTAAGTTTTAAGTTCTTCGGCGTACACATCACAGACAAACTGAATTGGTCCACCCACACAGACAGCATCATGAAGAAGGCGCAGCAGCGCCTCTTCAACCTCAGGAGGCTGAAGAATTTCGGCTTGTTACCAAAAGCACTCACAAACTTCTACAGATGCACAATCGAGAGCATCCTGTCGGGCTGTATCACCGCCTAGTACAGCAACTGCTCCGCCCACAACCGTAAGGCTCTCCAGAGGGTAGTGAGGTCTGCAGAACACATCACCGGGGGCAAACTACCTGCCCTCCAGGACACCTACACCACCCGATGTCACAGGAAGGCCATAAAGATCATCAAGGACAACAACCATCCGAGCCACTGCCTGTTCACCCCGCTATCGTCCAGAAGGCGAGGTCAGTACAGGTGCATCAAAGCTGGGGCCGAGAGACTGAAAAACAGCTTCTATCTCAAGGCCATCAGACTGTTAAACAGCCACCACTGACATTGAGTGGCTGCTGCCAACACACTGACTCAACTCCAGCCACTTTAATAATGGGAATTGATGGGAATTGATGTAAAATATATCACTAGCGACTTTAAACAATGCTATTAATATAATGTTTACATACCCTACATTATTTATCTCATATGTATACGTATATACTGTACTCTATATCATCTACTGCATCTTCAAATCAAATCAAATCTAATTTTATTTGTCACATACACATGGTTAGCAGATGTTAATGCGAGTGTAGCAAAATGCTTGTGCTTCTAGTTCCGACAATGCAGTAATAACGAACAAGTAATCTAACTAACAATTCCAAAAAAAAAACCTACTGTCTTATACACAGTGTAAGGGGATAAAGAATATGTACATAAGGATATATGAATGAGTGATGGTACAGAGCAGCATAGGCAAGATACAGTAGATGATATCGAGTACAGTATATACATATGAGATGAGTATGTAAACCAAGTGGCATAGTTAAAGTGGCTAGTGATACATGTATTACATAAGGATGCAGTCGATGATATAGAGTACAGTATCTACGTATGCATATGAGATTAATAATGTAGGGTAAGTAACATTATATAAGGTAGCATTGTTTAAAGTGGCTAGTGATATATTTACATCATTTCCCATCAATTCCCATGATTAAAGTGGCTGGAGTAGAGTCAGTGTCATTGACAGTGTGTTGGCAGTAGCCACTCAATGTTAGTGGTGGCTGTTTAACAGTCTGATGGCCTTGAGATAGAAGCTGTTTTTCAGTCTCTCGGTCCCAGCTTTGATGCACCTGTACTGACCTCGCCTTCTGGATGACAGCGGGGTGAACAGGCAGTGGCTCGGGTGGTTGATGTCCTTGATGATCTTTATGGCCTTCCTGTAGCATCGGGTGGTGTAGGTGTCCTGGAGGGCAGGTAGTTTGCCCCCGGTGATGCGTTGTGCAGACCTCACTACCCTCTGGAGAGCCTTACGGTTGAGGGCGGTGCAGTTGCCATACCAGGCGGTGATATAGCCCGCCAGGATGCTCTCGATTGTGCATCTGTAGAAGTTTGTGAGTGCTTTTGGTGACAAGCCAAATTTCTTCAGCCTCCTGAGGTTGAAGAGGCGCTGCTGCGCCTTCCTCACGATGCTGTCTGTGTGAGTGGACCAATTCAGTTTGTCTGTGATGTGTATGCCGAGGAACTTAAAACTTGCTACCCTCTCCACTACTGTTCCATCGATGTGGATGGGGGTGTTCCCTCTGCTGTTTCCTGAAGTCCACAATCATCTCCTTAGTTTTGTTGACGTTGAGTGTGAGGTTATTTTCCTGACACCACACTCCGAGGGCCCTCACCTCCTCCCTGTAGGCCGTCTTGTCGTTGTTGGTAATCAAGCCTACCACTGTTGTGTCGTCCGCAAACTTGATGATTGAGTTGGAGACGTGCGTGGCCACACAGTCGTGGGTGAACAGGGAGTACAGGAGAGGGCTCAGAACGCACCCTTGTGGGGCCCCAGTGTTGAGGATCAGCGGGGAGGAGATGTTGTTGCCTACCCTCACCACCTGGGGGCGGCCCGTCAGGAAGTCCAGTACCCAGTTGCACAGGGCGGGGTCGAGACCCAGGGTCTCGAGCTTGATGACGAGCTTGGAGGGTACTATGGTGTTGAATGCCGAGCTGTAGTCGATGAACAGCATTCTCACATAGGTATTCCTCTTGTCCAGATGGGTTAGGGCAGGGCATCTTTATGTAATACATATATCACTAGCCACTTTAAACTATGCCACTTTGTTTACATACTCATCTCATATGTAGATACTGTACTCGATACCATCTACTGCAGATTGACTATGCCGCTCTGTACCATCACACATTCATATATCTTTATGTACATATTCTTTATCCCTTTACACTTATGTGTATAAGGTAGTAGTTTTGGAATTGTTAGCTAGATTACTCGTTGGTTATTACTGCATTGTCGGAACTAGAAGCATTTCACTACACTCGCATTAACATCTGCTAACCATGTGTATGTGACAAATAAAATTTGATTTGATTTGATTTACCACTGATACTAACCTTGGTAGAGCATCCTACTGGAAGCTAAATAGCTCATTATTAAATAATGATATAGTTACATTTGAGGTTAAAAATCTGCTCTCACACTTTTGGGAAAGGGCTTGTGAAGAAAAATCTTATTGCAAGAACCGGGAGCTCTTTAAATTTGAGGTGTCCAAATACCTTAGAAAATATGGTAGTAAACTTGCTAAGACCAGAAGAGCTGAGGAGGAAAAGGTGATTATTAAGATAACTTCCCTTTCTCAGAGGTCCCCAGCCGACCTCTCGGGGGAGGAGACGATGGAACTAATTGAGTTACAAAATAAACTGGATAAGATATATAAATTAAAAGCAGAAGTAGCCTTTATTAGATCTAGGAAAAAATGGATTGAGGAGGGAGAACAGAATTCTTCCTATTTCTTTAGACTTGAGAAATTTCACTCAAAAAATAACACTATCCATAAGTTAAACATTGATGGTGTTATTACATATGACCAAAAATGAATCACTAAATACTGTAGCAATTTTTACAGAAAATTGTATAGCTCTACGTACTGTCAGGAATCCACAGATATGTTTTTTAACTCACTGAATAATGTTCACTCTATCAGTGATAAACAGTATGATTGTCACGTTCTGACCTTTATTTCCTTTGTTTTGTATTTATTTAGTATGGTCAGGGCGTGAGTTGGGTGGGCAGTCTACGTTTGTTTTTCTATAATTTGGGTATTTCTATGTTTCGGCCTAGTATGGTTCTCAATCAGAGGCAGGTGTCATTAGTTGTCTCTGATTGAGAATCATACTTAGGTAGCCTGGGTTTCACTGTGTGGTCATGGGTGATTGTTCCTGTCTCTGTCTTTGCACCAGATAGGACTGTTTAGGGTTTCACACGTTCCATGTTTATTGTTTTGTAGTGTTCGTGTGTACATTTACATATTAAAAGAACCATGGACACTTACCACGCCGCATATTGGTCCTCTGATCCTTTTCGCCTCTCCTCTTCGGAAGAAGAGGAGGAAATCCTTGACAGTGATGAACCCATCAAAGTTGAAGAGATTATAGAGTTTATCAAACATCTAAAGAACAATAAATCACCCGGTGTTGATGGAATTACATCAGAATTTAAAAAGTTATTTTCTGAACAAGTAGCTCCCTTCCTATTTGGAGTCTTTTTAGAAAGTATTAAAAACAATGTTCTCCCCCCTACAATGAGTCAGAAGTGCTGCTCATCGATAACTGCCGTCCAATTTGTCTTCTTAATAATGCAAAAATAATTAAAGAAGTCCTGGATGCAATCATTGATGAAACACAGTCTGGCTTCATGAGGAACAGACATATTTCTAACAATGTCAGACTAGTATTAGACGTCCTTGACTACTCAGACCTAATAACTGAGGATAGCTTCATATTATCTTTAGATTTTTATGAAGCATTTTACACAGTAGAGCATCAGTTTCTCTTCCACTCCCTTGAGAGACTTGGCTTTGGGGATTTTTTCTGTAAGGCTATTAAGACTCTCTATGCAAATGGTAAAAGCTCTATCAAATTGAAATATGGCACCTCACCTAGATTTGAGTTAAAGAGAGGAATTAGGCAAGGTTGTCCTATCTCTCCGTATGTAACGGCTTTCTTCTGTGGACGAAGGAGAGGACCAAAGCACAGCGTGGTTAGTGTTCATGTTTAATAAAGACGGTAAACGTGAACACTGCAAAATACAAAACAACAAATGTGAAAAACCGAAACAGTTCTGTCTGATGCAGACACACGAAGACAGAAGACAACCACCCACCAAACCCAACACAAAACAGGCTACCTAAATATGGTTCCCAATCAGAGACAATGACTAAGACCTGCCTCTGATTGAGAACCATATCAGGCCAAACATAGAAACGGGAAAACTAGACACACAACATAGAATGCCCACTCAGCTCACGTCCTGACCAACACTAAAACAAAGGAACTATGGTCAGAACGTGACAGTACCCCCCCCCCCAAGGTTCGGACTCCGGCCGCAAAACCTGAACCTATATGGGAGGGTCTGGGTGGGCATCTGTCCGCGGTTGCGGCTCTGGCGCAGGGCGTGGACCCCACTCCACCATAGTCTTTGTCTGCTTTAGTGTCCTCCTAGGAACAGCGACCCTTGCCACCGACCCTGACCTGGGAACCCTAATAAATAGACCCACAGGACTGAGGGACACCTCTGGACTTAACAAATTCCTCCGGACTGAGGGGCAGCTCCGGACTGAGGGGCAGCTCCGGACTGAGGGGCAGCTCAGGACTGAGGGGTAGCTCAGGACTGAGGGTTAGCTCAGGCTGGTTGACGGCTCTGGCGGCTCCTGGCTGACTGACGGCTCTGGCGGCTCCTGGCTGACTGGCGGCTCTGGCAGCTCCTGGCTGACTAGCGGCTTTGGCTGTTCCTGGCTGACCTGGCGTCTCCAAGCTGACTGGCGGCTCTGGCGGCTCCATGCTGACTGGCGGCTCCATGCTGACTGGCGGCTCTGGCGGCACATGACAGACTGGCGGCTCTGGCGGCTCAGAACAGACTGGCGGCTCTGGCGGCTCAGGACAGACTGCTCTGGCGGCTCCAGGCTGACTGGTGGCTCCTGGCTGACTGGCGGCTCCTGGCTGACCTGGCGGTTCCAAGCTGACTGGCGGCTCTGGTGGCTCCATGCTGAATGGCGGCTCCATGCTGACTGGCGGCACATGACAGACTGGCGGCTCTGGCGGCTCAGGACAGACTGGCGGCTCTGGTGGCTCAGGACAGACTGGTGGCTCTGATGGATCAGGACAGACTGGCGGCTCTGGACAGGCGGGAGACTCTGGCGGCTCTGGACAGGCGGGAGACTCTGGCGGCTCTGGACAGGCGGGAGACTCGGACGGCTCTGGACAGGCGGGAAACTCGGGCGGCTCTGGACAGGCGGGAGACTCCGGCGGCCCTGGACAGGCGGGAGACTCCGGCGGCTCTGGACAGGCGGGAGACTCCGGCGGCTCTAGGCAGGTGGGAGACTCCGGCGGCTCTGGACAGGCGGGAGACTCCGGCGGCTCTGGAGAGGCGGGAGACTCTTGCGGCTCTGGAGATACGGGAGACTCTAGCGGCTCTGGAGAGACGGGAGACTCTAGCGGCTCTGGAGAGACGGGAGACTCTAGCGGCTCTGGAGAGACGGGAGACTCTAGCGGCTCTGGAGAGACGGGAGACTCTAGCGGCTCTGGATTGACGGGAGACTCTAGCGGTTCTGGAGAGACGGGAGCACCTGTAGCCAAAGGACGGAGAGACAGCCTGGTGCGGGGGGCTGCCACCGGAGGGCTGGTGCGTGGAGGTGGCACTGGATGGACCGGACTGTGAAGGCGTACTGGAGATCTTGAGAGCAGGGCTGGCACCATCTGCCCTGGCTGGATCTTCACCCTAGCCCGGCAGATGTGGGGAGCTGGGATGTAGCGCACTGGGCTAAGCACGCGTACTGGGGACACCGTGCGTTCCACCACATAACACGGTGCCTGACCAGTACAACGCCCGCCACGGTTAGCACTGCTAGGAGCACTGTAGAGCTGAGCTGGCACAGGACGTGCAGGGCTAAGAAGGTGCACAGGAGGCCTGGTGCATGAGGCTGGCACAGTCTTAACCAGACGGCTAGCACGCACCTCAGGACGAGTGCCATGCATACTCCGCCAAACCAACAGCTCTCTCTCCTCACTCTCCTCCAATTTCATCAACAACTCCTCGAATGTCTCATAATCTCCCCTCCGTTCACTCTCCTCCAATCTGTCTAACAACTCCTCGACAATCTCAGACTCACCCCTCAACTTCGCCGACTGCTCCATTTACCGCCCTGACCGGCTCTGGTTTCCTCCTTGGCTTCTTACGGAAAACAAGGGGAGTTGGCTCAGGTCTGACTCCCGACTCTGCCACACTCTCCTGCAATAAATATTTGGGGCTGCCTCTCGGGCTTCCAGCCGCGCTGACGCGCCAGTTCCTCGTAGTGCCGCCTCTCGGCTTTCGCTGCCTCCAACTCTGCTTTGGGGCAGCGATATTCCCCTGGCTCTGCCCAGGGTCCTTTTCCGTCCAACTCCTCCTCCCATGTCCATTCCTCCTTCTTGCGCTGCTCCTTCTGCCGCTGCCTTTTACCATGCCGCTTGGTCCTTGGTTGGTGGATGGTTCTGTAACGGCTTTCTTCTGTGGACGAAGGAGAGGACCAAAGCGCAGCGTGGTTAGTGTTCATCATGTTTAATAAAGACGGTAAACGTGAACACTACAAAATACAAAACAACAAATGTGAAAAACCGAAACAGTTCTGTCTGGTGCAGACACACGAAGACAGAAGACAACCACCCACCAAACCCAACACAAAACAGGCTACCTAAATATGGTTCCCAATCAGAGACAATGACTAAGACCTGCCTCTGATTGAGAACCATATCAGGCCAAACATAGAAACGGGAAAACTAGACACACAACATAGAATGCCCACTCAGCTCACGTCCTGACCAACATTAAAACAAAGAAAACACAAAGGAACTATGGTCAGAACGTGACACCGCACCTGTTTTTATGAATCACCCAAATTCTTGCAAATTCTTTAAATAATAGTCCTGTACAGGGTATTTCCATAGCTGGTAAAAAAAAATATTATAAACCAGCTGGCTGACGATACTACACTTTTTCTGAAAGACGCTAACCAAATTCCCATATCGATCAATGTGATACAATCCTTTTCCAAAGCATCTGGTCTATATCTTAACATTAATAAATGTGTACTCATAGCTGTCAAAGATTGTGTGAGACCTTCATATTATGGTATTCCAGAAAAAGAAGAACTTACATATTTAGGCATAACCATTACAAAGGATCAGAAGTCTAGAGGCTTACTAAATTTTAACCCTCTTATTAAAAAACCCAGAAGAAGCTAAATCAATGGCTACAGAGGGACTTATCTTTAAAAAGTAGAGTCCTAATAACCAAGGCCGAAGGTATCTCTATGGTGCTCTATCTTTATATCTTGACAGTAAAATAAGCAAGGAGATAGACCAGATGCTTTTCAACTTTCTTTGGAGAAACCGTACCCATTACATAAGGAAAACTGTTGTAATGAACACTTATGAGAATGGTGGACTGAATTTTCTGGACTTTACTACTTTAAAAAATACTTTTAAGATCAATTGGATAAAACAATTCCTAAGACCCACTTCTATCTGGAATTTTATTCATCATCATGTCTTCTCTACTTTTGGTGGCCTTAACTTCATGTTGTTTTGCAATTATAATTGACAAAGTTCCAGTGAAACTTTCTGCTTTTCATCGGCAGGTTTTCTTGTCATGGTCCTTAATTTATAAACACAATTTTTATCCACACAGATATTATACAGTGCCTTGCGAAAGTATTCGGCCCCCTTGAACTTTGCAACCTTTTGCCACATTTCAGGCTTCAAACATAAAGATATAAAACTGTATTTTTTTGTGAAGAATCAACAACAAGTGGGACACAATCATGAAGTGGAACGACATTTATTGGATATTTCAAACTTTTTTAACAAATCAAAAGTGAAAAATTGGGCGTGCAAAATTATTCAGCCCCCTTAAGTTAATACTTTGTAGCGCCACCTTTTGCTGCGATTACAGCTGTAAGTCGCTTGGGGTATGTCTCTATCAGTTTTGCACATCGAGAGACTGAAATTTTTTCCCATTCCTCCTTGCAAAACAGCTCGAGCTCAGTGAGGTTGGATGGAGAGCATTTGTGAACAGCAGTTTTCAGTTCTTTCCACAGATTCTCGATTGGATTCAGGTCTGGACTTTGACTTGGCCATTCTAACACCTGGATATGTTTATTTTTGAACCATTCCATTGTAGATTTTGCTTTATGTTTTGGATCATTGTCTTGTTGGAAGACAAATCTCCGTCCCAGTCTCAGGTCTTTTGCAGACTCCATCAGGTTTTCTTCCAGAATGGTCCTGTATTTGGCTCCATCCATCTTCCCATCAATTTTAACCATCTTCCCTGTCCCTGCTGAAGAAAAGCAGGCCCAAACCATGATGCTGCCACCACCATGTTTGACAGTGGGGATGATGTGTTCAGGGTGATGAGCTGATTTGCTTTTACGCCAAACATAACGTTTTGCATTGTTGCCAAAAAGTTCAGTTTTGGTTTCATCTGACCAAAGCACCTTCTTCCACATGTTTGGTGTGTCTCCCAGGTGGCTTGTGGCAAACTTTAAACAACACTTTTTATGGATAACTTTAAGAAATGGCTTTCTTCTTGCCACTCTTCCATAAAGGCCAGATTTGTGCAATATACGACTGATTGTTGTCCTATGGACAGAGTCTCCCACCTCAGCTGTAGATCTCTGCAGTTTATCCAGAGTGATCATGGGCCTCTTGGCTGCATCTCTGATCAGTCTTCTCCTTGTATGAGCTGAAAGTTTAGAGGGACGGCCAGGTCTTGGTAGATTTGCAGTGGTCTGATACTCCTTCCATTTCAATATTATCGCTTGCACAGTGCTCCTTGGGATGTTTAAAGCTTGGGAAATCTTTTTGTATCCAAATCCGGCTTTAAACTTCTGCACAACAGTATCTCGGACCTGCCTGGTGTGTTCCTTGTTCTTCATGATGCTCTCTGCGCTTTTAACGGACCTCTGAGACTATCACAGTGCAGGTGCATTTATACGGAGACTTGATTACACACAGGTGGATTGTATTTATCATCATTAGTCATTTAGGTAAACATTGGATCATTCAGAGATCCTCACTGAACTTCTGGAGAGAGTTTGCTGCACTGAAAGTAAAAGGGCTGAATAATTTTGCACGCCCAATTTTTCACTTTTTGATTTGTTAAAAAAGTTTGAAATATCCAATAAATGTCGTTCCACTTCATGATTGTGTCCCACTTGTTGTTGATTCTTCACAAAAAAATACAGTTTTATATCTTTATGTTTGAAGCCTGAAATGTGGCAAAAGGTTGCAAAGTTCAAGGGGGCCGAATACTTTCGCAAGGCACTGTATATGGAATAATCGGGATATATTGTATAAAAATACTTCTTTGTTTTTAGAATATTGGTTCAGAAATAATATCCTATTGGTGAGCCAACTGGTAAATGCAGAGGGTATTTTACTCAGTTATAAGGAATTCTTATCACTTTACAAGGTGAACCCTGTAACACCTAAAGATTTTGCAATTGTTTTAGATGCCATTCCCTCAGGTGTTGCTATGTTATTCAGGAACGTGTCAAGACCTGACCCTCAGAGCCTACCTTCTATTGACCCTGTTGACTCATCAGTAGGAAATATTTTTTTCTCTTTTGGTCCATTCAACAACAGAGCGATTCGAACCTTGTTTCAGCAGGATGTTGTATGCAAACCTTATGTCATGCCTTATTGGAATAGATTTATTGATATTATCTGTTAGAAAAAAAGTTTGGATGTTGCCACACACATACCTACTTGTTAACAAAATTAAGGAAGTTTCCTTTAAAATTATTCATAAATATTATCCTGCCAACCACTATATGAAGAAGTTTAAGGAAACTCAAATTGCTCCTTTTGTAATGACCACCCAGAAACAGTGTTGCATCTTTTTTGGCATTGTATGCATGTAAGAAAACTGTGGCAAGACATCAGTAGGTTTATAATTGAACACATTTATGAAGATTTTACACTATTGTGGAGAGATGTACTGTTTGGATTGTTTACATACAATAGAAATAAGCTGAAACCTTTTTATGTAATTAATTTCATTATTCTTTTGGCCAAATTTCATATGCACAAATGTACATTTACAAACAGAAAACCACATTTTCGTACCCTACAAAAAGAAATTGAACTGTATTTTAAGACGGTTAAATGCTCTACTAACAAAAATCTGTTAGAATTGTAAGTATATGCATGTCCCTTAAGGTCCTTGTGTAATTGTAATGTGATATTGTACCTCCTAGCTCGATTGTCCATTGTTTGTAATCTATGTATGCTTGTGTTCCCTCATGTGCTTTATGTATTGATTTGTTGTTAATAAATAAAATAAATAAAATAAAAAATAATAATAGTAATAATAATAATAATAATAATTCCTTCCTCCCTCGCTCCTTTACCTGCAAGTGTATACTCATCAAACGTCAGAAGTGTCCACTTAATTTGATGGCTGAGGGGATAGGGTGTCTTTTAAGTGTTTGGACCGCAATCTAGCAAAGCTGACAAAAAACAAAGGCTGAGGGGTTTAAGTTGCAAACTTCCCTTGCGTGGCTCATCATTTGGACCGCCCACCAAGATGACGAGGGTGTGTCTTTTGACACAGTTTATACATTTTTAAATTTTTTTTTATTTCACCATTATTTAACCATGTAGGCTAGTTGAGAACAAGTTCTCATTTACAACTGGAACCTGGCCAAGATAAAGCAAAGCAGTTCAACACATACAACAACACAGAGTTACACATGGAATTAACAAACATACAGTCAATAATACAGTAGAAAAAAGTCTACATACATTGTGTGCAAATGAGGTAAGATAAGGGAGGTAAGGCAATAGATAGGCCATGCTGGCGAAGTAATTACAATATAGCAATTAAACACTGTAGTGATAAATGTGCAGAAGATGAATGTGCAAGTAGAGATACTGGGGTGCAAAGGAGCAAGATAAATAAATAAATTCAGTATGGGGATGAGGTAGTTGCTCTGACAGCTGGTGTTTAAAGTTAGTAAGGGAGATATGAGTCTCCAGCTTCCGTGATTTTTGCAGTTGGTTCCAGTCATTGGCAGCAGAGAACTGGAAGGAAAGGCGGCCAAAGGAGGAATTGGCTTTGGGGGTGACCAGTGAAATATACCTGCTGGAGCGATTGCTGCAGGTGGGTGCTGCTATGGTTACCAGTGAGCTGAGATAAGGCAAGGCTTTACCTAGCAAAGACTTGTAGATGACCTGGTGGGTTTGGCGACGAGTATGAAGTGAGGGCCAGCCAACGAGAGCATACAGGTCGCAGTGGTGGGTAGTATATGGGGCTTGGGTGACAAAACAGATGGCACTGTGATAGACTGCATCCAATTTTCTGAGTAGAGTTTTGGAGGCTATTTTGTAAATGATATCACCAAAGCCGAGGATCGGTAGGATCGTCAGTTTTACGAGGGTATGTTTTGCAGCATGAGTGAAGGAGGCTTGTTGCGATAAGTAACTTCAACAGAAACATGACAATGAGGCTGATTATTATTTACATTCAAAACTAGATTCAACTAGTATAAGAGACACTGTGTGATAGTAACTCCAAGCTGATTCTAGATTTAATTTTGGATTGGAGATGCTTAATGTGAGTCTGGAAGGAGAGTTTACAGTCTAACCAGACACCTAGGTATTTGCAGTCAGAACCGTCCAGAGTAGTGATGCTGGACACGCGGGCAGGTGCGGGCAGAAATCGGTTGAAGAGCACGCATTTAGTTTTACTTGCATTTTTAAGAGCAGCTGGAGGCTACGTAAGGAGAGTTGTATGGCATTGAAGCTCATCTGGAGGTTAGTTATCACAGTGTCCAAAGAAGGGACAGAAGTATACATAATGGTGTCGTCTGTGTAGAGATGGATCAGAGAATCACCAGAAGCAAGAGTGACATCATTGATGTATACAGAGAAGAGAGTCGGCCCGAGAATTGAACCCTGTGGCGCCCCCATAGAGACTGCCAGAGGTCTGGACAACAGGCCATCCGATTTGACACACTGAACTCTCAGAGAAGTAGTTGGTGAACCAGGCGAGTCAGTAATTTGAGAAATCAAGGCTGTTGAGTCTGCCGATAAGAATGTGGTGATTGACAGAGTTGAAAACCTTGGCCAGGTCGATGAATACGGCTGCACAGTATTGTCTCTTATCGATGGCAGTTATGATATCGTTTAGGACCTTGAGCGTGGCTGAGGTGCACCCATGACCAGCTCTGAAACCAGATTGCATATCGGAGAAGGTACAGTGGGATTTGAAATGGTCAGTAATCTGTTTGCTAACTTGGCTTTCGAAGACCTTAGAAAGACAGGGTAGGATAGATAGTCTGTAACAGCTTGGGTCTAGAGTGTCACCCCCTTTGAAGAGGGGGATGACCGTGGCAGCTTTCCATTCTTTGGGAATCTCAGACGATATGAAAAAGAGGTTGAACAGGCTAGTAATAGGGGTTGCAACAATTTCAGCAGATAACATTAAAAAGAGAGTGTCCAAATTGTCTAGCCCGGCTGATTTGTAGGGGTCCAGATTTTGCAGCTCTTTCAGAACACCAGCTATCTGGATTTGGGTGAAGGAGAAATGGGGGAGGCTTGGGCGAGTTGCTGTGGGGGGTGCAGGGCTGTTAACCGGGGTAGGTGTAACCAGGTGGAAAGCACGGCCAGCTGTAGAAAAATGCTTATTGAAATTCTCAATTATAGTGGATTTATCGGTGGTGACAATGTTTCCTAGCCTCAGAGCAGTGGGCAGCTGGGAGGAGGTGCTCTTATTCTCCATGGACTTGGCAGTTTCTGGGGGCAGAGGTGGGGGCAGAGGCAGGTCTATAGCAAGCGGCAACAGTGAGAGACTTGTTTCTGGAAAGGTGGATTTTTAAAAGTAAAAGCTCAAATTGTTTGGGCACAGACCTGGATAGTAAGACAGAACTCTGCAGGCTATCTCTGCAGTAGATTGCAACTCCGCCCCATTTAGCAATTCTATCTTGTCGGAAAATGTTGTAGTTAGGGTTGGAAATTTAAGGATTTTTGGTGGTCTTCCTAAGCCAGGATTCAGACACGGCTAGGACATCTGGGTTGGCCGAGTGTGCTAAAGCAGTGAATAAAACAAACTTAGGGAGGAGGTTTCTAATGTTAACATGCATGAAACCAAGGCTTTTACGGTTACAGAAGTCAAATGAGAGTGCCTGGGGAATGGGAGTGGAGCTAGGCACTGCAGGGCCTGGATTAACCTCTACATCACCAGAGGAACAGAGGAGGAGTAGCAGAAGGGTACTGCTAAAGGCTATAAGAACTGGTCGTCTAGTATGTTCAGAACAGAGTCTAAAAGGAGCAGGTTTCTGGGCGCGATAGAATAGATCCAAGGCATAATGTACAGACAAAGGTATGGTAGGATGTGAATACAGTGGAGGTAAACCTAGGCATTGAGTGATGATGAGAGATATATTGTCTCTAGAAACATAATTTAAACCAGGTGAGGTCACTGCATGTGTGGGAGTTGGAATTAAAGGGTTAGCTAAGGCATATTGAGCAGGGCTAAAGGCTCTACAGTGAAATAAGACAATAATCACTAACTAGAACAGCAATGGACAAGGCATATTGACATTAGGGAGAGGCATGCGTAGCCAAGTGATCATAGGAGTCCAGTGAGTAGTTAGGCTGGCTGGAGACACAGCGATTCAGACAGCTAGCGGGCCAGGGCTAGCAAGCTAGCAGAAGGGCCTTAGAGGGACATCGCGACGGAAGAAGTCTGTTATAGCCTCCTCGTGCGGAGCCTCCTCGTGCTGTTACGTCAGTAGTCCAGTTGTGATGGATTAGTAGGGTTCCGTGTAGTAAACGGGTCCAGTCCAATTGGCAAAATAGGTATAGTGGCCCAAGAAATTGGCCGATGGATCTCTTCAGCTAACAGTCCAATATGCTCCAGACGGCTAGCAGATGGGCATTCAGGGGACGTCGCGACGTAGTAGCCAGTTGAAGAACCCCTCGGGCGGATTACGTCGGTAGTCCACTTGTGAAGGATCTGCGGGTATCCGGACCGGCAGTAAAAGGAGTCCAGGCCAATCAGCAAAATATGTATTGTAAGAAAATATTTGCATGACCTAGGCAGATCAAAAGAAGATTTGTATAGGATACTTTTCAAAATTCAATAGTTATACAATAAAAAATAGCCAACATTAAATTCTATGAGAATAATTCCAATGTGTTATACTCATTTCCACATGAAGGAAATGTAATCTCTGTGATATATTAATGAATTGTTTATGAAATATTTCAGATACCTTGCTAAAAGTAGGCCTAATGAGTTGTTTATTGTTGTGTCATGTCAATCATGAAGAGGACATACTGTATCAATACTTCAAATGGCGATCAATACAATAAACTAATTCTTGACTTGTTGAAAATGATATATTACACAGACTATATCATGGTTCATTTTATTTTTTTATTTTTTTATTAAAACGGCACAATTATTGAAACATAATTACGCCAAAATGCATCATACTAAATGCACATCTCGAAGACAATAATCTCACATCATAAATATTCATGGAAAAGTATCTCTATTCCCAAACACAGCAAATAGATTGTGACCATTGAGAGATGCTTTGGCAATAACTACACCCTGCAATACAATAAATCTCAGAGGTTTTGCAAAATGCCCTTTAAAGGTGCAATCTGTATTTGCTACAGATTTGACTTATAAATGAATTATATGTCCCCATTCATTCTTGAAAAATATAACTTAGGAATGCCTCAAAAGCATAGGTTGACTGTTGTACCCCATCAGAACCCAAAATATAACCTTGTTTTACTCCAGTATTTGTAAACAAAGTAAATGTAAACACACTGTATAGCCTCAAAACATGTTTAAAACCATATTTGTGATATCATGGCTGGTCAGTCCTTGCATCCCTGGCTCTGTATATGAATTTGAGGGTTACATTTCTCCAGACCATCTCTCAGCTTTTTAGCAATACTGTGAAGGGACGCCTTGTTATTGTTTCAACTGCTGATTGCCACTTTAATAAAAGAAATACCCTTATTCTACGATTTGAAATTCTGTATATCTATAAATAGTCAGAGCCCACACACATAGACGTTTCCTCAATCTCAATATAAGGCTCTGAAGGAATTTAAAATGTCAATTAGCTAATTCAAAATGTAATGCAAGTTCATGCTCTGATAGCATGAAATTCCTTTTGCAGTCCTACCTATTGAATTGACTGACAGAGAATATCCTCCCGAGAGAACTTCTCCATTAAGAATGAGTCACAGGATTTTTTTTGTCCAAAAGATTATTTCCTGTTGCCACATTGCTGCTACACATCTCCTTAAAACTTTCCACCACCTCAGTGCATTGTGCACTGTAAACTGTTTCACCATTGTTATGGTGTTGCCCATTATCACTTTCCTCTAGCCACGCATCCACACTGACCCTCATCACCCATAACCCCACCAGATATCTTTTCAGAAGTGGTTAAGTTGTCCAAACCTCTGCTCTCCTCCCCCTCAGAATTTCTCACTTCCCCAGCTTTCTGACTCTCTACTATATGCCTTTCCTCAATTTGCAGTGTTGTCACCTGTGTCTCAGACAGATATCCCTCGTTTTGACAAGACTCAGCTGTGTCACTCACCTCCCTGTCTCTCTCATCATCTCCCTCCCCCTCCACTACAACATATCTCTGTAGCCCAACAGTACCGCTCCATTCCGCTCCCTCAGCAACACAGTGCTTCATGTTGGTGTCAGGCTCCTCCTTACTGATGATCTTAGCTTCACAATCTGTCTCCTCCTCAGTCTCTGTCTAAGAGTCAAACTCTCCCTCGGCCCCCATGATGACTGTGTCCCCTGAGCCGTGGCTGTTTGTGCTGCTGCAGGAGAGCTGTCATCTTCAGCTGGCCTGCTGGGCTCTTTCTCACTGCATTTATCATCCTGTGTTGACGTTAATCAAAATGTGTCCCTTTTCGTGATCCCTTTGCACCTCGCAGTCCTTTGCTACTTCAAGGGAGCTTCCGGCAGAGCTGAAAATCATCCCCTGTCTCAGGCTATCACGACTCTGCAACAACATATCCCCAATGCCCAAATAAAATTATTCATATAGTGCAGCACCATCCTCACCAGCACTTTCTGTATCCCACAGCTCACGTCCCTCTTCCTCATTTTCTGAGCCAGGGGCTTTGTCCTTCCGGATACATTTCACTGCATCCCAGAGGGACTTAGGGTATTGTGGCTCCTCTCTATGTGTGGTAAGTGTGGTGTATACGGACAGGACAGGGGTAAAGGCCTCGGCCAGTATCTCTAGGCTCCAGGCTCTAGAGGAGGGTTCTGGAGGGGGAGTGTGGGACCGAGGGAGATGGAGGGGAAGAGCGGGACTGAGGGAGGGGAGATGGGAATTGGGACAGGGAAATGGAGTCTGAGTGTTCAGTAGGAGGGTAATCAGGGTGAAGGGGTAAGCTTATATCTGAGGGAGAGGGTGGATCTTCAGGGAGAGACAGGGGGTCTATGTTAGACTTAGGGAGGGAAATAATGAAATGAACTGGGAGGGTAAAGTCAACAAGTGATGAGAGGAAGAGGAAGGTCTTGAATTAGAGGGGGAGGTAGCATTTAAAGGTGAGTGCGGGGGAGAATCTGGGTTACTTAGAGGTGGGTTGAGGCACTGAGAGATGGGTGGGGGAAAAGTATCATCACCAAATTGACCTGATTCCTGGCAAGGATTGAATGGGGGCTTGTTTGCACTACCTGTCTCTCGTAAAGACTTCACCTTTAAGTCACTGGAGTTCTCCACAGAGACATCACATGGGCTCTGCAACTATATCTGGTGCAGACTGGTCATCTAAAGTGACATCAGTGTCTTTAGCAGAAAAATAATCTTCAGTGAGGCAGCGGGCCGCCCAGGCCTCCAGCTCCCGATAGTTACTGTCACTCAGACTTCTCTTGGCTGGCTCCCTCCTGTAGCGGACAGGACTACAGGGCTCCCACTTCCTCTGCCACCCCTCCCTCTGCATCCTTCTCTCACACTCCCTTTCCCTCTCCCTAGCTGCTGCTCTATGAGCCTCTCCCACCTGCCATTCCCTCTCTCTCTTCTCTTGAGCCAGATAGTCCCTTAAGCCCTGGAGCTGTCAGAGCTGGTTGTCTAGAGCAAAAGGGAAATGAGGGATAGAGGGCGACAGATATTGATCAGTCCAGTTGGTATAGTCCTGTAGGACCCCTCCGGTCCTAGAACCTGGTACTGTCCAACAACTGAGCTCCCTGCCCTGGTACAGTGGAAAATCTAATGCCTGGTGCTTGTCCTGATATCTGTGGAAATAATAGGGTGGGGAAAAAAACATGAAGATTACCCCAATACCTAGCTTTGCAGGACACAGTGTAGTAGCATGTTACATGGACACGTAATAACCCATATAGACAACAAAGAAAATATTGCATATAGTAAATTCGCTTGTAAGTTAAATATATTTTTGAATGAATACAAACAACCTTATTTACACATTTTTATGTGATACTAGGTTTCTTTTTCTTAGGGTTATGACTATTCTGCTCAGTTTAAGAACATTCTGCTCTGCTTCTGTTTGCCAACAAAGAGACATGAATATAAACTAAGCATAGCTTTTTGTTTACACTTCTCACCTGGCAAGCTTTCACAGAGACAAACACACTATCCCTTTAAAACAGCTTAAAGTGAACTGAACTCACACATGTGCAAAGTTTTGTCCGGGAACAGTCCCAAATGTGTCATATATAGGTGGTTGCCCCTCACTCACAGCCCAGAACTTTATCACAAGAGGTTTGAAACCAGAGATTGACTTCTGAAATTATTGTAGAGGAAAAACTTACATTTTATTGTTGTTTCCCTAATATAGATATGCCTTTTCAACTACAGAATTGCTTTTAGCATTTTGATTTTTTTTCTTCTCTATTTCATCAAATGAGATGCAGTTTCACTGTTGAAGTAGAAAACTAAACTTTTATAGTCCAGACTTGCATACAAAAGTCAAACTTTAGATTAAACCAACAAGTGTGAATTTGTAAGAATTTTAAACAAGATAAACTGAAAGCACATTTAATAATCTAATGACTGTCATATCACACATACCTCTGGTCAGTGTTTCTGGAGGAAGGTCCTTGCTTTTAGGGTATAATCTGATGCTGACCACACCAACTGAGCAACTTGTTTTAGAAAGAGAATGTTATTGGTCCCCCATTCCTCGTCACACACCCTCACTCCCCCGTCACCGCCAGAGAGTCCATCCTCTTGTCCACAGCCAACATTCCCATTCAAAACATCACAGTGGAGTTATTTTAAGAGGCACACCCTGGTTGCAACAAACATTCCCCACCCAGTCACATTCCCTGTGCTGACAGATAGCAGGATGAGAGAAGTGGGAATATAAACGGTGTCTGTACATACACACGGACCAATGTGACACAGCAGGTTAAAAAAAAACTATGCCTGCTCCCAAATGCTTACTTCAGTGTTTTTTGGCTGAAGTTAATTGTTTGGGGCAACAAAGGCTGTCTGTCATGAATTTACGGTCCTTGCTATCCGGTATCCTTGGGACATCGCTACCCGATTTGAAGTTTAAATAAAAAATGGTTAAGTGTTGGGTTCAGGATAAGGGTAGGGTTTAGAGTAGAGACGTCCTAAGGATCACGAATAGCAATAATCTGAATTTATTGGGATTTAAAATCTGATAGTTTTGGGGTCAGATTGAGGATTAGGGCCAGCAGTGGTGGAGGATTTAAAACCTGATAGTTTTGGGGTCAGATTGAGGATTAGGGACAGCAGTGGTGGAGGATTTAAAACCTGATAGTTTTGGGGTCAGATTGAGGATTAGGGACAGCAGTGGTGGAGGATTTAAAATCTGATAGTTTTGGGGTCAGATTGAGGATTAGGGACAGCAGTGGTGGAGGATTTAAAACCTGATAGTTTTGGGGTCAGATTGAGGATTAGGGACAGCAGTGGTGGAGGATTTAAGGATGACACTATGCAATATATCTTTCCAAAGATGTCATCCTTGATTTTCATGTTTGCTTGTACAATGCTGAAATGACACCGAGGGTTGGCACACTTCACATTGTGTGTACATGGTTGATTTGCTTAAAAGTGAATGACATTGCAAACCTAAGGGGAAAAAAGCATTACAACATGTCATCTATTAAATCAACGACAATGCAGACAAGGAGATTGTTGCTGAAAGTTGTATACATTTTATTAACTTTATTCTCAGAAGTTTTGGTTCTCAATAATTTGATAATTGAACAATTAATAATTTCTTACAGGCACTATAGGCATAGGAAAATAATGCATAACATTGTATTTTTTTTGTTGTACCACAGGTTACTTTTTGTCCAACTTGCTTGGGCATTATCATTACAATATTGATCAAAGGATTATTACACACACGATGAATGACAGTTTCTCATATGGGGACCTTGTGGACCACTAGTGGATATAGATAGGGATCTGTTGTTTTGTCGGGTGAGCTATAGCACAGAGAGAGGTGGAGGGGGGGGGGGTAGGATGGCCGGCCTCTCTTTGAAACTATCCAGTGGAACAAACAGGCTTTTCTTTTCTAAACAGAAACTCTGCACATCAGCAGAGAGCAGGAGAGTGAGGGGATGAAGTATGCCCAGGCGCAGGGAGTGGGGGCAGAAACGGTCAATTTTGCCAAAAAAGTTCTGCAAGCGGATGGTATCAACAACATTTTCCCAGTAATCAACCCTGTCAACCTAAACAATATAACACTTCCTCAAACCAGATCAAACACAACTTGATTTGACTGTAGTAACCTGCCAAAGACAGGAAAATTATATTTGCTATGCTTTTCCTGCTCACAAAACTATTATTCTGTTTCTTACAAGACTATACAGACTAGAGGTCGACCGATTATTGGAGGACCAAAAAAGTCGATACCGATTAATTGTAATGAATAAAAAAAAAAAAGTAAACTTGTAATAATGACAATTACAACAATACTGAATTAACACTTATTTTAACTTAATGTAAAACATCAATAAAATCAATTTAGCCTCAAATAAATAATGAAACATGTTCAATTTGGTTTAAATAATGCAAAAACAAAGTGTTGGAGAAGAAAGGAATATGTGCCATGTTGTAAAAATGTGTGCCATGTAAAATATGTGCCACGTAAAAAAGCTAACGTTTAAGTTCCTTGCTCAGAACATGAAAACATATGAAAATTGGTGGTTCCTTTTAACATGAGACTTCAATATTCCAAGGTAAGAGGTTTTAGGTTGTAGTTAATATAGTATTTATAGGACTATTTCTCTCTAAACCATTTGTATTTCATATACCTTTGACTATTGGATGTTCTTATAGGCACTATAGTATTGCCAGTGTAACAGTATAGCTTCCGTCCCCCTCCTCGCCCCTACCTGGGCTCGAACCAGGAACACATCGACAACAGCCACACTCGAAGCATCGTTACCCATCGCTCCACAAAAGCCGCGGCCCTTGCAGCGCAAGGGGAATAACTACTCCAAATCTAAAAGCGAGTGACGTTTGAAACAATATTTGCGCACACCCAGCTAACTAGCTAGCCATTTCACATCAGTTACACCAGCCATTAGGCTGATAGGCTTGAAGTCATAAACAGCGCTGTGTTTGCAAAGGGCAGCTGGCAAAACGCACAAAAGTGCTGTTTGAATGAATGATTACGGGCCTGCTGCTGCTCAGTCAGACTGCTCTATCAAATCAGACTTAATTATAACATAATAACACACAGAAATACGAGCCTTTGGTCATTAATATGATCGAATCTGGAAACTATCATTTCGAAAACAAAACGTTTATTATTTCAGTGAAATACGAAACCGTTCTGTATTTTATCTAACGGGTGGCATCCCTAAGTCTAAATATTCTTGTTACATTGCACAACCTTCAATGTATGTCATAATTACGTAAAATTCTGGCAAATTAGTTTGCAATGAGCCAGGTAGCCCAAACTTGCATATACCCTGACTCTGCGTGCAATGAACGCAAGAGAAATGACACAATTTCACCTGGTTAATATTGCGCGCTAAACTGGATTAGTAGTTATAACTAGTGATTATGATTGATTGTTTTTTATAAGATAAGTTTAATGCTAGCTAGCAATTTACCTTGGCTTCTACTGCATTCGCGTAACAGGCAGATTACTCATGGAGTGCAATGGTTAGAGCGTTGGACTAGTTAACTGTGCGGTTGCAAGAATGGAACCCTTGAGCTGACAAGGTGAAAATCTGTCGTTCTGCCCCTGAACAAGGCAGTTAACCCACAGTTCCTAGGCAGTCATTGAAAATAAGAATGTGTTCTTAACTGACTTGCCTGGTTAAATAAAAGGTTAAAAAAAAAAATGTTTTTTTTGCGGAAATCGGCATCCAAAAATACATTATGAAAACTTGAAATCGGCCCTAATTAATCGGCCATTCTGATTAATCGGTCAACCTCTAATACAGACCTTTTCATTCAACATGATGACCTATTGGTCTATATTTTGTTTAAAATAACACTTTTGGGAACACTAAAATCAGAGTGAGGAGCCTTTGCTCTTTTGTGTCAGGTGCCTATTCTTTCTTATCCAGCTCCTGCACAAAGTTTTTTCGGAGAGGAAGGAACACCAGAGGGTTCAGAGAGTAGGCACTGTTATGTGGTTCTCTTCCAAGTCTCAACCTATTTACCGGTTCATCAGTCTCCCAGTCCTATCCAGTCTCATTTCTGTCACTGCTTCCCTCTCAGAGTAGCGCTGTAGATGTTGATGTTCTGTGTGGGGTCACGGTGCTCCAGCTTTACATGGAACCTCTGTGGCAGAGTGTCTCCATAGAAGCCAGGCGTTCCGTGCTCTTCTCGCATCTTGGATGAGAGGTACACCACTGCCCTGTCCTTGCACAGGTGAACCAGTGTGTCCAGCAGGAGGGGGTAAGTCTCAGACAGGTACACAATGTCTGCACCCAGTACCAGATCCCAGTCCATGGGGAAGATGTGCTGGTCTTGGCCCCAGGAGAGGGGGAGGACGGAGGGGGCAACAGAAGGCCAGCCAGAGGACGGCATGTTGGCCGAGACGTTGCTTTGCAGTTGAGGGACAGCAAGGGGGAGGTCTGTCAAGGTCACATCCGCTCCTGTAACAGTGGGAAATTAGGTAAATACACCTTTATAAATGATTATCTTTGTGATGTTTTACATTTTTATTGTAGTGTTTCAAAGTCTTTGAAAAGTGCATTTGCAGGCTATTGTGCGTGTGACAGGGTAGAACACAGTGTGATGGAAAGGCAATTCAAATTCTATAAACGCTATTAAAGTAAATAATAATAACTAGGCTATTGAAATAACAGTGGCTGCTACTGAAAATCGACATTGCCGACCTCTACTGGACGGACAAAGAATGAACCAACATACCCAAACGTGCTGCCAAAATGCCAACAATGCCAGTTCCTGCGCCCAACTCAATGATGCGCTTTCCTTTCAGGTTGAGCGAGTTTTCCTCGAAATAGCGACATAGATGAAGCGCCTATTTAACCAACAGTAACCAAACAGTAAACACAACAGGCAGCTCATTAAATTCCTTGCATAACACTACTGTATTAAATGCACTACTACATAACCAATAAAGCTGTATTCATCATGTGCCGAATAAATGTAGCCAGTGTGTACTAATGGAGTTAGTAGTGAACTTACGGCGTCCCACACTGGCGCTGCCACGCCGAGGTTGGCGCTGAACACCTGGCTGATCTTTAACTCTTGACCGATGAATTTGTACACGCTATCATCAGAAAATGTATCAGCAAATAAACCGTCGTCTACAGGCAACATGAATCCCTCTTCCTCTCCATATTCTGCCATTGTAAATAAAAATGGTTAGACTGTTAATGTAGTTTACCCTTAGCCATTAGCTTTACACATTCAAGGAAGCAAGCGCAATAGAGATTCCAATGGGTACGTTCCTGTTCGCTGATAGTTACAGTTGGGGGTAGCGCTAAAAACCGAATATATATCTCAGTTGTATAGATGCCAATGCTTTTATTGCAATATAATACTATGCAATTCAGAACTATATATCATGCATCCTTGATTACCTTCATTATTTCAACTGTTCTTTAAAAATATCGGTGGACTGAAACCTTGTGGGATTGACCCGGAAAATAAAATGTTTCTCGTTTTTATGTGTTTATTTTATTAATATAAAAGTACATAATATGAATATACATAAAATATGATCAATGATGATTAGATTTAGGTTTTAAAATATATTATCTTTGAGGTCTCCAATTCAAATTAAATGTGTTAACCGGGAAGTGTTTGGTCTCGAAGCTCTTATTGTGTATTTACGTTTTCCACGTAGATGAGGACAGAACACCGACCTTCTCTTCAGTACATCTTTCATTGAAGTCAAACTTCATATTTTATTTATGTACTTCATAAAAGCGAAAGATAGAAACCAAACGAGATGTTATTGTGAGAAAAGAAAGGGGAATAACCCTTCGATTAGCCGGTACAGGCTAGCTCGCTAACTTTCCTTGCATTGTATAGTTAGCTAGCTAGTAGTTGTAGTCACTGCGCAGCGGGTTGTTATTTGATAGCTACACATCCTAAGTGTGTAAATTAATCATGGCAACTAGGCGCTTGACCGATGCCTTCTTATTAATGCGGAACAATGCAATCCAAAATCGTCATATATTGACTGAGCAAGTGAGTACATACGGCACCCGCCGTACTCTGAGTACACGTAGCAATGCTGCGGTGAGTCTAACGTTAATCGTCAGGATTTGGTGTGTGTGTGTCTGTGTGATGGCTAACACATTTACTAAACTAGCCGTAGCTTGATTACGTCTCCTCGTTAGCTAACTAGCTTGTGGCCATCAATTAATATTAATGAATATTAATTAACATTAATATGATGTTGGCTACTTGCTGCATTTAGCTGTCAAGCTAGAACGCAACAACTAGGTACAGTTTGCTGTCAAGCTAGATGCGCACATTTGCCTTGGCCTGAGTCATGTCACAGAGGCATGCATTTAGAGTACTGATAGCCTCAACTTGCATTACCAATCATCTTAGAGCATGCGTTCTCCTTTGGCATGATAAAGTCAATTGAAGCAATGCATTTGTCAAAGTAAGAAACTATACTATACATTTTAGGGGCAATGTTCAGTACTTGAACACTGGAATGAGTTGGATAGTCTTTTGTTATAAAGATGGTCAAATGTAACGATTGACGTGTTGCATTTTATGAGGTGTTTGTAGTGTGTACCCTTTTGCTTTTTAGTGATTTGCATGTGTTTCTCAAACCTACCCTTTTTAGATGGTGCTTTGCTCTGTTTTAGATTTAATTGATCCTGTGCTTGGTGTTGGGTTGTTAAACTGTTTAAGGTATTTTACACAAACTTTACATTGATATAGCCTAGGCCTACTTGTTACTAAGATATTTGTATATGCTAATTTAGAATACCTAGTTTGCACTGTTGGTCACTGATATATATTTTCTATTTTTCATTATTGACTAGAATGCAGGGCCTTTTACAAATGCTGTCTATGTAAGTCCATAATATCTTAGCCTATTTATTTTGCTTAGTTTCAAAACTCTAAAGAGTTCATAGTTTTCCCTTTCAGTCCCTCTTTCATTCACCCTCCTACTTCTGGGCACTAAAGTGTTTTGACTATGGGACCGTTATTGTGTTCAGCAGCTTCATAGTAGTACTCAAATCCAGACTTTGAAATGCCTTCTTTTCATCCACCTGATTGTGGATAGTCGAGGAAGCGTTAGGCCCAATTCATTACATGACAAATCAGTCGTCTGGTGTTTTGGGCCATAGTAATGTTTGTTTGGATCAAAGAGCAAATCCAGTGTTTACTAGGCTTTGAGTTTCTGAAGTAGCTTAGGTGCTCCTCCCTTGTTTTTATGGCATTATTTCTCTTGCATGGTGTTCTGGGTGCTCATGCTGAGTGATCTGCATGCATATCAAAATCCTCTTCTAATGTGAATCTTTGTCCTGCATCTTTCCTTTCTCTAGGCCTATATGAAATGCTTCTGTGCTTAGGCTAATCATTTGGAGATCAGGGACATAGGCTAGCCCTATTTCTTTGCCTTCGCACACACTCATGTCACACTTCACTGACCCAATGTATTTAGGCCTAGCGTAGATTTATCAAAGACAGGCCTACCTTTTTAAAGGGTGATTTTTACATGTTTGAAGAACCTCGATTGATATAAAATTGCGGTTTTTTTGGTCAAAATTTGAAATTTTGGAACATTTAGTATGATCTTTAAACAGTATCTGTGACATTGCATGAAAAATGTCTGTATGAAGCTGATCACTGCTTTTTGTCTGGGGCTCACTTACTGTTACTTCTCTCACCTCTCCCTCTCTCCTCATTGGACTTCGCTGGGGTCTGCCAATCACATTAGGAGCTTGATGAGGTACTGTCCAATCTCCTTGTATCCAAACTATCAGTCACAAGGACCTATTTTTCTGGGGGAAACATAAACCATGCTTTGTATAGAAAGTCTGCTTGAAATGGGAAATTATATGCTGTGTATTATCTGTGATGTTCCTATCAGTTGGCTGATGACCGCATGGCCCTGGTCTCTGGGATACGTTTGGACCCAGAAGCTGCCATCGGAGTCACCAAGAGACTGCCGCCCAAGTGGGTAGATGGGGTCGATGAGGTAAGAACCAATCACATGCTTTCTACAGTACTTCAGTATGGTAAGTTTTTATTTTGTCTTTACAGTGCATTCGGAAAATATTCAGAACCTTTCACACATTTCACACACAACCTTTTTACACATTTTGTTGCATTACAGCCTTATTGTAAATAAAATACCCCATAATGACGAAGCGAGAATGTTTTTTAGAAATGTTAGCAAATGTATTAAAAACAAAAAAACATACTTTATTTACATAAGTATTCAGAGCCTTTGCTATGAGACTCGAAATTGAGTTCAGGTGCATCTTGTTTCAATTGATCATCCTTGATGTTTCTACAACTTAATTGGTCAATTCAATTGATTGTACATGATTTAGAAAGGCACACACCTGTATATAAGGTCCCACAGCTGACAGTGTATGTCAGAGCAAAAACCAAGCCATGAGGTAGAAGGAATTTTCCGTAGAGCTCCGAGTCAGAATGGTGTCGGCACAGATCTGGGGAAGGGTACCAAAACATTTCTGCAGCATTGAAGGTCCCCAAGAACACAGTGGCCTCCTTCCATTTAAAAAAATGAAGTTTGGAACCACCGACACTCTTCCTAGAGCAATCGGGGGAGAAGGGCCTTGGTCAGGGAGGTGACCCAGAACCCGATGGTCCCTCTGACAGAGCTCTGGAGTTCCTTTCTGGAGATGGGAAAACCTTCCAGAAGGACAACCATTTCTGCAGCACTCCACCAATCAGGCCTTAATGGTAGAGGGCCAGACGGAAGCCACTCTTCAGTAAAAGGCACATGACAGCCCGCTTGAAGTTTGCAAAAAGGCACCTAAAGGAGTCAGACCATGAGAAACAAGATTCTCTGGTCTGATGAAACCAAGATTAAACTCTTTGGCCTGAATGCCAAGTGTCACGTCTGGAAGAAACCTGACATTATCCCTACGGTGAAGCATGATGGTGGCAACATCATACTGTGGGGATGTTTTTTAGTGGCAGGGACTGGGAGACTAGTCAGGAATGAGGCAAAGATGAACGAAACAAAGTGCAGAGGTCCTTGATGAAAACCTGCTCTAGAGCGCTCAGGAACCCAGACTGAGGCGACGGTTCACCTTCCAACAGGACAACGAACTTAAGCACACAGCCAAGACAACGCTGGAGTGGCTTCGGGACAAGTCTCTGAATGTCCTTGAGTGGTCCAGCCATAGCCCATACTTGATCCCGATCGAACATCTCTGGAGAGGAATAGCTGTACAGTGACGATCCCCATCCAACCTGACAAAGCTTGAGAGGATCTGCAGATAAGAATGGGAGAAACTCCCCAAATACAGGTGTGCCAAGCTTGTAGTATCATACCCAAGAAGACTCAATGCTGTAATTGCTGCCAAAGGGGCTTCAACAAAGTACTGAGTAAAAGGTCTGAATACTGATGTGAATAATATTTCAGTTTTAGATTTTTTTAATACATTTGCAAAAATTTGCTTTGTCTATTATGAGGTATTATGTGTAGATTGAGGGGGAAAATCATTTAATCCATTTTAGAATAAGGCTGTAATGTAACAAAATGTGGAAAAAGTCAAGAGGTCTGAATACTTAAACAAATGCACTGGATACAGTACCAGTCAACAGTTTGGACACATCTACTCATTCAAATGTTTTTCTTTATTTTTACTATTTTCTACATTATAGAATAATAGTGTAGACATCAAAACTATGGAATCATGTAGTTTAACAAATTGTTAAACAAATCTAAATATTTGAGATTCTTCAAAGTTGCCGCTCTTTGCCCTGATGACAGCTTTGCACGCTCTTGGCATTCTGTCAACCAGCTTCATGAGGAATAGTTTTCCAACAGTCTTGAAGGAGTTCACACATGCTGAGCACTTGTTGGCTGCTTTTCCTTCACTCTGCGGTCCAACTCCTCCCAAACCACCTCAATTGGGTTGAGTTCGGGTGATTGTGGAGGCCAGGTCCTCTGATGCAGCACTCTCACTCTCCTTGGTCATATAGCCCTTACACAGCCTAGAGATGTGTTGGGTCATTGTCCTGTTGAAAAACAAATGATAGTCCCACTAAGCGCAAACCAGATGGGATGGCTTATAGCTGCAGAATGCTGTGATAGCCATGCTGGTTAAGTGTGTATTGAATTCTAAATAAATTACTGACGGTGTCAAGAGCAAAGCACCATTACACCTCCTCCATGCTTCACAGTGGGAACCACACATGCGGAGATCATCCGTTCACCTACGCTGCGTCTCACGAAGACACGGCGGTTTGAACCAAAAATCTCCCCTTTGGATTCATCAGACCAAAGGGTAGAGTTCCACCAGTCTAATGTCCATTGCTTGTGTTTCTTGGCCCAAGCAACTGTCTTCTTATTGGTGTCCTGTAGTAGTGTAGCAGTCTCCTCTGAACAGTTGATGTTGAGATGTGTCTGTTACTTGAACTCACAAGCATTTATTTGGGATGCAGTTTCTGAGGCTGGTAACTCTCATGAACTTAATCCTCTGCAGCAGAGGTAACTCTGGGTCTTCCTTTCCCGTGGCGGTCCTCATGAGTACTAGTTTCAACGTAGCGCTTGGTTTTTTTCAACTGCACTTGAAGAAACTTTTCCGCATTGACTGACCTTCATGTCTTAAAGTAATGATGGACTGTCATTTCTCTTTGCTTATTTGAACTGTTCTTGCCATAATATGAACTTGGTCTTTTACCAAATAGGGTTATCCTCTGTATACCCCCCACCTTGTCACAACACAACTGGCTCAAACGCATTAAGGATAAAAATTCCACAAATTAACTTTTAACAAGGCACATCTGTTAATTGAAATGCATTCCAGCTGACTACCTCATGAAACTGGTTGAGAGAATGCCAGGAGTGTGCAAAGCTGTCATCAAGGCAAAGGGTGGCTACTTTGAAGAATATAAAATATATTTTGATTAGTTGAAAACTTTTTTTTTGGTTACTACATGATTCCATATGTTTCATAGTTTTGATGTCTTCGTTATTATTCTACAATGGACAAAATAGTGAAGATAAACCCTGGAATGAGTCAGTGTGTCAACTATTGACTGGTACTGTATATAATATTTTTATTCACAGTGAATGAAGGATAACGATGTTAAGACATTGTACATTTTTCCTCTACCAATCTTTGAGGCTAAGGGAGGATTGATGTATTTCCAATCCAATAAAATGTATCTGTGGGCCAACAGGGAGACAAAGGCAGTGGCATCTAGCTGTCTATTGGTCAGGGAAGGATTGTTTGGTACTCCAAAAATAGCCTTTTCTGCACTAGGCTGCAACTCTATATCCAATGCTTCAGAAAGGGTCTTACATATAGTGGAACAATCTACCAGATGTGGACGGGACCAGAACATGTGAGTCAAGTTTGCCAAGGAGCTTTTTACACCTGTCACATGTACCATCAATTTGGGCAGACTTTTAAGAATATGACCTTACTGAAATGGATACGGTGAAGTACCTTAAACTGTCTAAGGCTGAGCCGGGCACAAGAGGAGCTTCCATTTACTTTACTTTATTAAGTAAGCCACTATTTCAGACTTCATCAGAGATCTCTCCACCAAGTTTCTTTTCCTTTTTGAGGACTATCTTTTTAAACGTGTAGTTTACAATTTTACTACTTGATGTTAGATAGTCCCTCATCCTGAAAGTAGTTTATGGGTCAGGAGAAACTAATCCATGGATTAGTTTTCTTTAAACCGCCACAACAAACTGCACCTTACTTTAGCCACCACAATCAATGGTAGTGATGGGGACATGTGAGCATGTTAAAAAAAAAAAATATTCATGGCCAAATCACCTTTTTAAGTAACATCTAACCAAATATGGAGTTTCAGGGTGAGGAACAATCTAACATCAAGTTGTAAAATAGTGAGCTAATCCTTTACGTTTAGGCTATTACATATGCCTAGTTTCACCACCATAATGAAACTATTGAGCTGTAGATACTTCAGAAAATGTCAGCTTATTAGTGTTAGCCTATACCAAATTCCAAGGTTCTGTGTCAGCCTTCTTTAAAATGTCATTTTTATTGGAGCTTTCAGTGCATGTCCTGTTCTCCCGTGCATCTGTGTTTATCTTGTGGTTGCGTGGGCTTTCAGATTCAGTATGAAATCACACGGGTCCGGCAGAAAATGAAGGAGCTGGCCGCCCTCCATGATAAGCACATGAACCGTCCCACCCTGGATGACAGCAGTGAAGAAGAGCATGCCATAGAGATCACTACTCAGGAGATCACACAGGTTGGTCAGTGACAGAGGAGGCCATACAAGAAACCCAATTGAAGAGTATCATATTTATTATTCAATTCACTAATATTTATTATTCAAATCCAATTTTATTGGTCACATACATGTGTTTAACAGATGTTTTTGCGGGTGTAGTGAAATGCTTGTGTTTCTAGCTCCAATAGTGCAGTAATATCTAACAATTTCACAACCAAACAATGCACACAAATCTAAAATAAAGAATATATAAATATTTGGACAAGCAATGTCGGAGTAGTAGAGTAGTATAGTAGAATAGAATACAGTATATACATACGAGATGAGTAATGCAAAATATGTAAACATTATTAGTGACTAGTGTTCCATTATTAAAGTGGCCAGTGATTTCAAGTCTGTATATAGGGCTGGAGTCTCTAATCTGCTAGTGATGGCTATTTAACCATCTGATGGCCTTGAGATAAAAGCTATTTTTCAGTCTCTCAGTCCCAGCTTTGATGCACATGTACTGACCTCTCCTTCTGGATGATCGTGGGGTGAACAGGCAGTGGCTCAGGTGGTTATGGTCCTTGATGATCTTTTTGGCCGCCTTGTAACATCGGGTGCTGTAGGTGTACTGTAGGGCAGGTCGTTTGCCCCCGGTGATGCGTTGTGCAGACTGCACCACCCCCTGGAGAGCTGCGGTTGCGGATGGTGCAGTTGCCGTACCAGGCGGTGATACAGCTCGACAGGATGCTCTCAATTTGTAAATGTTAATGAGGGTTTTAGGTGACAAGCCAAATTTCTTCAGCCTCCTGAGGTTGAAGAGGCGCTGTTGCGCCTTCTTCACCACACTGTCTGTGTTGGTGGACCATTTCAATTTGTCAGTGATGTGTACGCCAAGGAACCTGAAGCCTTCCACCTTCTCCACTGCGGTCCCGTGGATGGGGGGGGTACTCCCTCTGCTGTTTCCTGAAGTCCACGATCAGCTGCTTTTTGTTGATGTTGAGTGAGAGGTTATTTTCCTGGCACCACACTCCCAGGGCCCTCACCTCCCCCTGTAGGCTGTGTTGTCATTGTTGGTAATCAGGCCTACTACTGTTGTGTTGTCTGCAAACTTGATGATTGAGTTGGAGGCATGCGTGGGCACGCAGTCGTGGGTGAACAGGGAGTACAGGAGGGGGCTGAGCAGGCACCCTTGTGGGGCCCTGTGTTGAGGATCAGTGAAGTGGTGTTGTTTCCTACCTTCACCACCTGGGGGAGGCCCGTCAGGAAGTCCAGGAATCAGTTGCACACAGCGGGATTCAGACCCAGCTTAATGGGTCCGAGCTTAATGTTAAGCTTGGAGGGTACTATGGTGTTGAATGCTGAGCTATAGTTAATGAACAGCATTCTTACATAGGTATTCCTTTTTTCCAGATGGGATAGGGCAGTGCGATGGCATCGTCTGTGGATCTATTGGGGCGGTAAGCAAATTTAAGTGGATGTTAGGTAAGGTAGAGGTGATGTGATCCTTGACTCATCTTTACGGAGGGAATAACAACACTGTTTGTATTTTGCCATATTCCCAGTCACCTTACCATGGTTAAATAAGGTGGTTTGCGCGAATGCTGCCATCTATCCACGGTTTTTGGCTAGGGTAGGTTTTAATAGTCACAGTGGGAACAAAATCTCCTATACACTTCCTGATAAACTCGGTCACCGTATTCGTCAATGTTTATTCTGAGGCTACCTGGAACATATCCCAGTCCACGTGATCAAAACAATCTTGAAGCGTAGATTCTGATTGGTCAGACCAGCGTTGAGTAGTCCTTAGCACGAGTACTTCCTGTTTTGAGTTTCTGCCTATAGGAATGGAGGAGCAAAATGGAGTTGTGATCAGATTTTCCTAGGGGAGGGTGGGGGAGGGCCTTGTAGCCATCCCGGAAGTTGGAGTAGCAGTGGTCGAGTGTTTTAAGCAGCGCGAGTACTACAGTCAATGTGTTGATAGAACTTTGGTTGCGTTTTCCTCAAATTTGTCTTGTTAAAATCCCCAGCTACAATAAATGCGGCCTCCGGTTATGTGTTTTGCATAATGTCCAGTGAAGTTCTTTGAGGGCTGTCATGGTATCGACTAGAGGGGGACTATACATAGCTGTGACTAATCGAAGATTGTCTTGAGGTAATATGTTTGGCATTTGATTGTGAGGTATTCTAGGTCAGTTGAACAAAGGGAGTTGCGTTTCTGTACGTAATCACAATCACACTATGAGTAGTTAATCATGAGAGATATTTATTCATTTCTGCGCGATGAACTGAGAACCCAACTGACTGTACGTACGGGGACAGTATATCTTGAGAGAGCCATGTTTCCCTGAAACAAACTGTTACAATCCCTGATGTCTCTCTGGAAGGAGATCCTTGCCCTGAGCTCGTCAACTTTATTATCCGGAGACCGAACATTAGCGAGTAATAGCGGTGGGTAGTGTGCGTGCCTCCTGAGTCGGACTAGAAGTCCACTCCACTCCGAATACCTCTTCTCCTCCGGTGGTGTTTTAGATCAGCCTCTGAAATCAGTTCAATTGCCCTGGGGGGTACGAACAAAGGATCTGTGAACATGTACAGTGACAGAGATGGGAATCTAGACAAGAAACCCCATTGAACGAACTTTGAAGAGTCACTACTATTATTATCACCTAAGATACCTTTTTCCTCAGCTGGTGACACCTCATAAGTGGCCTTCTGGAAAAGCCACCGCCTTTAAGGAGTGCCTAATAATTGTTGTTATGAATGGAGCTCTTTGTTTGACAATATGATCTAATAATATTTAGACTTTTACGTGTTCACATTTGTGCCTTTTTATGAGGGCCAACAGTATATGCAGCCTGCTGATGTAATATGTTAACCATTGTGGCCATTCTTGTTATGTAGTAGGATAAGAACCTATTTTTTTTCAATAAGTATTTCTCTGTGCTTTCGGTTTGTGTAGATAGATGTGTTGCTTGGGTTTGTGTAGATTAGTGGTGCGGTTTGTTCACCCGCCCGCAATTGCTAATAACCTATCAACAACCACACGATTATATGTGGTAAAGGGAGAATCTGAGGCCCGCACCTGACCCCAACCCGCAAATATAGAAAATGCTCTGTAGGCTACAGTCAGATGGCGGACCGGTTATAATTATTATTTTTGACAGGAATTTTTCTTGCTTAATTTAATGTGTTTCTGCTTATAATTTTGGACATTTTGGTAGGCTATTTGTCAGTCATCTTGTTTATAATTAGATACATGCAGCTTCTCTTCTGTCATTAGATGTTTCCCTAGAAGACTAAATAAACCCTTGCTCACCAGAATAAATTATTGGTGACATCAGTAAAGTTTTCTGTCAATTCTGCTACTTTCGTGGAGCAAAGACGTTTAGCGACCGGGGAGAAAATGCAATAACCCTTTCTGTGCAAAATTTCCAAATTACATCCGTTTGACAGGTTGTAAGGAAATGGAAAGCTGTGGAAACGACTTTTTACCTCTACAGACAGTCCTTAACTGCGCATTCATTCACATTCTCTTAAGATGCTGAAACAAATCATATTTATCCACTCCTGTTCCCAAGTCAAAATGTACATTTGGTGAATCACTTTACAGCAAGAAATTCTTAATTCTGCAGGATTTAATATTAAGTCTATGTGGGGGGGTTATAGACCTACAGTCAGTTTCCAGATTTCAGTTTCCATTTAATCCATTTGAACAGTAGGCTACAGTTGCATTGACATGCCATAGGCCTATTTGAAGTCCCCGTCAAGTGACTGTCAAATTTTTATAGCGCCTCAGAATCCTGACACATAGCATATGCACTGCTATCGTCTTCTTTTACCACTTCACCAAATCTTTCCCAAACATTAGTTTTCTGGCCCTCCTTTCTCTTTATTTTCAACTTTCCATTTCACAGCTTTTCTCATATTTCTCTGACATTGTCCTTTTTGGCTCAGTGGATGACATTAACTTTTTTCTGCCCGTTCACAATAGCATTTGGTGGTTGGTGTGCGTAAAGTTAGCCCCTAAAGCTTTGGTTTACACACTAATGCCAGATAGCTTAAAATAATGAAAGAAAAACCTCAATGTAGCCTATAGATATAAATTGCACTATAATTATACATTTATGGATAAAAAAAAACCATTTGTTTTCTCTTTATTCAACCCGACTCTTTATGAATCTAAACGCGCCTGCCCTACGTAGATAACCACGGGACTGTGGGTTGAGTTAACCTGCACATCACTAGTGTACATTTATTTTGACTTTAAATTGTACAAAGGTCAAATGTTTTTCTCTAATATAGCAAAGATATATTGAGTGCTTGCTCTTTTGCCTCTGTGTGTAGATGTTCCACCGGTGTCAGCGTGCGGTGAGAGGTCTGCAGTCTCGCTGTGGCCACTGCACAGAGCAGGAGGAGAGGCTTCTGAGAAACGTGGTGTCCTCGTTGGCAGGGAGCCTGCAGGAGCTGTCCACCAACTTCAGACACACACAGTCCAGTTACCTGAAACGTAAGCGAGCACTCACTCAAACTGAATGGTGGTATTTCACCTTACTGTATTTACTCCTACACCTCTTCAGCGATCTTCCAACCCTCACTTCTCTCTCTCCTGGCACGAACTTGTGCACACACACACACACTCATGCACCCTCATCATATGTCTCTTTTATTGTCATAATGTTGATGCTTTCTGTTACAGGCATGAAGAATCGCGAGGAGAGATCAAAGCACTTTTTTGACTCCGGTCCTCTAATGGAGGAGGATGAAGACATAGCACTATATGACAGGGTGAGCTTGGAACTGACACGGTCAGTGTATTTTGACATTTCCCTGATCAGCATTATTGCTTATACATACAGTTGAAGTCAGAAGTTTGCATACACTTAGGTTGGAGTCATTAAAACTCATTTTTCAACCACTCCACAAATTTCTTGTTAACAAACTATAGTTTTGGCAAGTCAGTTAAGACATCTACTTTGTGCATGACACAAGTAATTTTTCCAACAATTGTTTACAGATTATTTAACTTATAATTCACTGTATCACAATTGCAGTGGGTCAGAAGTTTACATACACTAAGTTGACTGTACCTTTAAACAGCTTGGACAATTCCAGAAAATTATGTCATGGCTTTAGAAGCTTCTGATAGGCTAATTGATATCATTTGAGTCAATTGGAGGTGTACCTGTGGATGTATTTCAAAGCCTACCTTCAAACTCGGTGCCTCTTTGCTTGACATCATGAGACAATCAAAATAAATCAGCCAAGACATCAGAAAAAAGTTGTAGACCTCCACGTCCGAAAGCCTGAAGGTACCAAGTTCATCTGTACAAACAATAGTACGCAAGTATAAACACCATGGGACCACGCAGCCGTCTTACCGCTCAGGAAGGAGAGGCGTTCTGTCTCCTAGAGATGAATGTACTTTGGTACGAAAAGTGCAAATCAATCCCAGAACAACAGCAAAGGACCTTGTGAAGATGCTGGAGGAAACCGGTACAAAAGTATCTATATCCACAGTAAAACTAGTCCTATATCTACATAACCTGAAAGTCCGCTCAAAACCACCATAGAAAGCCAGACTACAGTTTCCAACTGCACATGGGGACAAAGATCGTACCTTTTTGAGAAATGTCCTCTGGTCTGATGAAACAAAAATAGAACTGTTTGGCCATAATGACCATCGTTATGTTTGGAGGAAAAAGGGGGAGGCTTGCAAGCCGAAGCACATCATCCCAACCATAAAGCACGGGGGTGGCAGCATCATGTTGTGGGGGTGCTTTGCTGCAGGAGGAACTGGTGCACTTCACAAAATAGAGGGCATCATGTGGAGGGAAAATTATGTGGATATATTGAAGTAACATCAGTCAGGAAGTTAAAGCTTGGTCGCAAATGGGTCCTCCAAATGGACAATGACCCCAAGCATACTTCCAAAGTTGTGGCAAAATGGCTTAAGGACAACAAAGTCAAGTTATTGGAGTGGCCATCACAAAGCCTTGACCTCAATCCCATAGAAAATTTGTGGGCAGAACTGAAAAAGCGTGTGTGAGCAAGGAGGCCTACAAACCTGACTCAGTTACACCAGCTCTGTCAGGAGGAATGGGCCAAAATTCACCCAACTTATTGTGGGGAGCTTGTGGAAGGCTACCTGAAATGTTTGACCCAAGTTGAACAATTCAAAGGCAGTGCTACCAACTACTAATTGAGTGCATGTCTGACCCACTGGGAATGTGATGAAAGAAATAAAAGCTGAAATCATTCTCTCTACTATTTTTCTGACATTTCACATTCTTACAATAAAGTGGTGATCCTAACTGACCCAAGACAGGGAATTTTTACTCTGATTAAATGTCAGGAATTGTGAAACTGAGTTCAAATGTATTTGGCTAAGGTGTATGTAAACTTCCAACTTTCTTTGTGTGGTGTATGAAGAGGTTACTGGACCGCAGGGAAAATTACCTGTGAACAGCACTATTCGACTGAAGTATTTTCATAGCATTAAGATTGTTTTGTTCCAATTTTTTCCCCTGCAGAAGGGAATAGGGTGCCATTTGGGACAAAGACAAAGTTTTATTCAGTGAGTCCATATTTCTGATCTCTCCCAGGGGTTTACAGGTGACCAGCTGGTCCTGGTAGAGCAGAACACAGTGATGGTGGAGGAACGTGAGAGAGAGGTCAGACAGATTGTCCAGTCCATCTCTGACCTGAATGAGATTTTCCGAGACCTGGCTGGATTGGTGGTGGAACAGGTCTGTGAGGGAAACCCTATTCAGTGTTTGGAAACATTACAACACCATGTTTATCTTGTGATGATTAACATCAATAACAAACTGTGTCAGTATGGCCCATGGATATGGCTTTGTATGTTTTCCCAACTGATTTGTTTCATTCTTTATCCAATATCAGGGCACAGTACTTGACAGAATTGACTTCAATGTGGAGCAATCGTGTGTCAAAACAGAAGAGGGGTTGAAACAGTTACAAAAGGTGAGGACACAATGTTAGATTGTTGATGTTTCAGATGTGCGTTGCACAATGGTTCAAACGAAACCCAATTGATGATTATGTCCATGAAAAAGGGTAAGATGTCATCATGCCCACAAACTTAATTATAACAGTTTCTCTGTTTTCTTGCAGGCTGAACAGTATCAGAAGAAAAACCGAAAGATGCTGGTCATTTTAATCCTTACTGTTATAGTTGTCGTTCTAATACTTATTCTATTTGGGACCAAGTTCTAGTGATGCATTCCTTTGCTTTTGGTATGTTGTGTGTGCTTGTATGAGGGTCTTAACTGTACTTCAAATGATGTTGATTACCTGTCCAACTTTTCAATCAACATCTGAAGAATCATTCTTCCAGAATCTCGCGCTGTATGACTCATGGAGATGTTGAATGCATGATTCCTAAGTGAGGACAGTCAGGGAGAGTTCCTATTCAACTTTGGAACATGCCTGCACACACCCACTGTCTGCTCCAATACCCTCTTGAACATGACCATATCCATGTGTCATGGTACTGCTACACAGAAAAAACATATTCAATTCCATTGTGGTCGACTACTGATTAATTGTCATGGCCATATAATTTGCTTGGTTTTGGAGAAAATAAGTGGTTTTCTTGTGAGAATTAGCATCATCTGTCCAGTTTTAGTGTAAGCTATAGTTGTAAGCTCTGCTCTTCCATGTATGTTATTCCAAGAGAAGAATTCCTACAATTCAGCTACTGCACAGATGAATACTGAATGTCTATGAACGAGGAACATTTTGTCTCGTGGTGCTGCTTTTACGGACCCTGGTCATTGCATACACTTCATTTGTTGAGCATTTGTTTCGTTTTCTGCTTTTTCATGTTTCTTTTTTCAAAGAGGGAGAAATTACAATGGTTTTTGTGACTCAGTGGCTGAAACTGATTGATTGAATACCATTAGTTCCGTTTGGATTCAGACCATCCTAAATGAATGTCTCTGTACCAACAGCAGTGTCGTTCATGATGGTGCACATTTAGTTCACATGACTGCTTTCTCTTGTTTTACGACCCTTTCTATTGTTCGGTATCACTAACTGATACATCAGTTGAGTTTATTTAGTCTTATACCTCTCACAGTTTGCACATATCGAAAGACTGATGATTGGTTTCATGTCTGTCAAACTACTGTCTGCTGTATATTATGAAATTATTTATTTTTTAATTTAAATTCTATGAAAGGTCAAAGGATTTTGTCTAATATGGCAAAGATGTTTTGAATAGCCTAAATTGTGTCTGTGGCGGCCTGTGTTGGAATGAACGATGTGTTGCAAGCTTTTGCACTCAGAAATTACTTTGCCGATTCCGCTACAAAATCAACACTACAGTTTCTTATGAATGGTCCTGTTTTTTTGGAAAGATATGTGACCCATTTCATGTTAAATTCTGAATAGATTTCAAAGTGTGCTCAAGTCTTTATTACTGATGATGAAGCTGAATTCATTGTGAAGTCCCAAATGGCACCCTATTTACTAAATAGTGTACAACTTTTGACCAGGACCAATAGCCAGGGAATAGGGTACAATTTGGGATTTGGGAAGTCTTGGACAGAATTTGCTATTTCCAAAACATTGCCCAAGTCCAGTTATATATATTAGATTTATACACACTTCAATTATAAATCATAATTGCTTATGTCTGGATGTTTTCTTTGGGTGGGGGAAACACCTTCGTCCCAATGATATATTATGGCTCATGTTATTCTTATGTTTTTAGTTTTGTTTTACGATTGTAGATATTAACGGTTTAAAGAAATAATACACGTGCATTGCATTGGAAAACATTATGCATAAGTAGGATTGGATGGTCTTTTCCACTTTGATTTTACGGGGAAAATTAACAAAACTTACTGGTTTTAAAAATATATTTCTCACACACTATGTACAACTACTGTATAGAAAAATCCAATCCTATTCAAGATCCGTGCTAGTGCTGACTTCCCATTCAACCTCAGCAGTGACACAGCTCTTTGAAAAGCAGGATGTGCGATAAAGTGCAAAGGGCATCAATCCATCGGTTCGTCCAAAGATGGCGAACGTGGTGCTCGAGTTCAAGGCTTCTGCTGGAGATTCGGAGCCTCAAAATCGCCCTGTCCTAATTGTCGGTCAACTGAATAACTTGGCGCAAACAAACTGGACCCAGGTCAAGGGGAAATTGCAGCCAGCTGTCAGCGAAAAGGTGAGAAAATAAAAAGTCGGGGCTGCTCGTGCTAGAGCTCCCCGGCAAGCACTCACTTGTCAACTGGCGCTGACATTGCAAGCTGGATAGTGTCAGTCAAAAAAATCTAGTTAGTAAGTTAGCTAACTAGTAATTATAATATGAAAAATGCTGAATTTTACTCTTGGTATTCTGGGAAATAGTTCCAATGGGCCATGCATAGTTCCTTGGCTAGTTCCAATGGGCCATGCATAGTTCCTTGGCTTGAATTTGACAATGCTAACAAAGTTAGCTAAATGCTTGCTAGCTAAATTAGCTTTCACAAATCAAGTCATGCTAGCTTAGCTTTTAACATGCCATCTCCATTCTCCAACCACATTGACTCGATACTTGATCCCTGACAATATTTTATTGGCCTTTATCCTTAATTTAAAGAAATTCTCATTTACGCCCCCCCCCCATTTTACTTGAAGAAGCCAGCCTGTAGGAAAGTCAGTTTGACTGGATTAGCTAGTTAAATTATGTTTCAAGTTGCATGTGCCCGAATAACCTAGCTATTGCTCCTCGTGACTACTTGATGTTTGGTCCAGCCAGCTGCATGTGGAGTCAGACCAATTCTGATCTTTTCCACTATTAGTCTTTAGACCAATCAGAGCTTTTGTCATTAATTGGGGAAAAGGATTCGAATTTGGCTGCCTGTGTAAACGCAGCCTTTGATCACTATTTGGTCTTCTGCTTTGCTAATATCTGATCACTGTTTGACAGCACAGTGTGTGCAACTTGCAGGTAAATTGTTCAACAATTTACCACATTGTCAGACAACTTATGTCATATGCTTTCACAAGTCTTACTGTATTCAGTGCCATTCATAATCGATGCTAGCGCTTATGTGATCATCATAATATAGCACTGACAGTGACAATAATTTGCTAACAAAATGAATTTTTTTTTTTTTCTTCCAGGTCTGGCAGGCTGCGCTCACTGCTCTGAACCCTAACCCTACTGATAGCTGCCCTCTGTACTTGAGCCATGCAGCTGTGGCAGCCCTGCCCTCACGGGTTAGCAGACACAACAGCCCTTCCTCTGCCCACTTCCTTTCCCGTCTGGTCCGTACCTGCCTGCCTGGAGGGACAAGCCGCTGCATCCTGGTCAGTCAGTTAACTGCACTGGGATTAAAGACTAATTCGAAGCTACACGGGGCCCGGTTTCCCAAACACATTAAGCCTAGTCCTGGATTTAAATGCACTTTCAGTGGAAGTTGTCCATTGAGAATAGTTTTTAGTCCAGGACTAGGCTTAATCTGTGGTGGGAAACATGCCTGTGGAGTTTAGGGTGATGCTGACCTTATCTGCCATTACGCGTCAGACACCAGACATTTATTATTCATGCTTAGTGATAATGTGATCGTTAAGCCATAGATGGGCCCCTACAGCTGTCCAAAGTCTCAAACAAGTATAGGTTAGGCCTACATGTGGTTGCATATTTAAAGTAGGCCTATGCGGTATTCTTTTGATTTTACTTTTAAGGCAATATGCCAAATTGCATGCTTTGTGATTGACACACTGCATTTATTGATCATTTTAGGTTGACTGTTATTACAGATTTGTTATCAGACAGTGAAAGTATGTTTGTTCCTGTCTGTCCAGGTGGTGTGTGAGCGGTCTGATGTGTTTGCCTCAGCCTGTGCCATCGCCCGGGCTTTCCCCATATTCTCCCGTCGTTCTGCCTCCTCCCGCAGGACCGAGAAGAAAGAAGTCACTGTGGAGTTCATCACTGTGGGCCAAGACAACGGACCACTGGACCCCACTATACTGCAGGTACCTCTAACTTCTATACTAGTCATTGCCAGAGCCATTGTGGACCTACATCAGCCACTGTTGTTGCTGCCAACCACTGGTTTTGTAAATGACTGATCAAACTGACTACAAGATCTATATGGAGTGCTTTTATGATGTACTGCGCAAGTATTCCTACCAAACCGTTTAGTATGGGCACCTCTGTTCGGTCCGCACTGTGAACCTGAATGAATACATTAAAAAATATAAAAACCACCTGCCTATAGGCTATGCCTCTTGATTAAATCTGAGCTGAAAAAACATTGTAGGTTATTTCCGTTAAAACCACTACAGTGCTGTGGCAAGTAAAACATTTTTTGGCCAAGCAGATTATAGATTTAAAAAATAACTAGCAAACAATTACGCTACTCCGATCAGAATTGAATCGGTGTCCTCCGGATGCAATGTTTTGCTCATCCCAATCTCTGTAGAGCGCATCAGAGTTTCATTATTGTAGGCCAGCGTTGACAGGCACGAGCGGTCTTTCACTCATGCAGTCGCAAGATTGTTTTTTGAGTTCAAATTGAGCTGTGTTTGCACCATAATTTGCAAATAAATTCATTAAAAATCCTACAATGTGATTTTCTGGATAAAAAAAAAAAAAAAAAAAAAAATGTCTGTCATAGTTGAAGTGTACCTATGATGAACATTACAGGCCTCTCATCTTTTTAAGTGGGAGAATTTGCACAATTGGTGGCTGACTAAATACTTTTTTGCCCCACTGTACATGTTTTTTTCCATCAGTCTACACACGTTACCCCATATTGACGAAGCAAAAACAGGTTTTCAGACATTTTTGCAAATTTCTTAAAAATAAAAAACATACCTGATTTAAGTTTGCAGACCCTTTTGATATGAGACTTGAAATTGTGCTCCGGTGCATCCTCTTTCCGTTAATCATCAACTTGGAGTGCACCTGTGGTAAATTCAATTGATTGGACATGATTTGGAAAGGCACATACCTGTCTATATAAGGTCCCACATTTGACAGTGCAAGTCAGAGAAAAAAAACAAGCCGTGGGGTCGAAGGAATTGTCTGTAGAGCTCCAAGACAGGATTGTGTTGTGGCACAGATCTGGGGAAGGGTACCAAAAAATGTCTGCAGCATTGAAGGTCCCCAAGAACACAGTGGCCTACTTTCTTAAATGGAACAAGTTTGGAACCACTAAAACTCTTCCTAGAGCTGGCCACGCAGACAAATTGAGCAATCGAGGGAAAAGGGCTTGGTCAGGGAGGTGACCGAGAACCCGATGATCACTATGACAGAGCACCAGAGTTCCTCTGGAGATGGTTGTCCTTCTGGAAAGTTCTCCCATCTCTGCAGCACACCACCAATCAGGCCTTTATGGTAGAGTGGCCAGACAGCAGCCACTCCTCAGTAAAAGGCACATGACAGCCCGCTTGGAGTTTTCCAAAAAGCACCTAAAGTAGTCTCAGACCATGAGAAACAAGATTCTCTGGTCTGATAATCAAGATTGAACACTTTGGCCTGAATGCCAAGCATCACGTCTGGGGGAAACCTGGCACCATCCAAAGTATGGTGGTGGCAGCATTTCAGTGGCAGGGACTGGGAGATTCATCAGGTTTGAGGGAAAGATGAACGGAGCAAAGTAAACAGAGATCCTTGATGCCAACCTTCTCCAGAGCACTCAGGACCTCAGACTGGGTGAAGGTTCACCTTCCAACAGGATAACAACCCTAAACACACAGCCAAGACAATTCAAGAGTGGCTTTGGGATAAGTCTCTGAATGTCCTTGAGTGGCCCAGCCAGAGCCCGGACTTGAACCCGATTGAACATCTCTGGAGAGACCTGAAAATAGCTGTGCAATAACACTCCCATCAAACCTGACCGGGCTTGAGAGGATCTGCAGAGAAGAATGGGGTTAACTCCTCAAATATAGGTGTGCTAAGCTTGTAGCGTCATACCCAAGAAGACTTGAGGCTGTTGAAGCAACTTTGGCAGCAATTATAAAGTACTAAGTAAAGAGTCTGAGTACTAATGTAGATGTGATGTTTTATTTGTAATACATTTGCAAATAATTCTGAACCTGTTTTTGTTTTGTCATTATGGGGTATTGTGTGTAGATTGAGGTTGGGGGGGATTTACTAATGAGGCTGTAACCTAACAGTGGAAAAAGTTAAGGGGTCTGAATAATTTCTGAATGCACTGTACATGCATAAATGTAAATCCAGAGTACATGTTTGCATGGTTGTAATTCTTTCTGGATAGGAGCATCTGCTAAATGACAAAAATTAACTTAATTTATGCTTTGGCTCTTGCCAGTGTCTTGCCAATGCTGCTGATGGAGTGAGACTGGCAGCACGGATTGTGGACACACCGTGCAATGAGATGAATACTGATCACTTCTTGGAGGCAAGTGATATCGTAATGTAGTTATCGGCTGCGTCACAAATGGCACCCTATTCCCAACATAGGGCACTGCTTTTTAGCACTGTGGGCTTAGGGTGCCATTTGGGACGCTACCATAAAGCAATAGCACACTCAACAGTGACTTCTTAAAACAACTTAATTAAACAAAATGTACTTTTTTTGACTGGGTATGCCTTTTTGTCTTCAGGAGATTAAGGCAGTGGGAACTGAACTGGGCATTTCTCCTGTTATCATTCGAGGAGAGGAACTGAAACAGAAAGGATTTGGAGGTAGTGTATCAGGACAGGAGGGTCTTGGCTATGAGTTATGCTTGTCTGTTATGCTTCTATGTTTTGGACCAGATTATGTGAGTTTGCTAAATATTTTAATGAACTGAGTAAACACACCGGTGCAGAATCAAGGTGACTTACAAAGCTGAGGAGGGCCAAGAGCAAGAGAGGGAGTGTGTTGTAGTGTCCACAACTAGTCATCGTGGAATCTGAAAAGACCCGTATCCCGAAAGCATGATGGTCTACTTCGTGCACATGCTAAAAGAAAGGAATGAGGTGGGTAGCTAACTGGCATTGTAGAAAAGTATTTATAAACAATAAATCTGATCTCTTAATTTTCATTCTGTCTATACAATAGGCTATCATTGATTTTGGCCCAATAGGCCTGACATGTTACCTCTTTAAATGAGCTTTCTGTTTTGATAGGGTTATACAAAATGTCAGGCCTACCTATAGAAAAATACAAAAACAACACTGCAATACTGCCTCCCTGGCAAGAGTGGGCCGAAGGGTGTTTAGCATCCCCAGTCGCTCTGCAAGCGCAGAGAGGTTATTCTCTGCTGCTGGCCTGCTCTGCAGGCACCATCACACGAGCCTGAAGCCACACTCTGGCCAATCTCTTGTTTCTAAACGTTAATTCAAAGGCACTAATAATGAATTAGATTTGAATTATAATTAAGTCACAGCCTATATGCACAATTTATAGAGTACAATGACTTAATACAACAAAATGTTTAAATGCTGAGTGCTTAATGTTCCTGCCAGCCTAGTGTGTCCACTCGCAAATGCTTCACTATTTATTTATTTATTTGTAGTCTATAGCCTTGAAATATTAGGCTAATAATATAGCCTAAATGCATTTAGGCTACCCATCTGGTTCCTGACCTATTTAAAGTGTTTATATGCAGTTTAATGCGACACCTCGCCTATTTGAAATTGTGAATGCTTTTAGTCGCCTTTTCATGTTTATTAAAATACTTTATATAAAAATATGGTTTATAATATCATATGGTTTGTTTTCAATACTTCAAAACCAAGTAGTCACAAAAATAGATGGGTGTTGGTTAAATGGTGATTTTAAGGAATGGAGCGAATATGGACTGTCAGTTTATCCTGTGAGTGAGGATTGTATTTTAGAGGAACTGTTGGAAAGAATTTGGTACGCCAAAGCAACTCTGCTCTCATACTCTAATTGGGACTCAAATCTGTTTGGTGCTTTGCTTCCCATCACACAAACTGTGTGGGCCAGTTAGAGAAATATTTTTTAATCATGTGTATGATGACCACATGTTTCTTCCACTTTCCTTTTGCTGTTTTTTGGGGGTTGGTTCTCCTCTCTGTCTTTGAATGTGCAATGTTTCTATTCTGATGTATTACTTTCTCAGTAAACTAGCTAATAAATGGGACCCAAAAGATTTAGGCCAAAAGGAATGTCAAATTAGTTTTCCCACATTGGAATAAAGCTTGTATTTTAGTTTGAGTTGTCTTGTGATGTAGATAACTCAATATTAGTTTGTGGTTATCAACTCAATTACTTTGGACTGTTTGGGCCCTCAGGCATCTATGGAGTGGGCAAGGCAGCGGTGAACCCCCCTGCTCTGGCAGTCCTGAGCCACAAACCAGATGGCGCCACCCAGACTATTGCATGGGTGGGCAAGGGAATTGTATATGACACTGGAGGCCTCAGCATCAAGGGAAAGGTAAAGGCAAGCATGAGGCTTGTCAGTTTAGCTGCATCCCAAATAGCACCATGTTCTCTATAGTGCAGTACTTTTGAACAGAGCCCTATGGGCCCTTGTCTAAAGTGGTGTACTATAAAGGGAATGGGGTGCCATTTGGAACAGATCCATGATGTGATCATTCTGTCTTTTGTATAATTAAATGGATAGTTAACAGTAGCCAGCGAAATAAGTATTCAGTTACAATGTTGTAAAGGATGAATGTTCTTTTTTCCCCCCACATCAAGACCAACATGCCTGGGATGAAGAGAGACTGTGGTGGGGCAGCAGCCATTTTAGGAGCTTTCAAAGCTACTGTCAAACAGGTGAGATCTACCTACTACCCTTGGTTAATCTTTCAAATCAACCTCTTATTTTGCAACATTCGGTCCTGTTTGGAGACACCCTATGGGATTGTGTTAAGCATTTGAAAAGTTGTGTATAGACCTTTTTTGAAATTAATGTATTTTTTTAGGGCTTCAAAGACAATCTCCATGCCGTATTCTGCCTGGCAGAGAATGCAGTCGGACCCGCTGCAACACGGCCAGATGACATCCACACTCTCTACTCTGGAAAGTGAGTACCCTCCTAAATGTTGGATTAATTTAAACCAGTTAGGCAAAGTAATGGGAAACGGGCTAATACAATGGCAACCTGATGGAGTAGGGTTTTTCCTTCTGATGGGCTTTGTGTGGGAAAGACACAATTGGCTGATCCATTATTACGATGCTGGCTTAGTTTGTGGTATGAATAGCGTTTTTTTTGTTCTCTTTTTGCTGTCTTTCTGATGAAGGACCGTGGAGATCAACAACACTGATGCCGAGGGCAGGCTGGTGCTGTCTGATGGTGTGGTGTATGCCAGCAAGGACCTCTCTGCTGACATCATCCTGGATATGGCCACCCTGACAGGGGCACAGGTGTGTGACTGGCAGGCTCTTCAATGGCCACAGCACTGCATCTTTGGCAACAACACACACCATATATAGGCTGAAATGAACATTTTCAAGGGTCAACAGGGCTTGTGACAGATAATTATACCCAGTAAGTTTTTTAAATTTTGCTGATCTTTGCCCTAACTGAAATTTTCGTGGGCTAGAGCTAAAACTCGCCACATTCTCTGAGGAACTCAAAACAACGTATCAAGGATGTCTCACACAAATGGCTGGTGTGTTTGTGTCAAACAAAATCATTAGGCCTAAATATTTCCTTATAACCGTTGTTCTAACTCAAACACAGCTTGTGCTGACTGATAAAGCCACATCATGTGGTAACCCTCATGATGCACTGATGAGCTCATTCTGAAAGTCACATGCACCACACAGTATTATTTTGGCTACCCAGTGAAGTAGTTCGCTCGTGAAATGTTAGTGAGGTCTGATGCACAAAAACAAGGTTGGTTTTTGTTGCTGCCCATCATAAGCGTTAGGTGAATTTGTACTCCATACATACATAATTGAACTTCTTATTACCACCTTTCACTTTAGTTCATTACCATAGTTCCTGTATAACAAATTACTACATAAGTATATGTTTCAAACAATGGTTTAATTTGTCTCTTTCCTAGGGGATCTCCACAGGGAAGTACCATTGTGCTGTGATGACCAACAGTGAGCAGTGGGAGATGGCATGTGTGAGTGCAGGCCGCAGCAGCGGAGACCTGGCTCACCCACTGGTCTACTGCCCAGAGCTGCACTTCAGTGAGTTCACCTCAGCCGTGGCAGACATGAAGAACTCTGTGGCTGTGAGTGGCACTACTACTCTTCTCTCTGCTGTATGCCCAGTCTACCAGGTCCTAATCTTAGATCGGAGTACGATCAAGTAGCTCCGTACAAAGAGTTGATGCTTCTACAGCCTATCATGGTTGTTGTTCATTTTCCTTCACCCTATTATATATTTTCTGGATAAGAGCATCTGCTGAATGACTGAAATGTAAAGGTATCCCTTTTCTGTGTGTGTGAAAGGACCGGGAGAATGCTACGAGCTCCTGTGCCGGCCTCTTCATCGGCTCTCACCTGGGCTTCGACTGGCCTGGGGTCTGGGTCCATGTGGACATAGCTTCCCCCGTCCATGCTGTGAGTGACTGGATATTTTGGTTTAGTGGGGGTGTTTTCCTGGACACCGATTTAAGCCTAGTCATGGACTAAAAAGCTAACTTAATGGAGGAATCCCCACTGAAAATGCTTTTTAGTTCAGGATTAGGCGTAATGTGTCCAGGAAACCCCTTCTAATTAAATCTTTTGGAAGTATAGACATAATCTATTAAATCCATTTCAGCCACTCCCATATCTTGACAGACTCAAACACTCTTCAGAACAAGTGTGCTCTAACCTGCTTCAGCCTAGCTCAAACAAATGGGGAACAAAAAGATAATGTATACAGAGGATGATCCATCTAGTGCTTGCAGATCGGTGAAAAAACAAATGTGTAAGAGCTAATGGAGGGGGGCTGGGAACAAAAATATATTTTAGTCATGGTGTAACCTGTTTTATCATTCTCTTCCTTCCTCTCTGCAGGGGGAGCGTGCTACTGGCTTCGGCGTGGCTCTGCTCATGGCTCTGTTCGGCCAGGCTTCCGACGACCCTATGCTCAACCAGGTGTCTCCTCTGGGGGCGGCCAGAATGAATGCTGCGTCCGGGGACCCGATGGTGCGCGACAGCAAAAGGCGCAGACTGGTGTAAAACCTCTAAACAGCCACCTCGGGACTCCTCTGCCTCACGAACTCCAGACCCACACACCTCCCCTCTTTACACTGACATGCACTGTTCACCTAGAAAGCATTTCCAATCGTCAATTCTTAGTCTACTTCTTCACGATGCAGTGAATAAAATGTGGTGTAAAAGAGCAGGTGGCTAGAATTTCTCTCAGATTTTTTGTGTTGTATTTAATTGACTGTCTTGATTGTTTGTCCCACAAAGAATTGGGAGGAATTATGAATGTGCAAATGTTTATAGCATGTTGTAGACTTAAAGGTTTTGCTGTCCTTGAATAAATTACAAGAGCATTATCACAATTTCTGAAAATGAAATCAAAATAGTCTGAAATTGACTGTTAAAATAACTGAATGAGGTATGTGATCCTGTGAGCTAAGTGATTGTTTCCTTTTTCTTTCAATGTGTGTCTTGAGTAAATTCGCTAGGCAAACACATATTTTGGTTTGCAGCCATAGCTTATCCACTGTTGCCAAACTTGTCTTTATGGACATTGGGAATAACTTGTGAATAATAAAGAGATCTTTTGGAGTAATCTTATGTTTTATTTTATTCCTTGTAAACTGATGACTGCATAAAATAAAATGTTGACAAACTTGCCTGTAACAAATGTATAGTAAGCAAGGCAACATATTACCAAGATACACTTCTGCCATACTCCAAAGGGCTCTTTGGGCTCTTCTCTGCCAGGAAGCCTTGATAAATTGACAGGTGTGAGTAATCTGGATGATTGGCACTCTGTGACCAGAGGCATCTTGGCCTGCCAGTGTTTGTGGGTTTTTGTTAACCTTTTATTAACCGTTTTATTGTTGTATATATTTAATTTGGGTTACCACTTTGAACCAACGCTAATCTGCTTGGATTGGCCAACTATGGCACTCATGACTGAGCTATCCCTGGAGCTAAGGTAAAGTTGCTGTCTCCTGGGTATTTGCATTCAACACCTGGTCGCATAGGCTTACTTCTCACATTTATGCACACATCAAATCAGGTTACAGACCATGTAGTTAGGCCTAAAACCCCAACATAATGGGCAGTTTTGCGGGCAATTAAACCTAATCTTATATTCAATTTTCACTTTTTAAACTCAATTGACTGAAATGGCATTTCTCAGATATGCCCTAGTTTAGATTGGAAAAGTCTGAAGACTTTCCAGAAGGCTAGTGGCAGGTTCAACTTCAGATGAATGGATAGTGGCCCCTGGGTTGACCTTGGCAATGGAGGGAAATGGATTACCTGGACATTCAATGATCAAAGAGCACCACCAAGGACGGACAGAAGGGGGGTTATCGACAGGAGCAACCCACTGAATGAGTTAGATTAAATACATTTTCCATTACCGTTTCTGTATGTACAAAGTAAATGCAGCTGAGATCATTTGTTTGCTTGAGGCAAGGCTTTCATCTGCCTCTTTAGGGAAGGCCCATTCCTCCTTCCCTACAAATACTGAGATTTTTGGCATCTGAAACCTTCATCGTGAAAGAGGAGATTTGTGTGGTGTAAGTGAACTGACTGCATGCAGATTAGTCCAGTCTGCACTGCTATATGTGAACTGAAAGACAATTACATCAAGTTCCCTGCAGCCCACGCCAACTACAAGGTAGAGTTGTATGAATATGGGAACTTGCCCGGAGTTATTGGCTGTATAGATGGATGTCATATTCCCATTAAGTATCCCTCTACTACAGCATATGCTGAGGAGTACAGGAATTGTAAAAACTGGTTCTCAAATGTGCAAAGTGTGTGTACACTCCCAATTTGCAGTTTTCCAACATTGTTGCACCCTGGAAAGGTACAATTCGTGACTCAAGAATTTTCAAAAACTCCTCTTTGTACGCTCAGCTTGAAGGAGGACATAGTGAAATCATACATGGTGACAGTGGGTATGCATAGACCAACTTCTTGTTCACCCCCTCTGTTCATGCAATAAGACCTGAGCAACATTGGTACAACCAAGCTCATATCCACACCAGAGGTGTTGTGGAGCTCATGTTTGGTGTGTTGAAGCCGTTTCCAGTGTCTCAAACACATTGCACTTTTAACCAAGAACATTCTGCATTGTCATAATTGCAACAGCAGTGCTTCACAATTGAAGATGAGGAGGACCCAAATGTTCCCATGGTTGAGGTAAACAATGACAGAAATGGAATAGACTGCAGTGATGCAGCACTTCTCACAACAAATATAGCTCAAGCTATTTTAGCAAACAATAGCCATGGATTGGTTATAACCTGAGGGTTGGGGCCTGTAGAAATGTATTAACTCCAGAGATACTGGATATAATGTCAAGATGCTTGTCTCCTCCCTAACAATGTGACTTGTTGTCCCCATAGCGGAACAGCGGCTGTAAACCTCTCCAACCACTCTCAAATTCATAAAACCTATGGTTGCAAGGACTGACCATGCATCCATGATATAAAAATTATAGTTTTCAAGATGCACTATGCAGAAATCGCTCCGCCATTTCCTGGTTGCTAAAAAGTCTAAAAGTTAGCCTAATTTCAGTTTGTGACAAGACAAGCAGTCATTGTGTATAGCAGGGTTCCCCAACTGGCGGCCCATGGGCCGAATTTGGCCTGCGGTGGTTTTATGTGCCCCCCCCCCAAGCCTTTTGAGCCCCCAAAAATAATGTTTTTCTTTTTGAATTTTCATTGTTGGACATAAGACTGTAATAACACCAGGAAATTAGTTCCAAGTGATATTAATTTAAGAAATCTGTTACAAGTGTTTCTACGCATAATAGAGACGTGATCGTATACAAACGTAAGCTAGCTTTGAAATGGTTGTTTTAGTCAAACATCTGTTTTGGGCTTCTTGCGGTCAATTTGCAGTCTACAAGTTATTTGTAATTATGTTCCGGCCCCCCGGCTGAATCTTGTTGATGATCACTGATGTAGAGAATCATTATACCATCTAAGCCACTGTGAAATATATTTTCCATATCCCAAAACATTGTATTTTCAACTGTTTGAAGCTGGTGAACAAAATGAAAGTAAGAGAGACTGGAAAGCATAAAAATAACGCACATACAACAGGTCTACTGCTTCTTAGACTTGCTTTCAATGAGAATGAAAGATTTGTAACTCACATTTCTATGTGAATTTTGTCTGGTCACCCAAAAAGTAACATATTGTAGCTTTAACTATGTTTTGAGGCTATCAATAGTGTTTGTTTACATCTTTTACACACATTGGAGTAAAACAAGCTTTTATGTTTGGGTTTATCAATGGGTATATATCATTAAGTCCACAAACGGACGTAGCAGCTAAAGATTCTTGCTTTAAAGGGCAGCAGTGGGTTCAGTTGGTTGGTTTATTAATTAATTAGAAGGTGCAACGTCTGTAAAACAAAATCAATTCAGCTTTTCCTGTTATACTGTATGTAGCGAGTCACTAATCATGGGATGAAATTTGCTATGTGGTTATGCACATAGGTCGAACTGCGCAGTGAGAATCATATCGTCCTGTCTGTAAAACAGGTCATCAATGACAGGGAAGTATAATACTTTTGACACAGTCTGCGCTGCGCCTGCGCCCTGTTCAGGTTGACCCTCGGGTGAAACCATAAAAATAAAGTTCCTAGGGAGTCATATGACTGATCTTTTCCAACATGGTTCGAGCACTGTTGTTGTTTGTGTTTATGTTGTCTGGTGTCTTTGCTGGACGCTACTTTAACGAGAAACAGCCATGCTATCGACCCAAGCTGACCAAGCACAATGGAGTCAGGTAACTTTAGCTGTCTTCTATCAGCTAATTTGATACGTTTGCTGTCTAAGTGCTTGCTCTCCAGCTAAAAATAGTAGCTAGAGTTGTTGCAACATGGTTCTAGTGATTTTGTTTCCAGTTGTATCAGGGTGTTTTCACACAGTCCTCTTTAAAATAACAGATCTCAGTCATTTTTAAAATGAAATCTGGGGTAAAAAGAAAAGAGCAAAATTACTCCGTTGTCTTTGTATTCACGCTGCCCTTGCCTTTGAATGAGGACTCAACTATTTTGCCAGTTCAATTCAAATATTTAGTGGTGCGAGTCATCTTTTCATTCACATCGCTATGTTTAGAAAGGAACCAATATATTTGTCCAACATTCACTCAATGCACTCTGGGTTTTTGCGAAGTGCAGGACAAGCCATTCCATCAGACCTTGATGGAATGATGTACCTTGAGATACCTGCTCACATTTTGGAAGCTAATAGATTGCATTTAATTTAGAGATGAGACCTAAAGGAACACATTTTTCCCCACTTGCACTGACTTTAGTGATGAATACTTTGAGGAAAATGTACTTGATACGATTGTGATGGCTTGTTGTTTCACGAAGCGATCTTAAGATGAGCTCTTGAAAAGAGCGTCTGCTAAATAACTTATGAATGTTATGAGATACTATTAACGTGAATATGATTGGTAACAGAAGAAATAGCAGAAAATAACTCGATTAAATCATGCTGTAATTGAAGTGTACACCCGATGTAGGTTACTGCTCCTTTTAAGAGCTGTAATTGATTTTGTACACTATGTTGTGGTACTCCCTAAATATGTTGTCTCCTCACACTAATCAAACCCCACAATCGAATAAACAGCTTATGAAGCTCTCTTTGCAATATGTGATCTATAGGCTTTTCTCTGCATTATTGACAATCGCAAATGAATATGCAAAAACAACACACGTTTGTTGCGTGAACCTTTACATCATCTCCCCTTTGTGGCACCAATGTGAGGCGTTATGGCAGGGAAACGTTGCTGTGGCAAACGCTGCTGTCTCGTGCGGGAATAATGATAAGCGAACCTGGGGACTTTGTATTCGCATTGCCGTAAGTGAACCGAACTCGGACCATCTCTCGAGTTCGTTTCGGGGGCTCTTTTGATGGGTTCCCTTGGAGTGTTCACACTGCACAAAAAAATCAGCGAACCGGGTTCTGAGTTCACAAAAGTTGTGTGAAAGAGACCGAGTGGGGCGGCAGGTAGTCTAGTGGTTAGACTGAACCGAAACCCTGAGCTGACAAGGTAAAAAAAAAATACTGTCGTTCTGCCACTGAACAAGGCAGTTAACCCACTGTTCCTAGGCTCATTGTAAATAAGAATTTGTTCTTAACTGACTTGCCTAGTTAAATAAAGTGTGAAAACACCCTCTGTCTAAAGATGGTCATTTATTTTGTACATGCGCAACACTGCATAATTAGTCATTTTTTGTGGTGTGTGTGTGTATATACTCTGACAGCATACAATCACAGTCATCTCTCTGATATGGGAAGTACGGTGGCCAGCCAGCACATGTCAGATGACTGAGTGCCAAAAGCTTGTTTCAGCATGGGTAGCCCATTGAGGACTTTAACCATTTTTGAAGTAGTCAACTGGGATTTCCTGTGGGTTAAGGAAGGATCACATTATTCCATATGGGTCATCAGGAGGGATCAGTCAATTAATTATTTGTAAGCAAACAGTGCATATTGCCCAACAGATCCACAGATGGAATCTCTATTTCACACCAGACTGCCCTTTCCCACCTGGACAAAAGGAACACCTAAGTGAGAATGCTATTCATTGACTACAGCTCAGCGTTCAGCACCATAGTACCCTCAAAGCTCATCACTAAAGTAAGGACCCTGGTACTAAACACCTCCCTCTGCAACTGGATCCTGGACTTCCTGACAGGCCACCCCCAGGTGGTAAGGGTAGGTAACAACACATCTGCCATGCTGATCCTCAACACAGGGGCCCCCCAGGGGTGTGTGCTCAGTCCCCTCCAGTACTCCCTATTCACTCGTGACTGTATGGCCAGGCACGACTCCAATACCATTAAGTTTGCTGACGACACAACTGTGGTAGGCCTGATCACCGACAACGATTGGACTGCCTATAGGGTGAAGGTCAGAAACCTGGCCGTGTGGTGCCAGCATAACAACCTCTCCATCAATATGATCAAGACAAAGGAGATGATTGTGAACTACAGGAGGAGGACCGAGCACGCCCCCATTCTCATCGACGGGGCTGCAGTGGAGAAGGTTGAGAGCTTCAAGTTCCTTGGTGTCCTCATCACCAACAAACTATCATGGTCCGAACACACCAAGACAGTTGTGAAGAGGGCATGACAAAGCCTATTCCCCGTCAGGAGATTTGACATGGGTCCTGAGATCCTCAAAAGGTTCTACAGCTGCACCATCGAGAGTATCTAGACTGGTTGCATCACTGCCTGGTATTGCAACTGCTCGGCCTCCGACCGCAAGGCACTACAGAGGATAGTGCGAACGGCCCAGTACATCACTGGGGAAAAGCTTCCTGCCATCCAGGACCTCTATACCAGGCGGTGTCAGAGGAAGGCCCTAAAAATTGCCAAACACACCAGCCACCCTAGTCATAGACTGTTCTCTCTGCTAACGCACAGGCAAGCAGTACCGGAGCACCGTCTAGGTTCAAAAAGCTTCTTAACAGCTTCTATTTCCCCCCCAAACCATAAGAGTCCTGAACAGGTAATCAAATGGCTACCCAGACTATTTATTTTACTTATTTTTCTTATCTGCATTTTTTAAGTGCTTATAAGTAAGCATTTCACTGTTGTGAATTGTTTCGGTGCATGTGACAAATACAATTTGATTTTGATCACCAACCTTGGCATTTATACCTGTTAACCAATGGGACAGGGTTCTGGTCTAGCATGGGTTCTGGTCTTTGCACAAAACATCCATTAAATTACATAAGTAATTGTCGCGGAGACCTATCACTCACTGCTGAAGATATTAACCTTTTATATTCATCCAATGTTTATGGATGAAGTGATGACGTCTTTGCTTCTCGGGCTGGTCCCTGTGCGCACTGAGTGCTAGTGCGCATGTGATGTTGCTCCTTATAAACCAGATCTAGAAGGTCCATGTATGCGAAAGTGAGTAGATTCCCTTGAAAACAATGGACACGTTAGACACTCCATTTCTTATTATACCTCAGTGGTTCAAACATAATACAGGTGGCAGTATGCAACCTTTATTTTCCAACTCATAGAAGTAGTAGAAGAAAATTGACTACTTCAAAATGGAGATGGCCTCAAAGGTGCTGCCCCGCGCCCACATACACCATAATGGGACAGATATGCGATGCGATACCTGCGATGTCTAAATCTATGGCACATGTCTCTAGTGGTTTCAACTGTCTAGTGTTGATTTGTGTTCTTTATTGGTTCAGGTGTGAATTGCCTGCATATTCTGCACTCGATATCATTGGTCAGTAACTGAGTATGAGTTTATTGCATGTAATTCTTTCATACGTTTTAATAATGGTTCAAATGTTGCCAAGTTCCTGCAGGTTTCAGGATTGTCCCATAATGAAAATTAGCTGATTGGTAGGCTCCTACATAACTTTCTTCTTTAAACAATATTCAAGTGCAGAATTTTTACCCCCTGTGATTTTGACTCAAGTGTTAATCAGTTTATTACAGAAAAGGCATATCATGGCTATCCAAAGTTTGAAATCAATGAAGCAATCAAAGCCGAGGGTGGAAACAAGGTAGCAAAGTTCTGACATGTCTGTGAGTGGACGGAGATGACTGGGTCTCCAGTAGCATGGGCAGAAACAGTTTGGGACCTGACTTTTAAAGCTTTTCATCCCATTTTGCTGTTGGGCGATCAAAATTCTGCCCTCTCGAAATATATAATTTGACAACTGCATGTCTCCAGAAACATGCATGGCCCTTTCAACGGTAGTAGCTATTTGGCTTCTGAGTTTTGAAAGTATGATTGTGCTGTGGATGCTTTTGAGTGCTTGACCTTTGAATGGAGAGGCAGATATGCCAAGTTCGATCATGGGTGTATTCATTACACCTATTCTTTTTTTGTTGTTGCTAAACGTTTCTTAAAATGAAAGCAAACTGCACGAAACTGGGAAGGATATACCTGAATTTGTCCAATTGAAACTTGTTTTACTTGCAACACATTTTGCAACTGTTTGGACTAATGATTACACCCCTGGTCAGGTTTTGAATTGTCCCGTCATGGTATGGAACCTTAAGTGCGCACTGCATTTTTGTTATCCGTCATGCTTGCAGAGACTGTTTTTAGCTGCTCTACATTAGAATTCTGTCTAGAGAACCTTGTACCCTGATGTCATGTCTTTCATCAGGACGTTGCCTAGACCCCACAAGTTCCTGAAACTCAATGAGCTCCCCAAGACGTGGGACTGGAGGAACATCAACGGCACCAACTACGTCAGCACCACTCGCAATCAGCACATCCCCCAATACTGTGGCTCCTGCTGGGCACACGGCAGCACCAGCGCCATGGCAGGTAGCTTAACCTCAAGTTCACCTTTCCGCAGTCGTCCGACCTAGTCGTCCGACCTAGTCGTCCGACCTAGTCGTCCGACCTAGTCGTCCGACCTAGTCGTCCGACCTAGTCGTCCGACCTAGTCGTCCGACCTAGTCGTCCGACCTAGTCGTCCGACCTAGTCGTCCGACCTAGTCGTCCGACCTAGTCGTCCGACCTAGTCGTCCGACCTAGTCGTCCGACCTAGTCGTCCGACCTAGTCGTCCGACCTAGTCGTCCGACCTGTACAGCTCATAGAAATGAACAAACCATATCCAATTCATTTGGTCGTTTTACAGACTCTCTTGTATCAGGAGGGAGACCGTACAAAGGGACAAATGGATGATCAGATTGTGAAATTCTATTATTTGGCCACAGATGTCTCAAACCTCTGATTCACTATAAGGACAGTATTGCACATCTTGGTAATTCATCATCAAGATGGTCATAAAGATGATTTGTACCAAATTAAAGTCACTTGGAAACAATTTTATAACAAAGGTGGAGTAAACATTGTAATAATTGTTCAAACATGCATGTCTGTTAGGCATTTAACACATGACCCACTCCACTGACTCACATTCAGGGTGGTATGACAGGGAAGTGGTGAGGCAGTGAAGCAGTGTGGCAATGCCAACCTCTGAATGTGCTGACGTGCAGTTAAAGCTTCATGGTTTCCTGTAATTCAGGTTATGCTGTAAATCTTGTTCCTGTAAAGCATGTTTGTTGTAGAATGCAAAGTACAGTTCCTCCTTTGCTCATACAAGTAGTCCTTTGTCCTTTTATCATAACAATACCATGACTTCAGAGTTCTAGAGTAGTCCTTACTAAGTTTGACTTGTGAACATCTAAGAGCAGATTCTGTCACCTGTACTAAATTAATGGACTGGTTGTTGGTGGTTTGCTCTCCTTTGTCAGATCGCATCAACATCAAGCGAAAGGGAGCCTGGCCCTCTGCTTATCTGTCAGTCCAGAATGTGGTGGACTGTGGTGAGGCCGGCTCCTGTCATGGAGGGGATCACTCTGGGGTGTGGGAGTACGCCAACAAACACGGCATCCCTGACGAGACCTGCAACAACTACCAGGCCAAGGACCAGAGTAAGGCCTCAAGAACTCCTAGCTGAACATAATTCTTTATTGGTTGTACATTAAATTTTTTCCCATGATTTGATCACAATAATTTCTGTCACATCAAATTAAGATTCTGTTAATTTACAATTTCTCAGGCTTAAAATGTTCTCCATATTGTGTCTTGCAGAGTGCAAACCATTCAATCAGTGTGGAACCTGCACAACGTTCGGGGTCTGTAACATCATCCAGAACTATACCCTGTGGAAGGTCGGAGACTTCGGCGCCATCAGTGGGAGGGAGAAGATGATGGCTGAGATCTACGCTGGAGGACCTATCAGGTTAGGAACTGGACCTGGTCAACATGAGCTGTGTCTCAAATGCAGGGGTGCAACTTTCACGTTCTGAAATTGCAATTTTGTCCCCTCCCCAGTTTTATCATTGCACTGTGATACAAAAATCGGCATGTGTGCTTTAGGACCATACAGATGCCTCAGAGTGGTCGGGTAGGCTGTTTGGAGGTTTCAGCTGTCTGGATTTTAGGGCTGCTCTCCGACACCACAGAGTGTGCAGACAGGCAGTGTGAAGAGAACGCTTCGGACCAGCACAGTGGTCTCTTTGTTGTGCTTTTTCTCAGTTGTCAGAGCAGAAACTGGCAGCTCTTTATTTGACTGATGTAGCTGTCACGGTAACTGCTGTTTGACTTAATAGAAAAAGTATTTATTCCCAGTTCTGAGCTAGTAGTGTAACTGAAATGTAACGTCAGCTAATGTTTCATCTCGACTGAAATTCTGTTTGAAGAGAAACGAAGTAGCTAGCTAGTAGACCACAACCAGTTCAACTCTAGCTATCTATAAGATAGCAGAATCTAACAGCTGCTGTGTGTATGGAAATGTCCCTTGTGTCCCGTTTCAAGAGGTAAATTAACTTGGCTAATTTTTGTCAGTTGTCGCACCATTAGAGCTAGCCAACGTAAGCTAGTTCACTCACTTTATATATATTTTTTATTTTTAAAGTAGACCTGAATAAAATCATGAAACCAGCAACCAAATGATTGAAGACCGATATTTTGACTTTCTTTTTTTTACAGCGCAATGTGAGTTTTTATTAGTCAGTACAGCAATGTAATGTTATTGATCGTGCTTCTACACCTGCATTGCTTGCTGTTTGGGGTTTTAGGCTGGGTTTCTGTACAGCACTTTGAGATATCAGCTGATGTACGAAGGGCTAAATAAATAAATTTGATTTAGTTTGTCAGATCCCCTACTTTTCACACTGATACTGTATAAACAGCTATGCAGACTAAACTGTCATGGTACACAACACATTTTTATTTTATTTAACTAGGCAAGTCAGTTAAGAACATTCTTATTTTCAATGACGGCCTAGGAACAGTGTACCTTGTCAGCTCGGGGTTTTGAACTTGCAACCTTCTGTCCAACGCTCTAACCACTAGGCTACCCTGCCGCCCCAGGATTGGCTACGCATGGCCAATGTGATTTATAGAATATTTATCAGGATATTTTCTACTTTCAGGCTGCAATGTTTATGCTTTATGTAGGTTATTAAATAGCTAGCAATGGCAATAAGTTACTTTTAGATTTGTATATTTCTCATTTAGATTGAATGTAGATTAACCATAGACAAGGATTTTGTGATGTAAAGATTATGAATGAAAATGTGCATATGAAAATCATGATTGGTAGAAATTGTCAAATTGGCACTCCAAATGGAAAAGGTTGCTGACCGCTGGTGTAGCTCATTACCTGCAACTTCAGGCCAGCAGCGGGAGGAGGGGGTTCGGAAACAGGTATTTTTTTTTCTGGTTAGGCTCTCTGGCTCCTTCTTGAGTCATTTATTTAAACAGCGTGTTTCAAACATATAGGGTGTGTCTCTATATAGGCCAATGGAAAAATATAAACTTTACAGAAAAGAGTACTCTTAGTGGGCCAAGATTTTATTTTTGTCAGGGACTGCTCAAGTAGAAATCCCCCCCCACCCCCACTTCTATAACCAAAGTTACACTATGTAGGGAATGGGGTGCCACATAAATTCGTAACCATGGGCACCCTCATGGATATCATCCTGACCAACTTGTCCTCTAAATACACCTCTGCTGTCTTCAACCAGGATCTCAGCGATCACTGCCTCATTGCCTGCGTCCGTAATGGGTCTACAGTCAAACGACCACCCCTCATCACTGTCAAACGCTCCCTAAAACACACCAGACTTGACTGCCCTTGACCAGCACAAAACATCCTGTGGCGTACTGCACTAGCATTGAATAGCCCCTGCGATATGCAACTTTTCAGCTAGGAAAGCTCAGGCTAGCTTTTTCAACCAGGAATCCTGCAACACGAATTCCAAAAAGTTTTGGGACACTGTAAACTCCATGGAGAATAAGAGCACCTCCTCCCAGCTGCCCACTGCACTGAGGCTAGGAAACACTGTCACCACCGATAAATCTACACCAGATAATTTCAATAAGCATTTTTCTACGGCTGGCCATGCATTCCACCTGGCTACCCCTACCCCGGCCAACAGCTCTGCAGCTCTGCACCCCCCCCCCCTTCTCGAAAATCTCTCCTCTTTCTTAAATTATCCGCCGCAAATGTTGCAACCCCTATTACTAGCCTGTTCAACCTCTGTTTCGTATTGTCTGAGATCCCCAAAGATTGGAAAGCTGCCGCGGTCATCCCCCTTATCAAAGGGGGAGACTCTCTAGACCCAAACTGTTACAGACCTATATCCATCCTGCCCTTCCTTTCTAAAGTCTTCGAAAGCCAAGTTAACAAACAGATCACCGACCATATTGAATCTCACCGTACCTTCTCCACTATGCAATCTGGTTTCTGACCTGGTCATGGGTGCACCTCAGCCATGCTCAAGGTCCTAAACAATATCATAACCGCCATCGATAAGAGACAATACTGTGCAGCGTATTCATCGACATGGTGAAGACTTTCGACCTTGGTTTCACAAATGACTGCCTCGCCTTGTTCAACAACTACTAATGAGTTCAGTGTGTCAAATCGGAGGGCCTGTTGTCCGGACTTCTGACAGTCTCTATGGGGGTGCCACAGGGTTCAATTCTCGGGCTGACTCTCTTCTCTGTATACATCAATGATGTCGCTCTTGCTGCTGGTGATTCTCTGAGCCACCTCGATACAGATGACACCATTCTGTATAATTCTAGCCCTTCTTTGGACACTGTGTTAACTAACCTCCAGACGCTTCAATGCCATACAACTCTCCTTATGTGGCCTCCAACTGCTCTTAAATGCAAGCAAAACTAAATGCACACTCTTCAACCGATCTCTCTGCCCGCCTGTCCATTATCACTACTCTGGACGGTTCTGACTTAGAATATGGGGACAACTACAAACCTAGGTGTCTGGCTAGACTGTAAATTCTCCTTCCAGACTCACATTAAGCATCTCTAATCCAAAATGAAATCTAGAATCTGCTTCCTATTTCGCAACAAAGCCTCCTTCACACATGTTGCCAAACATACCCACATAAGACTGACTATCCTACCGATCCTTGACTTCGGCTATGTCATTTACAAAATAGCCTCCAACACTCAGCAAATTGGATACATTCTATCACAGTGCCATCCGTTTTGTCGCCAAAGCCCCTTATACTACCCACCACTGCGACCTGTATGCTCTCGTTGGATGGCCCTCGCTACATATTCGTTGCCAAACCCACTGGCTCCAGGTCCTCTAAGTCTTTGCTAGGTAAAGCCACATCTTCTCCGCTTACTGGTCACCATAGCAACTCCCACCCATAGCACTGCTGCCAATGACTGGAACGAATTGCAAGAATCACTGAAGCTGGAGACATATCTCCCTCTCTAACTTTAAGCATCAGCTGTCAGAGCAGCTTACCGATCACTGTACCTGTACACAGCCCATCTGTAAATGGCACCCCAACTACCTCATCCCCATATTATTTGTTTTGCTCTTTTGCACCCCAGTATCTCTACTTGCACATCTATCACTGTAGTGTTAATGCTAAATTGTAATTATTTTGCCTCTATGGCCTATTTATTCCCTTTACCTCCCTAATCTTACTACATTTGCACACTGTACGTAGATTTTTCTTTTGTTATTGACTGTACGTTTGTTTGTAACTCTTGTTTTTGTCGCACTGCTTTGCTTTATCTTGGCCAGGTCGCAGTTGTAAATGAGAACTTGTTCTCAACTGGCCTACCTGGTTAAATAAAGGTGAAATTTGTAACTGGACTGGGTTAACATGGTGACTGCTTCTCTTCTCATGAGCTCCCACCTAACAGTGACTGTGTATGGATTCGCACAAGATGTAAAGCCAAGTCACAATCAAATAGGAACATATCTGATATGTAACAAAGGGTTTTTATTTGTACTATTTCTACCTTGTAGACATCAAAACTATGAAATAACACATGGAATCATGTAGTAACCAAAAAAGTGTTAAACAAATCTAACTATATTTTAGATTCTTCAAAGTAGCCACCCATTGCCTTGACAGCTTTGCACATTCTTGGCATTCTCTCAACCAGCTTCACCTAGAATGCTTTTCCAACAGTCTTGAAGGAGTTCCCATATGCTGAGCACTTGTTGGCTGCTTTTCCTTCACTCGGCGGTCCAACTCATCTCAATTGGGTTGAGGTTGGGTGATTGTGGAGGCCAGGTTATCTGATGCAGTATTCCATCACTCTCCTTGGTCAAATAGCCCTTACACAGCCTGGAGGTGTGTTGGGTCATTGTCCTGTTGAAAAATATATGGTAGTCCAACTAAGCTCAAACGAGATGGGATGGCGTATCGCTACAGAATGCTGTGGTAACCATGCTGGTTAAGTGTGCCTTGAATTCTAAATAAATCACTGACACTGTCACCAGCAAAGCACCATCACACCACTTCCATGCTTCACGGTGGGAACCACACATGCGGAGATCATCTGGTTACGCAGTCTTACAAAGGCATGTCGGTTGGAACCAAAAATCTCAAATTTGGACTCAGACCAAAGGATTGATTTCCACCAGTCTAATGTCCTTTGCTCATGTTTCTTGGCCCAAGCCAATGTCTTCTTCTTATTGGTGTCCTTTTTAGTAGTGGTTTCTTTGCAGCAATTTGACCATGAAGGCCTGATTGACGCATTCTCCTCTGAACTGTTGATGTATCTTACTTGAGTGCTGTGAATTTGGGCTGCAATTTCTGAGGCTGGTAACTCTCTAATGAACTTATCCTCTGCAGTAGAGGCAACTCTGGGTCTTCCTTTCCTGTGGCGGTCCTCATGAGAGCCAGTTTCTTCATAGCGTTTAATCGTTTTTGCGACTGCACTTGTAGAAGAAACTCGAAGTTCATAATTTTCCAGATTGACTGATCTTAATTTTTTAAAGTAATGGACTGTAATTTTCTCTTTGCTTATTTGAGCTGTTCTTGACATAATATGGACTTCGTCTTTTACCAAATAGCCCTATCTTCTGTAAACTACTCCTACCTTGTCACAACCCAACTGATTGGCTCAAATGCATGAAGGAGGAAAGAAATTCCGCAAATTAACTTTTAACAAGGCACACTTGTTAATTGAAATGCATTACAGGTGACTGCCTCATGAAGCTGGGTGAGAGAATGCCAAGAGTGTGCAAAGCTGTCAAGGCAAAGGGTGGCTACTTATATTTTCTATTTTTGATGAACACTTTTGGTTACTACATGGTGCCATTTCATAGTTTTGATGTCTTCACTATTATTCTACAATGTAGAATATAGTCAAAGAAAAGAGAACCATGGAATGAATAACTTTTTACATGTTTCCAAACCTTTGATTCTGTACTTCGAGTCAGCTGAACTCGTGGATACCGTTTTTGTCTCTGTGTGCAGTTTGAAGGAAGTTGCTAACTAGTATTACCCATAGACTTCCAATCTGCTCCATTCTGTTTCCTTATACGTCCTTGCAAAAACATAAACAAAAAAATGCTGACTAATTAGTTTCGCTTTAACTAAAGTTTCTGTTTTCTGTCCTTGGTAGCTGTGGAATCATGGCCACTGACAAGTTGGACGCCTACACTGGAGGCCTGTACTCTGAGTACATTGAGGAGCCCTTCATCAACCACATTGTATCTGTTGCCGGCTGGGGCATGGATGAGAATGGTGTGGAATTCTGGATCGTCCGCAACTCATGGGGAGAGCCATGGGTAAAATTTGTACATTTCAGTCATTTAGCAGACGCTGTGATCTAGAGGGATTTTTTTTTTAAAATAAATATATATTCATTTATTTTAAGGTAGCTAGGTGAGATGACCACAGATCAAGTAGCTATCCACAAAGTCAGTGCTAAGACAAGTGAGTGTTGGTGAAAGTCTAGGGTGTTTAATCAAGATGCATGGTGAAGAGGTAGTTTTTTTTTTCAGAAGATGGACGTTATGGGGAAGCTTGTTCCATCCTCATTGACTTAATGAACACTATGCATGCCATATTGGAGCTGGTAGTCTGTTGTGATATTTCATGACACTAGCTGCAGCAGAGAATTTAAAACCTCATGCTCTACTGTAGATTTACCAATCCCAGCCTTTAGCCGTTCCTGTAGTTTATTAACTTGACTATTACATAAACTTCACTTTATATTGTTCATGTATGTTCTAGCATCTTTATCTAGCTGAAACGCCAGATTGAGTAAATGTGTTTTCTTGCCAGGGTGAGAAGGGCTGGCTGAGAATTGTGACCAGCGCCTACAAGGGAGGAAGTGGCAGTCAGTACAACCTGGCATTGGAGGAAGACTGCATGTATGGAGATCCCATCGTGCCCAAGACCTACATGTAGACAACAGGCAGTGGGACCAACCAATGTTTCTTCTGAAGACCTGGGGCCTCCATCAACCGTTGCGTAAATTTCACACTAAATATCTGTCCGCATCAAAATATTGAGATTTTATGAATCGGACCTGTCGTAAAACTGCACGCGTGAACGAGCGTTAAAACTCTGCCTGGAAAATGCCCTCATTCACCTTTTTATTGTGACAATAATGCCCTTAATTTGCTGTATAAATTGGAACTATTGGAATTAGGCCACAGTTTCTAAAAGAAAGCACAAATATGATCAAATGTTTTGAGGTGTTGACAGAATCTTAATATTTTGCAGAGGACAGTTTCTGAAAGGGAAAAAAAGTGGCACATTTGTGTGGACTTGTCAGTAGAACGTTTGAATTAAATGTTTTGCATAGACTTTCCCCCCCAACCTAAATATGCTGAACTTCCCGTGAAATCTGAAATGTTGTCTAGTCTACTCTCAAACATTTTAATTTATGGTAAGCTACTGACAGTTCCACAGTCTTTTACATTGAACTATATCTTATAAACTGCGCTGCCTATGGGATTGCATGTGCTATATATTTACTAGGCCCATTTTAAATGAGATGGTAATTTGTTGTATGGCTAGCATCCAGAAAAGGTGAGGAATTTATTCTGCAATGGTTATGAAAATAATTTAAGATCCCAAAAAACTAAATGTGTACCTATACATTTTTGCTCTTCTAACAGCAAATGGTTGCATTTTTTTGTAAGTAAGCGTGTCATCCACCATTTGCACAAAATACCAACTTGCCTGCTTGGAATACCAGACTTCAACCACTACAAAATGTGTGTTTGCATGGAGGTAAGCACATTTTCAGTTTTTATGAATGCCAACTTTTGCATGTAGGCAGCATTTATAAATGAGGCCCCTGAAGCTGTTAATAGGCAGCATTGTCATAGAAAACTATAGATATACAATCTCAGGCTACTTCCACATTGTAACAATGTACCATGGTGAAATCAGGAAGAGGGAAGTTATTTAAAAAATGTTGCCTTGATCTGCTTTCGGATCTTTTTCTTATACAAAATGTTACTGAACAAGTCATGTACTTTCTTTTGAACAAGTACAAATGCTGATATTAGGTGCACAATTTAGCTTAAGCTCAAAAGGCTAGGAAGAATTAATTGTGGCTGTAAATGTTGAAGCTTTGATCAATTCTGATGCCACTTGTCTTTTGTTGTATGCAAATTTAACTGAATGATTTCAGTATTCTGAAAGCAAGGCCAGGGTTCAAACAAATGCACTGACATCTCACTGCACTTAGCTTAAAGGTCATTTATGCTTGTCTTCATGACGGTTTCCACAGTTCAATTTGTTTGAATCCAGGCCTGTTACAGAAACTTGTTTTAATAGTTGATACATTTTCTGAACCACCTCAAAATAAATGCTGCAGAATGGTGGAAGTCACTACGTCTGGAACTAATAAAACCAAGATGTGTCATGATTCTTGTCAAATTGAAAAAGGCAACCATGAAAAAGGCCAAACCTTTTGAGCAGTCAAGTCATACATACATATTAACAGACCTAAACTTTAGCTCACACTAATGGAAACTACAGTGACATGAATGGAGCTGCACAAGTTCTCCACATACCTCCAGACAAGCAATAATACACAACATCCTAATTCTGAGTCATGTGTTTACACCACATTTGAAAATAACAAGTTGCAGGTGAAAGTCTACACCCAAGTGGTCAGCCTCAATCGGCAATGTTCCAGTCCTCGTTCAGCAGAACACATCCAGGGATTGGCTCATAACCAAAAGATCCTGGTCTTCCCGCTACATCCTCAGTCAAGTTAAACCGAACCAGTGTCATTCTCAGTTCATTATGATGAAGTTGGATTTGCAGTGGGCTGAAACAGAGCAAAATTATAATTATATTTTAAGATTCTATAACTGAGCAAAAGGAAAATATTAAACCATGTAGACACTTTTGGGCCATGAAAAAGATGGTATAAGAGATTGACCTATGAACTCCGCAACAGGGTCATGTTCTCCTTCTGTCCGAATGGTTCCAGCGATGCTGTCGTTCTCCAGGATGGGCAGGAACAGCTGGACAAAGTCCGAAGTGTACGGTGGGGCAATCAAATCCTACACCTGATAAGGCAAACACTATCAATATTTTACTACTATCCAACCAATTCAGTTGAGAGGATAACTTCATTAGACTGCCTTTTCCACAAAGCTGCTCACTCAATGTTCAAACTTATTGTAACCCTGGATTTTACAGATAATACAACCATCCTTTCACAAAACGCAGGAATCAATTTAAATAAATTAAATGCATTTCCTTCAATCATATGTAATGCTGCCAAGATGGAGGACATGCATCAACAGCCTATGCTCCTTATAGGAGCCAAAAGCTTGTCAAGTAAGTCAATACTGGCAAAATGGTGTAGACTTCTGTACTTCCTGGCCGATCCTGCCCATGGCCGACCCTCCCAGCTCCTCCTGAGACATGATGGACATCATGGCCTGGGCAAACAGGTAAGTGTGCTCACCGTGACACACCATCTTCTGTGGAACACAAAGGAGAAGAAAACAGTTCAGCTCCAAACCAACCACACAAACAGAGACACTCATGCCAAAAGACAGGTAGCCTGCAACATGTTGTGTTGTGGTCCCAATGTCCTGCAATTACATATTGGTATGTGAAATACTGATTGAAGTACCACTTTCAAATGATTCAAAATCTTGAATACATCACATTTACAAAATCATCAAACCAAGGATTTGTATTGAGTGAGAATGACAAATATGCCTAGATCTTATTCTTGGGAACACCAGGGCCGGTAATCATAAAGCGTCTCAGAGTAGGAGTGCTGATCTCTAGAATCAGTATTGCCTTTTAGATCCTAATGAATATAATTATATGGACAGGGGGGGACCTGATTAGAGGCTCACAGCGAACTCTGGCAGGTTCTTCTCCAGGTTGTCCTCTCCTCCATCCAGCAGTGTGGCCAGAGAGGTTCTCAGGACCCTGGCGAACACCTCCAGCTGCTGGCACGCCATGGACACACTGGTGATCTCCCCTGGTAGCCCGCGTCTGAGATGAGCTGAAGACACACACACACACAAATCAGCAAGGAGAGGAGGAACATGACACCGTTTGACCCATAACGACGTTAGTTATTAACCTCTCTGCGCACAGAACCGGGTAGTGGGATGAAATTCGACAACATACGGTGATCACTACATAAATAGTCATATTAAACATGAATGAAAATATAAGTGTCTCACATGTTTCGAAAGCCTAGAATCTTGCTAATCCAACTGCGTTGTCAGATTTAAAAAAGGATTTGCTGCGAAAGAATACGATGTGATTATCTGAGGATAGAGCCCCATAAAAAACAACTATTTCAACCAGCACAGGCGTAACAAAATCACAAACTGCAATAAAATAAATCGCTTACCTTTGACGAGCTTCCTCTGTTTGCAATCCCAATGCTCATTGTTACACAATGAATGGTCTTTTGTGTGATAAATCCATTTGTATAGCCTAACACGAAACATTTTGTGAACAGCTTGTGTCGTGAATTCCGTCTCATTCCATTTTCGACGACACATTCGAGGTAAATACACACAAAACGTGACTTTTCCAGTCATGTTTGGTTTCATTACAATCAACTGGTTTGTTTGTAACACAACCAAACCTGATGGGTCATTTCGCTGGACGTATTGACTGAAAGAAACCGATTTGAAGACAACAAGTAATGACATCATTTTGCACCAATGATATGACCTCTGTTTCGTTGATTGACTATATTTTAACCCAATGACCACTGATCGTCTTGAAATCTAGCTGGGTAGATAGCCAATGAGCTGAGGTAAACGGCAAAATGTAATGTTTATGTGTTGGAAGACCAACCCATGTAGTAAACTCCGGCGTAAAGAGGTTCATTCGCCATTGACGATTCATACCGGAAGGAGCCACGCATGTTGCGCACAGCATTGTTTTGGTAAAGCGCATATTCAGCTGTTTATATATCAATCAGTATGGCGACTAAGTCAGGGAAAGCTAAATCTAAGTCTAGATGTACAGATGTACACACAATTTTAGAAGAAATTGATCGAGGATGATTAGTTTAGCGATTCCCAAATGGAGGAATATTTTTTGAACGGAGAGGACATCGTTTTGGACTGGTAAGTTCTTCTCATGCTAATGCTGTTGTTTGAAATTAATAATATAAAATATTATTTGTGAAATGAAATAGCCTATTTGAGGCTGTTGAGGGGAGGGCAGGCCCACAACAATGGCTAAAGTGAAATGGAGACAGTAGATACAGCTGGTCTGTTGTAATATAATATTGTATTATCTAAACCAGATCTATTGTGTTATATTCTCCTACATTCAATTCACATTTACACAAACTTCAGAGTGTTTTCTTTCAAATGGTACCAATAATATGCATATCATTGGTTCTGTGGCTGAGCTACAGGCAGTTAGATTTGGGTATGTCTTCAGGCGGAAACTGAAAAAAGTAGGGGGGTAGCTCTAAGAGGTTTTAATTAAACTGCTGGGTGATCATCAGTACCTTGACAGTGAAGTTGAGCATCAGACAGTCAGGGTTGGCCTCGGCCAGCTTGTAGAAAAGGTCTCTCCAGGTGGTGTGGGCGATCATCTGTTCCAGCCAGGCAGGAGTCTGAACCAACAAGAGGACAGGGTTACTAAACTCAGTAAAAAAAATAAAACGTCCTCTCAATGTCAACTGCGTTTATTTCAGCAAACTTAACGTGTAAATATTTGCATGAACATAAGACATAAACTGAACAAGTTCCACAGACATGTGACTAACATAAATGGAATAATGTGTCCCTGAACAAAGGAGGGGTCAAAATCAAAATTAACAGTCAGTATCTGGTGTGGCAACCAGCTGCATTAAGTACTGCAGTGCATCTCCTCCTCATGGACTGCACCAGATTTGCCAGTTTTTGCTTTGAGATGTTACCCCACTCTTCCACCAAGGCACCTGCAAATTCCCAGACATTTCTGGGGGGGGGATTGGCCCTAGCCCTCACCCTCCGATCCCAGACTTGCTCAATGGGATTCAGATCCGGGCTCTTCGTTGGCCATGGCAGAACACTGACATTCCTGTCTTGCAGGAAATCACACACAGAACGAGCAGTATTGCTGGTGACATTGTCATGCTGGAGGGTCATGTCAGGATGACCTGGTGTAACTCGGGCAGTTGTTGTTGCCATCCTGTACCTGTCCCACAGGTGTGATGTTCAGATGTACCGATCCTGTGCAGGTGGTCTGCCACTGTCCGTCCTGTCTCAGGCGTCTCACAGTATGGACATTGCAATTTATTTCCCTTTATTTCCCTCTGCAGTCCTCATGCCTCCTTGCAGCATGCTTCAGGCACGTTCACGCAGATGAGCAGGGACCCTGGGCATCTTTTGGTGTTTTTCAGAGTCAGTAGAATGGCCTCTTTAGTGTCCTAAGTTTTCATAACTGTGACCTTAATTGCCTACCGTCTGTAAGCTGTTCGTGTCTTAACGACCGTTCCACAGGTGCATGTTCATTCTTTTTTTATGGTTCATTGGACAAGTATCGGAAACAGTGTTTAAACCCTTTACAATGAAGATCCGTGAAGTTATTTACTAATTATCTTTGAAAGACAGGGTCCTGAAAAATGGACGTTTATATACACTGCATACTATAGGGTTTCTACTATACTCTGAGGGAAACACATTACATGCAAGAACAGAGAATTTAAAAAATGTATATGATTAATCAAGTTATTTTTCTAGGAGACGAAATAAGAGTGAAAAAAAAACAGCAAGCAAGCAGGAGTGCACCAGTTTTGAGCTATCTGTCACATTCAGATCACAGTAAAGCATTGGTGGTTTGTCTTTCACTGGCGACTGATATCTCACCTCTCCCTCCACGGTAAAGATGGAGTCAGCCTTCTGGGGGTCAAAGTGCTTGATCAGCAGACTCTTCAAGTGATTCTCTACCCGTTCCTGCACCTGAGCTGGATCTACCGCTGCAATACACAGTCCGAAAAAACATACATTCCAATATGTGTCTCAAACAGTGTGAGAGGAACAAAAAAATACATTTTCAGTGTATGTGGAGTCCAGGGCTTTGTCCCAAATGGCACACTATTCCCCATGCAGTGCATTACTGGTCAAAAGTAGTACACTGCATAGGGAAAAGGGTGCCATTTGCAGCCCAGTCCATTGTTGTTTACCCATCTGGATGAGCCACTCTGCCAGCAGGTTGACAGTCTGGGCCACAGCGGAGTAGTTCTCCGACAGGAGCTGGATGACGTGTTCAGGGGAGCCACCAGCCTGAAATAACTGTGGAAACAGAAGCCTCTGCAGGAAATGGTTTGACTCTTCACACACTAACGTTACTAGGCAGACACACGCAATAGTGTGTTTACGTTTTAAGGGTGTTGAATACAGCAGGCTCCATGATGTAATCTCTGCTGGAGAACTTCTGTAGGCAGTCCTCCTGAATTTCCCCATCATTCTCCCCTTCAACATAGTCGTCCTTCTATATGAAAGTCACATCACTTTAGCCAAGGAAAGAACATCTTAACATTGAATCTATCGACATATAAATTCGCGCTTTGGCTCTGTCAAACAATGAATCAACAGCCTGCAACAATGTAGATACAATATATATTTTTAGCTACATTGCCATTACTAGCGACATTGTACATTCACTAGCTGGCTACATACAGTAGCTAAAGATTGTGCTTACATTGCCATCCGGACCATCCCAGTCTCCAATATTCCTATCGTAATATTCCTAGTCCATGATGACGAGAGAGTGAGTAGGGTTTATAATGTGAAGCACACGGCGAGTTATAATAAACCAGGCCTAGCTAATACTTTAGAAAACAATACAGTGTGTTTTCAAAACAATTAGATAGCCTTTGCCTAAACTAACTTGCTAGTAAAATAAATCTCAATCAGATATCTGAAGGTTAATAGTTACATGCGCCCATTGCGCCGCCTTGTGGCTTGGCAGAATAAATGCGTGTTTCCTGCTGTAGTGTTAGACAGACAAACGAGAAATACAAACAATTATATATTAATTCCAGTTGATTTGCTCTCGAAAACAATGGACATATTGTGGTGCGCCTTTTTTAACTGAAGATGCACGACTGTGGGGTAAAAAGAATATGGAACTGTTTTGATAACCGGTGTGAGGATTTGATACAAGAAAACAAAATGGTGGAAAATAGAGCATTGGGGAAATAAATCTCCCATCTTCACTCATCAGTGGTTAAAGAAAAGATTAGGACTTGGAATTACACTGAACACAAATATAAACGCAACATGTAGTGTTGATCCCATGTTTCATGAGCTGACATAAGATTCCAGACATTTTCCATATGCACAAAAAGCTTATAAATGTTATTACATCCCTGTTAGTGAGCATCTCTTTGCCAAAATAATCCATCCACCAGACAGGTGTGGCATATCAAGAAACTCATTAAACAGCATGATCATTACACAGGGACACCTTGTTTGGGACAATAAAAGTTCACAGTTGTCACAAGACAATGCCACAGATGTCTCAAGTTGAGGGAGCGTGCAATTGGCATACTGACTGCAGGAATGTCCACCAGAGCTGTTGCCAGTGAATTGAATGTTAATTTCTTTACCACAAGCCAGCTCCAATGTAGTTTTAGAGAATTTGGCAATATGTCCAACCGGCCTCACAACCGTAGACCACGTGTAACCAAGCCAGCCCAGGACCTTCACATCCAGCTTCTTCACCTGCACGATTGTCTGAGACCAGCCACCCAGACAGCTGATGAAACTGGGTTTGAACAACCAAATAAATTCTGCACAACCTGTCAAACTGTCTCAGGGAAGCGCATCTGCATGCTCGTCGTCCTCACCAGGGACTTGACCTGACTGCAGTTCGGTGTCGTCTTCAGTGGGCAAATGCTCACCTTCGATGGCCACTGGCGATGTGTGCTCTTCACAAATTAATCCTGGTTTCATATGTACTGGGCACATGGCAGACAGCGTGTATGGCACGTGTGGGTGAACATTTTGGTGGTGTCAACGTTATGAACAGAGTGCCCCATGGTGGGGTTATGGTATGGGCAGATAAACTATACACAATGAACACAACTGCATTTTGTCGATGGCAATTTCAATGCACAGAGATACCGTGATGAGCTCCTGAGGCCCATTGTCGTGCCATTCAGCCGCCGCCATCAACACGTTTCAGGATAATGCAAAGCCCCATGTCGCAAGGATCTGCACACAATTTCTGGAAGCTGAAAATGTCCCAGTTCTTCCATGGCCTGCATATTCACCAGACATGTCACCCAATGAGCATGTTTGGGATGCTCTTCATCGACAGCATGTTCCAGTTCCTGCCAATATCCATCAACTTCGCACAGCCATTGAAGAGGACTGGGACAACATTCTATAACCTGATCAACTCTATGCGAAGAAGATGTCGAGCTGCATGAAGAAAATGGTCACACCAGATACTGACTGGTTTTCTGATCCACACCCCTCTACCTTTTTTAAAACTATGACCAACAGATGTATATCTGTATTCCCAGTCATGTGAAATCCATGGATTAGGGCCTAATGAATTTATTTCAATTTGACTGATTTCCTTATGAATTGTTGCATTTATTTAGATACAAATATGGAAAGAAATAGGCAAGCATCAGCGCGAGCTGAATAACACAATTTGTAATATTTTATTGGAAGATTAGAATGTTAACAGTAGGGCTTTTTGACATGTACAGTAGGAGTTAAATTGTTTTTGGATTATATAATCCTACATATTTTATTGAAAGTAGCAAATATCATGTTTAGCCCACTCAGTACACCAGTGGATTATTATTATCAGACATTATAATCCCGTTATTCTTCAGATAATTAAATATTCTTGTCCATGGGACTCACAGATATTAAATGCCTACTTGAGGATAGCGTCTACACTGAGAAAATTACAGACAACATACTTGTGGGAACAAATTATTTTATTTCTTATGCAAACTGCAACGCATTAATCATATTTACCCAAAGGAGGAAAAAAGTCGAATGATACCCGTGGCAGTTAAATCACACAGTTCCTTATGTTAGCCATGTTGCAAGTTAAATATCACTTTCAACCTACAAAGGCGTTCTATAGTATAGAACCATTTCTAAGCACAAACATAGCTCAGACAAACTGAACTCAAATTAACAATTCAGTTATTGCTCAGATAAATAATATTAGCTCTACAAGAGAAGAAAAAGGGTTCACATTGTTGTTCAGATGCATGTACAAAAACTGGGTTCCAAAAATGTTGTCCAATTGACTTCTTCTGGTTGAAAAATCCCTGCGTTGTCTTAATACACATGCAAGTAAAGTCAGTCAAGTGAAAATGTCCTGTTTCCTCCACTTTATTCTGCTTCGTAAACAGTTGGAACCTCGCGCAGTACAATCTGCATCATGTCGCTGATGATTGGAAAGATGAAGTTGATTGGCTGTATAAAGCCAGCCACTATAACAAAACAGCATGGAAGAGTCTCAATAGCTCTGAAAAGCAGTTTGGGCTGGGGAGGAGGAGGAAGGGGCACTGTTGTCACCAAGTAGAGCTAGATCAGGAAGGTCAGAGGTGGTGGGGCCAGAGCATAGCTGAGAATGGGGAAGGGAAATAACTGGGTGGTTATACACCCAGAGCTGTGACTAAACTAAAACTGATGATCCTTCAAAACTAGTCTTCACTCCCTGGTGTGTTCTGGCTGTGTGCAGCTGATACAGATGTAGTCCTCTTTCTCTGCCTGCTCTGCAGACACTCCCACACAGATCTGGTGGAACCACTGCTGGCAGCTGCCATCACACTGGACCCAATTCACCTGAGAAAAACAGAGGGGAAATATAATGCACAACGCAGCATCATAAGATGCAAAATACATCATACCGGCTGTATATCTGTATTTTGAAAGTTATACATCTTGAAAACGTCATTGCTTACATGTAAAACAGTTTGGGACTATATCAACAATGGACTGATGAAACAAATACCAAAATATAGTTTTGGGTGGAATCTTCCTTTAATACAAATCATAATACATACCATTTTCAATATACTACAATAAGTTAAATAGTCTAATTGTTAAAACAATGTGATGTTTGGGAAAACACACTGAAATGACCCACAACATAATGAGGTGGAGGGGGGTTTAATGCTAACCTGTTTCCCCTCTGGCTCTCTGCACCACGGTGCAGCGCACAGGGTGAAGTCTTCATCAGAGTCCGAAAGGGAGAGGTCAGAGTGAGTGGCGGTGGGTGAACAGGTCCCCTTAGTCTCCTGACTCCTCTCCTTGTTCATCTTGGGCTTCTTCTTGCGGGGCTTCTTGGCTTTGTCCTTGCGCTCGGAGCCCTCCTTCTCCATGCACCGCTTGGTCCGCTTGCCGTTCACAGCCTCCTTCTTGAGACAGGCTACTCCGTTCTGGTGAAAACAGTAAACACGCATTTAAGTCACACACATGAATATAATGGTTTTGTTTGAATGTAAATGTTTTTGTATGTATGAAGGTAATTTAGTTTAAAATGTCATGTTTCTTAACATTGTCTTTTAAAATCATTAGATGTATGTTTTACCATCGTGGACCACTGAAAATAAGTGTTTTAATTCATGCTTTTAAGTGGCATCTTCTGGGATCGAGCGCAGATCTTATATTATTTTTCACCCAAATAAATTCATTCAAAATCATTTAAAAAAAGTTCAACATGAACAAATGTTCAGAAACATCTCAAATACATCAAAACAACCCTTTAATCAAGTGGTTGACCTGCTATCTGAGCCTCACAGTAGTAGACTAGTATGTTACCTGGTTGTGAGGGGGGCTCCCTCCCTGAGGGTTGTGCTGGTGTTGGTCCTGCTCTGTGCTGTGCTTGGGAGAGGGGCTGTCTGTGAGGTTGTGGGAGTCCAGTCTGCTGAGGGACATGTACAACTGCTGGGTCTCAGGCAGAGTCACCTGCAGCAGGAAGCCCTCCACCATCAGCTCCTCCAGCTCAGGGCTCAGTCCTGAAACACACACCAATAACACAGTTCAACACAGCCCTTAAAGGAATAGTTAATTTTTTTCTTCTGTGAACATACATTTTATGTGTTAGACATTGATAGAAATTTCATAAAAATGTGAATTGTGATGAGAGGTTGAGATATTAGATGTTGCTAGCCTGACACGGACCCTGCAGAGGAATGCACTGGTGATCCGTGTAAAATGATGCGCTGTATAGTTCCTGAGATGGAGCCGAGGTGGGATTGGATGAGTCCCAGCGCTGATGTGATGTCATCAGAGACACCCCCAGCACCCCCTCTGCGGAGGCCTGCTGCATGCGGTGCTGCCAGCGGACTGTCCTCTCGATGAGGAAGCGTAGGGCATCTCCCTCAGGCAGCCGCACCCTGATGCGCTGCAGGGAGGCGAGCAGGGGAAGCACCCGGTCCAGAGGTGGCTTTTCAGAGCGCCGGCAATGGGGACACAGCCAGGCCTGGTTGGGTCGGGGGTCCTGGTTGGAGCCTGAGACACAGCTGCGGTGAAAGGTGTCACTGCAGAGCTCGCACTGCAGCATGGCGCCCAACGGGGCATTGTGGCACACGCACACCCTCAACGCCCCGCAGTCGCCCGCTTGGAGGAGCTTGGACTCATTGGAGGCCCTGAGAGCCAGGAGATTCTCCATCTCCTTCTGACGTACCTCGGCTAGAGTGGCCATCTACAGAAAGGGGAACCAGCACAGGTTCGCATGACAAAACACAATACTTACTACCGCAACATACATCTAACCAAACAGTAACCTACACAGTCATAGTGCTTCTACACCTGCATTGCTTGCTGTTTGGGGTTTTAGGCTGGGTTTCTGTACAGCACTTTGAGATATCAGCTGATGTACGAAGGGCTATATAAATAAATTTGATTTGATTTGATTTGATTTATATGGAATTATAATACTGTATCAAACCATACATTTAATGATATGCACCTTCATATCATGGGTGCTCATTTCAATGTGAAGGCTTCACTGATTGCGATAGTTGGGTGTCTTTAGAATATGTTGGAAGTTAAATAAGTTCAATGGTCTGCTTTTGGTAAATAAAAACATGAGTAAGAGCAGCACGTACAGCAGAGGCGGAGTCCTTGCTCTCTGAGAGGGCCTTCTCCACGTCACTCAGGCAGTCCAGCCAAGTTCCATTTCTCTTGTTGCACTGGGCCACATCCTTTGCCCTTTTAGACTTTGACTTCTGAGACCCCGTCCCAGCCTCACACTGGGGGCACAGCACCTAAACAGACAGAGACAATAAGCCAAATCCCAAAAAACTCAGGATAAAATGAACAACATTATCGGCACTGAAATAAAAAAAATCCATGAAATAATACATTCAGCAAGAGGTATGGCAGGTTTAATTTTAAATTAATCTACCAAATACTAGGCTTGCCTCTCAAACAACTATTTGGCAACGTAGTGCAAAACATCTCACCCGTAGAGACATTTTAACCAAAGATTCAGTCAGGAGATTTGAGTTGAATCCTGCACAGATTACAGTATCATCACAGCACCCATAAGAGTCTGGTCAAAAGTGGTGCACTATAAAGGGAATAGGGTGCCATTTGGGGTACTAGGGTGCCATTTGGGGTACAGACTGACTATTTAGTGAAACAACCCCTAAGGCGTCTGATTATGCGTTTCGGCATTAGATTGTTGTAGGTAGTTTACCTCCAACAGGGAGTAAGGGGAATTCTTCATTAGAAAGGTTTTGGCGGCGCTCTCCTTCCAGGCCTGCACGTCAGAGACCAGGGCCTCCAGTCGAGCCAGAGGGTCCAGCCAGACAGGGATGGTCTTGGCCCGGGACACCAGGTCAGTCAGGGTATCCAGCACAGGGATACGGCCTCCCAGCTACACACAAACACACACACATATAAGCAGTCTGGCTTTTTTCCCCCTTTCCCAACTTTTATATTCAGTCTGGCATACCAGAAGCAGTTATTTAAAAAAGATACCAATATAGGACAGGTCTATATTCAGAGATGTCCCAATTACTTGGGTTAATAAATTAGAATGTTAGGCTATATTCCCTTCCTGGTGCACTACATTTGACCAGGGCTCTGTTCAAAAGTAGTGCACTACATAGGGAGTAGGGTGCCACTTGGGACACACCATAAGAGCCTCCTACCTGCAGGGTGTCTGCTTCCTGAAGCCAGTCTTTAGCCTGGTCCACCGTGTCCTTCAGCAGCAGACAGTTGGGCAGATAAGCAGGGATACTAGCCACCTCCTGCAGAGCTGCCTCAAGAGTTTCCACACAGTGACAGGGCCTGGACAAAATACAAGCTAGGCTTAAAAACACAAGTGGACTCAGTACTGCTTTTATCTTTAGTGTCAAGTTCTGTCAACACCTTTCACAACATCCCACAGTTCATATGGCTCTAGTGGTCACTTGTTACTTCAAATCAAATGTTATTGGTCACATACACATGGTTAGCAGATGTTATTGCGAGTGTAGTGAAGTGCTTGTGCTTCTAGTTCTGACAGTGCAGCAGTATCTAACAGGTAACATTAACAATTCCACAACAAAACCTAATACACACAATCTAGTAAAGGAATGAGAATATATAAATATAAAATATATGGATGCACAGTGACAGAGCAGCTAAGATCCAATATATAGTAAGAATGGATAATGAAGGATATAGTATATACATATGAAATCCGTAATGCGAGATATGTAAACATTCTTATTAAAGTGACGAGTGTTCCATTTAAAAAATATATATTACCTTTTACCTTTATTTAACTAGGCAAGTCAGTTAAAAACAAATTCTTTTTTTCAATGACGGCATAGGAACAGTGGGTTAACTGCCTGTTCAGGGGCAGAACGCCAGATTTGTACCTTGTCAGCTTGGGGATTTGAACTTGCAACCTTTCGGTTACTAGTCTAACGCGCTAACCACTAGGCTACCCTGCCGCCCCAACTTGCACTTATTAAAGTGTCCTATGATATCAAGTCTGTAGGTAGGCCTCCTCTGTGCTAGTGGTGGCTGTTTAACAATCTGGATGCCTTGAGCGAGAAGACGTTTTTCAATCTCACTTTAGCACTATGAGGAGTTACATTTCAGCCTGTCTGAAGAGAACGAACCGAAACAATAGAATAAACCACCTCTGACGCAATGTTGCTTATGGACAGTGGAATTAGTGTTCTGTACAGAACTTCTCTATTTCAAAAAAGTTCAGAGTTCTCAAATAAGACCTTATAGTCTAAGATGTCTCTATACAGGCGACCGCCACAGTTTACCCTAATAGCAATGGGAGCCAGCTCTGCAACTAGAGCCTGTGTATAAACTGTTGTGTGAGCCAGCTGAGCAGAGCATTGTCCCAACCCACTGATATAGTTAATCCATCAGTGAGCAGCTTTCAACTCCAAATGCAAACCTTGCACTTTTCACTCTCTGCTGGCTGAACTTATAAGCAGCTTTTCGCAAGGTAGGTGTCAGTGCTACATAATTACTATGAACTATGTCAGTGTGCTTTATTTTGTTTTACATCTCATTCTATTTTAAACATCTTGTTTTGTGCATCTCGTAACCACTTCCTAATGAAAATATTATGTCTATGGCTGTACTATTAAAGTTTTTGTTTTACTCAAGTTAGGAAAGGAGTTGACCTGAGACATGGCTGTAGACCATTACTACAGCTAGGATGAAAGGTGACAACTACTGAACCAAGAGTTTTTCCTGTACATCGTTTCATGTAGGACAGAACCGGTCAACTTGCATATTCAACTACAGTACTGTCTAAGGCGCTCTCCTCCTCCCTTCTCTCACCTGGTCTCCATCAGGCTGAGAGCCCGCTCCTCCCAGTGCTCAGACATTGTAAGCAGCTCCTGCAGGCGCGCCATGGCTCTCTCCACCAAGGCATGCGAGGCCAGACCCACCCCCTGGTCTATCAGCCTCCGCATGGTGTCCAGACAGAGGCTGTGGGGCTGGCTGCTGGCCCCCTGAACCACCTCCAGCCAGCGCGCCTGCTCCAGCCTCTCCCTGAGCAGGCTTAACTGGGGCAGCTCCACATCCAGGCTCAGGCTCACGTCCAGCAGGCTCTGCAGCTCCGCTGGGCTGGGGGCCTCGTCACAGAGGAGCCTCTCGCTGCGCTGCTGGAAGTCATCCACGCGGGTAAGCAGGTCCTGGGGGAAATACAAACAAGTAAAAGGGTCAATCAATGAACGCTGTTGTTTTGTTCAGTGTTATCCTGGTCCTGAAAGATCACTGTGGCTGTACGTAGGCTTTTGCCACAGACTCCCAGCCTAGTGCATCTTCAACTAATCAAGAATGTGCTGAGCGGAGTAAGGTGTGATAGCGAAGAGAGGAACACAGGAATTGTCACTGATGGTAGTGGATATATTCTGGCCCTATAGTTGTACCTTGAGTAAGGGGGCCTGGCGGATGCTGCAGGGCAGCTTGTGCAGCTGCCTGACAAACGACCTGAGCTCCTCCACCGTCAACAGGTTCTGGCTCTGGGACTTCCCTCCACCTGAACGATACCTGACAACAACACACTAAAGATCAGAGACACAGCTAGCCTACAGAGCACAAAAGCTGAAATTATTTTCACTAGGGCACATTATTGCTTTGAGCATTAGTTAGGACTATTTGGCTAACCATGTGGCTAGCAATACGAAAATTAGAAGTGGTAAAGGATTTCAACTTTAGAAAGTATCCAGCAGTTATATCTCACTGGTCATCCCCAAAGCCAACACCTCCTTTGGCCGCCTTTCCTTCCAGTTCTCTCCTGCCAATGACTGGAAATAATTGCAAAAATCACTGATGTTGGGAGACTTCGATCTCCCTCACTGACTAAGCATCAGCTGTCAGAACAGCTTACCGATCACTGCAGCTGTACACAGCCCATCTGTAAATAGCCCATACAACTACCTACCTCATCCCCATATTGTTTTTATTTACTTTGTTTTTGCTCTTTACACACCAGTATTTCTACTTGCACATCATCATATGCACAAATTGTAATTACTTCGCTACTATGGCCTATTTATTGCCTCCTTACTCCACTTACTCCTATTAGCCTCCTTACTCCATTTGCACACACTGTATATAGATTGTTCTATTGTGTTATTGAGGGTACTTTTGTTTATTCCATGTGTAACTGTTTGTGTCGCACTGCTTTGCTTTATCTTGGCCAGGTCGCAGGTGTAAATTAAAACTTGTTCTCAACTTGCCTGCCTGTTTAAATAAAAGTGAATAAAAACATAAATAATAATACAATAATAGAAATTGTGTGTGTAGCACACCTGGTCTGCCTTTTCCCATTGAGCAGTTGCTGGGCCACCACGGCACACTTCTCAGCATCCAGGGTAACAGCACAGAGCTGCCGTAGGAGGTCACTCTGAGGGAACTGCTTCACCTCCGCATCCTCCACCAGTGACCTCAGCACCTCCAAGCCTGAACACAAACAAACAGTGCTTCAGAACACTGCTTTAGACACAGTCAATGCATCCAAAGAATCATGGTCCAATGATCAAGTGAACTGTATTATTAGCAAAGGGTAGAAAATACTCTATTCTATTCTGGTATTATGTGTTTAATTAGACAAAGGCAACATATCTGGGTGAAGAGAAGTAAAAAAACATTCCTTAACACATTTGAGAACATCCTGTCCACTTGGGGTTATGCAAATAAGCAACAATAAGTTTGTGTTATGTTATGACCAATTTCAATTCCATTGACGCCTGAACCCAAAGAGTTATCCTACTTAGGATTAGTACTTACTGCTTTTCTTGTCTTGTTTCACCTCCAGTATGTTAGTGACATGCGAGACCCAGCCTGTGTAGGACTCGGCACGCAGAGTGACTGCTTCCATCATGGGGTAGAGCTCAGCCATGGTAAACCTGAAGCTGTAGACACACAACCAGGTAAACACAGGTCTATAATGTTTCTGAAGACTGGAATCTTGGCTGAGTAACAGCTGTCACAACTGTTTATTTTCTGGTCAGGTGACAGGTGTTTGTTTTTCATCAGAAGGTTCTAGAAGGAATTTAGACATTTCAATGCTGCGCACTCCGAATTTGACCCTTACTTTAAGTTGATAGATGTTCTTAAAGTGGCATTTCAATTAAACTGCAAAACAAGTGTTATAATTCGTGCATTGGATCTGTAAAACTAATGGCAATATTAACATGAGCTTCTGTTGATTGCCCGTTTCTGTACAATGTGGGATGTACGTAATGAGGGATGAAAGTAAACATTTTAATGTGGGCATTTAGCACGAACTTAGCTGTTGATAGACCTACTTGAGTGTGAGGTTGTTGGGGGGGCAGGAGCAGAGGTCTTGGGCGTGGTGCAGACACACCAGATGGCCAGGGTTACAGGGACAGGTGAGGGCAGACAGGTAGCAGGTGGTCCTGCACCTGGAACACTGGCGCTCCTCGTCTGGCAGCAGGTCGTACTCCACCTGCTGGGACTGCTGCACACCCTGGGGACACAGACAGAGGAGTAGTGTCATAAACACACCCACAGATTAGTAGTGTCACAGAGATCACACAGACACCCACACCCAGTAGTGTCATACTAGGAGAAACATGCATGACACAGGGACAGACACTATTGGAGCAAAGTTAACTGTGGCCATTTGCTAATGATGTTGTCCAATTACAACTAAGATGCTTTGAATGGCATGTCTTTGAACAGGGGCACAGTATTGGTCAATTTGAAACCAGAAGGAAAAAAACATATTGATATTCAAAAATCAAATGAAAGTGTGCCAACATGAGAAGCCCCTCACCATCTTGCTGACTTTGTCCCTCAGCTTGTCCTCCTCCTGGAGCATGATGGCCATGTCCTTCTGCACGGCCGAGGCCAGGGCTACGTCCATGGTGTCTGCCTTGGACGCCATCTTGCAGACCATCTCGTCGTGGGAGAAGACACAGTACCTGTCCAGCTGTCGGTAGTGGTCCACACACATGCGGCCCATGGGCATCTGAAATGACAGAGCACAAGGCTTTGGGTTGAAACTGTACTATTCATTTAACACTATCGAGCTGAGCTGTATACAGTGCTGGTTACATCAGTAATACACTAACTTGATCCAAAGAGCTACAAGGTATGCAGCCTCTTGTTCAAGCCCAGCATTAACACACCTGACTGAGCAAATGTATTGTTCATCCAGACCATGATAAACCTGTACATCATGTAGCTTTGCAGGACCAGGTGTAATGACCACTGCTCAATAGAAACACCTTCCAGTTATTCAATTATTAGCTTATGTATGCTATTGAGGGACTTCAAGTCATCATACCCAGTCCATGGTGCAGAAGTTGACAGCCTCAGCAAAGTTGAAGCCCTGGTTAAATCCACTGTGGTAGGCTCTAGGGAAAGTGATGACAAACTCGCCAGCACACTGATTGGTGCGATAGATCTAGAGAAGAGCGGGTATGAAGTTAAGGTAAAACTATAACTATACTCACAGCGTGTGTGTGTGGGGGCGGGTTTGGTACTTACGGGAACACCGTGGTTCATGAGTGTGTTGGGGTTCATGATGGTGACCAGCTGGTGCAGGAGGTCAGGCTGAGACTCGAACAGCTCGGGGGCCAGTTTCTTCATCACCCCCTCCAGCTTCTCCGCAGCATACCCCGGAGCGCCGTACCACGTCTTGGGCTCTCCCCTGAGGACATATGCCAGTTTGTCATAAACACTGACTGTTGTCACTCATTGACCCAGAAAATATAAAAAAACGAATTGGCCTATATCGAATCTCCCATTCCTCTCAAAAACGTTAGAAAAAGCTGTTGCACATCAACTCACTGCCTTCCTGAAGACAAACAATGTATACGAAACGCTTCAGTCTGGTTTTAGACTCCATCATAGCACTGAGACTGCACTTGTGAAGGTGGTAAATTACCTTTTAATGGCGAGGCTCTGCATCAGTCCTCCTAGACCTTAGTGCTGCTTTTCATACCATCGATCACCATATTCTTTTGGAGAGATTGGAAACCCAAATTGGTCTACACGGACAAGTTCTGGCCTGGTTTAGATCTTATCTGACGGAAAGATATCCGTTTGTCTCTGTAGATGGTTGTCCTCTGACAAATCAACTAAATTTCGGCGTTCCTCAAGGTTCTGTTTTAGGACCACTATTGTTTTCAATATACATTCTACCTCTTGGTGATGTCATTCGGAAACACAATGTTCACTTTCACTGCTATGCAGATGCACCAAAATTGTCTTCGCTGGAAGCCTGTGTTTCAGACATAAGGAAGTGGATGGCTACAAATGTTCTACTTTTAAACTCGGACCAAACAGAGATGCTTGTTCTAGGTCCCAAGAAACAAAGAGATCTGTTGAACCTGAAAATTCATCTTGATAGTTGTACAGTCATCTCAAATAAAACTGAAGGACCTCTGCGTTTCTCTGGACCCTGATCTCCCATTTGACGAACATATCAAGACTGTTTCAAGGACAGTTTTTCCTCATCTACATAACATTGCAAAAATCAGAAACGTTGTCCAAATTGATGCATAAAAATTCCATGCTTTTGTCACTTCTAGGTTAGACTACTGCAATGGTTTACTTTCCGGATAAAGCACTAAATAAACTTCAGTTACTGCTAAACACAGCTGCTAGAATCCTGACTAGTACCAAAAAATGTGATCATGGGCTTGCTCCTACCCATCTTTCCGATTTGGTCCTGCCGTACATACCCACACGTACGCTACGGTCACAAGACACAGGCCTCCTAACTGTCCCTAGAATTTCTAAGCAAACAGCTGGAGGCAGGGCTTTCACTGGCTTACTAGTGCTCTTCCATGCTGTCCCTAGGAGGGGTGCGTCACTTGAGTCACTGACGTGATCTTCTTGTCTGTGTTGGCGCCCCGCCCCCTTGGGTTGTGCCGTGGCAGAGATCTTTGTGGGCTATACTTGGCCTTGTCTCAGGATGGATAGTTGGTTGTTGATATCCCTCTAGTGTTGTGGGGGCTGTGCTTTGGCGAAGTGGGTGGGGTTATATCCTGCCTGTTTGACCCTGTCCGGGGGTATTGTCGGACGGGGGCCACAGTGTCTCCCGACCCCTCCTATCTCAGCCTCCAGTATTTATGCTGCAGTAGTTTGTCAGGGGGCTAGGGTCAGTCTGTTATATCTGGAGTATTTCTCCTGTCTTATCCGGTGTCCTGTGTGAATTTATGTATGCTCTCTCTAATTCTCTCTGAGGACCTGAGCCCTAGGACCATGCCTCAGGACTTCCTGGCCTGATGACTCCTTGCTGTCCCCAGTTCACCTGGCCGTGCTGCTGCTCCAGTTTCAACTGTTCTGCCTGCGGCTATGGAACCCTGACCTATTCACCGGACGTGCTACCTGTCCCAGACCTGCTGTTTTCAACTCTCTAGAGACTGCAGGAGCGGTAGAGATACTCAATGATCGGCTATGAAAAGCCAAATAAGATTTACTCCTGAGGTGCTGACCTGTTGCACCCTCGACAACCACTGTGATAATTATTATTTGACCCTGCGGGTCATTTATGAACATTTGAACATCTTGGCCATGTTCTGTTATAATCTCCACCCGGCACAGCCAGAAGAGGAATGGCCACCCCTCAGCCTGGTTCCCCTCTAGGTTTCTTCCTAGGTTCTGGCCTTTCTAGGGAGTTCTTCCTAGCCACCGTGCTTCTACACCTGCATTGCTTGTTGTTTGGGGTTTTAGGCTGGGTTTCTGTAGAGCACTATGAGATATCAGCTAATGTAAGAAGCACTTCATAAATAAATTTGATTTGATCACTTTGAAGATTGAAGAGTATTCTTGTGTTTAATACCATGTCAACCAATAAAATAATAAACTAACTCCAATACTAAGCAAGCAATTGGGTTTGACAAGATTCCTCAAAATGAAAGAAGCAGAAGCCATTTGCTTTGACCTATACAGTGCATTATACCACGGGCCAGGAGATTTTTCTGGTCCAGTTACAAGGTCAGATAAAACTCCAGTCCCATACTAGTGGCCTATGGGGCAGCCTTTATGTACCAGTGCAGGTAGTTGATGGAGTAGCTCCAGTGGTCCTCAATGTGCCAGCAGAAGGAGGAGAAGCACATGCCCACATACAGCCAGGGTAACTTCATCCCACAGATGTCAGCCGTAACATGAGTCAGCACCGAGGAGTCTATCACGGGCATGTTGTTCAGGTTCCAGCCACTGCTCAGGTAATCCTATGGGTCAGAGACAAGTTAAGTACAAGTTAAGGCTCGACAAAAACTGCGGGTGATATTGGCTAGGGCTTAATCTCCTGTAGAACTCCAATATCACCTTAAATATAAGCAACAAGTGCTTCCGCTGTCTCTAAGAGCATAGATGTATGGGGGTTTTGAGCTATAGAACTATTTGCGAGAGTTTTCCACAACAGTTCTCTTGGTCTGAAATTGTGTACTGTTGCCATGATGTTGTGGTACAGTCAACTTCAGAATCATCCCAATATCTAGCATATGTTAACTTGTAAGAGTAGAGCCTTTGTGTACCTCATCCTCAGGGGAGACATGGAATCGTCCACCCCTGATGGGGAAGCCGCTCCCAAACTCCTTGGAGGCAATGTCTGCTCCGTACTCCACAGTGACGTCCTCCTCAATGGTGCTGACCAGTCGCCAAAACTCCTTCTCCACGAGCTCTGTGGGAACCATCTGACAAACAGAGAGACAGAAAAACCATTACCTCAACTCATTTCAACTACAGGCTGAGTTTGGATGAGTTAAGTATAATACAGCTTATATCAGGTGGGGGTTAAGTAGGCACAATGACACTGGGAAAATACTTTGAAACCGAGGTTCCATCTTAAAACTTGTCTAATAGGAACATTTTCCTGTTTTGTCCCTGCTGAACATAACACTGATGACAGTACATCTGCTGTCAAACTTACATGAACTGGCATGTTGAAATAGTCTGACTTGAAGGAGTCAGCCATGTCCCCAAAAGTGCGTAGAGAATAGTCCCTGCCAGCCTGCTCGAAGCCAAAGGCTACCTGGGGTTTGCCACACTCCTGTAGGGATGAGAAGCACTAATGTAGCTAATATCAACATGAAGTTATACTTGCCGAACACTAACAGGAGTAGGATTCTACTGAGAAGCTCCGGTATATAAGAACCACAAAAATAGAGGTTTAGCATGCTTTTGTTTAGCTTTAATAAGAGTCGACTGCTGCTTCTGTATTCAGCTTCCCCAGTGGATGGTGTGTGGAGTTTCCAGTGTGACAGTGTAGTACGGTAATTGGGGCTGGGGGAGAGCGGGAACATGTCTGTCACCTGAGCCAGGCACTTGGGGCATCTCCAGTCTCCTTTGGGGACATCATGCAGGGGCGGGATCAGACAGAAGGTGTGGTAGCTGTCATCACAGCCATCACACAGCAGCAGGCGGTCCTCTTCACTACCGCTGCCACACACCAGACACATGTACTGATCCACCTGAGACAGACAGACAGACAGACAATGAGGCTTCTTATCCACTAATCAGTAAAAATGGCACCCAGGTGGGTGGATGGGATGAGTTTACATTTTAATGGTTAGTTAAGAACTCAATCATTTGTACTTTTGTGAGAGACCTGAATAAATGCTATCCATTAGGATTATTATCATAGTCATAATGAAGAGACAATTAGCCTTGATTAGCTCAGCATATAAACGTATTTTACTCACCGCGGGGTCGTTTTTTTTACTAAACACGCTTTCTTTGTCACTTGTTATTGGATCCTCGTGCTCAGTGAGTTCCAGTTTCACCTCAACAGGTTTCACTAGCACTGAAAGACATCACATGGTTAATGGAGGCCAGTCCATACAGTATGTATTCATATCAACACAACCCTGTTCTTATATAGATTTAAAAGCTAATAATTATCTAAACTTAAATTAAACCAGAGAAACATTTTCCATTTGTTCATGAAAAATATTACATTATTTCACAAGACTTTGCCAAAGGACTGTGTTTACCAAGCTGTGGCTCTGGCTTGGCCACATAGGAACCCATCCTCCTCCTCAGGTTGGGCCGGTTCTCACAGTCCTCCGCTGTCTCAGTCTTCATGCAGCCTCCCTGTCAGAGAGAGGGGAGAAAAGAGAGGAGTTCATGCCACATGGACTACGACAGGAGATGAAGGAAAAGCAACATATTTTTCTCAAGGTCACCACTGCACACACACAGGCTCTTTTGGTCAATATACAGAAACACACTCAACGCTGCGAACCGCCGCTTGTCTGCATTGGTAAATTGTGCTACTGGACTTGTCACACAATGACTCGGATAAAGATGTCTTATTAGGTTCCCGGGAACTATTGTGGGTTAGAATTGTGACTTATGGAGAACCAGAGCCACTGACGGAGGTAGAACATTTACTTATGTGGACCCTGGAAGATGTTCACCTCAGCTCTCATGCGCTTGGCTCTGCGAGCGATGCTGCAAGTCTCCAGGGGCTGGACAGACTGGCGCTGGGGCAGGTCATGAGGGATGTAGTCCGTATCCTTGGTGTCATTGGTCAGGGTAGGCTTCTGTAGGGGAGACATGGGGGAGTGAGTGGGCATGTAGAACTTTAACACATTTTCACAGATATCAAACATGTTGTTTGAAAATAATGAGGCAAATGACAATCATTCTGTTGAATGACAAAAGAAAGTGCTTTGCTTGCTCCTTGTCACTCCTACTATTATGCTGTGACAAATTCCATTTGCCAAGAACAAACTAGGCATCTATAAACAGAGGCAGGGCCATGTGGTTGTTTAGGTGCTTAGTTGTCTAACAGTTCCTTTGGGGGTTTGATTTCCAATCTTTCATTGTTGCCTTTGAACAAAATAATTGTAATAGTTGTTGAATACCATGGCTTGATAATAAATTCAACCTTCAAATTCAAACTTCAACTGTTGATACATGTTTTTGTCTTGCAAGATCAACACATGGGTCTCTGGTCTTTCTGTTGACACCACTCACATGACAAAGAGGAAGACAGGCAGCAACACTGAGGTGAGGTGGGGGTTGGGAACACTGACGCTCTGCTGTCTCTGGTGTATCAGGAGGACAGTGCAAGGGCAGCAGCCAGGCCAGAGACAGCTAGGCGTCTACACAGGGAGGGCGGAGAGGGAGGAGGGTGAAAGGGGAGGGGATCAGGGGAGGTCAACGCCAGCAGGCTGAGAGAGGATGAGCTGCCGCTAACCACAAAGCCCAACCAGGGCCCCAAGGTACAATCAGAGAAGCTGCAAGAGACAACTGAGGCCTTCAATAAAATAAACACGGAAAGAGGAAAACGGTACTAAGTTCTACAAAAATAACCCAATGGAGAGGAGAGCTTGCTAAAAAAATGGTTGGCTTGTTGCCAGTTTGTTGTCAGGATTCAAGTCATGCTTTTTAAAAGTCCCAGGCTTCATCTGGCATATAACTCAAATTTGTGTGCAAAACCCAGGCTCCTTCAACTCCTCGTTATACCAAGGAACAAAGCAGATCTACTGCAGTTAAGACCTACTGAATACATAATCGCTGGCCAAATATCAAACTTACAGAGTAGTGTGGAAAAGAGGCCATGTGAGTGCCAGTTCACTTCTGACGTGCCTTCTCTGCAGTAGTAGGACAGTTAATAATGAGATTGTCTGGTATTAGCTTAATTTAGGGTGATGCTCTACATACAGACAGAGCAGGGAGTGACGAGTCACTTAATGCAGGAAATAATAACTGCCAAATATTTGTTCAGTTGACCCATTTATAAAGTTGACCCTGCTTCCATCTTGGAGCAGATATTTAATGGAAAATAAATTCTCTCAACAGCTAAAACATACATATATATATATATATATATATATATATATATATATATACAAACACACCTGCCATTTCGCTATGGACAATGTCTACACCTTTGACGCAGCACAACCTCCTACACCATGCCCAAACCAGACGTCCGCATGTGCCATTGTCCCCCCACAACAAACAAGATCACGACAAGCAGGTTGAAATATCAAAACAAACTCTGAACCAATTATATTCATTTGGGGACAGGTCAAAAAGCATTAAACATTTATGGCAATTTAGCTAGCTACCTTGCAGTTGCTGGCTAATTTGTCATGGGATATACACATTGAGTTATTTGACCTGAAATGTACAAGGTCCTCTACTCTGACAATTAATCCACACATAAAACAGTCAACCGCATCGTTTCTAGACATCTCTCCTCCTTCCAGGCTTCTTATTCTTCTTTGGACTTTATATGGTGATTGGCAACTAACTTTCATAATAAGGTGCATTACCACAACTGACCTCAGTTCATCTTTCAATCACCCACATGGATATATGTTCCTAAAAACCAATGAGAAGATGGGAGAGGCAGGACCTGCAGCATGTTCTGCATCACAAATTGAATCATCTATTTTTGCGCCTGGCAACACAGACGCTCGTTGCCACGTGCGAGCAAAGTGGGTGCAACAATTGAATAACGTGTACATTTATTTTGAAGCACACGCGACACGACCGGTGTGTTCAGCATGTTAGTCCTCAACTCGAAATAAGAGCACATTAGTAAACAGCCCAGAGCAGAGTGCCATCTGCTGAGAGAGAGCGAACCATCTAACTCACCAGAAGGTTGGCTCCAGTCTGGAACAGGTTGTAGGGGTAGAGGATCCTCTCATAGTGAGAGCGCAGATGAGAGCCTATGGCCTTGCCTGGAGCAAAGCCCATCTTTAGGGCTATCTTAGACCAGCGTCTCTCTCTGCAAACCGCGTCAAATCCCCCATCATCGTTCACCAACTGGGAAAGAAAGGATGTCAATCAATGACCTTTACTGTGAGAGTGTATACAAATGTGTAAACATAGCACAATAAGAAGCATATAGAGCTCCCATGAGTATAAGTGTACAACACAAACGCCCCCTGGTTCATTTCCAAGAAAAGCTGGCCAGTTTCCTGCATCCAGGGTGTGCCAGAAGTTGTAGCTACATACCTTGTTGAGTTGGTACAGGTCCAGATTCTTTCTTTCCACATGAGGGATTTTCAGGGTGCACCCTTGTAGCTCCCAGAACTTTGCGATTTGATCCAGGAAGTTGAGCTTGACTCTGGTTTGAGCCTACTCATCATCAACACAAGACATGGTACATTTTACACATCACCAACATAAAAGAAAAAAAACATAAAGCCATTGTTTCTACAATAATTCATCCCATGCTGTGCTACTTAAGTGCAGATGACAGGACATTAAGGTTAGGCGATATAGCGGGGTATTTTTTTTAAATACCCATGGTATGATTTTAAATACCGTTGATACGAATGCTCGTTTACTAGATTTCGATATTTGTACTTTTAAATAAATACCCGTAGTCAAGTTGTGCACTAGGTTAAAGGATAAAGCAGATTGTGCTGTTCATTCCACATGCTACTTTTCATTATTACATTTACTGGTAGTTCCCCCAAAACAGCTGATTGAGCCCGCTTTCATTTTTTTACTTAACCTTTATTTATACAGTTTCTCTCAGAGAGAGAACATCTCTTGTCCAAGAGAGACCTGGTCCAATAGCAACATTTCAGACAAAACAACTTCAGACTAACACGGGATTAAGCAAAACTATAAAACACACAGTACAACAATTACATATTACATTAAAAAACACAAAAGTCTTGACAAAAAAAACAGCTGACCTAAAGACAATTACACTCCATGATAAATATGTCGATCAAGTGTTTCAACTCCACCAACGAAACTAGATCATCAAATTTAAAAATTCCAGGACCACAGAGCTGAGTAACTAAAACTAATTCTACCATGACCTGTTGTAATTTTTGGTACTGTTAGAAGCAAATGAGAATGGGACCGTAATTGATATTTATTTACCGACCTGATTAAAAAAAGAGAAAATGGCATTTTACCCAATATGGCCTTGTAAAAATCAGTGTATAAGGGGTGAGGTGAGTCACTCCTGCAGTGAAACTGAAGTGAGGTGATGAAGATACACTTGCATGAAATTCACTAATGTTCACAAGCTTCTTGAATCTTGGTAAAAGCAGAGACAATCCCCTCCTGGATTAAGATCCCTGCTGACTAATATTTGTTTTGTGTATGCTTAAACTGAGTAGCCTTTTGAGATACTTCACTTTATGAGCCAGGTTGTCTGTCCTTGCAATTTATGTTTGCCTGTGAGTATTAGAATTCAGTATGGGAATTCCTTAGTAGGTTAGCATTTCTTGGGGTGGGGTTTACCAACAAACAAAACAATAGCGGCCCTTATGTGCAGCACCGGTAATAGCATGCAGCACCGGTTTAGCACAGGCACAGTATGAAGTTATGGCAATATGGATACCACCCAAACTTGTATCAAAAGGAGGGGTTAAAGAAGGTCTAGGTACCAGTGACCTTTGACTTGAGGTCATCAACTTTCTCTATAAGGCACACTTCAGGGGCCAGGGAGCACTCTGGCTTCAAAAGACACCCTGCTGCTGGGTGTTATAAGCCTGTTGAAGCCACTGTTCTACAGACAAATGTATCAATGTAGCCTTCTGAGTCACCTTAGCTAATTCTTTAGGCTTAATCCGATTAATGTGTTTATTTGTCCATTTTCTTTACCACTTAAGAGTAGGATAATAATGTGGATTGAGACGATGTACAAGAAAGGCCAAAACCCCCAAAATAACTTTCATTTTGAAAAAAGTAATCCACATATTCAAAATAAAAACTTGCTTACGTACATATTCAGTCTCTCATAATAACGGTAACTAGATATACTATTATTAAAAAGCAGCACTGTATGGATAAACCAGTTTAGTAAAATGAACATACCTCCAATTCATTAAGTCTCTGGATCCGGGGAGTGAAGTGCAGTCTGTCCACATCACACGCAAACGGTGGCTGCCATTCCTGCAGGAGTAAACACCATCTTGTCAAACTGACTGAGGAGTCACTCACATTTTTCATAGCTCATCCTCCATTTTGAAGAATCATTATCAGTTGAGTCACAGTCTATGCTGTATTTGAATACATGTTTATTTAAGTCATCTATACTGCACCGTTTAGAAACATTGTGACATGGCAGGCCATGTTCCATACATAAATGTAGACTGTTCATCTTTAGTCTAAATCCATATTTGAGATCTCCTCTGTTACGCTCTTCCTAATAAACACTTGGCTAAATGCCAATCAAACCTGAGTAAAATAGAGCAAAAGTCTTAGAACGCCTACTGATTCAAGGATGTTCTTTTTTTACTATTTTCTACATTGAAACAAAATTGTGAAGACAATCAAAACTATGAAAAAAACACAGAATCATGTAGTACACAAAAATAATTGTTAAACAAATCATTTTATATATTTGAGAATCTTCAAATAGCCACCCTTTGCCTTGATGACAGCTTTCACACTCCTGGCATTCTCTCAACCATCTTCATGAGGTAGTCACCTGGAATGCATTTCAATTCATAACAGGTGTGCCTTCTTAAAAGTTAGTTTGTGGAATTTCTTTCCTTCTTAATGCTTTTGAGCCAATCAATTGGGAAATTAAGAACTTCTAAAGTTTCATCAAGTACAGTCGTGGCCAAAAGTTAAGAAACACACAAAAATTAATTTTCAAAGTCTGCTGCCTCAGTTTGTATGATGGCAATTTGCAAATACTCCAGAATGTTATGAAGAGTGATCAGATGAATTGCAATTAAAGTCCCTCTTTGCCATGCAAATGAACTGAATCCCCCCCAAAAAATGCCACTGCATTTCAGCCCTGCCACAAAAGGACCAGCTGACATGTCAGTGATTCCCTCGTTAACACATGTGTGAATGTTGACGAGGCCAAGGCTAGAGATCACTCTGTTATGCGGATTGAGTTCGAATAACAGACTGGAAGCTTCAAAAGGAGGGTGGTGCTTGGAATCATTGTTCTTCCTCTGTCAACCATGGTTACCTGCAAGGAAACACGTGCCGTCATCATTGCTTTGCACGAAAAAGGGCTTTAGAAAAGCATATTGCTGCCCGTCATCATTGCTTTGCACGAAAAAGGGCTTTAGAAAAGCATATTGCTGCCAGTAAGATTGCACCTAAATCAACAATTATCGGATCATCAAGAACTTCAAGGAGAGCGGTTCAATTGTTGTGAAGGCGGCTTCAGGGCGCCCAAGAAAGTCCAGCAAGCGCCAGGACTGTCTCCTAAAGTTGATTCAGCTGCGGGATTGGGGCACCACCAGTACAGAGTTTGCTCAGGAATGGCAGCAAGCAGGTGTGAGTGCATCTGCACGCACAGTGAGGCAAAGACGGAGCATGACCTGGTGTGAAGGCAGCAAAGAAGCCACTTCTCTCAAGGAAAAACATCAGGGACAGACTGATATTCTGCAAAAGGTACAGGGATTGGACTGCTGAGGACTGGGGTAAAGTCATTTTCTCTGATGAATCCCCTTTCCGATTGTTTGGGGCATCCCTAAAAGAGCTTTTCCCGGAGAAGACAAGGTGAGCGCTACCATCAGTCCTGTGTCATGCCAACAGTAAAGCATCCTGAGACCATTCATGTGTGGGGATGCTTCTCAGCCAAGGGAGTGGGCTCACTCACAATTTTGCCTAAAAACACAGCCATGAATAAAGAATGGTACCAAGAGCAACTTCTCCCAACCATTCAGGAACCTTTTGGTGACTAGTAATGCCTTTTCCAGCATGATGGAGCACCTTGCTCCAAAAATGATAAGTTGCTCAGGGAACAAAACATAGATATTTTGGGTCCATGGCCAGGAAACTCCCCAGGCCTTAATCCCATTGAGAACTTGTGGTCAATCCTCAAGAGGTGGGTAGGCAAACAAAACCCACAAATTCTGACAAACTCCAAGCATTGATTATGCAAGAATGGGCTGCCATCAATCAGGATGTGGCCCAGAAGTTGACAGACAGCATGCCAGGGCAGATTGCAGGGGTCTTGAAACATAAGGGTCAACACTGCAAATATTTACTATTTGCATCAACTTCATGTAATTGTCAATAAAAGACTGACACTTATGAAATGCTTGTAATTATACTTCAGTATTTCATAGTAACATCTGACAAATTTCTAAAGACACAATATGTCATTCTCAATACTTTTGGCCATGGCTGTACAATCACAAAAACCATTAAGTGCTATGATGAAACAGGCTCTCACGAGGAACTTCACAGGAAAATAAAACCCAGAATTACCTCTGCTGCAGAGGATAAATACATTAGTTACCAGCTTCAGAAATTTCAGCCTAAATAAATGCTTCACAGTGCTCAAGTAACAGACACATCAACTGTTCAGAGGAGACTGCATGAATCAGGCCTTCCAAGGTCGAATTGCTGCAAAGAAACCACTACTAAAGAACACCAATAGGAAGAAGAAACTTGCTTGGGCCAAGAAACGAGCAATGGACAATAGAACGGTGGAAATTTGTCCTTTCGTCTGTAGTCCAAATTGGAGATTTTTGGTTCCAAACGCTGTGCCTTTGTGAGACGCAGTGTGGATAAACGGATGATCGGCACGTGCATTTCCCACCGTAAAACATGGTGGTGTTATGGTGTGGGGGTGCTTTGCTGGTGACACTGTTGGATTTATTTTGAATTCAAGGAACACTTAACCAGCATGGCTACCACAGCATTCTGCAGCGATACACCATCCCATCTCATTTGCGCATAGTGGGACTATCAGTTTTCCAACAGGACAATGACCCAAAACACACCTCCAGGCTGTGTAAGGGTTATTTTACCAAGAAGAGTGATGGAGTGTTGCATCAGATGACCTTGCCGCCACAAATTTCCGACCTGAGTTGGGCCGCAGAGTGAAGGAAAAGCAGCCAACAAGTGCTCTGCATGTGGGAACTCCTTCAAGACTGTTGGAAAAGCATTCCAGGTGAAGCTAGTTGAGAGAATGCCAAGAGTGTGCAAAGCTATTAAGGCAAAGGTTGGCTATTTGAAGAAACTCATATTTTGATTTGTTTAACACGTATTTGGTTACTACATGATTTCGTGTTTTATTTCATAGTTTATGTCTTCACTCTTATTCTACAATGTAGAAAGAGACTGTTTGACTGGAATCATCAGGAGAAACTGTGGTGCAGATAGAACATTAAGGTCACTACAGCCTCCTTATCTTTGGAGACTACACTGTCTCTGTGACCTTGCATGGCATCGGAGTGCCAGCATTCCTGTTTGAATGTGCATAATAACTCAGGAACACAGAAAAGTAACATTTTAAATAGGCTACACAAGCACTAGCCTCCATCTCACAGCAATTTGGCAAATTCATCCCAAGTGACAAATAGGGCAAAACCCTTTTTGATCAAAAGTGGAAGACTCCATCCTAAAACCCAAATACTTAAAGAAGAAGACCTAACTGACACCTCAGACTGAGAAGTGATCCAGCTGGGAATGTGGAGGAGTCAGTCAAAGTGTAGTTATCAAAAAATGCTGGGGGGAAAAAAAAAATGGATCCCTGTGGCCAGGGAATTGATAAGACCACCATAAATTTGGCCTCCATAGATTACCCTTTGACTCTGCACTCTTCGTCTGCAGTGCACGGCCCAGATGGGAGCATGGCTTATGAAACAACAGCTCTGGCTGTATTTCCACCAGCCCCTTTGTGGAGTATTTGAGCAACGACAACAGACAGGCCCATTGCATAACCACTCCCATTCTGCACAAACAACTTCCATCCTCTGAACGGCTAGCCAAATTCAGCCATCATTAGACTACCTACAGTAGGCACAGCTCCAGAGTGATCTGGAGTGCATATTTTTATGTTAATCCAGTGTTGTATGAACACATTTCAGATTACACAATGGCTGTGCAAGATAGCCAATTGTAAATGTCTCAATTCAGCTTGTTGTTTTGAAGCCTTTGGACTGATTTCATGGCAATGCTAATATGGCAAAAATGTGCTAACTAGCTAACCAACAACTGTATGATGTATTTGACAACAAGTGGTCATTGTGCAAATGCATTTCTGTTTTCAACATACATTGTTGACAACATGTAAACTATATTTTGTATCCAATCTAAGCCAACCTCTTCTGTTATGCCCCATGGTTGCGCATACGTCATTTGTCGCTTAACAACCAACCCCTGTATATGTAACTTTTTTGGGCGACCGACCAAATTCAAATATAATAATGAGTTATATATCTGTCTCTCATTGAAAGCAAGTCTATAAAGCAGTAGACCTGTTCTATGTGCAGTATTTCTATGCTTCCGGGTCTTGAGTTTGAGTCTTTTACTTTCGGTTTTGTACAAGCTTCAAAACATCTGAAAATACAATATTTATGGTTATGGAAAATATATTTCACAGTGGTTTAGATGGTACAATGATTCCTTACACTATGATTGTTGTGTTTCAAACAAATTAGGCAAACTATTCGAATTTCAGCACCCAGGAAATGGCAGACTGGTTTCTACCTAGTGTATCTTCAAAAAAGGTCCAATGCAAACTTTCTCAATATCAAATAATTTCTGGGTAACAATTAGGTAGCTTACCATGATTGTTTTTAATTAAAATGGTCAAAAAGAAACAAAAATAATGATAATGTGAAAATAATGATAATGCCCTTTAAGTGTAAGAGCTGTTTGAGAAGACCGCCTGACATTTCAGCCTGTTTTGGTGGGATGGAGTTTTGACCTGACTGGTGACATCACCAGGTGGTACATTAGTTGATAGACCAATAAAGAGTTGCAAATCTCTGCCAATAACAGCTAAGACAGTCCAAGCAATATTCTTGATTGATATACAGTTCTTTACTAAGAAGCAATGTTCATTTTTGACCATTTTAATTGAACAGGCAGTAATTTGCTTATTTGTTACCCAGAAATGATTTGATATTGAAACAAAAATGGCTGTATTGGATTTAACTAATTTACCACCAGGCAGGTCAAAACTTCATCCCACCAAATTGGCTGAAATTTTAGGCTGTATTTTCAAACAGCTCTTTCACAAATGGGCATTATCATTTTCACGACATTATTCCAACCTCAGTGTGGAATTGTATGTAAAAAAAAACATGAAAATGCACTGACTGCACTGAGTCTTTAATACCTAGGCTACTTTGAGGCATTTGTTTTGATAACCAATGTTCAGAGGCCAGCCCTTCAAGTAAACCATTTGGTTACCATTGGAAAAGCGGTACATATTTTCACAGATGAATTATAAATTATCCTTAAGAAAATTGTAATATTCTTTAATATAAATGTTACTACACTCCAATGAAAATCCACTTGGTACACAATCCAGTCGACACCCAACCACAAAGACAACATGGAGGACATTAACAAGCTAGAAGAGTCTTCTCAGCAGGCCTACAACATACAGGCCTCTAAAATCAGCCCCACTCTCAGTTATGATCAAATAATCTAGGTTGTGTAGGCAAGAGGCATCAACATTTCAGTCAGCACAATAAGCTGTCCCTAATACCCTTGAGATTTAAGGGCGCTCGGTGCTCACCATTACCTAATGTGGTCAAATAAGCAATGGGCTGAAAGCTTGAAATGTCACAAGTAGTTCAGACCAATACAGAACCATGGACCTTCCTCCCCCATGTTCAAGAAAGAAGTAAACCCATGTATGAAAATTGCAGCACTGTAGTCAACAATGCAGTTCCCTCACCAACTAATCGGTTTTCCTTTCCAACGAATCACACTCCATAAAGAGATCGTCATTGTGCACGTAGCTGTCACACGGAAATCCAGCATCAAAACATTGTGTTGTCAATACAAGTGAATATAAAATGCAATATGGTCTGATATATTACACATATTTTACAATTTCACATTCTACAATTGAATTGATAACAAGCTGGAAGGCATTAAAGTGACTTCGTGATTTGTCTTATTTCCGTATCATTTTACAATGAACAAGTCCCGGGAAGAGAAAAGGTAACCAACCTTGTCACCCATCAATTTAACCAAAAGCCTCTAAAGATGCATTGTACTTGGGTTGAACGTTCTATGGAACATAAGCGATACTTTATAACTTTGTCGCGAGTCTGTCTGCACAGAGATCACTGGGCGTGTACTTGCACACCTACACAGAGGCACACACAACCTACGCTCGCATAGAAGCTGGCAATTCAATTCAAGCCGCAATCCGCCATGTTGAAAATATGTCTAAAAAGATAACTAAACGACCACAAATGTCATCAACAACAGTTAGAAAATGTTTTCACTCGGAGTTTGAAATTTTACCCTAATTAAAGACACTCACCTTCGGCGGTCGGACCTTGCAGATGCCAGTTTTCTCTGCAATAGGTCGTATTTTGTTGATATACGCAAATGGGTCGGCAAATTCCTCCCAAGTGGGCTCAAAAACAGGACACTCCGGTGGAGCAATGAACTCGTTTGGCCGAGATTGGGTCATCGTCGCATCTTCGTTCTAAACAGTGGAGAGTTACGATTCAAAGTATTTTAATTAAAGTTCAATGAAAGCTGTCCCCTTTGAAGAACTGCTCCCTTTAACTCCGTCAATTAAGAACATCACCACACACTCATTGAAGTCGCACTCGCATTATCTGGTCGGGCAACAGCACCTAGGCTGCTTCCGCTTCAGAAAGTAGATACCCTCACACACACACGACAATGTCATACTAGCTACAAAACATAACATATTTGTTTGAATAAATAACTACACATGGAAGGTAAATTCATGGCATGCCATTTTTTCGGGGATTGGGGCTTGTCTAAAAACATACCTCAATGCACTAGCAACGAAACTAAATTGATTACTGTAAATAACAAACGGTCAGTAAACAAAACCCCATGAAATCAAAATATGGTGTACACAACCTACCGTTTGTAATTCACAATTGGTCGAAGATAAATATTGAAGTTAAAATAATTGTCCTCTAGGCTTGTACAGTTTAAAATAAAACGAATAAATGTACCAAACAATATATTGATTCTTATTCATCCTACAGTACACACAAGTATAGGCTACATTTGAGTTATGCGTTCTAGTGGAAGTGAAACAGATGAGCGCATTCATACTAAAGCCTCGTGGTGACCGGAACTTGTTTTTTTTAAATGGACTCGATGGGCTCGATGATTGGGTGTAGTTCCTTGGATTCTGGTGTGAGGGAGGGTGCACAGAGAGGGGCCACCGACTTTACAAGTGATATGTAAAAATGACAAGCCATAGCCAATAGAGAATGTGTGTAAATTAGATAAAGTATTCCATCAGCTAAAAGGGGTCTTGAAATTGACTTTCAATTTCCCATGCAGTCAAGTCAATGAGGGTGAACTCCATTCTAGAACTAGAATTTACAAACAGGTCAAAAATCACAGGGATACATTTTATTTTACAGAGTTAATAACCGTTTGAAAGATAATCAAAATGATGAGTCCATGATGAGCATGGACTGTGGAGACCTAATGGGGTCCTCTGGAGTTCGATGGCAATAGCTGAGGGCCAACATAGCGGTAGAGCAGCAGTCAAAGCCAATGTGGTATATCAACAGACAGAACACTGTCACTTGAAGTGTATCAGCAACAAATGCATACAGCACACTCAACAAATACAACCACTCCCATTATTCAGAATGTGAAGGGTGTGCTATGCTGATAAGCACACTAATCATTCAAACAGTAGAAGTACAAATGGGCCACATTTGTAGAATCAGAGATAGTCTGATAATATTTCAGAAGTAGAAAGTAATATCAAGTAGGCCTATACAATTCCAAAGGCTGTAGGGTTAACCTCAGACCAAAGCATAACACCTGAATATGGGTTAGTTACAGTATTATATTGAATAACAGTTTTATAGACTGATAAGACATTTGTTCAGAGAACCACATCAATACCATTGTTGATCAGTAATAAACAAAGGAATTGAAGAACACTTGGCTTTGAAGAACTAAGGAGTCATCCAGCAAGCGGCCAGAGGGAAAGTGAAGGCCGGAAAGAATTAAAGGACAAGAGAGACCAATGCATGTTGCCCATGCGCAGTGGGTGACCGTCCTATTGCCTCTGACCACAGAACATTTGCCACCATTTTCTAAGGACTTCTCTAAATGTTGAATAGGCACTGTCCGTCGACACCCAACAAGTCATCTACTGCACACGGCTGACGTTCGTGTTGGTCCGTCTTGTCCTTCAGTTCCAAATGTGTACACCCTCTTTAGTTTCCCCCAGGTTCTTACAATGGGCCACACTAGGCATGATTGACTCTTTCCAATGCAACATAGAAGCTCTTTTTGTCATCCAGGCAGTGCCAGCCTATGGGTCCAATCTCACAGTCTGCACAAATGAGGTACTTGATCCTCCCCACATCCTTTGTGAAGCCCACATTCTCAAAAGTGTACATGTCGTCGACTAACCAGTGGGTAGTCAGTGTGTCCCCATCCACGGATCCCTCTGATTGGGTGATAGTGGTCTTCTTGCGCATTGAGGGCAGGAACAGCTGGTGGATATTGGGGAGGAAATAGAAGGCCAGATTCATCATGACAATGGCCACAAATATGAACAGATATACAGAAGTGATTTTCCACTCCCTGACATTGTTTAGTCACATCATGGCATAGCAAATAGCACATTGTATGCAAAATATAATTTTGAGCTATAGTTTAGGTTGTGGTTAGACAGTGCACTGACTTGAAATAAAACTGATGAATGCCCATTCGGATAGGAAAATAGGTCTATTGTGAATAATATAACTCGTAATTTAAAGGGTCATTTGTCTTTAGGGGTTACTACTGTCTAAGGTAAACCTTACCTCCTTCTCCGTAAACACCGCCATCCCTGGGCAGAGGACCTTCGATCCACAACGTTGGCACAAAACTGACTTGATATTCTTTCCAACCCCCGACACCAGCGTAGACCGGTCAACGCATCCTTCAGAGGGAGCGCACTGTTCTTGGTTGTCCATGTTGAACGCAATTTATGTGACTATACTACACTTATAAAGCGAATGCTAAGGTGGTTAGCTATAGTCAAACCACTGCTCTATATATTTCTTTCAACGAATGTAACCAAGCTAGCTAAATTAATGTGAATTTTGAGGCGTCAACTCACCTCTGCTGTTTAAGCTGATCAGAAAGAGTATACCTAAACTATTACCAAGCGGCTAGTGCAAGTAATGTAACTAGTAAAAGCACACGGCCATATCAACATTTTGTCCCAAAAAAACGACCGAACAAGCGTTGCTGGAGTGTGCACCCGCTGAAACTTCCGTTCAGAGTCCACATCGCTCAATTATATCGTTCCCTCTTCATATATGATGATTGATTGGTTTGATTTTAAAATAACTGCTGCTAGGTTGTTCTTTATCTACAATTAAACAAATAATGTAATTTCATCTGTATTTTTGGGAAATAGTTAGTCTACTTTATCGCATATGTTTAAAACCAAACCATTTTTACCTTTGGATAAGATCAAAATAGACATACACTTGTGATAAAATCGGATTAATCTGAGTGATAACCATATCCACCCAGTTTACCAATTCGACAGAGTAAGGTCAACAATATAGGTGTCATCATGTGACTGATACCGCACACATTATTCGTAGTGAAAGGGCACCATAGAAGGGAAAGGGGATACGAGTCAGTTTCACAACTGAATGCATTCAACTGAAATATCTTCTGCATTTAACCTAACCTCTCTGAATCAGAGGTGCAGGTGCTGCCTTAATCGACATGGGGCAGTTGTTGTTGGGGGTTTTACTGCCTTGATCAAGGACAGAACAGCCGATTTTTGCACCATGCCAGCTCGGGGATTCGAACCAGCGACCTTTCAGTTACTTAACCGCTAACCTACCCGCATTGACATGCAATTGAACCAGATTTTTGAGTTATCATACATAGACTGTACCTCACTGCAAGTTCTAAGATACTGTATTTATAATCAGTGGAAGTTATTGCAAACAACCAGTCTCCCCATCTCTGGTACCTTCAGGTAGAATTTTAGAACTCCCAAGGTGTGTGGCCTCAAGAGACATAGTTTGCATTGGGTAAAGAGAATGTTCCAACTTTTTGTGACCATGCACGCAGCTAGCTACATAACTAGCCCAGATGAATAGCCCCCTGCATGAAAGTAACAATTACATTCCATAACATATAGAATGAGTGATTAACTGCTACGCAACACCCCAGATAAAATATGATTTGTAAAGCTGGAGCTATAGACAAAATGTGGCATAAATATGGTCAAATAGGGAATTAACTACATTGAAGTAGCATTGGTAACTCTAAAATATACAGTGACTGAGCTAAAGGTTAGAGCTGCCTCTTTCGAGGAGCGGGACTCTAACCCAGAAGCTTATAAGAAATCCCGCTATGCCCTCCGACGAACCATCAAACAGGACAAGCGTCAATACAGGACTAAGATTAATCATACTACACCGGCTCCGACTTGTTGGATGTGGCAGGGCTTGCAAACTATTACAGACTACAAAGGGAAGCACAGCCACGAGCTGCACTGTGACACGAGCCTACCAGACGAGCTAAATTACATCTATGCTCGCTTCGAGGCAAGCAACACTGAAGCATGCATGAGAGCATCAGCTGTTCTGGAGGACTGTGTGATCACCCTCTCCGTAGCCGATGTGAATAAGACCTTTAAACAGGTCAACATTCACAAGGCCGCAGGGCCAGACGGATTACCAGGACGTGTACTGCGAGCATGCGTTGACCAACTGGCAAGTGTCTTCACTGACATTTTCAACCTGTCTGTAATACCAACCCGTTTTAAACAGACCACCATAGTCCCTGTGCCCAAGAACACTAAGGTAACCTGCCTAAATGACTACCGACGCGTAGCACTCGCGTCTATAGCCATGAAGTGCTTTGAAAGGCTCGTCATGGCTCACATCAAAACCATTATCCCAGAAACCCTAGACCCACTCCAATTTGCATACAGCCCCTACAGATCCACAGATGATGCAGTCTCTATTGCACTCCACACTGCCCTTTCCCATCTGGACAAAAGGAACACCTTTGTGAGAATGCTATTCATTGACTACAGCTTAGCATTCAACACCATAGTACCCTCAAAGCTCATCACTAAGCTAAAGACCCTGGCACTAAACACCTCCCTCTGCAACTGGATCCTAGACTTCCTGATGGACCGCCCCCAGGTGGTAAGGGTAGGTAACAACATCCACCACGCTGATCCTCAGCACAGGGGCCTCTCAAGTGTGCGTGCTCAGTCTCCTCCTGTACTCCCTGTTCACTCATGATTGCATGGCCAGGCATGACTCCAAAACCATCATTAAGTTGGCTGACAACATACACAACAGTGGTAGGCCTGATCACAGACAACGATGAGACAGCCTTATATTGAGGTCAGAGACCTGGCCGTGTGGTGCCAGGACAACATCACCCTCAACATGATCAAGATAAAGGAGATGATTGTGGACTGCAGAAAAAGGAGTACCGAGCATTACCACATTTTCGACGGGGCTGTAGTGGAGCAGGTTGAGAGCTTCAAGTTCCTTGGTGTCCACATCACCAACGAACTATCATGGTCCAAACATACCAAGACAGTCATTTAGAGGGCACGACAAAGCCTATTCCCCCTCAGGAGACTGAAAAGATTTGGCATGGGTCCTCAGATCCTCAAAAAGTTCTACAGCTGCACCATAGAGAGCATACTGGTTGCATCACTGCCTGGTATGGCAACTGCTCGGCCTCCGACCGCAAGGCACTACAGAGGGTAGTGCATACGGCCCAGTACACCACTGGGGCCAAGCTTCCCGCCATCCAGGACCTCTATACCAGGCGGTGTCAGAGGAAGGCCCAAAAAATTGTCAACAACTCCAGCCACCTTAGTCAAACTGTTCTCTCCGCTACCGCTTGCACCAAGTCTAGGTCCAAGAGGCTTCTAAACAGCCTCTACCCCCAAGCCATAAGACTCCTGAACAGGTAATCAAATGGCTACAGACTATTTGCATTGCCCCCCCTTTAAATGCTGCTACTCTGTTATCTATGCATAGTCACTTTAACTCTACCTGCATGTACATATTACGTCAACTTACCTGTACACATTGACTCTGTACCGTTACCCCTGTATATAGCCTCGCTACTGTTATTTTTAATTATTTGTTATATCTATTTTTTACTGAACACTTATTTTTCTTAAAACTGCATTGTTGGTTAAGGACTTGTAAGTAAGCATTTCACTGTAAGGTTGTATTTGACTCGACAAACCATGTTCATGTGTGTGAAATGTAAAGTGTGATGAAGTGTCATATCACTATATGGGACAGAAAATGCATGACTTGGGTTAGTTTCCCATTTTAACATTAATAAATATTTATTATGTGTTTACATTTCAGGGAAATGTATGATCCATCAACTTGTCTACACAGGACACAACACAAAGTCAAGAATACACAGATTGTTTAGTCTTTGTAATAAAGCCACAGAAAGTCAGCTTTAAAAAAAAATCTTAAATAAACAGCAGTTTGAGAAAACTATTGGAGGTCAAAAGTTTAATAGTGATTTCATTGGGTATAAGGACAAGAAAACAAAAAAGTTTGTTATCATTATATCTGGAGATCCTAATGAAGTTCACTTGACTGCAATATTGGCCCATCTATTTAAAAACTATTTCCATTGGCCTAAGGCACAGGAATACTAAAATATTATTCCTATTTCCTACTCACTACATGGTGGACCCCATGCAGTGACAAAGTTTAATGGTAATAACATATTGTTAAGGTGCAATAATTTGACCTTTAGAGTTCTGAAATATAGCCTTAAAATTAAACAAATCTCAAGCTGAGAAGGGAAAGAGTTGACCTATTCCCAGATTTGCCCATTGTGCGTTTCCCGGTTAGCTTCATACCAGCTATCAATCATACAAGATCCTGTTCAATTGAAAAGGGACATGAGGGGTAAGGGTACCAAGCAGAGTGTCTTTTAGGTAAGTCATTCAATTGTTTGACTTTAAGTTCCATAACCCATACCTCAATTGGAGTTGATTGTATGTCAACTAAATTTAAATCAACAAAACACTCTTAATCAATTGTTGGAATTGCCCACCGTTTTAAGTTATGAATTTTACATTTAAAAAAAATGAATTTAATTTTGATTAATTCCTTATAATGACAGAATAAAAATGGAACGAACTGACCCCAACCCGGACCCTTTCTATCACATAAGCCTCCTACAGCTTGATTTTGGAAGCTCTGGAGGGCAACGCCTCTCAGAGGTTCCCACCCTTGAAGGAAACATGTAATCATTCTGGTCAAAATCCCCTGTTGTTCTTCATGAGCTAAAGTGGAGCCTAGAGCTCCCTTTTGATAAAAAAAAAGTGCTGCTGCATCACCGGGATGCCCCTCTATATAGTTCACTGGCTAAAGCTACTTTATATGGGGAAAAAGTAGCACAAGCAGAAAAACACACCACAAGAAAACAAAAAATGACATGAGCAAATCGGGTGGGTGGGGGAGGGTGGAGAAAAGGAGCTACAGAGGACCATTGCGTGTTCCAGCAGCACTTTATAGGGACGGGGAACGACCAGGAAATGGCTGAGGGGGCCACAGATGGGCCTCTCAGAGAAGGGTGTCGTCAGTGCACCCTCCCTCCAGGCCGTAGCGGAACTCCTGCAGGTTGGAGACGCCGTAGAAGTGGATAAAGGCCGCCGCCACCACCAGGACGTGGAAGATCTGGTGGGAGTGGAACTGAGGAGAGAGGGAGGTCAGAGGCTGCTTACCATATGGCACCCTATTCTCTACTTAGTGCACTATTCCCATATGGCTCTGGTCAAAAGTAGTGCACTAAATAGGGAACGTATGTGCAAAGGTTCCTCTGGTTAGAGCATGGTGTTTGCAACACAAGTTCTAGCAGTTTGATTACTACATGGGCCACATATTCCTACAGTACAGTTCAGTACTATATAGGGAATAACCAGAGTCCTCTGTGGTGTACTATATAGGGAATAACCACAGTGCAGAACATGTGTGACTCACATCGCATTAAATGACGATAACATTATAATAATCATATAAATGAGGACATGGGGTTAGTTCAGGAGCTAGCTACAAGCCTGCGTCTACATCCCAAATGGCAGCCTATATCCTATATAGTGCACCACTTGACCAGAGCCCTATTTAGTATTTTCTTATGATCCCCAATTAGCCACACTCTTTCTTGGGTCCCCCTATGGGCCCTGGCCAAAAGTAGCGCAGTATAAATGGAATAGGGTTACATTTTTTGCCTCTGTTACACACTTACCCAGATGTCACATTTGCCAGGGAAGTAGCGTTCGGGGATCCTGGCGGCGTACAGTCCGGCGCCAGTGATGTACATGGCGCCCATCAGGTAGAACCAGCCCATCTGTCCCACAGTGGTGGCCTTGACGAAGCCCTCCTCGATAGTGAAGTGCACTGTGGGGACGATGCCACTCAGTCCCAGGCCCATGAACACTCCTGTGAGAGACATGGAGGGGAAAGGTTGGTTGGTGGAAGCAGGAGCAGCTGGATCAGTCATAGTATAGGATACAATAAGATGGTCAAACTTATACCAGCTATTCACACACACGTAGAAGAAAAATGCATTTCCTGATGATTTTCTCATGTTTTTAGCTGTTGTATTAACACATTTACATATATGTCATTGCTCTGTATCCATGTCACAGTACACTCTCTGACAGGCTGGTTAATATGTGGTGCAGCACCTGCTCGTGTGGGCCGATGTGCGGGCGTGGAGAAGCGTTCCCACTGGGCCACTATGATGGCGGCAATGCCCAGCACACAGACAATGGTGAGGTAGATGAGGCGTGGCTGTGGGGAACAGTAGAATGAGTAGTAGAGCCAGGGCACAAATGAACCCATGATCAGCAGGGCGATACCCGAGTAGTCAAGTCTGAGGGAAAACAAAAACACTGAGGTTAGAAGAGGAGCATCCATTTAAATGACACTTTAAAGTATAAAAACCTGAACTGAAACGTCACATTTCTTTTCAGAAATACAGGAGAGCTAATCAAGATGAGCAAGAGGGAGGGGGGCATGCGGCCTTACTTGGAGAAGGTCCGGGACACTTTCTCAGAGTGGCAGTAGACGGTGTGAAAGAGCCAGGAGAAGCTGAGGCAGAGCACAGCACCCAGAAAAAACATCCCAAACACCACTTTCTCCTGCAGCGGGGCCATGAAGTACATATTGGGCCGCAGAATGGTGTACGTGCCCAGACCAATAAACAGGATCAGCCCTGGGGGTTGGAGAGGTGAGGCCATCATTTGTGAACTAGTAATCATACAGGGCATATCATGACAAATGAATATTAGCATATAGGAAGGGGTCTCTATGGGGCACACTGTATAAACACAATGGGGGACACAATCAGGAGCATTGTAAATGGAAATGTGTTGTGTAAAAGAGGCACATTTCTTTGCTATGTAGTATAGACAAGTAACTGCACAATACATACAGTTGAAGTCAGAAGTTTACATACACTTAGGTCAGAGTCATTAAAATTCATTTTTCAACCACTCCACAAATTTCTTGTTAACAAACTATAGTTTTGGCAAGTCGGTTAGGACATCTACAAATTTTAACAACAATTGTTTACAGACAGATTATTTCACTTACAGTTCACTGTATTACAATTCCAGGGGGTCAGAAGTTCACATACACTAAGTTGACTGTGCCTTTAAACAGCTTGGAAAATTCCAGAAATAGAAGCTTCTGATAGGCTAATTGACATCATTTGAGTCAATTGGAGGTGTACCTGTGAATGTATTTCAAGGCATACCTTCAAACTCAGTGCCTCTGCTTGACATCATGGGAAAATCAAAAGAAATCAGCCAAGACCTCAGACAAAAAATTGTAGACCTCCGCAAGTCTGGTTCATCCTTGGGAGCAATTTCCAAATGCCTGAAGGTGCCACGTTCATCTGTACAAACAATATTACGCAAGTAAAAACACCATGGGACCACGCAGCCATCATACCGCTCAGGAAGGAGACGCGTTCTGTCTCCTAGAGATGAACGTACTTTGGTGCAAAAAGTGCAAATAAATCCCAGAACAACAGCAAAGGACCTTGTGAAGATGCTGGAGGAAACAGGTACAAAAGTATCTATATCCACAGTAAAACGAGTCCTATATTGACATAACCTGAAAGGCATCTCAGCAAGGAAGACACCACTGCTCCAAAACCGCCATAAAAAAGCCAGACTATGGTTTGAAACTGCACATGGGGACAAACATTGTACTTTTTGGAGAAATGTTCTCTGGTCTGATGAAACAAAAATAGAACTGTTTGGTCATAATGGCCATCGTTATGTTTGGATGAAAAAGGGGAGGCTTGCAAACTGAAGAACACCATCCCAACCGTGAAGCACAGGGGTGGCAGCATCATGTTGTGGGGGTGCTTTGCTGCAGGAGGGTCTGGTGCACTTCACAAAATAGATGGCATCATGAAGACAGGAAAATTATGTGGATATATTGAAGCAACATCTCAAGACAACAGTCAGAAAGTTAAAGCTTGGTCACAAATGGGTCTTCCAAATGGACAATGACCCCAAGCATACTTCCAAAGTTGTGGCAAAATGGCTTAAGGACAACAAAGTCAAGGTATTGGAGTGGCCATCACAAAGCCCTGACCTCAATCCTATAGAAAATTTGTGGGCTGAACTGAAAAAGCGTGTGCGAGCAAAGAGGCCAATAAATCTGACTCAGTTACACCAGCTCTGTCTGGAGGAATGGGCCAAAATTCACCCAACTTATTGTGGGAAGTTTGTGGAAGGCTACCCGAAACGTTTGACCCAAGTTAAACAATTTAAAAGGCAATGCTACCAAATACTAATTGAGTGCATGTAAACCTCTGACCCACTGGGAATGTGATGAAAGAAATAAAAGCTGAAATAAATCATTCTTTCTACTATTATTCTGACAATTCATTCTTAAAATACAGTGGTGATCCTAAGACAGGGACTTTTTACGAGGATTAAATGTCAGGAATTGTGAAAAACTGAGTTTAAATGTACTTGGCTAAGGTGTATGTAAACCTCCGACTTCAACTGTACATTGCTTAATGGCAGCATGCTGAACTTAGGACCCACTGAATGTGCCCTAGTTGTGGGGAACGTGGACTTGTGCTTCACTGTAACTTTATAGGCAATGGTGTGAGGTTCAACATGTGAGGATTCAGTTTCCTCAGATATCTCACTCACCCAGAAGGTGGGTCCAGATGTTGCCTGTTTCTGTGTGGATCCTGAAGATGCTTCCAAAGCATGCACGGAAGGAGGGCATGGGGGGACGGTGTCCATGCAGGAGGTAGTCGTTGTCCTTCAGCCACTCCGGCAGGACATGAAATGGGATGACCCTCCAGCTACCCTTCCACACCTTAAAACACAAGGGTTTAAGGCTACCATGAATGTCCTGTTCATCGCCGCACTCTTATTCTCTTATTATCTCTGCGTATGAAGTTAGACAGAGCAGCCATGGGGGCTGTTCCAGAAAGCAGGATCAATGAGTTAGCCAGCTAACTGTCCCAGAAATTCTGAAATAACGTCATCTTTTCGAGAAATATAGACTTGAAATGGGCATGGTATAAATGACTCGACAACCAACAACTCATATTCAAGTTTAGCTTTCTAAATGAATCAGAAAATCAAGAGATACTTTAGCTTATCAAACTTAGCTGGCTAACTTATTGATCCTGCCATCTGGAACAGCCCAATGATGCCTACTTTGTGCACAAACTCCTCCATCTTCTCCATTGCGTGGTGAGCCTGGAGGGGCAGCGTCAGGACCTCTTCCACCTCTTCATCATCCTCATCAGGCAGAACTGAGGACTCCTGCAGAGAGAGAAGATGATTTAGTTAGGCAAGTAGAGCATATGCCTTTTTGCAGTGCAGGATAAAAGTGAAAACATGGGAACGAATCCCAGTTGGTTTGGTCTACATTTCCCTGACCATTACTTAGGTGCGACCCCACCCAAGCTTAGCTCTATTGCCCAATGACCACTTAGATTGGTTTTGTCTTCAACTGGGGCATATTCACGAGGGGGCAACGCTATAGAACATTTAGATAGAAACTCATTTTGTAGAACAACCAGTTTGTTTGGATGTAGAATAGGCCAATGGGGAGATCTGCAACGTTCTGAACTTTCACCTCTCTGAATACACCCCATGGTTCACTAGACACCTGAATCTTCCAAATGTTGATTTGGAAGATTCTGCGCCCACTTTAGAAAATACCTAATACCTGTGGTAATCGAGGAGTTGAGTCAGGTGGCATTCCAAATGGCACCCTATATAGTGCACTACTTTTGACTAGGGCGCTGATCAAAATTTGAGCACTGTGTAGGGAATAGGGTGCCATATGGGACGTAACCTGTCTCCCCCACTCTCACTTCTGACATCATGCCTTTCCCCGCTGTCTGCCGTCCTGTCTCCTCCAGCAGGGGTCCCAGCTCCATCAGCTCCACATCCGGGACCCGACAGTCCTCTGAGATCCGACAGTCTGCATCACTCGCAGACCCGTTTCTGCCTGACATAGGGAGACTGCCTGATGACCTGTCCTCTGCCCGTGTGTACTACTAAAACCTGGCACTCAAGTCCGCAGTTGGCCCAGCGCTGAAGAGTCAAGAAATCATAATGACAAATAAATACATTAGTTAATGTAGTTTTTCACTGAAATAACTTTATTCCAAATTGTAACTAACTTCACCTGTGACAATTGGACCTGATGTGGACTTTGGTAGTTCTATATTTCCCACCGACAGATGGTCCTTGCACTCAGCACTGAAGTAAAAATTGCAGCTTCCAGTATTACTTTGACATAACGTTACATTTTTACACCATCAACAAAGTCTTATAATACCATGTCGTGAAAATATTCACTCGTTAAATGAGTATTTGACAACAGTTATGAAGAATAAGCTACTCAGCTAACATGGCAGGAAGACCAAAATTGCTCTTGCGAGACGGCCGAAAAATGTAGTTAGCTAACGGTAACGTTAGCTGGCAGCTAACAAACAAAACTGGGAAAGACTTCGTCAGCTGGTTGGCTACCTTAGAACAAAGCAATCATACAATAGCATCCGAATAAACATGGGACTGGAATAGCAGGACAATGACTTCAATAATATGATTTGGCTGACATGATTCCTGACGTACACCAGCAAATTATAGCTAGCTAGAGCCCCAAGGTAACGTACGCTAACCGCAAATGCTAGCATTACTAATGCCATTAGCTAGCATGATAGGCTAGCTAGTTAGCTTTCGCATACACGAAGAAAACTGGTCACGTCTGGCTGTATCGATCAAATACCAAACACACTGACACAGTTGCAAATACAATGCTACAATACTGTTCATTGTTGTGGCTTGTTAACTTTTGCATTTTCATTCAGCGGACGTAGCTACCTGATACTCCAGACGTCAAAGGAAATGTGATCCCTTCCCGATTCTCACAAAAACAAGCCGAACCCCCGAACGAATAGTCAACGCAGCACGGTTAACGAAAATGACAAGTCAATGCCAAGCAAAGAGTTTCAACTGGTTCTCATAAACGTAACAGCGTCTCCATCTAGTGGTTAAAATTACAAATGTAAAATGTTTTAGACGTAACACCAAAATACTGTCTGTATATGTAGCCATTATATCAAATCAACATAGATTTAAGTGGTACACCGTTTTATTCCCAGGTCATGCACGTGCTTCTCCTATAAATGATTGAGTGGAATCACATTACCTCCATAATGGTGCCTGCATGAACCCCCAAATTTAACAGTGGATGTACAGTATGTGAAAAGTTGTCTTCAGCACTGAGCTGTCTAAACCACATTTTAGCAGCGCAAGAAAGGCTCAATTACAAAAAAAGATACCCTCATCCAGCTCTTTTACTTGTGGATAGAGATACTCCTACCTGTAAACCAACTATCATCAGCAACTCCAATCCTCAATAATCCCTGTCAAAGGGGAACTGTACTGTAGTAGGCTGTGGAATTAGATAACATTTTTCCAACTACCAACCCGTCACAGCATTTGGACCACACTACATTGTCTGCACCAAGCACAGATTACTCCTTATCGTGACAGCATTCAACTGTTGCAATCAGAGCCACGTTGTTCCGGCAAACTGAATGTCCAAACGTTGAACCTCCACAATACTTTATTTTACAACAAGGGATAATAGCTACGGAACAGTCCAGTCAATACATAAAGAGAACAGAATTATGGATCCCGTATATGAGTGGAGACAATTTGAAGTGGTGGCAGAAATTGTCTTCTCTTCATAAACACAATCCATTTTTTCAAAGACTGTAGTGCATTGCAGATTAAACTCTGAAACTATATATATATATATAAAACAAAAGAGCCTTGAATAATTATGCTCACACAAATACAATAAGAAATGCAGTCAGATCCCATACCCACGTCAAAAAGCCCCACATGTGCCAAAATACAGTATAACACATTTCTACAGAAGCTGTAATACTTAAGTGCATATCATTTGTTGTGTGCACATTTAAAGCAAAGCTGCCTGGGCAGCCTCCTTATATTCAGCACTGCATCCCCGGGCATAATTCAGTTCAGTATGCAGCTTTATCTTTAAGTTATATTCGCTCTGTCCTGTTTTTAGGACTGCTCAAGGCTAAGAACATCAATAATAAATCAAAGCTTTAAAACCTCACCTAAAAATACAATTGTAGATATCATCAGGAGATGGAGGCTAATAATACAAAGGTAGGACTTTGGTTCCAAGTGAGCATTTAATGCCCAACCTGTCTGCACTTACCATATGGGGCTTTTGGCAGTAGATTGCTGCAGTGCTTTAAGCAGACTGAAAATGGTGCACAGACTTATTTTGGGTGCCAGTACTGTATATATTTTGGTGCTGGAACTCTGCAAAATTTTTGCCAATAATCTATAAGAGATGCCGGTACTCAAGCAGTAGTTCCAGCCCAATCAAGCACTGAATTGATGTCATTGTTGCATTGAGAAGGCCCATGCTGTGGGTGGCTGGGAGGATAGTTCCTAGGCTGGTGACTAGTAGGCGAAGCGCTGACTCTGACAGTAGCCCAACTTGTCCAGGTTGGGGTTGCAAGCAAACTGGATCATGGGGGGTGGACCGCATATGAGCACCAAGGTGTCCTCACTGGGGGTGGGCAGGTGCTCCTGGATCATATCCACATTGATGAAGCCCTCACTGTACTCCCAGCCTGAGTGACACAAATTGATCATAATTCAGTCTTTCATGGGGTCGTAAACAAGTACCAATATGCTTAATGATTCTGCCATAAAACACACCACAAATTGCAAAAATATTTAGCTTCTATGTTTATATAGATTGTGTATAAGCTTGTCTCCCATATTTAACTTCTCTTTGGTGCCAGACTGGGTTCAAACGCCTTTTGCATGCGTTATTTACTGCTATAGGGATTTCATTATTATATTTTCACTCTTTATGTGATGCGCAATGCAGAGAACACCGGAAGAATTATTATCATTGAATTCCACAGTGAATTATTGTAATATTTGTTTACATTTCAATTAATTCCATTTGGTATGGGTTGCCAATTTGACATAAATTTTTAAAATGAATACAATTAAAACATATTCAAAATATGTACACATTTTGTTCAGATTTCTGAAATCTTGATGTCAACATTTGAGCAATGCAAGCAAAAGCCGTAAGGCACATACCCTCGGGTGCCCTGTCCACTGTAAACCACAGCTTGAAGCGGTCTGGGTGTCTGGCCTGGACCTCCTCCAGCTCATCCCTCAGCAGGATATCCTTCTCAGTCTGCCATGAACACACCACACACAGACAGTTCAGTGTTAACTCTAAACCTAAGCAAACCTATGAACTACATCCACAGTGAAGCTAGTAGATTTACAGTATCTGTTCTTTATTTATATAAATGAACCTATTGATATTAAAAGTCTCTTTTAGGAGAGAGGCCAGTGTGAGCAGCGGCCACACACCTGGTTGGCATACAGCAGGCTGCAGGTGGTCCTGTCACTGGAGTCTTTCATGATAGCACGCACCAGCTGTAGCATAGGGGTGATGCCTACAAATAGGGAAGGGAGTTCAGCACCAGGAACTAAAAGCACTCAGTCTACATTTACCCATGGGCTATAACAAGACAACATTTAAGTGTTTAGGTTCAGAGTGCAGGGTTGCAAAGGGAAAGTTCACCTGTTCCTCCAGCTATCAGACCCACAGTACTGGCAACTTTTATCTCCGCAGGAGACTTCTTGTCTGTCTGAACTGCAAACTGCCCTGTTGAATGGAATGGGAGAAAGCAATGAGACAAAAATTATGCCAAAACAATTCAGAGATTATTTTCATTTTCCAGTGTGCTTGGGGAGCAAATGAACAGTTATCTGGTCCCAAATTGAAGACAGGATGATGGACACACCCAACAACTATGTTGTGGAACATTGTATCAAATAATAATGTGCGCATTAGTAAACATTTTAAGTGACAACACAGTAAAAGTATATTCTTTCGGCAGTGCTTTTCTGGAACCTTTGGGGAATGAAAGTTGCAAAATGCGATGCAGCAAGCCAGGAAATTGCTCAGAGATATTGTACATTTACTGTTGACATATTCAGTAGACTTAAGGTTGACTATAAGTGTGTGCACACAATCACTCTCAGCCAGCCACACCCAAGTACACAAAGCTAAAACCCCCATTCCATTAGACTGTGTGCGCATCCCAAATGGCACCAGATTCTTTAAAGACCAGAGCCTTATGGGCCATGGTAAAAAAGAACACACTAATATTAGGGCTGGGAATTGCCAGGGGCCTCACAAACATAGGTGTCAATAAGATATGTATTGCAGCCTCCCGAGTGGCGCAGTGGTCTAAGGCACTGCATCGCTAGCTGTGCCACTAGAGATTCTGGTTCGAGTCCAGGCTCTGTCGCAGCCGGCCATGCACAATTGGCCCAGTGTTATCCGGGTTAGGGGAGGGTTTGGCCGGCAGGGATGTTCATGACCCATTATGCACTAGAGACTCCTGTGGCGGGCCGGGCGCAACGCACACTGACACGGTCACCAGGCGTACAGTGTTTCCTCCGACACATTGGTGCAGCTCGCTTCCGGGTTAAGCGGGCGTTGTGTCAAGAAGCAGTGCGGCATGGCTGGGTTGTGTTTCAGAGGACGCACGGCTCTCGACCTTCGCCTCTCCTGAGTTCGTACGAGAGTTGCAGTGATAGGACTGTAACTACCAATTGGATACCACAAAATTGGGGGGGAAAAAAATAGAGTAGGTATTGAAATGCTCATGATTTTGTATTGTGGTTTGATACTGCAATTTTATTGCGATTTCCAAACATATTGCTCGCTATACGTCTGCTGCAAAAAGACGAGAGCATGAAAAAAAATGAGTTGATCAATGAGAGAAATAAAAGTGCAGAGTTTTGCCACAGGTACAGCCAACTAGCGCTAGCTAATGCCATTTATATTAGCACTTTAAAAAAAACAAGTTTAACTTGTATTTTTGTTTAACAAATTGATACTTAGTCAAATATCAATATTATATCATCCAAAAATAACATTGCGACACATCATTAGTAAATATCAGGAGGGTGTGCCGGGCAGTGGACTGGTCGTACCATGCCCTCTGTACTCCAGCAGTCCTCCTGGTCCTCTGAAGTCCACAACATCTCCCAGGTGCAGACTCTCCAGGTACTGGGACATCTTGCCTCCATCAGGAAACTTGAGGTGCACATTACTGAAGTAGATCTGGGGAGGAATTTTCTACATTAAATATGGTTTGCAGATCAGGGTCCTTATATCAAGCGCCTCACAGTAGCAGTGATTATTTAGGATAGGTTTTTCTCTTTTAGATCCCAAAGAATAAGATGAACTACTAAACAGGTCCTGCATGTCATCACTCCTCCTACTACGACACACTCAATACATACGGTAGTACTAGTGTTCAGTATAATATATAAGATTGCTTTGACAAACCAAACATACCTTCACAACCAAGTCAACATATCCTTTGTCGTCGTCGCTGGACACAGGTGTGTATGGTCTGACTACCAGGCTGCCGTCAATACGGGCAGAGAGGTATAAATGCTTCCCTAGAGGAAACAAATAAGGGAATTAGAAACACAAACACTGATTGAAAATTGATAGGGTCATTTGGTGTGGCTTTATCCTCCGATTGTTCTGCTAAATGACTCATACACTAGAGGGCATTCAAGGACTGGGAAGCTAAGCGTTCTAGTTCCCATCAGTGCAATACAACGGCATCAAGTAGTACGTTTTGAGGGTAGTTATAATGCTGGTGAGCTAAAGGACTATTTGAGAGTTGGGCCAGTAACCAAAAGGACGCTGATTTGAATCCCCAAGACGACTAGGTGAATAACAGATAGATGTAAACTTGAGCAAGACACATAACCCTAATTGCCCCTGTAAGTGTCTCTGTATAAGAGGGTCTGCTAAATTTCTATTAAGGGTATGGCACTGTATCAAATAATAATAAATGATCAAACACTGTCACTTGACAAAAGACTTACCTACGGGCAGCCCCAGGATATGTTCTGCTGAGGGAAGCCGAAAGCGGAACCTGCGAGTATCATGGCTGATCACCTATGGAAAGAGGCCAAAGACATATCAAACTATTCATACATTGGTTTTGTCAATTAGTGTGTAAAGTCAATGCAAAGACATCTACTACAAACATTTGGTTAAATGTTAGACAAAAATAATTTCCATGGAGTATATAATTGAATTAAGCACAGGCCTCTGACACACATAGCAAAATGTCTCATTTATTTCAATAGCACACATGTACCTCTTTATCGATGAGCGTTAGCTGGTATTTCTGGGTAGGGTCAAGCAAGGTGACTGGAGGCTTTTTCTTCTTGCCTAGGTAGAGGGCTATAATTATGCCCACAGTGGACAGCAATAACACCCCAGCAGTCACAGCTACAGTCGAGAACTAAATACAAAATAGAAAGAAGATTGATTATGCCAAAACAATGTATAACATGGCTACTGTTGAAAAAATAAAACAAAAATAAGAGAAGCAGATGTAAACAGATATTGGACTGTTTAAATGGGCAATCTGCAGTTCGTACATACATTTTTGGACTTAAATTAATGTTATATAGATAGATTCTTGAAGAATATCACTTACAAATGCCTGATGAACATAGTTCAACTGTCAAACCCCTTCAGTACCCAAAATATAATCATGTTTTACACTAATATTCGTTTACATTTACAATGTTTACAAACTGTATAGCCTCAACACATGCTTGAAACTATCATTTTGATATAGCTCTGTTTTTGAATTTAAGAGGTTACACTTCTCCAGGCCCATCCCTCAGCTTTTTACCAAAACACAGGCAGTGTTTGCTTTGTTATCGTTTCAACTAAGGATTGACCCTTTAAATAAAAAAAAGTGATAAACTCAGAAACCAAACTTATAAGGGGAATTTCATATTGCATATGCCCTGCTATTATACAGTAAATTACATCAAGGCAGTTATTGTCAGGCATAACATTGTCGCAGAACAATAAATCTGTTTAAGGATAAAGTACAAAAGGGAATCAGCTTGTGTAGGCTACTAACAGTACTTGAGTAGTTGTTCTTCAAATACAAACAATGTCAGACAATTAGAAGTTCACTGCGCCACTGAAAAAAATAAAACGCAACATACAATATCAAAGATTTTACTGAGTTAGTTCATATATATAAGTAAATTGAAATAAATTCATTGGGTCCTAATCTACAGATTTCACATGACTGGGAATACAGATATGCATCTGTTGTCAAAGACACATTAAAAGGTAGGGGTGTGGATCAGAAAACAGGTCAGTATCTGGTGTGACCACCATTTGCCTCATGCAGCACTACACTACTCCGTCGCATAGATCTGATCAGGTTGTTGATTGTGGCCTGTGGAAAGGAACACACTCCTCTTCGATGGCTGTGTGAATTTTCTGGATATTGGCGGGTACTGGAACACATTATCGTACACGTCGATCCAGAGCATCCCGAACATGCGCAAATGGTTGACAGGCCATAGAAGTGGGACATTTTCCACTTCTATGAATTGTGTACAGATCCTTGCGTTACAGGGCTGTGCATTATCATGCTGAAACATGAGGTAATGGATAATTGGCATGACAATGAGCCTCAGGATCTCGTCACGGTATCTCTGTGCATTCAAATTGCCATAAATAAAATGCAATAGTGTTCGTTGCCCATAGCTTATGACTGCCCATACCATAACCCCACCATTGGGCACTCTTTTCACAACATTGACGTCAGCAAATCACTCACCCACATGACCCCATACACGCTATCTGTCATCTGCCCGGTAGAGTTGAAACTGGGATTAATCCATTTAGAGCCCACTTCTCCAGCGTGCCAGTGGCCATCGAAAGGTGAGCATTTGCCCATTGAAGTCAGTTAGGATGGTGAACTGCAGTCAGGTCAAGACCCTGGTGAGGACGACAAGCACGCAGATAAGCTTCCCAGAGACGGTTTCTGACAGTCTGTGCAGAAATTATTCGGTTGTGCAAACCCAAAGTTTCATCAGCTGTCCGGGTAGCTGGTCTCAGACGATCCTGGAGGTGAAGACGTCAGATGTGGAGGTCCAGGGCTACACATGGTCTGCAGTTATAAGGCCATTTGGACCTACTGCCGAATTCTCCAAAACGTTAGATGCTACAGAAATTAACATTACATTCTCTGGCAACAGCTCTGCTGGACAGTCCTGCAGTCAGCATGCCAATTGCATGCTCCCTCAAAACTTGAGACTTCTGTGGCATTGTGTTGTGTGACAAAACTGCATATTTTAGTGGCATTTTTTTGTAACGTCTCCAACAGAATGTGAATCTGTGTAATGAGAATGCTATCAGCTTCTTGATATGCCACACCTGTTAGGTGGATGGATTATCTTGGCAAGGGATGTATACACATTTGTGCACAACATTTGGGAGAAATAAGCTTTTGTGCATGGAACATTTCTAGGATTTTTTAAATTTCAGCTCATGAAACCAACACATACATGTTTCACTTATTTTTGTTCAGTAAATTATGGTATTTGCGATTCTCTAAGGTGAAATAAACTTCACTTGCTTAGATGGCTGTTAACACGTTGTCAGATGTACCAGGACAGTTGGTTGCTTGGCAGACTGCTAGCCAAGACGAGTCGCATGCACAAGTTTACAACATGAGTTTCTATTTTTATTCGTCGTATGTACAGGATACAAATAGTATACACTGTCCAATGAAATGCTTACTGTACTTGAGTCACTTAGCTAACTGCACTAGGCTAGTTAGTGATCTTTTAAATCAGGTCAATCGCAGAGCCAAAACTTCCAATTTTGTGCATTTAATTTGACATAATATGACCAGTTCAGGGCAGATAAATTATCTGACAGGGAGTGATAGCTGCGGTGCCTTGTTACTACTCTCTGTTTAACTTATCAAAGTAACGTTACCGCGTTAGCTGACAAGCTACTTTTCTACTACCACCACAGACAAAAGGGGAAACCAAAGCAACCCAGGAAATAATTTCGACAGGATATTCTTACCAATGCGTACTTCATGGCGATTCCGAATCCTCAGCGCAAAGAACTACTTGGCTATCTAGTTAGTTTCTCATCAGAGAGGGCACACCCCCCAAAAAAGATTGTGTTGACGGGAGGGCGTATTTAGCGGTTACACCAAATTTGTACAACATCCGTTGGAGAGAAGCGGAAATGCTACCAATTTATACAGCAGCACGATTATGATACAAGAATAGGGAGTAAACCAGATTTGTTCTCTTCTCAAGTCAAATGATATATTCTACCATGAAAGTATACTGAAAAAATATAAACGCAATATGCAACACATTCAGAGACTTTACCGAGTTACAGCTCATATGGCGAAATCAGTCAATTGAAATACATTCATGGCAAGTCAGTTAAGAACAATAACGGCCCGTCCTGGCCAAACCCGGACGACGCTGGGCCAATGGTGCGCCGACCTGGATATGACTGGGAATACAAAACACTTTTTTTTTTAATGAACCCTACTATGGGACTCGGGATCGCGTCACCGTATTTCTGTGCATTCAAATTGCGATGGATAAAGTGCAATTGTGTTCGTTGTCCGTAGTTTATGCCTGCCCATACAATAAAACCACCGCCACCATGGGGCAGGGCACTCTGTTCATAACGTTGACATCAGCAAACCGTTTGCCCACACAACACCAAACACGTGGTCTAAAACGAAGTTGGAGGCATTTTATGGTAGATAAATGAACATTAAATTATGTGGCAGCAGCTCTGGTGGACATTCCTGCAGTCAGCATGCCAATTGCACACCCCCTCAAAGCTTGAGACATCTGTTGCTTTGTGTTTTAACAAAACTGCACATTTTAGAGTGGCCTTTTATTGTCCCCAGCACAAGGTGCACCTCTGTAATGATCATTCTGTTTCATCAGCTTCTTGATATGCCCCCTCTGTCAGGTTGATGGATTATTTTGGCAAAGGAGAAATGCTCACGCACAGGGATGTAAACAAATTTGTGCACAACATTTGAGAGAAATAAGCTTTTTGTGCATATGAAACAATTCTGGGATATTTTATTTCAGCTCATTAAACCAACACTTTCCATGCTGCGTTTATATTTTTGTTCATTGTAATAAAATAAAGTATACAGTGAACAGCAAATAAAAGCAATAAGATACATTGAATCTTTCAGGAGGAAAAACACCAACCACTACAGATTTACTTCAAAATAATGTATTTTTATTGTTTGGAACCGTTTTTAAAATACAGCTTAGTTTGGATGAAAAAACAATAAAAATGTTTTTATACATACTCAATACATCAAAAGTAGTCATTTTATTTTTCCTTAATCCACTTGATTTTTTTTCGTCACAAGTACTGCTTAATTAGCATGGGCATATCTATGCTTTAGGCATGATATGCCCAGAGCAGAGCCTTTCATGCTGGGCTGTGTAAATGCAAAGAATTTACCATTCAAGCTGCATGTGAAATATGTAAAATTGCCTCTTTTCCTGTAACCACTGACCAGGCTAGAGTAAAAAAAAAAGATAATGTTGGCATCTCAACCTGACAGTACATTTAAGGAACAGGCCAGCTAAAAGTACTGGGACAGACCACTACTGCTCCTCCTTCTCTATAATATCTCAAGGCCAGGGTCAGCTAGACTACACTCTGGATCTCATGTTCAGCTCTTATGACGGCACTCAGGCGATGATCTTCTTGATGTAGTTGCGGACATTGACCTGGAGCTGATGTGAGGTGGCACTGAAGATCTGTGGCCAGAGACCTGGCCTCCTCCGATCCATTCCACAGTGCATGGTACACAGGCAGAGTGTACATCTGTTTCCCCTGGGAGCAAGATACAATGAAACAATCTATTTATTCATATATTATGGCTAAGATACTACTATTTACATGATGTTTAAAGACACTAATCTAACTTTAAACTGACACTATAAAAACACACCTTATATCAAAAATATATACATTATATTTACTATAATAAAACATTAAACTGGCCTAAAACACTTGCTTGACAAATACTGTAATTGATGGTTGAGGACGAAATGCATTTGTTTTTCTAACCTGGCAGCTGAGGAAGCTGCGCACATGTTGATATCCTGGCTGGTGCCGATTCTTGGCAATGATCTGGGCCCAGCACAGTCGTAGCTCAGCGTTGTTTGACTTCACGATGTGAGGGTACTGCTCCTCCTGTTTCTCTATATTACCTTATCAAAGTCAGAGTGAAGGTACATGATTGGTGTGACTAATTTCAAAAGTACTTTAAGCACATCCAGACTTACAGATGCAAGGTACAAAACGTAAAGTAATGAAATAAAGAATAGATAGATATCCTCACACTGATGAATTGGGGTGAATCACATTCTGGTAAATCACATGTACAGTACCAGTCAAAAGTTTGGACACACCAACTCATTCAAGGGTTTTTCTTTATTTTTACTATTTTCTACATTGTATAATAATAGTGAAGACATCAAAACTATGAAATAACATATGGCATCATGTTGTAACCAACAAAAAAGTGTTAAACTAATCAAAATATATTTTATATTTGAGATTCTTCAAAGTAGCCACCCTTTGCCTTGACAGCTTTGCACACTCTTGGCATTCTCTCAACCAGCTTTGTGAGGTAGTCACCTGGAATGCATTTCAATTAACGGTGTGCCTTGATAAAAGTTCATTTGTAGAATTTCTTTCCTTCTTAATGCGTTTGAGCCAATCAGTTATGTTGTGACAAGGTAGGGGCGGTATATAGAATATAACCCTATTTGGTAAAAGACCACGTCCATATTATGGCAAGAACAGCTCAAATAAGCAAAGAGAAATGACAGTCCATCATTACTTAAAGACATGAAGGTTAGTTAATGCGGAAAATGTCAAGAACTTTGAATTTTCTTTAAATGCGGTCGCAAAAACCATCAAGCGCTATGATAAACTGGCTCTCATGACAACAGCCACAAGAAAGGAAGACGCAGAGTTACCTGTGCTGCAGAGGATAAGTTCATTAGTGTTACCAGCCTCAGAAATTGCAGCCCAAATAAATGCTTCACAGAGTTCAAGTAACAGACATCTCAACATCAACTGTTCAGAGAAGACTGCGTGAATCAGGCCTTCATGGTCAAATTGCTGCAAAGAAATCACTACTAAAGGACACCAATAATAAGAAGAGACTTGCTTGGGCTAAAAAATACAATCAATGGACATTAGACCGGTGGAAATCTGTCCTTTGGTCTGATGAGTCCAAATTGGAAATTTTTGGTTCCAACCACTGTGTCTTTGTGAGACGCAGAGTAGGTGTGATCTCCGCATGTGTGGTTCCCACCGTGAAGCATGGAGGAGGTGTGATGGTGTGGGGGTGCTTTATTTAGAATTCAAGTCACACTTAACCAGCATGGCTACCACAGCATTCTGCAGCGATACGCCATCACATCTGGTTTGCGCTTAGTGTTTTTCCAACAGGACAATAACCCAACACACCTTCAGGCTGTTTTAAGAATGGCAGCCATTTTACGATCCTGTAACCAATTGTGCATGTTTTCTCGCGTTATTTGTAAGTTATTTTGTACATAATGTTTCTGTCACATTGTCTTATGACCCGAAAAGAGCTTCTAGATATCAGGACAGCGATTACTCACCCCATAATGGAGGAATACTTTTTCCTTCAACAAGTCAAACAGGAAGGATTTACTTCAGACGCCAGAGAAGGCCCTCATCCCCATCATTTGCAGGAGAAAGAGACGGAGGTATTGTGGACGAAGATCTGGGTGCCTTGTTAGGATCCGTCGCTGAGAGGGTAATCTACCTTTACCATCGGTCCTATTAGCCAACATACAATCAATCAATAATAAAAATAGACTAACTACGATCACGTATATCTTACCAACATGACATTAAAAACTGTAATATCTTATGTATCACCGAGTCCTGACTGAACGACGACATAACATATAGCTAGCGGGCTTTAAGCTTTTTCGGCCAGATAGACAAAAAGGCTCTGGTAGGCCATGGGGTGGCAGTCTATGTATATTTGTAAACAACAGCTGGTGCACGAAATCTAAGGACGTCTCAAGGTTTTGCTCACCTGAGGTAGAGTATTGCATGATAAGCTGTAGACCACACTATTTGCCAAGAGAGTTTTCATCTGTATTTTTCGTAGCCGTCTACATACCACCACAAACCGATGCTGGCACTAAGACCACACTCAATGAGCTTTATACGGCCATAAGCAAACAGGAAAACGCTCATCAGAGGCAGCGCTCTTAGTGGCCAAGGACTCAAATTTGTTTTACCTCATTAAATCCGTTTTACCCACGAGCTGTCCAGTGATACAAGCTTGCCAGATGAGCTAAATTACTTCTATGTTCGCGGTGAGGCAAGTAACACTGAAGCATGCATTAGAGCATCAGCTATTCCGGATGACTGTGTGATCACACTCTCCATAGCCAATATGAGTAAGACCTTTTAAACAAGTCAACATTCACAAGGCCGCAGGGCCAGACGGATTACCAGGACGTGTACTCCGAGCATGCGCTGACCAACTGGCATTTTCAACCTGTCCCTGACTGAGTCTGTAATACCAACATGTTTCAAGCAGACCACCATGGTCCTTGTGCCCATGAACACTAAGATAACCTACCTAAATGACAACCGACCCGTAGCACTCACGTCTGTAGCCATGAAGTGCTTTAAAAGGCTGGTCATGGCTCACATCAAAACCATTATCCCAGAAACCCTAGACCCACTCCAATTTGCATACCGTACTAACAGATCCACAGATGGCGCAATCTCTATTGCACTCAACACTGCCCTTTCCCATCTGGACAAAAGGAACACCTATGTGAGAATGCTATTCATTGACTACATCTCAGCGTTCAACACCATAGTACCCTCAAAGGTCATCACTAAGCGAAGGACTCTGGGACTAAACACCTCCCTCTGCAACAGGATCCTGGACTTCCTGACAGGCCGCCCCTAGGTGGTAAGGGTAGGTGATCCTCAACACGGGGTGCATGTTCAGTCACCTCTTGTACTCCCTGTTCACTCATGACCGCATAGCCAGGCATGACTCCAACACCATCATTAAGTTTGCCAATGACACAACAGTGGTAGGCCTGATCACTGACAACGACGAGACAGTCTATAGGGAGGAGGTCAGAGACCTGGCCGTGTGGTGCCAGGACAACAACCTCAAGACAAAGGAGATGATTGTGGACTACAGGAAAAGGAGGACTGGGCATGCCCCCATTCTCATTGACGGGGCTGTAGTGGAGCAGGTTGAGAGCTTCAAGTTCCTTGGTGTCCACATCACCAACAAACTATCATGGTCCAAACACATCAAGAGAGTTGTGAAGAGGGCATGACAAAGCCTATTCCCCCTCAGGAGGCTGAAAAGACTTGGCTTGGGTCCTCAAATCCTCAAAAAGTTCAACAGCTGCACCATCGAGAGCATCCTGGCTGGTTGCATCACTGCCTGGTATGGCAACTGCTCGGCCTCCAACCGCAAGGCACTACAGAGGGTAGTGCTTACAGCCCAGTACATCACTGGGGCCAAGCTTCCTGCCATCCAGGACCTCTATACTAGGCGGTGTCAGAGGAAGGCCTCAAAAAATGTCTAAGACCCCAGCCACCCTAGTCATAGACTGTTCTCTTTGCTACCGCACGGCAAGCGGTACCGGAGCACCAAGTCTAGGTCCAAAAGGCTTCTTTACAGTTTCTACCCCAAAGCCATAAGACTCCTGAACAGCTAATCAAAGGGCTACCCACACCCCTCTTTTACGCTGCTGCTGCTCTCCGTTTATTATCTATGCATGGTCACTTTAACTCTACCTTCATGTACATATTACCAACAACGTTTTTCTTCTTAACTCCATAAAGCTTTGTTGGTTAAGGACTTGTAAGTAAGCACTTCACAACAAGTGCTCAGTATATGTGGGAACTCCTTCAAGACTGTTGGAAAAGCATTCCTCATGAAGCTGGCTGAGAGAATGCCAAGAGTGTGCAAAGCTGTAATCAAGGCAAAGGGTTGCTACTTTGAAGAATCTATAATAGAAAATACATTTTGATTTGTTTAACTCTTTTTTGGTTAGTAGCTTATTCCATATGTGTTATTTCATAGTTTTGATGTCTTCACTATTATTTTACAATGTAGAACATAGCAAAAATAAAGAAAAACCCTTGAATGAGTAGATTTGCCCAAACTTTTGACTGGTACTGTATATCCAGTACAATGATAGTGCTAGGGGTATCAGCGCAGAAGTGTTGTTACCATCATGTCCTACCTCTAGAAAGTGGGGACTTCTCTATGATCTTCTCCAGGAAGTAAGTCTTCCAAGCCTGGATGTTGGTCTTCATGATGCTGGCCATATCCAGGCCCTCGACAGCCCACAGCTCTGACAGCTGCTCAGCAGGCTTCATCAGGCTCTGGCCAGCCGACAAGTCAGGGAGATAGAGAGGCCAACCAGGCACATTGAGCCAGCTATCAAACTCCAGACCTAGCAAAGGAACCACAGGGAGAGTGACAGGTCAGATTGTGTCTTTAAGCATGAGAGTGAGCTTGTAACAGCTGTCTAAAGTCAACTACACTGCCCTTTACCTCAATCTTGTGTACTCCTTTCTTCTTCAGGTCAGGGAAATACTCCAGGAAGAACTCCAGGGCATCCTCTGCCATAACACTGCAGAACTTGAACTTGTCAATGTAGGCCTGTGAGAAGAAACACCTACATGTCAGACTGCTACCCTCATACCCTCTCTGCAAAAGAGCCTACTACATGCAAGAAGCCTTCATTTCTGTCAAGTAGGACAGTCGAGAGAGGGATGGTGCTTATGTATTAACCTTTAAAAAAAGTATCAAGCAGACACTCAGGGTATTTACTGATGAGTAGCACAGTAATATATACACAAAATGAGAAGTAACAGCAATCTTGAGGAAGGCATCGAAACAACTCTGATCTCCAGCCAGGTGGGCCAGGTAGGAGACGAAACAGAAGCCCTTCTCATAGGGCATATCATTATAGGTATCATCAGGGTCAACACCTGAGGGAGGGGAGAAAATACAGATGACATTTGTTGCTTTAACTTAAGCAGTCATGATCGAGTGTATCAGTTCTATTGAGTCTGCAGCTTAAGGCAAAATCTCAGTCAGTTGAACTAATTAAATTGGACTTGGCCTTAGCAGTAAAGGGTAAATGTAAGCCAAGTCTGACCTGGTTTGATCTTCACACGCAGTTTGTTGAGTGGGCGGTCCTCTCCGGTGTTGTCCATCTCGCGCACAATGACGTCAGCAAGCGAGCAGTCTCAGGCCAGGATGCAGGTTGTGATGAAGGTGTGTCAGGGGTTCTCCATGCTCCCGAGGGGGAACGACGGTGTGTTCTCCCTTACTGGCACTCATAACTGCCCTGAAGTCGTCAGGAACCTGTGAGAGGCAGACAGGGCAGTCTTGTGCCAAGATCAATTAATTATCAATCAAATGTATTTATAAAGCCCTTTTTACATCCGCAGATGTCACAAAGTGCTTATACAGAAACCCATCCTAAAACCCCAATGAGTAAGCAATGCAGATGTAGAAACATGACTGATGATGGTATAATCCATTACTAATACAGACATGGAGTAGTTGTAGTGGTGCATTAGACCTATTATTCAGAGTTCTGTACTATTGGATATCAAGCAGAGTATGAGGTTTAATAACAGCACAAAATTGAGTCAACAAGACGATAGACAGAAAAGGGGAAAAAAGCTTGTTTACACAGCAAAGAGAAAAATAAGATTGACATACAGCATTGACATACAGCAGCATACAATATTTTCCTGTGGTCATCCTCCCCTGGACATTTGGCTCAGTCAGAGTCCAGTCCAAGGGCTCACCTTCACGGAGGCTGAGTAGGTGCTCTTGATGGCCAGCGTGTAGAAGCAGGGGAAGAAGGTGCGATTGAGCACGGCCTGGTCCTGGGTGAAGATGTAGGGCTTGGCTTTCTCAGCAGTCTGCACTGGTTCCAGCCAGCACACCTAGTGGGTCAGGGGGAGCAGAGAGACCAGGGCTTGAGTGTGATGGTAGGGGCTCACGTTATCTTCACAGCAGCCGAGTAGGGGGCGCTTAATCAAGGGCTCTTTCTTCTCGCCAGTCTGAACAGGCTCCAGCCATGACATCTACAGATATATGCTGGGTTTAATAAGGGTGGTGCAGTGGTTTAAGGGAGAATCACTGTTTATTCATGAATAGGCTCTAAAGTGTTGCACATATGTAAAAAATACTTGCAAGATATGAAGTGAAACTAAAATTATGTAATGCTGCTGGCTATAAATATATAATGCATAGACAACATAGTTGATCTAATTTGAAAGGAAAAAGGTTTTCAATAATTTTTAAATGTATGGGTTATAGCAGGGGTGTTAAACCTTTTCTTCCCCAGGGACCCCCTGCCAGGCAAACCAGCGGCACAGGGACCCCCTGCCATGCAAACTGGCGGCCCAGGGACCCCAATCCATAAAAATAAAAAAATCACATCTTATCAGCTGAATGATAATGGCAAGGAGAAGTAATCAACATCCCAATGAATATATTTGTTAGATAGTTTTCATTATTTTGACCTTCCCACATTATAAATTGGAGGAGGAAGTGTAAACTAACACAAATGATTAGCTTCAAAAAGGTAACTCCAAAAACATTTTCGCTAAGAGCAGCTGTTTAAACAAAGGTTAGCCGTGTGTTGGCAAAAATGAATGTCCAAGTCAAGAATGCTTAAAGCAGCCAGCGGCATTAGCTGCACTGGTAGTCTTTTGTGGGTATTTTTCAAAGCCAATGTCAGATATTCCACTCAGTGTAATTTGATCAATATTAGGAGTTGAGAAATAAAGTTCAAAGAATATATTCTCCTCTTTTCTACTGTATGTATGTAATTCATAATTTATTCTGTTGTTGCTAGCGATATTCATAACATTGAAAATAATATATATATACACACACACACATACACAGCCTTCAGAAGTTTTCAGACCCCTTTACCTTTTCCACATTTTGTTCGGTTACAGCCATATTCTAAAATGTCTTAAATAGTTGTTTTCCCTCATCAATCAACACACAATACCCCATAATGACAAAGCAAAAACAGGTTGAGAAATTTGTGCTAAATTATATAAAAACTGAAATTTCACATTTACATAAGAATTCAGATCCCTATTCAGTACTTTGTTGAAGCACCTTTGGCAGTGATTACAGCCTCGAGTCTTCTTGGGTATATGACGATACAAGATTGGCACACCCTTATTTGGGGAGTTTCTCCAATTCTTCTCTGAAGATCCTCTCAAGCTCTGTAAGGTAGGATGGAGAGTGAATGCTGCACAGCTATTTTCAGGTCTCTCCAGAGATGTTCGACAGGATTCAAGTCCGGGCTCTGGCTGGGCCATTCAAGGACATTCAGAGACTTGTCCCGAAGGCACTCCTGCACTGTCTTGGCTGTGTGCTTAGGGTAGTTGTCCTGTTGGAAGCTGAACCTTCGCCCCAGTCTGAGGTTCTGAGCGCTCCGGAGCAGGTTTTCATGAAGGATCTCTCTGTACTTTCCTCAGTTCATCTTTGCCTCAATCTTTACTAGTCTCCCAGTCCCTGCCGCTGAAAAACATCCCCACAGCATGATGCTGCCGCCACCATGCTTCACCATAGGGATGGTGCCAGGTTTCCTCCAGACGTGACGCTTGGCATTCAGGACAAAGAGTTCAATCTTGGTTTCATCAGATCAGAGAATCTTGTTTCTCATGGTCTGAGAGTCTTTAGGTGCCTTTTGGTAAATTCCAAGCGGGCTGTCATGTGCCTTTTACTGAGGAGTGGCCTGATTGATGTAGTGCAGCAGAGATGATCGTTCTTCTGAAAGTTTCTCCCATCTCCACAGGGGAACTCTAGAGCTCTGTCAGAGTGAACATGGGTATCTTGGTCACCTCCCTGACCAAGACCCTTCTCCCCGATTGCTCAGTTTGGCCGTGCGGCCAGCTCTAGGAAGAGCCTTGGTTGTTCCAAACTCTAGGAAGAGTGTTGATGGAGGCCACTGTGTTTTTGGGGACCTTCAATGCTGCAGAAATGTTTACCTACCCTTCCCCAGATCTATGCCTCGACACAATCCTTTCTCGGCACTCTACAGACAATTCCTTCAACTTCATGGCTTGGGTTTTGCTCTGACATGCACTGTCAACTGTGGGACCTTATATAGACAGGTGTGTGCCTTTCCAGATCATGTCCAATCAACTAAATTTACTACAAGTGGACTCCTATTAAGTTGTAGAAACATCTCAATGATGATCAATGGAAACAGAATGCACCTGAGCTTAATTTCGAGTTTCATAGCAAAAGGTCTGAATTCGTATGTATATAAAAGGTATCTGTTTTTTATTTTTAATACATTTGCAAAAAAATTGAGATCTGTTTTCGCTTTGTCATTATGGGGTATTGTGTGTAGAGTGCTGAAGATTTTAAATCAATTTTAGAATAAGTCTGTTAAGTAACACAATTTGGAAAAAGTAAAGGGGTCTGAATACTTTCCGAAGGCAGTGTATATAATATTTATTTTTGGGGGTAAAAATAAGTATAATTGCGGACCCCCTGCAGTACCTCAGGGCCGCGTACCCCTAGTTGAATGCCAGGGGTTGAAGGTTCTAATCACTGATCTATAAGAAGGTTCTAATAGAGTTCCACAGTATGAGTCATAATACCCATAAAACTTAGCAGTCAAACAAGGATATGATTCCAATCGTTTTTTCCACCATTCATTTTTCCCCATAGGGAATTTCAGAAACACAGAAAATAAGGGCTGTGTTTCGTGTAGGCTTAACCTGGCATGACGTTTTGATAACCGTGTAAATCTCTCTATATTGATCAATATATTCACCTGTATTTACCCCAAAAAAAAAATGAAATGCTCATTTGCTGCTAATGTGGCTATCATAAAGAACTATACTTAAAATATAACGTCAACATATACAAAGTGTTGGTCCCATGTTTCATGAGCTGAAATAGAAGATCCCAGAAATTTCAGATGCACAAAAAATTTAAGAGAAATAAGCTTTGTGCAAAAATGAGCTTACATCCCTGTTAGTGAGCATTTCTCCTTTGGTAAAATAATCCATTCACTTGACAGATGTGACATTTCAAGAAGCTGATTATAAGCATGATAATTTCACAGGTGCACAGGTGCAGCTTTTGCATTTCAGTTCCTTTCAAAGTTCTTGGTTAGATCCAAGTGGAAGTGATTTTATCTTGAATTGAGGAAAGCTCGAAGACGTGGTCAAGTCCTCTGCTAGATCAGAGTGCAGCTTGAGAGATTGTTCCATATTGAATGAATGGGTAAATGTGATTCTTAAACTATTAGCTGTCGCCGCGTCTAACTTCCGATGTAGTGAAAAAAACAACTTGCAGCTGTAAAAACGGTTGTTTTGGATTTGGATTTACTGCGCAAAAGTGCCACAATTAGCTTTTTGCTCTAAATGTTTGCCAGGTAAATAGTAAATTGATAAAGGATAGTGCATCTTCAATGCTGAATGGTCAATTGATGACAAAAAGAATACTGGTACTTATTCTGATCCTATGAAAGGCTTTCGGAGCCATCATCGATTCAGTGGGTTTTGTCAAATCAAATCAAATTCAAATCAAATTTTATTTGTCACATACACATGGTTAGCAGATGTTAATGCGAGTGTAGCGAAATGCTTGTGCTTCTAGTTCCGACAATGCAGTAATAATCCAACAAGTAATCTAACTAACAATTTTTAAAAAACTACTGTCTTATACACAGTGTAAGGGGATAAAGAATATGTACATAAAGATATATGAATGAGTGATGGTACAGAGCAGCTTAGGCAAGATACAGTAGATGGTATCGAGTACAGTATATACATATGAGATGACTATGTAAACAAAGTGGCATAGTTAAAGTGGCTAGTGATACATGTATTACATAAGGATGCAGTAGATGATAAAGAGTACAGTATATACATACAGTGCCTTGCGAAAGTATTCGGCCCCCTTGAACTTTGCGACCTTTTGCCACATTTCAGGCTTCAAACATAAAGATATAAAACTGTATTTTTTTTGTGAAGAATCAACAACAAGTGGGACACAATCATGAAGTGGAACGACATTTATTGGATATTTCAAACTTTTTTAACAAATCAAAAACTGAAAAATTGGGCGTGCAAAATTATTCAGCCCCCTTAAGTTAATACTTTGTAGCGCCACCTTTTGCTCCGATTACAGCTGTAAGTCGCTTGGGGTATGTCTCTATCAGTTTTGCACATCGAGAGACTGAAATTTTTTCCCATTCCTCCTTGCAAAACAGCTCGAGCTCAATGAGGTTGGATGGAGAGCATTTGTGAACAGCAGTTTTCAGTTCTTTCCACAGATTCTCGATTGGATTCAGGTCTGGACTTTGACTTGGCCATTCTAACACCTGGATATGTTTATTTTTGAACCATTCCATTGTAGATTTTGCTTTATGTTTTGGATCATTGTCTTGTTGGAAGACAAATCTCCGTCCCAGTCTCAGGTCTTTTGCAGACTCCATCAGGTTTTCTTCCAGAATGGTCCGGTATTTGGCTCCATCCATCTTCCCATCAATTTTAACCATCTTCCCTGTCCCTGCTGAAGAAAAGCAGGCCCAAACCATGATGCTGCCACCACCATGTTTGACAGTGGGGATGGTGTGTTCAGGGTGATGAGCTGTGTTGCTTTTACGCCAAACATAACGTTTTGCATTGTTGCCAAAAAGTTCAATTTTGGTTTCATCTGACCAGAGCACCTTCTTCCACATGTTTGGTGTGTCTCCCAGGTGGCTTGTGGCAAACTTTAAACGGCACTTTTTATGAATATCTTTAAGAAATGGCTTTCTTCTTGCCACTCTTCCATAAAGGCCAGATTTGTGCAATGTACGACTGATTGTTGTCCTATGGACAGAGTCTCCCACCTCAGCTGTAGATCTCTGCAGTTCATCCAGAGTGATCATGGGCCTCTTGGCTGCATCTCTGATCAGTCTTCTCCTTGTATGAGCTGAAAGTTTAGAGGGAGGGCCAGGTCTTGGTAGATTTGCAGTGGTCTGATACTCCTTCCATTTCAATATTATCGCTTGCACAGTGCTCCTTGGGATGTTTAAAGCTTGGGAAATCTTTTTGTATCCAAATCCGGCTTTAAACTTCTTCACAACAGTATCTCGGACCTGCCTGGTGTGTTCCTTGTTCTTCATGATGCTCTCTGCGCTTTTAACGGACCTCTGAGACTATCACAGTGCAGGTGCTTTTCTACGCAGACTTGATTACACACAGGTGGATTGTATTTATCATCATTAGTCATTTAGGTCAACATTGGATCATTCAGAGATCCTCACTGAACTTCTGGAGAGAGTTTGCTGCACTGAAAGTAAAGGGGCTGAATAATTTTGCACGCCCAATTTTTCAGTTTTTCATTTGTTAAAAAAGTTTGAAATATCCAATAAATGTCGTTCCACTTCATGATTGTGTCCCACTTGTTGTTGATTCTTCACAAAAAAATACAGTTTTATATCTTTATGTTTGAAGCCTGAAATGTGGCAAAAGGTCGCAAAGTTCAAGGGGGCCGAATACTTTCGCAAGGCACTGTATACATATGAGATGAATAATGTAGGGTATGTAAACATTATATTAGGTAGCATTGTTTAAATTGGCTAGTGATATATTTTACATAATTTCCCATCAATTCCCATTATTAAAGTGGCTGGAGTTGAGTCAGTGTGTTGGCAGCAGCCACTCGATGTTAGTGGTGGCTGTTTAACAGTCTGATGGCCTTGAGATAGAAGCTGTTTTTCAGTCTCTCGGTCCCAGCTTTGATGCACCTGTACTGACCTCGCCTTCTGGATGATAGCGGGGTGAACAGGCAGTGGCTCGGGTGGTTGTTGTCCTTGATGATCTTTATGGCCTTCCTGTAACATCGGGTGGTGTAGGTGTCCTGGAGGGCAGGTAGTTTGCCCCCGGTGATGCGTTGTGTAGACCTCACTACCCTCTGGAGAGCCTTACGGTTGTGGGCGGAGCAGTTGCCGTACCAGGCGGTGATACAGCCCGCCAAGATGCTCTCGATTGTGCATCTGTAGAAGTTTGTGAGTGCTTTTGGTGACAAGCCGAATTTCTTCAGCCTGTCTCTGGACCCACTCACTGTCACAGTCATACTCCGGACCTAGTTTTGTCCCATAGAATAAATGTTGTGGATCTTAATGTTTTTCCTTATAATCCTGGACTATCGGACCACCATTTTATTCCGTTTGCAATTGCAACAAATAATCTGCTCAGAACCCAACCAAGGAACATCAAAAGTCGTGCTATAAATTCACAGACAACACAAAGATTCATTGATGTCCTTCCAGATTCCCTCTGTCTACCCAAGGACAAAAATCAGTTAACCACCTAACTGAGGAACTCAATTTAACCTTGCGCAATACCCTAGATGCAGTTGCACCCCTAAAAACTAAAAACATTTCTCATAAACTAGCTCCCTGGTACACAGAAAATACCCGAGCTCTGAAGCAAGCTTCCAGAAAATTGGAACGGAAATGGCGCCACACCAAACTGGAAGTCTTCCGACTAGCTTGGAAAGACAGTACCGTGCAGTACCGAAGAGCCCTTACTGCTGCTCGATCATCCTATTTTTCTAACTTAATTGAGGAAAATAAGAACAATCCGAAATTCCTTTTTGATACTGTCGCAAAGCTAACTAAAAAGCAGCATTCCCCAAGAGAGGATGGCTTTAACTTTAGCAGTGATAAATTCATGAACTTCTTTGAGGAAAAGTTCATGATTATTAGAAAGCAAATTACAGACTCCTCTTCAAATCTGCGTATTCCTTCAAAGCTCAGTTGTCCTGAGTCTGCACAACTCTGCCAGGACCTAGGATCAAGAGAGACGCTCAAGTGTTTTAGTACTATATCTCTTGACACAATGATGAAAATAATCATGGCCTCTAAACCTTCAAGCTGCATACTGGACCCTATTTCCAACTAAACTACTGAAAGAGCTGCTTCCTGTGCTTGGCCCTCCTATGTTGAACATAATAAACGGCTCTCTATCCACCGGATGTGTACCAAACTCACTAAAAGTGGCAGTAATAAAGCCTCTCTTGAAAAAGCCAAACCTTGACCCAGAATATATAAAAAACTATCGGCCTAAATCGAATCTTCCATTCCTCTCAACATTTTTAGAAAAGGCTGTTGCGCAGCAACTCACTGCCTTCCTGAAGACAAACAATGTATACGAAATGCTTCAGTCTGGTTTTAGACCCCATCATAGCACTGAGACTGTACTTGTGAAGGTGGTAAATGACCTTTTAATGGCATCAGACCGAGGCTCTGCATCTGTCCTCGTGCTCTTAGACCTTAGTGCTGCTTTTGATACCATCGATCACCACATTCTTTTGGAGAGATTGGAAACCCAAATTGGTCTACACGGACAAGTTCTGGCCTGGTTTAGATCTCATCTGTCAGAAAGATATCAGTTTGTCTCTGTGAATGGTTTGTCCTCTGACAAATCAACTGTAAATTTCGGTGTTCCTCAAGGTTCCGTTTTAGGACCACTATTGTTTTCACTATATATTTTACCTCTTGGGGATGTCATTCGAAAACACAATGTTAAGTTTCCCTGCTATGCGGATGACACACAGCTGTACATTTCAATGAAACATGGTGAAGCCCCAAAATTGCCCTCGCTAGAAGCATGTGTTTCAGACATAAGGAAGTGGATGGCTGCAAACTTTCTACTTTTAAACTCGGACAAAACAGAGATGCTTGATCTAGGTCCCAAGAAACAAAGAGATCTTCTGTTGAATCTGACAATTAATCTTAATGGTTGTACAGTCATCTCAAATAAAACTGTGAAGGACCTCGGCGTTACTCTGGACCCTGATCTCTCTTTTGAAGAACATAACAAGACCATTTCAAGGACAGCTTTTTTCCATCTACGTAACATTGCAAAAATCAGAAAGTTTCTGTCCAAAAATGATGCAGAAAAATTAATCCATGCTTTTGTCACTTCTAGGTTAGACTACTGCAATGCTCTACTTTCCGGCTACCCGGATAAAGCACTAAATAAACTTCAGTTAGTGCTAAATACGGCTGCTAGAATCCTGACCAGAACCAAAAAATTTGATCATATTACTCCAGTGCTAGCCTCCCTACACTGGCTTACTGTCAAAGCAAGGGCTGATTTCAAGGTTTTACTGCTAACCTACAAAGCATTACATGGGCTTGCTCCTACCTATCTCTCTGATTTGGTCCTGCCGTACATACCTACACGTACGCTACGGTCACAAGACGCAGGCCTCCTAATTGTCCCTAGAATTTCTAAGCAAACAGCTGGAGGCAAGGCTTTCTCCTATAGAGCTCCATTTTTATGGAATGGTCTGCCTACCCATGTGAGAGACGCAAACTCCGTCTCAACCTTTAAGTCTTTACTGAAGACTCATCTCTTCAGTGGGTCATATGATTGAGTGTAGTCTGGCCCAGGAGTGGGAAGGTGAACGGAAAGGCTCTGGAGCAACGAACCGCCCTTGCTGTCTCTGCCTGGCTGGTTCCCCTCTTTCCACTGGGATTCTCTGCCTCTAACCCTATTACAGGGGCTGAGTCACTGGCTTACTGGGGCTCTCTCATACCGTCCCTGGGAGGGGTGCGTCACCTGAGTGGGTTGAGTCACTGATGTGGTCATCCTGTCTGGGTTGGCGCCCCCCCTTGGGTTGTGCCGTGGCGGAGATCTTTGTGGGCTATACTCAGCCTTGTCTCAGGACGGTAAGTTGGTAGTTGAAGATATCCCTCTAGTGGTGTGGGGGCTGTGCTTTGGCAAAGTGGGTGGGGTTATATCCTTCCTGTTTGGCCCTGTCCGGTGGTGTCCTCGGATGGGGCCACAGTGTCTCCTGACCCCTCCTGTCTCAGCCTCCAGTATTTATGCTGCAGTAGTTTATTATATCTGGAGTACTTCTCCTGTCCTATTCGGTGTCCTGTGTGAATTTAAGTGTGCTCTCTCTAATTCTCTCTCTCGGAGGTCCTGAGCCCTAGGACCATGCCTCAGGACTACCTGACATGATGACGCCTTGCTGTCCCCAGTCCACCTGGCCGTTCTGCTGCTCCAGTTTCAACTGTTCTGCCTTATTATTATTGGACCATGCTGGTCATTTATGAACATTTGAACATCTTGGCCATGTTCTGTTATAATCTCCACCCGGCACAGCCAGAAGAGGACTGGCCACCCCACATAGCCTGGTTCCTCTCTAGGTTTCTTCCTAGGTTTTGGCCTTTCTAGGGAGTTCTTCCTAGCCACCGTGCTTCTACACCTGCATTGCTTGCTGTTTGGGGTTTTAGGCTGGGTTTCTGTACAGCACTTTGAGATATCAGCTGATGTACGAAGGGCTATATAAATAAATTTGATTTGATTGATTTGATATGAAACAAAAGACTGGTCCACATTCCTGTTGGAATTGAATTCCCAATTCTGAAGAAAATTACATTCATGACAGACAGGATTAACAGTATAAATCTTTATTGATTAACTTCTACAGAGAAACATTTTCTTTTAGAAAAACAGTTTAGAAACATTTTTCATAGTAATAAAGCTAACTATGAATTAATGTTCAAAACAGTAGCTCTTTTACAGTAAAAAGGGCGGCACTATTTTAGCATTGTGATCTGTTACTTCCTGCCTTCAGTTGATCATTTGTTGTTGCCCAGGTAACATGTTGAGGTCAATGGTATAAAGCCTCAGGCCCTCTTTCATATTATGCCCGGTCTCCCTCATCTCATATCTGCACCAGGTCCATTAGTGTAATACATTAATGAATAAATAGGGCTTTGTGGACTGGGGGCAGAGGTTAGTGTTCCAGAGAGGGTGTGGCACACTTGGGGCCCTCTCCCTAGTCCTACACCTGACTGATGAGCTCTGACTCGTTACCCACAAACCACTGCTCCGGGGTCCCATCCGCTGCCTTCTGGAGGACCCGTCTCTGGGGAGCCTGCAGGCAGAATAACAAAAACAGGGAACATTTATTTAAATGTCTTGTTTGTCAAGTCTACCAAGTCAGTACTAACAGAGTTATACTTTTAAATATCACTAGCAACAACATTATTGGAAGGTCACAGTATGGAAAGAAGGCAACAAAGTAGATCTGTGCCTACAAGCACAATGATGTTTCTGCTTGTGGTTCCCTACAACCCTTCTGGGACAGGAGTGACAGCAGAGACCATGCCCTCAGCTGCTATATTACTCAGTTCACACAACACAAGGAAGTTGGAGACACAAATGTGATGTTAAAGGAAGTACAGTACATAGCACGGTGTGGTATAACTTCACCATTTAGAGCTCCATAATGAGAAGGGCATAAACGTTCAAACCAAATCAAACCTAATTTGAGTTCAGCCATTATGTTTTTAGCAGCTGATCCACAACAAGGGTGTGGTGTTTTTCTTTACAGTGAACCACACTGTGACTCAGTGACATTGTGTGATTTACTTTCTGTGATCAGAACCTCCCCTCGAATATAGAATAGTCACCACTACTACTGAGAAATATTCAACCCAAAAGCTACTGAGAAATATTAGATCCACTACTGTACTACAGCTGTATTATCATGCGATAGAAATCGTCGCTGAAGAGTAAAGACAGTAAAACGATACAGGAATGTGGCACCTGGGTTTTACACTTACGCAAGACCTTTCCCATGCCTTGCCCTCTGGAGAGAAAATCTCACCAGCCACGATGTTTACCAATTGCCTCTCATATTATAACCATTTCAATGTTTCAAGATCACATTGCCTCCATAGATCTTCTTAAACTGTATCAGCTCAAAAGATGACAAATAATTGTAGTTAATGTAAGTGGCAGTTCTTTATCAGGCATTTTGAGGTTAATTTTAGATTGATAAAGTATGTAACGAAATAGGCTTTGTCCTGAAGCGAAACTCAGGGTCATTCGCAGCGTTTTATGACGCACAGTGTGCGAGTTATCTGTGAGGCTGACAAAACAGCAGTAAGGAGGCCATGGGGTGGGACTGGAAAACCGTGTATGTCCCAAATGGCTCTCTATTCCCTATATAGTGCACTTTTTTTTTTTTACCCGGGCCCATAGGGCTCTGGCCAAAAGTAGTGCACTTTGTAGGGAATAGGGTGCCATTTGGGATGAACACAAAGTGTATCATGCTTCTACAACTGCATTGCTTGCTGTTTGGGGTTTTAGGTTGGGTTTCGGTACAGCACTTTGAGATATCAGCTGATGTACGAAGGGCTATATAAATAAATTTGATTTTGATTTGATTTATCATGGTTTCTCTCTCTCAATGCAATTTAGTGAGCATGAATATTGCCCTTGGACAATGGGACCAGAAAAAAATGATATTGTGTGAACAGTGGTTCCTGAACAATTCAAAACAACCATTGGAAGTCATAAAACGAGCTGAAACAAGGATCATTGAACAGTTGCGTTTTGTCCAATGACTCCTTTTGTCATAGTGTGCTTACTAGTTCATGGAGGTAATACTTGTTTGTGTAATACTTGTTTGTGTGTCAGGTGTGATTGCCAAACTCACACAGTTCAGTAGAACACAAAGTAAGTTGGCTTTTAAGTAACTGTATTTAGATATGGCACAAGCTTCTGAAGCTAAGCAGGGTTGGTTCTGGTTGGTCCCTGGATGGGAGACCAGATACTGCTGGAAGTGGTGTTGGAGGGCAAGTAGGAGGCACCCTTTCCTATGGTCTAAATATCCCAATGCCCCAGGGCAATGATTGGGGACATTGCCCTGTGTAGGGTGCCATCTTTTGGATGGAATGTTTAATGGGTGTCCTGACTCTCTGTTGTCAGTAAAGAGCCCATGGCACTTATCAAAGATTAGGGACCCTGGTGTCCTGGCTAAATTACCAATCTGACCATCATTCCCAGCTTCTAATTGGCTCATTCTTCCCTGTTACTATTCCCCAGGTTGTTGCTGTAAATGATTATGTGTTCTCTGTCTACTTACATGGTAAAATAAGGATAAATAAACATTTTTATACTCCAGTGATATTCATTATTACGGTGGTGCTGACAGTAACTCCACAAAGGCAATCATTTAAGATTGGGCAACTACATTGTAATCATGTAGTGAGTGAAGTGCTGTCGTGGCTGTTTACCTGTTCAGGGTACTTGTGGTGGTGGGAGAGAGGTGACTCGCGGCCAGGTACATTCCTCACCCTGATCGCAGTCTGCCGGTCGAGGGAGTGAGGTCTGAACTGGTTGCGCTGGTGCCATGACTTGAGCTCCTCGTTTACCACCTGCCGGGGGAAGCCTCTGGAGGGGTGGTGGGGGTACTCTCTGAGTGAGGGGGCGCGGGACAGTCTGACGTGGGGGGAAAGGGATGTGAGAGCCCGCTGGGGGTGCATAGGGGCCTCCTCATACCAGTGCTCATATCGGCTGGAGTGACAGGGGGGCGGAGGGCCGTGATACAGCCTGGCCATGTCCATCTCTGAAGGGTAGACCATCCCATGGTCATAGTAACCCCTGTGGAAGCTGGGGGTGGACTGATGCTGGTGATTTTGGTAGAAGCCGGGGCCTGGGGGGTAGGCCATTGGTCCATGATTGTCGTTGGGGCTGGACTGGTACCTATAGGTGGGCTGACACTGCCATGGCAGGTCACAGGGCATCTCACGACACAGGGAGCTAGTATAGGATGGGGCAGAGTGTTCAGAGTTACTGTCCTCAGTCTCAGAGCTGGAGTGGTAAATGTGGTTTCTGTAGCCTCCCCTCTGGACGGGGGACTCGCCTGGAGACGTTACCACGTATTCCGTCAGTAGCCTCCTGGGAACACGGGTACGACCCCGGTCCTTATCCAGGTTCAACGGAGGCTCACTGTTGGGAAGCCTGTAAAATATCAAAGAAGCATTACAAACTAGGCCAAAACCGTACAAAATGAAAATCATTTGTAAGATAAAGTGAGACAGTTTCAAGATTTAAGCAGTGTGGGGACAGTGTGGATGAAATATACAATGGTGCTGTGTGACTGTGATATGGGGTTGTCTTACCTACCTTATTTGAATGAACTGACTAAGTTGCTCTATAAGAGGGCCTGCTAAAATACCAAAATGTTTTTAAAAAATGTTTAAAAATGTGCTGACCTGAGAGAAAACTGATGGCGAAGGTGCATCTCTGGGGTGGAGGGGGCGCTGTTTGACTGGATTGGGCACAGTCTGAGATGGGAGAACTGCAGGGGCAGAGCAGTGTCTTCATAACAGGCTTCCACTGGAGGCAACACAGGGGTCACGGCTGGACTATTGCAGAAAGGTAACATGGACAGGAAGGAGAGATAAGTGGGTTAATGACTAAACCCTGAAGATGTTATCATTCAGATGGAAAACAGGCCATGATGGGGCCAAATGAGTGCATGTGCTTTCCATGCTTAAACCTGTTCCATGTGCCCTTATCTCAGTCTATTTGCGCTGCCACTCAAAGACAAGTTGTGACTGAATCAGAATGTTCCAGAGTAATATCCTCCCCGAAATAACAAGGTACACCTTAATGCCTACTTTAGCAAAACCACTTCAAAAGGAACTAATTTTTTAAATATCAAATGGAGTTTAAGTTGCAGAGAAGTGCTGCCAAAGCATATTTTGTATACACTGAGGATACAAAATATTAAGAACACTAACTTTTCCATGACAGACTGACCAGATGAAAGCTCTGATCCCTTATTGATGTCACTGGTTAAATCCACTTCAACCAGTGTAGTTGAAGGGGAGGAGACAGGTTAGAGAATGATTTTTAAGCCTCAAGACAATTTAGACATGGATTGTGTATGTGCGCCATTCAGAGGGTGAATGGACAAGACAAAATATTTAAGTGCATTTGAATGGGGTACGGTAGTAGCTGCCAGGTGCACCGGTTTGTCAAAAGGACATGCAGCCAACTCGACAACTATGGGAAGCATTGACGTCAACATGGGCCAGCATCCCTGTGGAACACTTTCGACACATTGTAGAGTCCCTGCCCCGAAGAAATGCAACTCAATATTAGGGAGGTGTTCCTAATGTTTGGTATACTCTGTATTTGAGTTCAACTATGAAGCTTAGAGCACTGCAAATGCATTAATTCAAAAAGTCAAGGCAATCTTACATGAGGCTACATAATGGATTGTGTATAAGAGGTTTCACCATTAGGCTTCCATTATGGCTATTCTTGGGCTTTCCTGTACAATAAATTCAAGGGTAGCGTTGATATAAAATTACAGGAGGCACGCTGGGTTCTCCCTTGGCCTTTACCTTGACTTGCTGCAAGAGTGTGACTTGTTCTTGGTTTTCTGGTAAGGCTGGTCCAGACTGGACTCAGTCCAAGGGGAGTGCTCGATGGGAGGGGCCTCCAATTCCAGGTTGGTGTTGAAGCTAGACTGTAACTCCTCCAGAGTTGGAGTAGTATGGGTTGGCTTGTGGGGGCTAGGCCCAGGGAGGTGTGAGGGGTCTGGGGGAGGCTGGGGAGGGTCTGCTGGTCCTCCTGGGTGAGGGGCCTCCAAGGATGGTTGTGATGACTGACTGATCAGCTTTTCTGGAGAAAAATATAAATAATGAAGTTAAGACAGTACTCTGGTGCTATTGTCAGAGCATGTTTATCTATACAACTTTCACAAGAGTCATTTTTGCTTAGTAACGCTCTAACCTTCATCGAGCAGCGCCGAATCGGACAGAGAGCTATCATCAGAAGTGCCCTGATCTGGAAAAAAAAGCAAAGCAAACAACCGTATTAATCCACGGGAATGGCACTGGAATTACATACCTCTCAGATCAGAGAGGAGAGATGTTAATGTTGTTTTATTAGTCGGCCAGTAGATCGTCACTCACCTCTCTGTGTGCTGATGCAGCATGGCCGTGGTGAAGACCGCCCGTGCTGTAGGTGCAGCTGAAATGCTGTCTGTAGTTGTTTGACTTTCTTCTCCTCACGCTTGCACTGCTGTAACCGGCTTGTCTTCTGCGCCTTGCTGAGGTGTTCCTCATGGCAGAGTCTTCGGGCCGCTTTGTATATCTGCAGCTGAAGAGATAACTCAGCTTCCACAGAGATCAGCTCTGAGTCCTACAAGAAGCAAAAAAAGGACGTTGGGCAGAAGTGAGTGGTTGAACATCAAATATCTCTTCCTGGCTCTTACAATGACAGAAGCCTGACTAATGACGATTGGTGTCAAGGAAGGTAGGGCGATGGGTTGAATTGAGAAATGTAATTTTTCCCTAAGGGGAACCACGGGACTGGCCTTCAGTATTAAGTACACCTGTGTGTGGGGCTTTACAACCACTGTTAAAGGGAGAGTCATTGTAAATGACAATAGTGTCCATGTCCAACCCCTGTCAGGCTCTTTACCACTACTCCCTGTGGGATGCTCTGCTCGTCTAGTTTGAAGGCAGCTCCGATGCGTTGGCGAATTTGAGGCGGCTTCTCCCCAGGCAACACTGGGTAATCTGCAGACAGCCGACCAGTTAGCTCCTATATGACATGGAAAGAAGGCACCAGATTTCAGTAAAATGTGTTGAATCATATTATTTTAATGCAACACAACAAATCATGTGCTGTATGTTAATATACAGTGTACTCCAACGGTATTGGGACAGTGACACGTTTTGTTGTTTTGGCTCTGGATTCCAGCACTTAGGCATTGTATCATTTTAAATCCAGTGAGGTTATTAAAGTGCAGATTGTCAGCTTTAAATTTGAGGGTATTGTCATCCATATCAAGTAAACTGTTTAGAAATTACAGCACTTTTTGTACCTAGTCCCCCCATTTTAGGGGACCAAGAGTATTGGGACAAATTCACTTGTGTTTATTAAAGTAGTCAAAAGTTTAGAATTTGGTCACATATTCCTAGCACAAAATAATTATGTCAAGCTTGTGAGTCCACAAACTTGTTGGATGCATTTGATGTTTGTTTTGGTTGTGTTTCAGATTATTTTGTGCACAAAATAAATTAAATGGTAAATAATGTATTGGGTCATTTTGCAGTCACTTTTATTGTAAATAAGAATGTTTCTAAAGACTTCTATATTCATGTGGATGCTACCATGATTATGGATCATCCTGAATTAATCATGAATAATGATGAGTGAGAAGGTTGGACGCACAAATATCATAACCCGAAAATGCTAACCTCCCCTGTTATTGTAATGGTGAGAGGTCTTGGGAGTATGATAGAGTGTATGTAACTTTCTCACTCATTATTATTCACAATTTATTCAGGGCTATCCGTAATCATGGTAGCATCCTTATTAATGTAGATGTTTAGAATCATATTCTATTCTTCTTTACATAAATGTGACTCCAAAATGACAATACATTATTTACCATTCATTTCTATTGGGCACAATATTATCTGAAACACAACCAAAACAAACAAGCTTGATGTAATCCGTGCTGTAATTTCTAAATGGCTCACAAGATATGGATGAAAATACACTCAAATTATAGCCGACAGTCTGCATTTAACCGCATAGTCCTTGTTCTGGAGTACAGAGCCAAAACAAGAAAAATGGTCACAATCCCAATACTTTGAGCCCACTCAGTTGGAAAATAAGAAAATTATGAGAGGACCACTATTAATTCAGAGGTAATATGTCCCCATTCCCCTCAAATCAACCAGGTTGATGAACCCTCATTGAGTTCATTTTGAAATATTGTACAAAAATCTTTGCTTCTAAAATGACACTTTAGATCATTCTCAAGTGTCAGTTACAGAATGCTGCCTTTCCATAGAATCCTACTCTTTCACAACACATTCTCAGGGCCTCACCTGCCCAGTGGATGCAACCAAACTGGCCTGCCCTCTAGCTAAACCTACATTCAACCTGAATGTGCGATAGTGCATATTATTTATTTCATTTGGGAACAGACATAATACACCCACTGTGTTTGTTTTGAGTTAATCTACATAAAATGTGTATATCCCTCCCAGGCAATAGTGTTGTTCATGATCTCAGCCGCTGTCGTGTTCCTGAGAGCAGGAAAAGGAGTTCAGAGCCTCCATCTAGGCAGCACACCTCGACAGGACAAGTCCCGACAGGAGAGCCACGCCCAATTGTCAACAGAAAAGAATGATCAGACCTGGGCGGCGTCTCAAACGGCACATTATTACCGACATAGGTCTCTGGTCAAAGGTAGTGCACTATATAGGGAATAGGGTGTCATTTGGTACACCCACTCAATGTATCCCTCAACAGCAGCTGAACAGGGGACTGGCTCCCCCATAGCTCGTAACGATGACGGATGGCACAGTGACATTCTTAGGGCTGAATTTGTTTCTGAGACAGATATGGGAGATATAATCTAGTGTGGTATAATAGGGACACTTAGGGTCCATTGGCTGCCTCTCACTTAAAATCCCAACAAATCAGCCTGACTGAAAGAGAAGGGAACAGTAGTGTTCTCATTGGTCAGGAGCACCAAACCAAATAATATTTTCAGCTCAGACTAGGCAGCCTTTATTGGCCAAGTAGTTTGATTGCCAGGCAATTATTGATTAACATCTCAAAAGAATATAAAAAACACACACACTGTTCTAGCTGGTATCACTTTAGTTTTATAAAGCTTACATATCAGTCAGATCTTGAATCACATCACTCCTCTATCTGTTCTACTATCTATCTAAATAATGTGTAACTGTTGACATTTTTTTATTGAACCTTTATGTAACTAGGCAAGTCAGTTAAGAACAAATTATTATTTACAATGACAGCCTACCAGGGAACAGTGAGTTAACTGCCTTGTTCAGGGGCAGAACTACAGATTTTTACCTTGTCAGCTCGGGGATTCGATCTAGCAACCTTTCGGTTACTGGCCCAACACTCTAACCACTACGCTACCTGCTGCCCTATCACAGTATCACTTATGGGGAAATTCACACTGACATTATGGTGAAAACGATCTGAACCCTGATGGAGTGGAGAGTGTATGTGCTATATCCAGGGGTACTCACAGCCTCTCGGATGCAGAGTTTCTTCAGCTCCAGTAGGCAGAGCTCTAGCCGGTCCTCCAGAGACTGATGCTTGAGCTTGACGGCCCGGGTATGAGTGATCACGTCCTTCATAATCGTGAAAGGACTATCAGGGCCTTGGACACACAGTGACAAAGAGGCTACTGTAAGGTCTCAGGGTTGAAAACAGCAAGGCTATAGATAGCTGGACACAATCTTTTGGCATGTTTACAATTGGTAATGCTTGCTTGTCAATTTCATATGGTTGCAGCTGTATCCCACAGATAACCCAACTGGTTGGGGAGAATAAACTGTGTCCAAATCGAGAAAAGGTGGCAATACAAATGCAAACAAAAATGTTGCTCCAATCCTGACTTGTTTCTGCCCACTCCTGAGCAGCAACGATCAAGATAATGAGCCAAGATGACACCTACTGTAGACAAGACAAGGTTATTTTGAGAGATAATGAGTGTCTGTACTTGTACTGTTGGGCAATTCCACGGTAACAAAGTGACACTGAGACTCAGGTTTTTCACTTTAAAATGTACATCAAACAAAAAACAATGATTGGAAAGTTAAAACTATACAACTTTATGCAGAATGACTCAAATAAATAAAGTAAATACATTTTGTTACATTTTTGGTGGAAACTTAAAAGTATTCTTTGTGCATAGAATTTTATGGTTTGTTTAATTTTGCAATCATTGATTTATGTTTGACATACATTTTAAAAGTCTCACTCTGCTACCATGAAATTGCCCTGTTTTATTGATCTATACTGAAACTGTCATGAAAGTGTGATGGTTTCACTCACAGGTTGATCCTAAGGCGATTAACAATGTGGTTGCTCTACTACTGGAACAGTTAGGGGTCTCTCCAGCACTGCCAGTGACCACTGACAACTGGTTACATCCCAAATGGCACCCTACTCCCTACATAGTGCACTACTTTTGACCACAGCCCTAAGGGCACCCCTAAAGTAGTGCACTATATAGTGAGTAGAATGCCATTTGGGACAGAACCCTGAGTTCATTTACAGGGCTACTAATGACTCCAGGCCAGTTGCATTGTGTGTCACATACTTTCAGAGATTATCTGTGCTGACAGACAGCAGAGAAAGCCACCGGAGGTGTGACGGAAACGAAGAGGTCACACAGTAAATGCACCGGAACGGCAACCATGCAGGAGAAAATAAACAGTAGAAAACATGCCAACAATAAAATGTATTCTGTCTGTATGTATAATCTCCCATTGTGGGAAGCAGACAGCGTGTGACTAAATGACATGTGGCAATAGCAATAGCTCAGCTACTGATTTATAGAAATGATTGGTAGTGGCAACTGCATTTTCTTAGAAATGTAGCACAAAATAATAAATAACAGGATTATAAACCACTTTTGAATAGTGTGGCTTGCTGGCTTACTACTTCGTTATAACTGGAAGACAAATAGGTTTCTAGGCCACAACCCATGGCATATCAAGTTTGAAAGAATGTTGACTAATGTCTCACTACAGGCATCCCATTATAGTGAATAACTGTTAGTGTCATCCAAGTTGAAAGGTATTTGGTGGCTTGATGCTTACCAGAGTGGAGAATGATGCCACTGTCTGTGTCACTGATCTCTTCTTTGCCCTCCATGTATGTGGGTCAGGTGGTATTCATAGGTGGGTGGGGGGGGTGGAGCAAGGGAAAGTCCACTTTCACAATGCCCTGCAAAAATACACAATTATGTTCATCTTCTTCAATGATACAATATACTTTATTGTCCATCTGCATGAAAATTCATTTTAAAGTCAGCATGAAAATAGAGCACTTCTATACAGTCTCATTACACTACAGAGAGTGATTCCATTTAATAGTACTAAATTGTTGCTTTTCAGCAAATTAGAATATCTAATTTTAGACAAAGTTAATGGGATCCATCCACCATTGAGTGATTAGACTTCTAACAAAACACTTAACCCTTCAACCATGAAAGTCACAGGGGTCAAACCAAATTCTCAGAGACTTTGCTCAGGAAACAATGATGCTTAAAAGGGCCACTCTTCCCATTACTTTGAGCCATTCCCTCCTGTTATGTCCTGTCAGCACAGCCTCACCAGGGTTCAAACCAGAGTGGATTCCCACTGTGACCATCTAACTCACAGCATAAGTCATGAATGGCACCCTATAGCCTATATAGTGCACTACTTTTGACCAGGGCCCATAGGGCTCTAGTAGTGTACTATGTAAGGAGTAAGGGGCCATTTGGGACACTAACCCACACTGTTCTTCATCAGGTGAATGTTTTGCCTGCAGCTAATGGGCTGGCTACTTTAGGGAGATGTTGAGGAATGCCTGAACACAGGAGAGGAGAGGCCAGTCCAACAACAATTAGTCTTATTCTTTTATAGGCCTATCTTAAAGACTACCAACAAAATACAGACTTAAAGAGTCTGGAATAATATCTTAATGTCCTCCAGAAATATGAATTATCAAGTAATACAATACAAATTAATACAATTATTCTATTTGACTCTGTGCCAATTTAATCTTGCTCCTACTCCAAATTGTCTGTTGTGATCTCAAATAAATATTGGAACCTACATGCACATGTAGAACGCTGGTGACCAGATGTAAGCCTCCACATAAGCTCAGCATTACTCAATAGCTACAAAACTTCCTTGACATCCTTTCACTAGAGCTCTCCATGGCTTGTGTGAACAGCGCCAAGGAAAGGACATTAGATACATTCAGTAGAGCAGTCGAAAAAGGTCAAAAGCTTATTATGAGTTCATGTAATCATGTTTAAATTCATCAACTGTATTTTGAATATCTGTATTGAATATTGATGTATGCAGGCTGACTTTATTCAAGTGTCCCTTGTTCCTCCAAACAACTGTAGAAACAGGGGAGTTATCCATTATGTTTTGTTTAAAGCATTGATAGTGCCTTCAGAAATTATTCATACCCCTTGACTTTTTCCACATTCTGTTGTTACAGCCTGAATTTATAATAGATTAAATTGAGATTGTGTGTCACTGGCCTACACACAATACCCCATAATGTCAAAGAGGAATTATGTTTTTAGACATTTTACAAATTAATTAAAAATGAAAAGCTGAAATGTCTTCAGTCAATAACTATTCAACCCCTTTGTTATGGCAAGTATAAATACGTTCAGGAGTAAAAATGTGCTTAATAAGTTACATGGACTCACTGTGTGCAATAATAGTGTTTAACAGGATTTTTGAATGACAGCCTCATCTCTGTACCCCAGTCATACTCTGTACGGTCCCTCAGTCAAGTGGTGAAATTCAAACACAGATTCAACCACAAACAGGGAGGTTTTTCAATGCCTCACAATGGGCACCTATTTGTAGATGTGTCAAAATAAAAAAAAGCAAACATTTAATATCCCTTTCAGCATGGTGAAGTTATTAATTACACTTTGGATGGTGTATCAATCATACACCCAGTCACTACAAAGATACAGGCATCCTTCCTAACTCAGTTACCAGAGTGGAAGGAGGCCAATGGTGACTTTAAAACAGTTACAGAGTTTAACAGCTGTGAAAGAAAACTGATAATGGATCAACAACATTGTAGTTACTCCACAATAAATTTGTTATTTTTACCTTTATTTAACCAGGCAAGTCAGTTAAGAACAAATTCTTATTTTCAATGACAGCCCACTAGGGTTAACTGCCTGTTCAGGGGCAGAACGACAGATTAGTACCTTGTCAGCTCAGGGGTTTGAACTTGCAACCTTCCAGTTACTAGTCCAACACTCTAACCACTAGGCTACCCTGCCACCCCATGACAGAGTGAAAAGGAGGAAGCTTGTACAGAATAAAAATATATCAAAACATGCATCCTGCCTGCAATAAGAAACTAAAGTAAAACTGCAACAAAAAAAAAGGTCTGTCTGCCCTATATAAAGGATCAAACCTGGCAGAGGAATAAAAATAGCATAAATAGGAAAGTATACCAGTTTAATTTGAGGACCAGGATGTTGACAGCTGTGCCATACAGAAAGCCAATCCTCAGTAAAAAACACGACAGCCCACTTGGAGTTTGACAAAAGGCACCTGAAGGACTCTCAGACCATGAGAAACAAGATTCTCTGGTCTGATGAAACCAAGATTGAATTCATTGGCCTGAATGCCAATAATCACACCTGGAGGAAACCTGGCACCATCACTATGGTGAAGCATGGTGGTGGCAGCATCATGCTGTGGGGATGTTTTTCAGCGGCAGGGACTGGGAGACTAGTCAGGATCGAGGCAAAGATGAACGGCGCAAAGTACAGAGAGATCCTTGATGAAATCCTGCTCCAGAGCGCTCAGGACCTCAGACTGGGGAGAAGGTTCACCTTCCAACAGGACAACAACACTAAGCACACAGCCAAGACAATGCAAGAGTGGCTTTTGATAAGTCTCTGAATGTCCTTGAGTGGCCCAGCCAGAGCCCGGACTAGAGAGACCTGAAAATAGCTGTGCAGCGACACTCTCCATCCAACATGACAGAGCTTGAGAGGATCTGCAGAGAAGAATGGGAGAAACTCCCCAAATACAGGTGTGCCAAGCTTGTAACACCTAAGAAGATGCAAGGCTGTAATTTTTTATACATTCACAAAACCTTCATAAAAACTTGTTTTTGCTTTGTCCTTATGGGTAGATTGTGTGTAGATCGATGAGAAAAAAAACAATTGAATCCATTTTAGAATAAGGCTGTAACGTAACAAAATGTGAAAAAAGTCAAGGGGTCTGAATACTTTCTGAATGGATTGTAAATGCAAGGAAATTAGGCTTGATTGTTGTTCAGTGACCGAATATCCCAAACTATCCAACTTGCAGTGGCAAATATAAAGAAAGTTATTAATTGCACTACAAATAAAGATGAAATTAAACATTCCCTGGTATTGTCTTACTGGTAATCCATGTACTGAAAAAGGTTGATCAAAGTGATACACTTGAGTGTCAATAGAGATAGCTCTAAATTCAGTCAAATTTCAATCAACTTCACAAACACAGCCTAAAACCCCAATGAGCAAGCAATGCAGAGGCTGGGAAAAACTCCCTAGAAGGCAGGAACCTAGGAAGAAACCTAGAGGAACCAGGCTCCAAGGGGTGGCCAGTCCACTACTGGCTGTACTGGTAGAGATTCAGGAGTACATGTGGCCATTTAGGCCGGATTCAGTCTGTCCACTGAGTTTCTCCAACCAAATGTTAACTTGGTTGACCATGTCCTTGAAGCCAAGTCAGCCAATTTGGTTCCCTCAGATTGTGGAAGTTGGTGGAATGACATGATCCTGGTGACATGACCTTGATCCATACACTATTGCTGTGTTCAAGACAACTGGGAAGTCCAGCTTTTACTGGGAAAAATAATTTTGCATGGTCATCCAACTTGGAATTCTAAGTCGAGAACTCGTCCTCTTTCTAGAGCGCTGACTTCCTGGCCTGAAGATCACTGACGTCATGATTTGACCTCTTTTTTTCAGAGTTCAAATGCTGTGTTCAAAATAACTGGGAACTAATGAAAAATATTAGGTCAAATCATGAGGTCAGTGTTCTTCAGGTTAGAGCTCTAGAAAGAGGCCTGAGTTCCAGTTGGAATTGCCCAGTTGTTTTGAAGCACTGAAATCGTTGATTTCCGAATTCCCAGGTGTTTTAACGTGGCACCAGTCGTAATAGTATGACACATACTTCTTGCTATACAGTCTAGGGAGCTTCCTGTGATTGTCGAGCTGTTTGTGAAACTTCCACGTCATTAAGACTGCAATCTCAGTTCGGGCAATGATTGACAGAGAGAAAAAAGCAGGGCTTTAATTGGCTGATGCAACTGTGTGCTGAAGGCTTATTGACAACAATGCGTTTATTGTCCCGAAACTGCTTGAATCCAAAGGCAAAACACTTTTAGCGCATGAGGCATGTGTGAAATGATTCAATTCAATTTAAAGCTCATGTCTATAGTATGCAAGGCACGTTAGGTTGTGGAAACGCTAGCACGATCATTATAATTAGGGAATTCTTAATATACAACATGGAATAAACTTTATCATAAAACTAATGACGCGTGGGAACAGAGGCATCATTTATTACCCGAGACTGAATGGGATATTCATGAGTAAAATACTATAACCTCCGTAATATTTATAAAGCCAAATGATAAAGTATACAAGACAAAAGACAAAGCCTAAACATTTCAACGAAACACGGATGTAGACTTTAATCAGGAAACGATTGATTCCGCGCATATCAAGTGTCCATCTCCCCAGGTCGCTTGCATGAAGCATACAGACTGTATAACAATTGAGACAATAGTCCCCCGTCACTTTCAAGAAACTGTTTAATCTAACATGTCTACACGACCTCCCACACACTTCCAATAGCCATGGTTACGGAGTCAACTAAAACGAAGATGTTACATTTTCATTAAAAGGGCATTACGCACCAAACGCTCTCTTTTCAATCCCAACGAGGTTCTCCTAGTAAAGGATAGAGGACAGGGAATTCCAGCAGAATGAATGAAAATCAACCCAGTTTTTTAAAAATCATTTAACGTAACCTAAGTATTTCGACTGTATAAAAATAGTTAAACTCTGATCATTTCAACTGAACACCTCGGAAAGCATTTAGCGTAAAGTTAAAGCGCATTAAAAGAGCGTGCACTTACATTTGCATCAATCTGGTTCAAAAGTCGACTCTTGAAAACTGCCTTACTAATACTATTCTCGTATTTCCCACTTGAATGGAAGTGATTGAAAGGCGAACTGCCTTGATTTGAAGTAAGGTAGAAGGACGACTCACACTCAAAGGGGGAGTGGTCCGCAGAGGTGGTACCAAGTCACTATTATTTGAGTCACAAGGTTCAAGTCCAGTCCTAAGTAGAACGGGTCGAGACTCGAGTCAAGACTAAGTCGTCTATTCTAAGAGCAAGTAAAGTTGAGTCCAGTCACAAGTTCAAGTCAAATATCAATTAAACAAAACACACATATATATATATATATATATAGACAATGACTTGTTCAACTACAAATCTGTCTATTTACTGAGGCTACCAGGCAGCCCTTTTCATTATTTTGTCTGTACATTTTATGTGATAATTAATTTTAACAAATTCCAAACCTAACATGAATCAGTAAATTATCAATTTGTACCGAAGCCACTCCAGCGTTGTCTTGGCTGTGCTTAGGGTCGTTGTCCTGTTGGAAGGTGAAATGTCACCCCAGTCTGAGGTCCTGAGAGCTCTGGAGCAGGTTTTCGTCAAGAATCTCTCTGTACTTAGCCCTGTTCATCTTTCCCCTCGATCCTGACTAGTCTCTCAGTCCCTGCCGCTGAAAAATAACCCCACAGCATGATGCTGCCACCACCATGCTTCACCGTAGGGATAGTATTGGCCAGGTGTTGAGCGGTGCCTGGTTTCCTCCAAGCGTGACACTTGGCATTCAGGCCAAAGAGTTCAATCTGAGAGTCTTTAGGTGCCTTTTGGTAAACTCCAAGCGTGCTGTCATGTGCCTTTTAATTTATTTATTTTTACTGAGGATTGGCTTCCGTCTGGCCACTCTACCATAAAGACCTGATTGGTGGAGTGCAGCAGAGATGGTTTTCTTTCTGGAAGATTCTCCAGTCTCCACAGAGTAACTCTGGAGCTCTGTCAGTGACCATCGGGTTCTTGGTCACCTCCCTGACCAAGGCCCTTCCCTCCCCTGATTGCTCAGAGGCCACTGTGTTCTTGGGGAACTTCAATGCTGCAGACATTTTTTGGTACCCTTCCCCAGATCTGTGCCTCGACACAATTCCTTTGACCTCATGGCTTGGTTTTTGCTCTGACATACACTGTCAACTGTGGGACCTTTATATAGGACAGGTGTGTGCCTTTCCCAATCCTGTCTAATCAATTGAATTTACCACAGGTGGACTCTAATCAAGTTGTAGAAACATTTCAAGAATGATCAATGGAAACAAGATGCACCAGGGCTCAATTTCAAGTCTGAATACTTATGTAAATAAGGTATTTTTATGTTTACTAAATGTACATATTTTTCTAAACCTGTTTTCACTTTGTCATTACTGGGTATTGTGTGTCGATTGATGAGGATTTTTATTGACTAATTTAGGCTTACAAAATGTTTGTCAAATGGCACAATCATTTATGTTTTAACAAACTACATAGTTTTGAGGATAGGCATGACAGAAATAGAGTACGATTTCATATTTGAATCATCTTTGAAAGATTACATCTTTATGTTTTACAGACAAACTGAAGCGTGGAGATCATAAGTTAAGTGCATGCATAGAAATGGAGTCAACTAGTTCTTCTGGCCAAGGCCAAGAGATGATACAACTGGTATGCGGATGACCAGATTATGCATCTGATGCCAAAGCCGCTGCCACTGAACAAAAGATCAGCTCAGATTGACCACAGTATCTGGAAGTACTTTGTTAGATTACTTGTTAGATTTGTGTGTATTAGGTAGTTGTTAGGAATTGTTAGATAATTTGTTAAATATTACTGCACTGTTGGAACTCGAAGCACAAGCATTTCGCTACACTCGCATTAACATCTGCTAACCATGTGTATGTGACCAATATGATTTGATTTGATTTGATTTACTAGGAGGAGCACCTGAACGTGTGAAAGTGGCAGAAGTGAACTGGCTACCAGAGAAGAAGCCTTCAGAGGCTAGAAAGCAATGGAGACTTGGAGATAACAGATGGATGTGACATAATAACATTGCAAAGACAAACATATGGACAAACTTTTCTAAAGACAAACACATCTCAAGTAAAAGTGAAGCATGTATGGGAATTTATTAGTACGGGATAAGTTAGTACAGGAAATAGGCCTATTCCATGAACATGTTTTACTGCACATAAAATGTTTGTATCAATGCTTTTGGAAAAACTTAGTCTTAGTTTACATTCAATGTTGTGTTTCTATAGTTCCAATAGACATGTTTTATGTTTGTACGACAATGTTGTGTTAGGAAATACATTTTAGTCAATAGGGTTCATCTTTTGGTCTTAATCTTTGACCAGTAACCTCCATGTTATTGTTCGTATGAAATCAACACGCTATAAAATGATTTGTAATAAAAAATAAATATGACTAAATAAGTCAAATTTGTATGGAATAATCATATGTCATTCGTTTCACATTGTGTCACAGGTGTTGGTGTTCTGGCATCAGAGTTTCCCATTTTCATATAATGTTTATTTGTATCTACCCAACTGCTGCTGCATTCATTAGTATGCATTTTAAGAATATGATAATCACATTTTGATCACTCAACCTCAATTATTTCTGATTTTACAAGAAAAACCAAGTGGCAGAAATATAAAAATATCGAAAAATATAACTTTTCACATATTGGTTTAAAGTAAATTACTAATCAAAAAATTTCTTAATATTAGTATTAACCTTTTCTGTCTGATTATATATGAACATTTAATTGTGAAATTAGATTCAGGAAATCCTGAATTGTCATCTAAAATATAGATAACACCAGTGACAAAAAAGGAAGCACTTGCAATAAAATACATTAAGCTTGCATTTATGTTGATGGATAATGGTATGAGTTAACTATATACGTTTTGGTAAAAAAATGTTGGCTCTTCAAAATCTACAATTTCCGTAGAATCATCTTTATATACATGTATACTGTACACTGTACTGTTTATATACATGTAAACTGTACATGAGTATACTGTACCTCTTTGCCCCTGGTAAGTCTTTCCCCTGTTGATCACAGGAGTAACTCATGCACTCGTCACTGATTGGGACCTGGGAGTTGCTTGCACCTGTTCTTTATTTAAGGTCAATGCCAGAAGCAGCACTCCATGGATGTGAGCAGTGTGGCAGCAGAGCCAGAGCACCTGAGGAAAACGCCTGCTTTTACTGGAGCAGACCGGGACCAGTGTTAAAATGGAGAGAGAAGCCCTTTATGGGAATTGTGATGGTAAATGCTTACCCTTTCCAAATCTAAGTACCTCTCCATAACCATTTCCAACATTTCACCTGCTAGCAATGCCTGCCCACATTCTCTACTGCTTTGTGCGCTATGCACTCAATGCCAGTCTGCCTACTGTGAAACAGAAAGATGGCCTTTTGGGATACTGGGAGGGGGAAGCACGTTCACCTTTCCCTAAATTAAGTAGCCTACACTTTTAATTCCATTTGTACCGATATAGACACTCAACCAGGGCGAATTCCTTTCGATCGCACTCTAGAAATCATTGTCGATTACAGCTTTTCTGCCTTGAACACTATCCACTCAAATCTGGGCTATTTGAGTCACTGGTGTCCACCCCTCACTGGCTCTTACTACAAAGACTATTGAAAACCTGAGCTTGGATTGGACTTTATTGACACCAGATACCATGACTTGAGCCACTATCCCTGCCTCCATTTATTTTGGTTTAAATTAATGTATCAAGCCTAGTTGACTTTCACATTATTGTTCAATAGCTAGTGTAGAACACTCTTCTGTGTTTTGGAAGGTGTACCTTTTTAAAATATTTTTTTTAACTAATCATTCATACAAATGCAATAACTGCCTTGTCTATTGTCCCACTCTTCATCATGGTCTTTGATATACACTGAGTGTACAAAACATTAGGAACTTTGCACAACAGACTGACCAGGTGAAATCTATGATCTCTTATTGATATCGCCTGTTAAATCCACTTCAATCTGTGCAGATGAAGGGGAGGAGTAAGGTTAAAGGATTTAACTTTTTTAAAGCCTTGAGACATGGATGTGTGCCATTCAGAGGGTGAATGGACAAGACCAAATATTTAAGTGCCTTTGAACGTGGTATGCTAGTAGGTGTCAGGCACACCGGTTTCAGTGTGTCAAGAACTGCAACGCTGCCTGGTTTCACGATCAGTTTCCCGTGTGTATCAAGAATGGTCCACCACCCAAAGGACATCCAGCAAACTTAACTGTGGGAGGCATTGGTGTCAACATGGACCAGCATTCCTATGGAACGCTTGACACCTTGTTGTTCATGCCCCGATGAATTGAGGATGTTCTTTGGGCAAAAGGAGTGCCACTCAATATTAAGGTGTTCCTAATGTTTTGTATGCTGTTTTAGTTGACATATCTGTGTGATGTCTCATACATTAATAAAAATGTATTCACCCTGGACACTTGAATCATAAGCTCTAAGTGTTGTCTTAATTGATGCATGTTTAAGTTACCATAGTAGTTTTTTTTTAAATGTGAAGACCATTTTTTGTAACCTAACAATATATACAATTTATACACAGCTTTATTGCATTTAAACATCCCTTAAATCCGGCCATTGAAAGCCTTGATCGTTGTATCCTTCCTCAGGGAACGACCTGCTGACAACATGGTGGCGTGTTTTGATGTGCTGCTCTAGAGTTCCATGGCCCAGCAGACTCACCTGGGGACAGGGGGAAAGATTCATGTTAGTTTTTTATTAAAGTCTGGGAGACTGAGGGAGGAGAGAGCATGAGTTTAAGTACAGTAAAAATAAAAATAAATATTGTATAAAAATAACCAGTGACCATTGATTAAACGCTATATCACAGACAGCAATAGTGAAGGTGCATAAGTATACTATTACGAGCATAGCCTACTTCTCTGTACTCAGAAGAGATCGCAGGTAGTTGGTCAGAAGGCTCTGGAGGCCCTTGGAATATTCTGTCTCTGTTGCACCTGGAGAGAGCTGGATAGAAGTACTGAGTGTGTTTGAAAGAAAGGGAGCGACAGTTAATATGTAACAAGTACTACATTATTGAGGAATATAAAGGGGCCTTCAAATCAGACCAATTGATGTGTAAGAGACACAGCAACTCAATGGTTTTCAATGGGAGGAGTGTGTTGGAAAGCCCTAGCATTGTAGTGCGCTGTCCATGAAAAGTTGCAAAGATGTATCCATTAAAAATATAGAAGAGTTTCTCCTTACCACAACGCTGCGTCAGACATTCATTTAGGCATTTTGATTTGAAGGCAGCTTTACTCTGTTTGAAATTGCATCTTCATGTCTAACTTCGCTCTTACTTGCCACAGGTGGCTGGAGATTTCACTTAAGAACCAATGGAATGGTCTAAAATGGGAAAACTCTACCCACCCAGGGGACTGGGCCATGTTAAATGAACTGGCCCACTCTCTGACCCCTAAGCCCTCTCCAGTGAACCCTCATTGTCATAGGGTCTCCTGTCTAACCCTCTAATCAGTGTCTCTGACGGGGTTACTCCACTAGACAGGTTTATGGTGCATAGGTATTCTCCGCTCCTCATATGCCTGGAGTATTAGTTCAAATAGTATCGGTTGGGAGCCCAGCGCCTAAGGAGTTGGATCTATAACCGAAAGGTGCTGCTTCAAAGCCCGGGCCAGGTGCTAGAGAAAAAGAAGGGAACTGATCTGGCAATTGGAGGGCTGCTGGGCTCACATCCTATAGACCATCCCCTACTGTTGGGCCATTGAGCAAGGCCATTAACACCACATCATGCTCGCCATACAGGGGCACTGCACTGCAGCATGACCCTGTGCTCGTCTCAACTGTTAGTGATGTCTGCCGTCATGACTTACTGACACAGTGCTCCATGTTCCTGCTGGTAGCAGACCTTAACCTGGATGAGTATGGTTGCATCTATCTGCACCAGGCTCCTTGGAAATCAGATGACACATCTGCATACATTCGCAAAATAAAATTGTTCCTGTATTTCAACAATTGTAGTCAAGACAGACAATGTTTCTTTTAAGCAGGAGTGTACAGGTTTTTGTTCCAGCACTAACACTTCACTGAACTAATTGTGGTCCAAATTGAAGATCATGACTAGTTGAATGAGATGTTCGTGCGAGGCAGGAATAATAACGTGCACAGTTCAGTCCCCTGGGACTAGAGTTGCAAAAATCCCAAAATATTGGTTATCCAGAAATCCTGGTTGGATGATTCCAAATTTCCAGCTGATTTGGGGAAACTTCCAACCAGGTTTTCTGGAAGACTGGGTAATTTTGAGAAAGTTACCAGAATTTTTGCAACTACATGGGACAGAAATCACCCATGTCTGTATTATAGAACAAGCTCCCTTGACAATGAGATGAGATGACAATTACAGACGTAGGCAATGAGGCGGTGATCGCTGAGATCCTGGTTGAAGACAGCAGAGTTGTATTTAGAGGGCAGGTTGGTCAGGATGACGTCTATTTCAGGATCCTAAGCCAGGATTCAGACACGGCTAGGACATCCGAGTTGGCAGAGTGAGACACTGATTAGAGGGTGACAATTCTACATGATAGTGAATAACATTTGTGGATCTACAGGTAACTGCCAAAATAAAAGGTAACACCAACAAAGTGTCTTAATAGGGCATTGGGTCTTCACGAGTCAGAAATGCTTCAATGCACGTTGGCATAGATTCTACAAATGTTGAACTCTATTGGAGGGATACCACAGCATTCTTCTACAAGAAATTCCAACCCTGGTGTTTTGTTGGTGGTGGAAAACACCATCTCTGGCACCGCTCCAAAATCTCCCATAAGTGTTCAATTCAGTTGAGATCTGGTGACAGACGGTCATGGAATATGGCTTACATCGTTTTCATGCTCATCAAACCATTCAGGCACTTGTGCCCTGTGGATGGGGGCATTGTCTTCCTATGAGGGCATTTCCATGGTAGCCAAAATAATGGCCTGCCCAGCATTTTTATACATCACCCTAAGCATGATGGGATTTTAATTGCTTAATTAACTCAGGAACCACGCCTTTGTGGACGCATTGGCTTTCAATATGATTTGTATCCTTCATTTACTCAAGTGTTTCCATTATTTTGGCAGATACCTATATATGTATCTAACATGTTACACCTTACTGATTTAACCTCAGATTTTCCTTGTGCTCAGGAGGTCCTTAAAGTTCTACATCTGTCTGGGTGTTATGTGCTTAAGTCTTAAATATAACTAGCAAATATATAGTTTGTTTCTAGAAACCTATCATTAGCTACATTGATGAACTCAGCTGATGGTGGGACTTAGCTATCTAGATAGCTCTTCCACAGCAGATTCAGCCTAGCTAGCTACCTATCTACCTACCTAATGGCCTTTTTATCATCTTTATAGATGAATAAAAATATATTCATTTTAGTCTCACATCTAGAGCTGCCTAATATAGCAAGCCAGTTGATAGTACGGTAGCTAGGATGAATACAATGTGTGACAGTAGCTATGGGCGACATTATACAATTGAGTGAGATTTAATCCGAAGGAATGACATCACAACAGAAAAAGATTTATTGCTAAACTAAAATAACTGATTCTACCATTACAGATATCCACTGGCAAATCTTTACACAAATGAGATCTTCAAAAACATGTTGAAAAAGCATTAGGATGAATTGGCTAGCTAGCTTTTTTACCTAAAAGAAGAATCACCTTGCGGGGAGTCCTCCATGTTGCAATGTGGCTAGCTACCTACTCAATGTCTAGGTTTACCTCCACTGTATTCACATCCTACCATACCCTTGTCTGTACATTATGACTTGAATCTATTCTTCCGCGCCCAGAAACCTGCTCCTTTTACTCTCTGTTCCGAACGCACTGGACGACCAGTTCTTATAGCCTTTAGCGGTACCCTTGTACTACTCCTCCTCTGTTCCTCTGGTGATGTAGAGGTTAATCCAGGCCCTGCAGCACCTAGCTCAACTCCCTTTCCCTTGGCGCTCTCATTTGTTGACTTCTGTAACCGTAAAAACCTTGGTTTCATGCATGTTAACATTAGAAGCATCCTCCCTAAGTTTGTTTTATTCACTGCTTTAGCACACTCTGCCAACCCGGATGTCCTAGCCGTGTCTGAATCCTGGCTTAGGAAGGCCAACAAAAATCCTGAAATAGATATCATCCTGACCAACCTGCCCTCTAAATACAACTCTGCTGTCTTCAACCAGGATCTCAGCGATCACCGCCTCATTGCCTACGTCTGTAATTGGTCTGCGGTCAAACGACCACCCCTCATCACTGTCAAACGCTCCCTCAAACACTTCACCTGGCAGGCCTTTCTAATTGACCTGGCTCGGGTATCCTGGAAGGATATTGACCTCATTCCATCAGTAGAGGATGCCTGGTTATTCTTTAAAAAAGTGCTTTCCCCACCCTCTTAAATAAGCATGCCCCATTCAAAACCAGGAACAGATATAGCCCTTGGTTCACTCCAGACCTGACTGTCCTTGACCAGCACAAAAACATCCTGTGTCGTACTGCATTAGCACCGTATAGACCCCACAATATGCAGTTAGGAAAGCTAAGGCTAGCCTTTTCAAACAGAAATTTGCACAAACTCCAAAACGTTTTGGGACACTGTAAAGTCCATGGAGAATAAGAGCACCTCCTACCAGCTGCCCACTGCACTGAGGCTAGGAAACACTGTCACCACCGATAAATCCACGATAATTGAGAATTTCAATAAGCATTTTTCTACGGCTGGCCATGCTTTCCACCTGGCTACCCCTACCACGGTCAACAGCACTGCACCCCCCACAGCAACTTGCCCAAGCCTACCCCATTTCTCCTTCACCCAAATCCAGATGGCTGATGTTCTGAAAGAGTTGCAAAATCTGGACCCCTACAAATCAGCTGGGCTAAACAATCTGGACCCTTTCTTTCTAAATTAACCGCGGCAATTGTTGCAACCCCTATTACTAGCCTGTTCAACATTTCTTTCGTATCATCTGAGATCCCCAAAGATTGGAAAGCTGCCGCGGTAATCCCCCTCTTCGAAGGAGGAGACACTCTAGATCCAAACTGTTACAGACCTATATATACCCTACCCTGCCTTTCTAAGGTCTTCGAAAGCCGAGTTAATAAACAGATCACCGACCAATTCGAATCCCACAGTACCTTCTCCGCTATGCAATCTGGTTTCCGAGCTGGTCATGGGTGCACCTCAGCCATGCTCAAGGTCTTAAACAATATCATAACCGCCATCGATAAAAGACAATACTGTGCAGCCGTATTCATTGACCTGGCCAAGACTTTTGACCTTAAATGACTGCCTCGCCTGGTTCACCAATTACTTCTCAGAGTTCAGTGTGTCAAACCGGAGGACCTGTTGTCTGGACCTCTGGAAGTCTCTATGGGGGTGCCACAGGGTTCATTTTTGGGGCTGACTCTTTTCAGAGTTCAGTGTGTCAAATCAGAGGGCCTGTTGTCTAGAACTCTGGCAGTCTCTATGGGGGTGCCACAGGGTTCAATTCTGGGGCTGACTCTTTTCTTTGTATACATCAATGATGTCACTCTTGCTGCTGGTGATTCTCTGATCCACCTCTATGCAGACGACACCATTCTGTATACTTCTAGCCCTTCTTTGGAAACTGTGTTAACAAACCTCCAAACAAGCTTCAATGCCATACAACTCCCCTTACGTGGCCTCCAACTGCTCTTAAATGCTAGTAAAACTAAATGCATGCTCTTCAACGGATTGTTGCCCGCACCTGCCACCCCGCCTGACCGACATCACTACTCTGGACGGTTCTGACTTAGAATATGTGGACAACTACAAATACCTAGGTGTCTGGTTAGACTGTAAACTCTCCTTCCAGACTCACATTAAGCCTCTCCAATCCAAAATTAAATCTAGAATCGGCTTCCTATTTTGCATCAAAGCATCCTTCACTTATGCTGCCAAACATACCCTTGTAAAACTGACCATCCTACCGATCCTTGACTTCGGCTATGTCATTTACAAAATAGCCTCTAACACTCTACTCAGAAAATTGGATTCAGTCTATCACAGTGCCATCCGTTTGGTCACCAAAGCCCCATATACTAGCCACCGCTGCGACCTATATGCTCTCGTTGGCTGGCCCTCGCTTCATATTCGTCACCAAACCCACTGGCTCCAGGTCATCTATAAGTCTTTGCTAGGTAAAGCCCCACCTTATCTCAGCTCACTGGTCACAATAGCAGCACCCACCCATAGCACGGGCTCCAGCAGGTATATTTCACTGGTCATCCCCAAAGCCAATTTCTTCTTTGTCCGCCTTTCCTTCCAGTTCTCTGCTGCCAATGACGGGAACGAACTGCAAAAATCACTGAAGCTGGAGACTCATATCTCCCTCACTCTTTAAGCATCAGCTGTCAGAGCAGCTCACAGATCATGACACCTGTACATAGCCAATCTGTAACTTGCCCTTCCAAGTACCTCATCCCCATATTGTTATTTATTTTTTTGCTCCTTTGCACCCCAGTATCTCTACTTGCACATTCATCTTCTGCACATCTATCACTCCAGTGTTTAATTGACAAATTGTTATTACTTCTCCACTACGGCCCATTTATTGCCTTACCTCCCTAATCTTACTTCATTTGCACACACTGTATATAGATTTTTTCTATTGTTTTATTGTCTGTACGTTTGTTTATTCCATGTGTAACTCTGTGTTGTTGTTTGTGTCGCACTGCTTAGCTTTATCTTGGCCAGGTCGCAGTTGTAAATGAGAACTTGTTCTCAACTGGCCTACGTGGTTAAATAAAGGTCAAATCAAAATACTTGGGGATGTAAATGTCATGTATGGTTCACACATTACATTTAGCTAGCCAATCAATGGCATTGTAACAAAAAGCAGTGCTATGATTGGTCAAGGCTGCCAATCATATTTTATTAACATGTCATTGTAGATTTGCGAGCACAGGCAAGTATACTGTGAGCAGGGAGTTGCGTGCTCAATACTTAATTGGACTCCATCTCAGCTCCTCAACATGATCCTCTGCACCCTCTTTATTTGTTGATCAATTCTCTTCACCCACACTCTACATTATTGTCCACGTTCTCGACACGCCCCACGTTCTCGACACGCCATAGGTTGATACCATTTTAACAGAACAAATAAGAGTGAATCCTCGTTAGCTTTAAGTCTGTTTTTCCCTATATCTTCACAGAAATGTTATTATGGCAAAAACTTTGGGCTTTGGCAACAGCTCAGTAGGGCATGCATACTAAAGGATACTAATTTGTTAATGAGAACCACACAAATATTAATAAGTAGTTACTTTACCATGTTTATACACAAGCTGCATCACTTTTAAAAAAGAAACATTCACTGATTTGTTAGAATGTACATTTACTGCCCTCTCCTGACTGTTTCAGTTAATTGTCTTGGAACGAGGCCTATCCAAATTAGTTATGCATTTGGTTTTAAAATACAGCAGCTTAGAGAACCTCAAATAACAGAGAAAAGGGGGGATACCTTGTCAGTTGCACAACTGAATGCATTAAATTGACATCCACATCAGTTGTTGGTGGTGGTTAACTGCCTTGCTCAAGGGGCAGAACAGCAGCTTTTTTGTACCTTGCCAGCTCAGGGATTTGAACCAGCAACCTTTCGGTTACTGGCTCAATGCTCTTAACTGCTAGGCTACCTGCTGCCAATAACAAACTGTTTACATAATCTGGCAGTGACATCACAGAGAGCTATTCCATGGAGAATGTAGACCTGGTAAACCATCAAATACTTTAGTCATTTTCAATGAGTTTCAAGTTTCAACTTTGTCACATGCACTGTATACAGTAGATGTAAAACAGAACAGTGAAATGCTTACTTGCAAGCTCTTTCCCAACAATGCAGTATTCAGTATCAAGGTGAGAGGAAATAATATAAAGGAAATAACTGGGCTATTTCCTGTAATATATGTAATCCTTTGATTGCAGTTGAACTCACTGCTCAAGTGCAGTCATATCTTTGGTATAAGGAAGCATAGCCTATTATGAGTGAGTGTGTGAACCAGCGGAGGAGCCACAATGCACAGTGCCCACCAGGGAGGGAAACATAGTGGTGGGAATCAGAATGTGTGGACACAGCACCTGCTTCACCACTGCATGGCTGACATTTGCTCAGAATCTCGATATTCACTCAGGCTCTCAAAGAATGCTGGTGCTTAGGGACCCTGAACAAGCCCCCACAATTCCCATACAGCAGGGTATCAATTCACCAACACACCAAGCACCAAGACAGCAGCAATTAAGAAGGAGGCCTTTATCTGGTTCAGTCAATTCCATTATTAACACAGTGTAAACCCCAGTTGCTTCACGTTTATAAATGAGCCTGGTAGTAAAGTAGTTATAACCTAAAAGTAGGCTAGTATCTGTTGTCTTGCCTAAGTGCATAGAAGGCCTAGACAAGACAATTATTTGTAGATACTTTCAATTTTAAAAAATGTTTTAAAGGCTGGCACATTCCACAATTTACTCTGTCAAATCAAAAGCCAGTACGCAAGTCCAAAGACGGCATGTGAGGCAAATCCAACTGGCCCAAGAAGTGAAAGGAAATCATGTGTTGCACAGCCACACAGAGCTTTGTTTGACATCTATAGGATTTCCATGGGACTGAGGAGAGAGCCTGCTCATTAAGCCTTGTATAAGACTAAATCTCCATATTCTCTGAGGCCCTGATGATTTCTATTGTCACACTTCCTGGAACTGCATTCCAATTGGCACCCTATTCCCTAAATAGTGCACTACTGTGCACCCTTTGACTCTGTTAAAAAAAATAGCACACTATAAAAAGGGAATAGAGTGCCATGTTAGACACCTCCTGGGTCTACAGTGGGTGGGAACTGAGTGTACACAGGCTACTCTGAGGGGGTGTTGTTGTGGTGATTCCCCCACAGTCCTACCTATTCACACAGGGAGCTCATGTGTACTGAGTGTGGTGATGAACCATGGCCCGGCACAAAGCTGGGAGTAGCACAGTCTGCTTTTATACCACTCAACTGTGGCAACAAAAGCCTCATGGGTGACTAGTCTCTGCATTCTCCCTCTCCTTTCTCTCATGCTCTGTGATTTCCTTCTGGGGAAGTCTGTCTCAGCCAGGGCTGAGGTCTACAGACGCCCAAGACATTGATATCAGTGCTGCAGAGAAACAGACAGGCTCCAGTCTGGCACAAAACCAACCCTGCCTGGGTTCACATGGAAGATGTTACGGATTTACCAACTTGCAATCTCAGAGAGACAGATTGGATTTTGTTGAAGGGAACATAGCAACTGGCAAAACAATATTCCCTGAATATTCTTGTCTTTTTTACATAATGGCACTGCTAGGCTATATGTAGCAACTAAGAATTACCCTCAGTAAGCTGCCAGGATGAGAAGCACTTCAGGCAACAGTCAGACCTTTTCAACAAGTAACACTTAGCAACTTTACTGGCTCCGGCATCAGTAATTAGTCATTTGCAGATTACTAATGCTCTGAAAGTAATTGCCAGTTGAAAGAGGTCTTGAGAACGCTAAGTAAACCAGACTCTCAGGGCTACTGAACTCTCTCACCCTTCTGGTCAGTGCCTGTATGGCCTTGTGAGGCTCCAATAATGAAGATGTGTAACGGAAATGTATTTGAGATGAGCCAAAGCAGAGACTGGAGCATCCTTGATGTGGACGGCACAGGTTACCTCCTAAATTACACTTTTTAAGTAAAATCCTGCAGTCAACTTGGAGATAAAGAATAACTCTTTCTTCATTTCACCTGTCACATTTTTCATTATGAAGCTTACTGGTAGTCCCCAGTCACATGATGTTTGTTTACAACCACACAACAATGAGAGACTGGAGCCTTGTGAGTCACTCACTATTGTGCAGCACATGCCAGGTGATCTAGCTACAGTATGGAATTCAAAATGTAATGTTAGCTGGCTAGATACACTACATGACCAAAAGTATGTGAACTCCCCTTTTCTGCTCTAACAGCCTCCACTCTTCCACTAGATGTTGGAACATTGCTGCGGGACTTGCTTCCATTCAGCCACGAGCATTAGTGCGGTCGGGCACGGATGTTAGGCCATTAGGCCTGGCTTGAAGTCTGTGGTCCGATTCATCCCAAATGTGTTGAGGTCAGGGCTGTGTGCAGGCCAGTCAAGTTCCTCCACACCAATCTTGACAAACCACTGTACGGACCTCGCTTTGGGCACTGGGACATTGTAATGCTGAAACAAGAAAGGGCTTCCCCAAACCGTTGACACAAAGTTGGAAGCACAGAACCGTCTAGAACTGTGGTCACCAACCTTTTCTGAGTCAAGATAACTATCGCAGTCAAAAAGCAAGCTGAGACCTCCTGCTCATATAAAATTTTTTTACATTAACCTCACACTAAGAGTTTCGTAGGAATGAGGTTTGGGCAGTAGGCCTAATACATTATCACAGTATATTGGCTATATGATTGCCTTGTCAATATTGTTAATCAGATTATATTATATTTCAAAACTGGAGCTTTGACAAGAAAATAGATCAATTGGTTTAGCACTTGTGAGGCACTGTGGAGCATGAATTGAAGGTTGAAAGTCATGCGTCCTCCCGATACACAACCCAACCAGCCGCACTGCTTCTTAACACAGCGCGCATCCAACCCGGAAGCCAGCCGCACCAATGTGTCAGAGGGTACACTGTGCACCTGGCAACCTTGGTTAGAGCACACTGCGCCCAGCCCGCCACAGGAGTCGCTGGTGCGCAATGAGACAAGGACATTCCTACGGACCAAGCCCTCCCTAACCCGAACGATGCTAGGCCAATTGTGCGTCGCCCCACGGACCTCCCGGTCGTGGCCGGTTACAACAGAGCCTGGGCGCGAACCCAGGGACTCTGATGGTACAGCTGGCGCTGCAGTACAGCGCCCTTAACCACTGCGCCACCCGGGAGGCCTAATTTGCTTTTTTTGATTAACTGGACTGCGTCTGATGGTCAACGAGGTCAAATCACGACGTCAGTGATCTTCAGGTTGAAAAATCTGAGCCTAGTAAGATGGCAGAGTTTCTGACTTGGAATTACGAGTTGGATGACCATTCAAAATGATTTTTTCCCAACCACCTCTCACGGTCCCTGCTCTCTCCTTCCTTTCCTCCGGTGAGACTGACCAGAGAGGGGACACCGTCTTCCACCTGATGGCGAAACTCGAGTCGCACTGCATCTGACTCATGTACAAATTCATGTTGTTGCTATGACCAGAGAAAGTTAAATGTTCCTTAATATTAAAATCGACACAACAAGCTGCTAATAATAATAAAACAATATCGATAATTGGCTACTCATTCATTGCAGCTGCAGCCTGAGCAGAAGTACGGAGAAGCGCGTTTTGTAATAGTGTTAAACAAAAACAGTGACAGTGCTGAATATTAACTTAAACTCGCTCATTAAAACAGCAGCTCTTTGCTGTATTCGTTGATAGTCTCTCTGTGGTCATGGTTTTAAAAGTGACTGGCTGTGGTCAGGGTCATGGTAGCTCTGTATCCACGGTGATTTGAGCTATCTGATTGGGCAGCACAGTAGGTGCACTCGATTTAATCACAGATTTGCCGGGTAAGCGGAGTTTGTCGATCGCCATCGACCGGTTGGCAGCCACAGGTCTAGAATGTCATTGTATGTTGTGGCATTAAGATTTCCCTTCACTGGCACTAAGGGGCCCAGCCCGAACCATGAAAAACAGCCCCAAACCATTATTCCTCCTTCACCAAACTTTACAGTTGGCACTATGCATTGGAGCAGGTAGCGTTCTCATGGCATCCGCCAAACCCAGATTTATCTTTCGATGTGCCAGATGGTGAAGCTTGAGTCATCACTCCAGAGAACGAGTTTTCACTGCTCCAGAGTCCATTTCCAGCCTTAAGCTTGTGTGCTGCTGCTCGGCCATGGATACCCATTTCATGAAGCTCCCAAAGAACACTTCTTGTGCTGATGTTGCGTCCAGAGGCAGTTTGGAACTCGGTAGTGAGTGTTGCAACCGAGGACACATGATTTTTACACGCTATGAGCTTCAGCACTCGGCAGTCCTGTTGTGTGCGCTTGTGTGGCCTACCACTTCGTGGCTAAGCCGTTGTTGCTCCTAGACATTTCCACTTCACAATAACAGCACTTACAGTTGACCAGGGCAGTTCTAGCAGGGCAGAAATTTGACAAGCTGACTTGTTGGAAAGATGGCATCCTATGACGGTGCCACGTTGAAAGTTACCGAGTTCTTCAGTAAGGCCATTCTACTGCCAATGTGTGTCTATGGAGACTGTATAGCTGTGCGCTCCATTTTATACAGGTGTGGCTGAAATAGACGAACCAACAAATTTGAAGGGGTGTCCACATACCTTTGTATATAGGGTGCATTCGGAAGTATTCAGACCCCTTGACTTGATCCCCATTATGTTACGTTACAGCCTTATTCTAAAATGTATTGAATTATTTTTTTCCTCATCAAGCTACACACAATATCCCATAATAACAAAGAGAAAACAGGTTTTTAGAAATGTTTGCAAATGTATTACAAATAAAAACAAATACATTACTTACATTAATATTCAAACACTTTGCTATGAGACTCGAAGTTGAGCTCAGGTGCATCCTGTCTCCATTGATCACCCTTGATGTTTCTACAACTTGATTGGAGTCTACCTGTGGTAAATTCAAGTGATTGGACATAATTTGGAAAGTCACGCACCTGTATGTAAGGTCCACAGTTGACAGTGACACTTTTTGCAGCATTTGAAGATCCCCAAGAACACAGTAGCCTCCATCATTCTTAAAATGGAAGAAGTTGGGAACCACCAAGTCTCTTCCTAAAGCTGGCCGCCCGGCCACACTGAGCAATTGTGGGAGAGGGGCCTTGGTCAGGGAGGTGACCAAGAACCTGATGGTCACTGACAGAGATCCAGGTTTATCTGGAGATGGGAGAACCTTGCAGAAGGACAACCATCTCTGCAGCACTCCACCAATCAGGCCTTTATAGTTGAGTGGCCAGATGGAAGCCACTCCTCAGTAAAAGGCACTTGACAGCACGCTTGGATTTTGCCAAAAGGCCTCTAACGGACTCTGACCAGATTCTCTGGTCTAATGAAACCAAGACTGAACTCTTTTGCCTGAATGCCAAGCGTCACGTCTGGAGGAAACCTAGTACCATCCCTATGGTGAAGCATGGTGGAGGTGCCAGCATCATGCTGTGGGGATGTTTTTCAGTGGCAGGGACTGGGAGACTAGTCAGGATTGATGGAAAGATTAACAGAGCAAAGTAAGATCCTTGATGAAAACCTGCTCAGGACTGGGGCGAAGGTTCACCTTCCAACAGGACAATGAACCTAAGCACACAGCCAAGACAATGCAGGAGTGGCTTCTGAACAAGTCTCTGAATGTCCTTGAGTGGCCCAGCCAGAGCCCGGACTGGAACCCGATCAAACATCTCTAAAGAGACCTGAAAATAGCTGTGCAGCGTTCGCTCCCAATCCAACCTGAGAGAGCTTGAGAAGATATGCAGAGAAGAATAGGAGAAACTCCCCAAATACAGGTAATCCAAGCATGTACTCAAGAAGAATTAAGGCTGTAATTGCTGAATACTTATGTAAATGTGACCTGTTTTTTCATATTTTATTCATATGCAAAATGTTCTAAAAACCTGTTTTTGCTCTGTCATTATGGGGTATTGTGTGTAGATTGATGAGGGGGGGGGGATTTAATACATTTTAGAATAAGGCTTTGCTTTGTAGCACCTACAGACACAACGTTATGGAGTCTTAAAGGGATAATCCACTCCCATAAATAAAAATCATTCAACTCCTGTCAGTCTCGTGAAAGCCTATGTTCAATCAGTGGGTAAAAAAACAAATGTCCCCATAATTTAACTTCTAAGTGGTCCGCCTGTGAAGATCAGGAAATTGTTTAGGAACGTGTCATAGTTATTTAATTCTTATCACTGCAGATGTGGGATTACACACTACCTTTTAAAACAATTACCTGCACTCCAGATCGCCAAATTAGCCAATAGAAGGCCAAACTTGTCTAGAACACATCCGTCCTTTTTTCTATCGTCATGACAAATGATAGATTTAGCTAAAATGAGCTCACTCTAAACAGTGTACCAACAATGGCAAGATGGTGCTGACAGACATGGCAGCTCTGCTTCTAGCTCCTAAGTAACTTTGTAGTATTTTGTTTTTTTGTATCTTCTGTCTTCCATTATTAGCCCAGAACATTTTGTGTTATTACATACAGCCAGAAATAACTTTTGGATATCAAAGCGGCGGTAACTCACAAGCTTTATGACCAGAAATAAAACTTTACAGAATTGGATCCTTTGTTCGCACCCCCCAGGCAAATTGAACTTGCCCCAGAAGCTGCTCCAAGACACCATCGGTGGAGAAGAGGTATTTGGAGTGGACTTCTAGTCCAACTCAGAAGGCGCACACACCACCCACCGATTCCGAGTATATTACTCACCAATGTTCTGGACAATAAAGTAGACAAGCTCAGGGTGAGGATCTCAGGGATTGTAACATACTTTGTTTCACGGAATCATGGCTCTCTCTGGATATACTGTTCCTGTCCATACAGCCAGCTGGGTTCTCAGTACATTGTGCAAACAGAAATAAAGAACTCTCCAACAAGAAGAATGACGGTGATGTATGTTTCATGATTAACCACTCATGGTGTGATTGTGATAATTATGTTCTCGATGTTCATAAACCATTTCAATCAAACTACTCACTCTGCTAGATCAGGATTTGTAAGATACTGATAGAAATTAAGCAGACAGAGGCCCAGCTAAAATAGTCAATAAGGTTTATTCACGGGAACTTTTTAAAGTCAAGAATACAAAACAATAAATTTTATACTGGCTTCTCACGCAAACACATTCACACAACCATACGCACACACATTCACACTAACATTAGCACACAATGTCCTGCTACGCACACACATTCACACTAACAGAAGGTATCCTACACACATACTGTCTCACTACCCAGCCAACAGAGATTAGGGAGACCTTGAGACGTACTCCCCGTTCTCTCCCAAATCTCGAGTCAGGTCGGCGCCAAATTTTGCTCAGACAGTCTGTCTTTAAAATAGCATAAAGACAAACATTATCTATATTGTTTTACCCTAATTCTGACCAGAACTACATATTTATTGATTATAATTTTATACATTCTAATCAATTCCATACAATTATATGGTTTCAGGGTGGAATATTCTAATCATTCAATTAACAGATAAATCCCATTAACACGTACAGAAACTCAAGTCCTTTTGTTCACCCAACCTAGAATATCTCACAATCAATTGTCGACCATATTACCTCGCAAGAGAATTCTCTTCGGTTATAGTCACAATCATGTATATTCCCCCTCAAGCCGATATCACAACAAAGTTCTATCAACACATTGACTGTAGTTCTCGTGCTGGGAAAATAGTGGTCTCTCTTCCGGGATGCCTACAAGGCCCTCCCCCACCCGCCTCCCTTCTGAAAATCAGTTCACGACTCCATTTTGCTCCTCCCTTCCTATAGGCAGAAACTCAAACAGGAAGTACCCGTGCTAAGGTCTATTCAACGCTGGTCTGACCAATCGGAATCCATGCTTCAAGATTGTTTGGATCACGTGGACTGGGATATGTTCCAGGTAGCCTCGGAGAATAACATTGATGTATTAATGGACACGGTGACTGAGTTCATCAGGAAGTTTATAGGGGATGTTGTTCCCATTGTGTCTATTAAAACCTACCCAAACCAGAAACCGTGGATAGATGGCAGCATTAACCATGGCAAGGTGTGGGGGAATAATCAGAATTAGTTGGGTAACATATATAAGATGTTTTATTTTCATTATATGCTTGTGAGTTACTTCTCATCAGAATGTCTATTTTTGGATAATACTGTTGGCCGGTTGCAGTTATCTGTTCTCTGTCAAGTTACTTGGGCCGCAGAGAGGGGAGAGGTCAAGATTGTCTTCATATGTAAACATATCTTTTAAACCAATTATTTCTTGGCTCCACAATGTCTGTGTGCCAGTCACTGTGTCTCTGTGATCTTGTCCAGGAGGGGTGTATTTGATATATGCCTGTTGATATAGGTTTTGTTTTATGGTCCTGAGAGCGAGATAAGAACATAGTTTAGGAGAAAATGCTGAACGATAATTTATAGCCAATGCTGTCTGGCTATGTGTGTCTTTGCTATAAAGGATCTTAGTTGCAATGTGTAAGGACTCTCAGAGAATTCATTTATAGACACTGAATTGATCTGAGAGTCACAGGGTTGTGATGGAGCTCATATAATTAAAGATGGACTTTATGATAACTCTGACTTGTGTGTGGTTTGCTCTCATGATTTGGTAAATACAGGAAATTTCCACTACAAAGGTGACTGGGAATATGGTCAAATACAAACAGTCTAGTTATTATCCATAAGGCAATCAAATAGGCAAAACATTAGTACAGAGACAAAATGGAGTCGTAATTCAATGGCTCAAACACGAGACGTATGTGGCAGGATCTACAGACAAGCACGGCTTACAAAGGGAAAACCAGCCACGCTGCGGACACCGACGTCTTGCTCCTGGACAAGCTCAACACCTTCTTCGCCCGCTTTGAGAATAAGACAGCGCCATCTACGCGGCCCGCTCCCAAGGACTATGGGCTCTCATTCTCCGTGGCCGACATAAGACTTAAGCGATTTAACCCTCGCAAGGCTGCCGGTCCAGACGGCATCCCTAGCCGCATCCTCAGAGCATGCGCTGACCAGCTGACTGGAGTGTTTACGGACATATTCAATCTCTCCCTTGCCCAGTCTGCTGTCCCCACTTGCTTTAAGATGTCCACAATTGTTGCTGTACACAAGAAAGCAAAGGTAACTGAACTAAATGACTATCGCCCCGTAGCACTCACTTCTGTCAACATGAAGTGCTTTGAGAGGCTAGTCCATATCACCTCACCTGACACCCTAGCCTAGACCTACTTCAACTGGCTTACCGCCCCAATAGATCTACAGACGATGCAATTGCCATTGCACTGCAGACTACCCTATCCCAGCTGGACAAGAGGATTACCTATGTAAGAATGCTCAGCTCAGCCTTCAACACCATGGTGCCCTCCAAGCTCATCATCAAGCTCGGGGCCCTGGGTCTGAACCCCGCCCTGTGCAACTGGGTCCTGGACTTCCTGACGGGCCTCCCACAGGTGGTGAAGGTAGGAAATAACACCTCCACTTCACTGATCCTCAACACAGGTGCCACACAAGGGGGTGTGCTCAGCCCCCTCCTGTACTCCCTGTTCACCCATGACTGCGTGGCTACACACGCCTCCAGCTCAATCATCAAGTTTGCAAACGACACCGCTATAATAGGCCTGATTACCAACAATGCTGATACAGCCTACAGGGAGGAGGTGAGGGCCCTGGCGGAGTGGTGCCAGGAAAATAACCTCTCCCTCAACGCCAACAAAACTGATTGTGGACTTCAGGAAAAAGAAGAGTGTACATGCCCCTATCCACATTGACGGGACGTCAGCGGAGAAGGTGGAAAGCTTAAAATTCCTTGGCGTACATATCACTGACAATCTGAAATGGTACATCCACATAGACAGTGTGGTGAAGAAGGCACAACAGCGCCTCATCAACCTCAGGAGAGCGAAGAAATTTGGCTTGGACCCTAAGACCCTTACAAACTTCTACAGATGCACAATTGAGATCATCCTGTCAGGATGTATCATCGCCCACAACTGCAGAGCTCTCCAGAGGGTTGTGCGGTCTGTTCAATGCATCACCGGGGGCGCACTACCTGCCCTCCAGGACACCTACAGCACCCGATGTCACAGGAAGGCCAAAAATATCATCAAGGACAACAACCACCCGAGCCACTGCCTGTTCACCCCTCAAAGCTGGGACCGAGAGTCTGAAAAACAGCTTCTGTCTCAAGGCCATCAGACTGTTAAATAGCCGTCACTAGCCGGCTACCACTCGGTAACTCAAACCTGCATCTTGACACTGGTCACTTCAATAATGTTTATATACTGCTTTACTCATTTCATATGTATATACTGCATTATATTCTACTGTATATTAGTCAATGCCGCTCCGACATTGTTCGTCCTAATATTTTATATTTTTCTAAATTCCATTATTTACTTTTAGATTTGTGTGTATTGTTGTGATTTGTTTGATAATACTCCACTGTTGGAGAGGATTACCTATGTAAGAATGCTCAGCTCAGCCTTCAACACCATAGTGCCCTCCAAGCTCATCATCAAGCTCGGGGCCCTGGGAACACAAGTATTTCGCCACACCCACAATAACATCTACTAAATATGTATGTGTATGTGACCAATAAAATGTCATTTGATTTCATTTGTAGGGTCATAGTTTTGGTTTTTTTCACCATTATTTAACCAGGTAGGCCAGTTGAGAACAAGTTCTCATTTACAACTGCGACCTGGCCAAGATAAAGCAAAGTAGTGCGACACAAACAACAACACAGAATTACACATGGGATAAACAAGCGTAGAGTCAATAACACAATAAAAAAAATCTGTAACCAGTGTGTGCAAATGAAGTAAGCAATAAATAAGCCAATAGTGGTGAAGTAATTACAATTTAGCAATTTACACTGGAGTGATATATGTGCAGATGAGGATGTGCAAGTAGAAATAATGGTGTGCAAAAGAGCAGAAAAACAAAACAAATATGGGGATGAGGTAGGTAGTTGGTTGGATGGGCTATTTACAGATAGGCTGTGTACAGCTGCAGTGATCGTTTAGCTGCTCAGACAGCTGACGCTTATAGTTAGTGAGAGAGATATAATTCTCCAATTTCAGTGATTTTTGCAATTCGTTCCAGTCATTGGCAGCAGAGAACTGGAAGGAAAGGCGGCCAAAGTAGGTGTTGGCTTTGGGAATGACCAGTGAAATATAGAGCATGCTACGAGTGGGTGCTGCTATGGTGACCAGTGAGCTGAGATAAGGTGGCGCTATACCTAGCAAGGACTTATAGATGACCTGGATCCAGTGGGTTTGACAACGAATATGTAGCGAGGACCAGCCAACGAGAGCATACAGGTTGCCGTGGTGGGTAGTATATGGGGCTTTGGTGACAAAATGGATGGCACTGTGATAGACTGAATCCAATTTTCTGAGTAGAGTGTTGGAGGCTATTTTGTAAATGACATCGCCGAAGTCAAGGATCGGTAGGATAGCCCGTTTTACGAGGGTAAGTTTGGCAGCATGAGTGAAGCAGGGTGTGTTGCGAAATAGGAAACCGATTCTAGATTTAATTTTGGATTGGACATGCTTAATGTGAGTCTGGAAGGAGAGTTTACAGTCTAACCAGACACCTTGGTATTTATAGTTGTCCACATATTCTAAGTCAGAACCGGGCGACAATCGGTTGAAGAGCATGCATTTCATTTTACTAGCATTTAAGAGCCGTTGGAGGCCACGGAAGGATAGTTGTATGGCATTGAAGCTTGTTTAGAGGTTTGTTAACACAGTGTTTAAAGAAGGACCAGATGTATACAGAATGGTGTCGTCTGCGTAGAGGTGGATCAAAGAATCACCCACAGCAAGAGCTACATCATTGATATATACAGAGAAAAGAGTCGGCCCGAGAATTTAACCCTGTGGCACCCCCCATAGAGACTGCCAGAGGTTCGGACAACAGGCCCTCTGATTTGACACACTGAATTCTATCTGAGAAGTAGTGAACCAGGGAAGGCAGTCATTTGAGAAACCAAGGCTGTTGAGTCTGCCGATAAGAATACGATGATAGACAAGGTTGAAAGCCTTGGCCAGGTCGATGAAGACGGCTGCACAGTCTGTCTTTAATCAATGGCGGTTATGATATTGTTTAGGACCTTGGGCTGAGGTGCACCCGTGACCAGCTTGGAAACCAGATTGCATTGCGGAGAAGGTACGGTGGGATTCAAAATTGTCGATGATCTGGTTGTTCACATGGCTTTCGAAGACTTTAGAAAGGCAGGGCAGGATGGATATAGGTCTGTAACAGTTTGGGTCTAGACTGTTGCCCACTTTGAAGAGGGGGATGACCGCGGCATCTTTCCAATCTTTAGTAATCTCATACAATACGAAAGAGAGGTTGAACAGACTGGTAATAGGGGTTGCAACAATTGCGGCAAATGATTTCAGGAAGAGAGGGTCCAAATTGTCTAGCCCAGCTGATTTGTAGGGATCCAGGTTTTGCAACTCTTTCAGAACATCAGCTGTCTGGATTTGGGTGAAGGAGAAGTGGGAGGGATTGGGCCAGTTGCTGCAGGGGGTGCAGAGCTATTGGTTGGGGTAGCCAGGTAGAAAGCATGGCCAGCCTTAGAGAAATGCTTATCGAAATTCTCAATAATCATGGATTTATCAGTGGTGACAGTGGTTCCTAGTCTCAGTGCTGTGGGCAGCTGGGAGGAGGTGCTCTTATTCTCCAAGGACTTTACAGCATCCCAAAACTTTTTGGAATTAGTGCTACAGGATGCAAATTTCTGTTTGAAAAAGCTAGCCTTTGCTTTCCTAACTGACAGTGTGTATTGGTTCCTGACTTCTCTGAAAAGTTGCATATCGCGGGGATTATTCAATGCTAGTGCAGAACTCCACAGGGTGTTTTTGTGCTGGTCAAGGGCAGTCAAGTCTGGAGTGAACCAAGGGCTATATCGGTTCTTAGTTCAATTTTGTTTTGAAAAGGGCATGCTTATTTAAGATGGTGAGGAAAGCACTTTTAAAGAGCAACCAGGCATCCTCTACTGATGGGATGAGGTCAATATCCTTTCAGGATACCCGGGCCAGGTCGATTAGAAAGGCCTGCTCACAGAAGTGTTTTAGGGAGCGTTTGACAGTGATGAGGGGTGGTCATTTGACCCATAACGGATGCAGGCAATGAGGCGGTGATCGCTGAGATCCTGGTTGAAAACAGCAGAGGTGTATTTAGAGGGCAAGTTGGTCAGGATGATATCTATGAGAGAGCCCATGTTTACGGATTGGGATAAGAAGACTTGAGGCTGTAATTGCTGACAAAAGTGATTCAACAAAGTACTGAGTAAAGGGTCTGAATACTTATGTAAATGTGATATTTCAGTTTTTATTTTATTTTTTATAAATTACCAAAAATTGCGAAAACCTGTTTTTGATTTGCCATTATGGGGTATTATGTGTAGATTGACGATGGGTGAAAAAACAATATAATACATTTTAGAATAAGGCTGTAACCTAACAAAATGTGGAAAAAGTCAAGGGGTCTGAATTCTTTCTGAGTCTGTAATACCTACATGTTTCAAGCAGACCACCATAGTCCCTGTGCCCAAGGAAGCGAGGGTAACCTGCCAAAATGATTACCGCCCTGCAGCCCTCACGTCGGTAGCCATGAAGTGCTTTGAAAGACTGGTCATGGCTCACATCAACAGCATCCTCCCGGATACCCTAGACCCACTCCAATTCGCATACCGCCCCAACAGATTCACAGATGACACAATCTCAATCGCATTCCACACTGCCCTTTCCCACCTGGACAAAAGGAACACCTATATGAGAATGCTGTTCATTGACTACAGCTCATCGTTCAGCATCATAGTGCTCACGAAGCCCATCACTAAGCTAAGGACCCTGGGACTAAACACCTCCCTCTGCAACTGGATCCTTGACTTCCTGACGGGCCGCCCCCAGGTGGTAAGGGTAGGCAACAACACATCTGCCATGCTGATCCTCAACACTGGGGTGTGTGCTTAGTCCCCTCCTGTACTCCCTGTTCACCCACGACTGCGAGGCCAAACCCAAGCCCGTCCAAACACACCAAGACAGTCGTGAAGAGGGCACGACAAAGCCTATTCCCCCTCAGGACACTGAAAAGATTTGGCATGGGTCCCCAGATCCTCAAAAAGTGCTACAGCTGCACCACCGAGAGCATCCTGACCGGTTGCATCACCGACTGGTATGGCAACTGCTCGGCATCTGACCGTAAGGCACAGGACGTATATAGGACATATATAATAGGCGCTCCAGGATGTGTATAATAGGCGGTGTCAGAGGAAAGCCCATAAAATTGTCAGAGTCTCCAGTCACCCAAGTCATGGACTGTTTGCTCTGCTACCGCACGGCAAGTGGTACCGAAGTGCCAAGTCTAGGACCAAAAGGCTCCTTAACAGCTTCTACACCCAAGCCATAAGACTGCTGAACAATTAATCAAATGGCCACCAGACTATTTATATTGACACACCCCCTATTTGTTTTGTACACTGCTGCTACTCACTGTTTATTATCTATGCATAGTCACTTCACCCTTACCTACATGTACAAATTACCTCAACTAACCGGTACCCCTGCACACTGACTCGGTAGCGGTACCCCCTGCATATAGCCTCGTTATTGTTATTTTATTGTGTTACTTTTTATCATTCTTTACTTTTGTTTATTTGGTGAATATTTTCTTAACTCTTCTTGAACTGCACTGTTGGTTAAGGGCTTGTAAGTAAGCATTTCACAGTAAGGTCTACACTTGTTGTATTCGGTGCATGTGACAAATAAAGTTTGATTTGTTTTGGACTTTACTCTGTTCATCTTTCCCTCAGTCCTGACTAGTCTTCCAGTCCCAGCCGCTGAAAAACATCCCCACAGCATCACCGTAAGGATGGTGCCAGGTTTCCTCCAGACGTGACTCTTGGCATTCAGCCCAAGTTCAATCTTGGTTTTATCAGACCATAGAATATTGCTTCTCATGGTCTGAGAGTTCTTTAGGTGCCTTTTGGCAAACTCCAAGTAAGCTGTCGTGTGCCTTTTACTGAGGAGTGGCTTGGCTACTCTACCATAAATGCCTGATGGGTGGAGTGCTGCAGAGATGGTTGTCCTTCTGGAAGGTTCTCCCATCTCCACAGAGGAACTCTGGAGCTCTGTAAGAGTGACCATCGAGTTCTTGGTCACCTCCCTGACCAAGGCCCTTCTCCCCAGATTTCTCAGTTTGGCAGGGAGGCCAGCTCTAGGAAGAGCCTAGAGATGATCAATTGAAACAGGATCCACCTGAGCTCATTTTTAAGTCTCATAGAAAAGGGTCTGAATACTTATGTAAATAAGCTATTTCTGTTTTTCTGACAGGATGCTCTCAATTGTGCATCTGTAAAATTTTGAGGGTCTTAGGGTCCAAGCTAAATTTCTTCAGCCTCCTGATGTTAAAAAGGCGCTGTTGCACCTTCTTCACCACAGTCTGTGTAGGTGGACCAGTTAAAATTATTAGTGATGATTATTAGTGATTATTAGTGATTATTAGTGATGATACACAGAGGAACTTGTGTACACAGAGGAACTTGAAGCTTTTCACCTTCTCCACTGCGGCCCCATCGATGTGGATGGGGTCGTGCTCCCTCTGCTGTCTCCTGAAGTCCACGATCAGCTCCTTCATTTTGTTGACGTTGAGGGATAAGTTTTTTTCCTGGCACCACTCCTCCAGGCCCCTCACCTCCCTGTAGTTTGTCTCGTCATTGTTGGTGAGTTTGCAGACTGTTGTTTCATCTGCAAACTCGACCAATCATGTCAATGCGGAGCTATACAGATATCAAGTTACACCCATTGATGCTCACCATTGGTGTGTGGCCGTTTCTTTCGCGTTGGGACAACAGTTGTTGACTATTGTGGCTAAGCCTGAAAGCCAATTCAAGCTTGATCTGAAAATGTGGTCTGAAGTTTAGTTTGGAAGGTGTTATGCAATTGTGGAACCTCTGGAGGCATGTAGAGGCCAAATCAAGCTCCGTACCGCAATGCCATGCGACTCAAATTTTGTAACAATGCGGAGGGCTCCGTATAGCTCCGCATTGACAAGATTGGTTGATGGAAGGTGGGGGCGGTACGTTCTGTATAAACACAAACTCACTTCCTTGACAACTTCCTTCTCAATAGCTCTGCTCCTCTAAGCGCAAGAAGTATGAAAGCCCTGACATCTGCGGAGGCTGCATCTCAGTTAATTCTATACTGCCACTTTAGATGTTGGATTGACCATGCAAAGCATTCGACCCTAACCCTTTTCCTAACCTTATCCTCATTTTCATAATCTTCCAATCGAATTCATCTAACCTGCCACGTCAGTTATCCTAACCTTCAATGTACACAAATAATCTGTGTCCAGAAACCATCAGTTTCATAACACCAGAGTTGACCAATGGCAGACACCAATGGGCTTGTCCTGAAATCAAGGAACAACCACATCAAGAAACTATAATTTTTTTAAAATTCAAAATTCAACTATAGATTTATACATCATATAATGATAACGTAAATTGTTCATAGGAAACACCCTGAATTGTGGTCTGCAATTACACCATATTGGAGCGAGGCCCTAGTGAGTGAATGCATTTTCTAACCAGAATGCATACTCTAACCTGCAAACACTAGGTGTCAAGAGTGCATTGTTTATACTTTTTGCAGGTAATGAAAATGATACATCACCACACAGGCTATAACAACTCTTCCATTTATTTTGTATCCTATGTTCCCTCAGTCTGTTGCACCTATTATTAAGATCATAATCATTCTAATCATGGTTGGGCATCCTATTTGGTAAGGTAAAGGATATACAGTGCCTTCAGAAAGTATTCCCCCTTGACTTTTTCCACATTTTGTTGTGTTTAAAGCCTGAAAATGTAGATTTTGTGTCACTGGCCTACACAGAATACCTCATGGTTTCAAAGTGGAATTATGTTTTTAGAAATGTTTACAAATAATAAAAAATTAAAATCTGAAATATCTTGAGTCAATAAGTATTAAACCCTGTTATAATGGCAACGCTAAATAAGTTCAGGAGTATTTTTAAAAATATAAAGTAACATAAATTGCATTGACTTGGTGTGCAATAACTGTGTTTAACATGATTTTTGAATGACTACCTCATCTCTGTACCCCACACATAAAATTATCTGTAAGGTCCCCCAGTTGAGCAGTGAATTTCAAACACAGATTCAACCACAAAGACCAGGGAGGTTTTCCAATGCCTCGCAAAGAAGGGCACCGATTGGTAGAAGGGTAAAAAAAATGACATTGAATATCCCTTTGAGCATGGTGAAGTTATTAATTACACTTTGGGTGGTGTATCAACACACCCAGTCACTACAAAGATACAGGCATCCTTCCTAAATCAGTTGCTGGACAGGAAGAAGCCGCTCAGGGATTTCACCATGGGGCAAATGGTAACTTTAAAACAGTTACAGAGTTTAATGGCTGTGATAGGAGAAAACTGAGGACGGATCATCAACATTGTAGTTTCTCCATTTGTCACGTTTGTTGGAAGCATACTCGGACCAACGTGCAGCGTGATCTGGGTTCCACATTTAAAAAAATGTAAGTAAGTGAACCACACAACAAAACAATAAAGCATAAACGAAACGTGATGACAATGGCGTGCTAACATGCAACTACACATAAACAATATCCCACAAACACAGGTGGAAAAAAGCTACCTAAATATGATCCCCAATTAGAGACAATGATTACCAGCTGCCTCTAATTGGGAATCATACAAAATCACCAACATAGAAAAACAAAACTAGAACCCCACATAGACTAAAACTAGACTAACCCCCAGTCATGCCCTGACCTACTCTACAATAGAAAATAAGGGCTCTCTATGGTCAGGACGTGACACCATTTTAACCTTGCGTGTCCTGATCACGCCTGGTGTGGGTAAACAAAATCAACTTCCACGCACACGGATGCACACTCGTGCGGTATAGTCAGCATGTGAGCCTATTAAATTTGGTTGAATAATGGTTTATAAATGCACTTAAATTGTTAATAAGACAAACTCTTATTCCATCATGTAACCTTGCAAGGGTTTCACTGTGAGGAACGTTCTCACTTTTGGATGGATGCATTCAATAATGTGCATAAACCCTGGATGACTGACAGGGGGCACTGAATTGAAGCCACCACACAGCCATTTTGGCACCTCCACAATTGTAAACAATATTTTGGAAGCTATAGAAATGCATTTATTAATAATGTCTACATTCATTTTTGACACGTTTATTTAAAATTATATTACGTGAGCTTAAACATTAGAATAAAAAAATACTTAAACACATGTAATTTAAAATACTGATACTAATTGAAATACTGTAGAATTCCATTCATTCATTTGGAGGACTGCTCCTACTAGGGAGTGCCAATATGGCCGACCGGTGGCTTCAAAGCCTCTCAATGTCCAATACATTGCATCAGCAATCCAGGGCTTGTATACGTCTTTGCCAAATTGTAAGCCTATTAATTGGTGCAATTATTTATTTATCCCAGTAATTAAGGCATGTCAACATCGGGCCCTAATTTGAATGGGCCCAAATTTGTTGACAGTGATATCATGTGACAGTGCACAAAAAAACTATCAAGAATAAGGTCATGTTGCAAAATCAAGACATGAGAGATTTCCGTGAAAGAAACAAGGTGTTGTAGACAAGACGAAAATGTCAACATAGGAGACAGAAAGTAAGTTTTACATGCAATTTGTTATGCTTTTTTGTATAAATTAAATCTGCTGGGCGATTTAGCATAGGTAGTTAACTAAACTCAGCAAAAAAAGAAACGTCCTCACTGTCAACTGCATTTATTTTCAGCAGTAAATATTTGTATGAACATAACAAGATTAATCAACTGAGACATAAACTGAACAAGTTCCACAGACATGTGACTAACAGAAATGGAATAAAGTGTCCCTGAACAAAGGGGGGGTGTCAAAATCAGTATCTGGTGTGGCCACCAGCTGCATTAAGTACTGCAGTGCATCTCCTCCTCATGGACTGCACCAAATTTGCCAGTTCTTGTTGTGAGATGTAATCCCACTCTTCCACCAAGGCACCTGCAAGTTCCCGGACATTTCTGGGATCCAACAGGTCCTAGACGCGGTCAATGGGATTGAAAAAATGTCAGTCGATGTAAACAGCTGGTCAACCTAGAAACATGTGGGAGGTTTTGACAGCTTTAGAAGTTCATCACTCATCACCTTAGGTCATCAGATGCTCCAAAAATAGATGTCTCTGCAAAGACAAATCAGCTAGCTAGGTTTTTCTCTCATTGGACCTGCGTTTGCAATGTATCCTATTTCAGTTTGTGTAGTTGTTAGTTTAGCTTTCTGTAACTTTGTAGCAAGTACGTGAGCATGTGTAAGCTCATATTGCATCATGATTGCAAGGTGTCCTGATATCTTTTCCAACTGTCCCGTTATCTTGTTTTAATGTCCATTCTAGAATGCCCTTCTAACCAATCAGAAATGAATATTCAACAATGCTGTGGTATAAATACAAATTGCTCAACGGTAACTTTAAAGTTACAAATTCTGTGTTACATCTGGTGACACGGATTTTGTACTAATGCAGATATTACAGATATGTTCTCTGTGTTGTGTTAGTGTATTTCTTTTCTCACTTGGATGTCGCGTTCAGAAACTGACAGTTAGATTGTCAGGATTGGTAACATTACATACTTCGTAGGTACACAATAATGACTATCCTACCGATCCTTGACTTCGGCGATGTCATTTACAAAATAGCCTCCAACACTCCACTCAGCAAACTGGATGTAGTCTATCACAGTGCTATCCGTTTTGTCACCAAAGCCCCATATGCTACCCACCACTGCAACCTGTATGCTCCCGTTGGCTGGCCCTCACTACATATTCGTCGCCAAACCCACTGGCTCCAGGTCATCTATAAGTATTTGCTAGGAAAAGCCCCGCCTAATCTTAGCTCACAAGTCACCATAGCAACACCTACCCGTAGCACGTGCATATATGTATTTTTCATTGGTCATCCCCAAAGTCAACACTTCCTTTGGCCGCATGTCCTTCCAGTTCTCTGCTGCCAATGACTGGAACAAATTGCAAAAATCACTGAAGCTGGAGTCTTATATCTCCCTCTCTAACTTTAAGCATCAGCTGTCAGAGCAGTTTACCGATCACTGTATCTGTACATAGCCAATCTGTAAATAGCACACCCAACTACCTCATCCCGATATTGTTATTTATCCTCTTGCTCTTTTGCACCCCGGTATCTCTACTTGCACATAATCATCTGCACATCTATCACTCCAGTGTTAATGCTAAATTGTAATTATTTCACCTCCATGGCCTATTTATTGCCTTACCTCCCTACTCTTCTACATTTGCACACACTGCACAGTTGAAGTCAGAAGTTTACATACACTTAGGTTGGAGTCATTAAAACTCATTTTTCACACACTCCATAAATTTCTTGTTAACAAACTATAGTTTTGGCAAGTCAGTTAGGACATCTACTTTATGCATGACACAAGTAATTTTTCAAATAATTGTTTACAGACAGATTATTTCACTTATAATTCACTGTATCACATTCCATTGGGTCAGAAGTTTACATACACTAAGTTGACTGTGCCTTTAAACAGTTTATTATGTCATGGCTTTAGAAGAAAATTATGTCATGGCTTTAGAAGCTTCTGATAGGCTAATTGACATAATCTGAGTCAATTAGAGATGTACCTGTGGATGTATTTCAAGGCCTACCTTAAAACGCAGTGCCTCTTTGCTTGACATCATGGGAAAATCAAAAGAAATCAGCCAAGACCTCAGACAAAAAATTGTAGACCTCCACAAGTCAGGTTCATCCTTGGGAGCAATTTCCAAACGCCTGAAGGTACCACTTTCATCTGTACAAACAATAGTACGCAAGTATAAACACCATGGGACCATGCAGCCGTCACACCACTCAGGAAGGAGACGCGTTCTGTCTCCTAGAGATGAACGTACTTGGGTTCGAAAAGTGCAAATCAACCTTGTGAAGATGCTGGAGGAAACAGGTATAAAAGTATCTATATCCACAGTAAAACGAGTCCTATATGACATAACCTGAAAGGCCACTGCAAGGAAGATGCCACTGCTCCAAAACCGCCATAAAAAAAGCCAGACTACGCTTTGTAACTGCCTCCCCAGGGTAGCCTAGTGGTTAGAGCGGTGGACTTGTAGCCGAATGGTTGCAAGTTCAAATCCCTGAGCTGACAAGTTACAAATCTGTCGTTCTGCCCCTGAACAGGCATTTAACCCACTGTTCCTAGGCTGTCATTGAAAATAAGAATGTGTTCTTAACTGACTTGTCTAGTTAAATGAAGGTTAAAAAGATACAACTTTTTGGAGAAATGTCCTCTGGTCTGATGAAACAAAAATAGAACTGTTTGGCCATAATGACCATCATTATGTTTGGAGGAAAAAGGGGGTGCTTGCAAGCCGAAGAACACCATCCCAACTGTGAAGCACGGGGGTGGCAGCCTCATGTTGTGGGGGTGCTTTGCTGCAGGAGGGACAGCTGCACTTCACAAAATAGATGGCATCATGAAGAAAGAAAAATGATGTGGATATATTGAAGCAACATCTCAAGACATCAGTCAGGAAGTTAAAGCTTAGTCTTCCAAATGGACAATGACCCCAAGCATACCTCCAAAGTTGTGGCAAAATGGCTTCAGGACAACAAAGTCAAGGTATTGGAGTGGCCATCACAAAGTCCTGACCTCAATCCTTTAGAAAATGTGTGGGAGGAACTGAAAAAGCGTGTGAGCAAAGAGGCCTACAAACCTGACTCAGTTACAGGAGCTCTGTCTGGAGGAATGGGCTTAAATTCACCCAACTTATTGTGGGAAGCTTGTGGAAGGCTACCTGAAACGTTTGACCCAAGTTAAACAATTTAAAGTCAATGCTACCAAATACTAATTGAGTGTATGTAAACTTCTGACCAACTGGGAATGTGATGAAAGAAATAAAAGCTGAAATAAATAATTATCTCTACTATTATTCTGACATTTCACATTCTAAAAATAAAGTGGTGATCCTAACTGACCTAAGAGTGGGAATTTTTACGAGGATTAAATGCCAGGAATTGTGAAAAACTGAGTTTAAACGTATTTGGCTAAGGTGTATGTAAACCTCCGACTTCAACTGTACATAGATTTTTGTATTATGTTATTGACTGTACATTTGTTTATGTGTAACTGTGTTGTTGTTTTTGTGGCACTGCTTTGCTTTATCTTGGCCAGGTCGCAGTTGTAAATGAGAACTTGTTCTCAACTGGCCTACCTGGTTAAATAAAGTTGAAAAAACACAAAAAAAAACACAAAAAAACAAGTAGGTACCCCTCAAGATACATTTCATTTTAATTATGTAAATCCTGTGTAACACCTAGTAATTACATTGTACGTATGCAGATATTCCATGTGTAATAGTGTGTTTATTTTCTCCCTTGGGTGGTGCTTCCAGAAACGTTGTAATTAGGGCCGGGTTGTCAGGATGGGTAATGTACTGTATAACTACACATTAATTACAAGTACCCCTCAAGATACACTTCATTTTAACTAGCTTAATCCTGTTTAACACCTAGTAATTACATTGTACTTACGCAGATTTCACATGTACTCTGTGGTGTACTACTGTGTATATTTTCTCACTTGGATGGTCCTTCCAGAAGCTTTCAAATTAGGGCCAGGTTGTCAGGATGGGTAATGTACTATAAAAGCACACATTAATTACAAGCAAGGACCACTCAAGATACTCAGGATACTCTTAAATTGAGGATGACACCTGTATGGTAGACCCCCGTCAGTGAGATTAACCTACACCTTATCTATTTTTGTAAACTCAACCAAGTTAACCCCAATGGTACACTTTTTGGGGGCCAGTGCTATCAACACCATTGAGTGGAAATGTTGACGTGTGCAGTCACGGGTAGGTTATTAGAGCCTATGTAACTTTGGGACACCCAGCGCATCTGTCCACGAGATTACAACCTTGTGATAGTTATTACTGAATCAGATGCAGCTGAAAAGAAACAAAACACTAAATTGGCGAATTTAGTGGAAACTTACCCATTTGTAACAAGGGTGGTAACAAGCATTCGTTGTTACACCTCTGTAATTACAGACTGCAATTACCACCAGTTACATGTTGTTACAGTGTAACTTACAATTAACTACACTCTTGTTCCAGTGTAATTACACATGTACACATGTACACATGTAATTACACTGTAATAAGAACCCCTTAAAATGGACTGTTAGCAATTTTCTAATTTTGTCATTATGGGGTATTGTGTGTAGATGGTTGAGAGTTTTTGGTGATTTTATCCATTTTTAATTCAGGCTGTAACACAACAAATGTGGAATAAGTCAAGGGGTATGAATACTTTCTGAAGGCACATTGTTTGGTAAAGCTGCCAAATATCAATTTCTGATGGTTTCTTATTCTGTATATATAGTGTAAATGAGCTACTAGGAAACCAGCACAGATAAACACTATTCCTGCATTTCCACCCTTTAAAAAGGAACAACAGATCAGCCAATTTGTTTAAATGTTCTATTTAGGTGTTGACCACTATAAAGTAAAAATACTTCATACGCTTACTGTAGATCAGTGTTCCTTTACAATGAAGTAAATGAAACCAAACCACAGGCTGGGAGTGCCATGTGATCACTTCAGTGTGAGGTGTTGACTGTTTTGAGGTTCTGGTTGTTTTCACACCTTCTGCACACTCCTTTAGAACGTAAACTCATGTCTTATCTAGGTTGAATCTATTCTCTTCTTTTCATTTGCTCTGCCCACAGAATTGAAGTAAACACATCCTCTGCTCTACTGTCATTGAGTATAGGCTACACATCTATCTCTCAAAAATATATAATCTATCAATCATCCGATGTTCAATTTGTGATGGTTTTGTTGAAGGACTTCACCTAGGCCTAATGATTACACATCAATCTCCAGTAAGGTTGACTCAAACAGGTTTCACAACCATTCTCAAATTGAGCAACTGAGTGTACACTGTGTGCCAGCGGGTCACAGATATTGCCATGAGAAAATGACAGGATGTTTGTTCTCATCACTGCGAGCACAGAGAGCACCAATGGAAACTGACAGATGCCTCGCACCCTGTCACCTAAAGCAGTGCCTGGTAGTGAGATTAAAGGGTAATGGGCCATGCTTCTCATTTCATGTGGTGTGATTGATAGAGAAGGAAAGTCCCAACAGTGAGGCCCTCAACTTGTCCACAGTAAGGCCCTCAGCCTGACCCCCTGCAGAAAAAATAACAACTACTATAAAGTAAAACATCAATTCAAACCATATCCTTGCCAGAGAGACCTCTTGGTCAAAACATAAGGATTCTGCTAGGCAAAATCATCTCCATTAGTGATCAAATCAAATTATATTTGTCTTAAAGTGAAATGCTTACTTACGGGTCCTTCCCAATGACGCATGCATTTTGTATGTGCTAATTTGAAATAACTGTGACTTGATACTTTGCAATAACTTATACTGAACAAAAATATAAACGCAACATGTAAAGTGTTTGTCCAATGATTCATGAGCTGCAATTTAAAAAATCTTATTTCTCTCATTCTGGGCACAAATCCCTGTTTCTTTGCCAAGATAATCCATCCACCTGACAGGTGTGGCATGTCAAGAGGCTGATTAAACAGCATCATCATTACACATTACACACATTCTAAAATGTGACATTTTGTCACACAACACAATTCCACAGATCTCTCAAGTTTTGAGGGAGCACGCAATTGTCATGCTGACTGCAGCAATGTTCACTAGAGCTGTTGCCAGAGAATTGAATGTTAGTTTCTCTACCATAATCCGCCTCCAACGTCATTTTAGAGAATTTGGCAGTACGTCCAACCGGCCTCCTAACCACAGACCACGTACATGGCGTTGTGTGGGTCGAGCAGTTTGCTGATGTCAACGTTGTGAACAGAGTGCCCCATGGTGGCGGTGGGGTTATGGCATGGGCAAGCATAAGCTACGGACAACAAACACAACTGCATTATATCGATGACAATTTGAATGCACAGAGATAACGCAACGAGATCCTGAGGCACATTGTCGTGCTCTTCATCCGCTGCATCACTTCATGTTTCAGTATGATAATGCACTGCCCCATGTCTCAAGGATCTGTACACAATTCCTGGAAGCTGAAAATGTCCCAGTTCTTCTATGGCCTGCGTGCTCACCAGACATGCCACCCATTGAGTATGTTTGGGATGCTCTGGATCGACGTGTACGACAGCGTGTTCCAGTTCCCACCAATATAGAGAAACTTCGCACAGCCATTGAAGAGTGGGGCAACAATCAGGCCACAATCAACAACCTAATCAACTCTATGCGAAGGAGATGTGTATGTACGCTGCATGATGTAAATGGTGGTCACACCAGCTACTGACTGGTTTTCTGATCCACGGCCCTACTTTTTTTTGAAGGTATCTGTGACCAACAGAGGCGTATCTGTATTCCCAGTCATGTGAACTCCATAGATTAGGGTCTAATGAATTTATTTAAATTGACTGATTTCCTTATTTGAACTGTAACTCAGTAAAATTGTTGAAATTGTTCCATGTTGCATATATATTTTTATTCAGTATAGTTTTCAGTGACATGACTAGCAAGCATTAAACTGTGAAGTTAATTGTCCATTTCAACAACCTGCCATCATTCTGATTAAGTGGAACAGAAGGTCAGGTCTGGGCTCCAATGCAGTTTTTTCACACGTCTGAAGGGAACTTCGGCTGAAGTACAGTTATGCTTTGGGTTCCCACAGACTGGCATCTAACCCAAGTTTCTCAAAACCATTTGAAACTGGATGATTCATAGTGTAAATGCAACTGAAAAAACACGTGGGCATGAATGAACATTTGAACTTTCAAGTCATATAACCAGCTAACAAATTCCCATGCGAAGAACTCTTCTTATCTCAATGAAGTTTCATTTTGTGTCATTTATGAGAGAATCTGTTTTATCAATCAAAGTGGATGTTATTTTGTTGCCACTGGTCAGCAACCAGCACTCTAACTTGCAAATACAGCAGTTTGCCACTGATTTGAGTGCAAGTCCAATCATTTTTAGGAAGCAGAGAAAACATTGTTGAGCTTTTGGATCTATTTTGATTGGTAAGTTTGTTTTGATGAGTTACCTAGTCACTGAAGAAATAAACTGAGAAGTGTTTTGACTTCTCAATATGTTACTATGTAGCGTGAACATGTAATGCCAATAAAAGCTTTGAATAGTAAAGTTATGTTATAAAAATAAGCATTTCGATACAATAAAGTTATAGGAACTACTTACTTTTTTTATTATGCTTTCTTTCAATATGCCTAAAATATAGCTTTGTTTTAATTCTTCTGTGTTGCTTTATTGTAAAAAGTACACACAAATCTAATCAAAGCACTACAGTTGATATTAACCTCATTTGGATTGTTTTCAGCTGATTGCCCATTTTTTGTATTTATAATGCTTAATATGTCATCTTACTAATGATATGAACATGGAAAACAATTTAGAATTTATAATATTTAGAATATTATTGTAATAGTTTTCATACAGCAGAAAGGAACCACTAACAAATTAATGTTACTGTTAACAAATTGATATTTAATATTACTATGAATTTACGAATGTTAACAATCATAATAAACAGTCTACTGGTGAATTAATCATATTCAAAATATGGTTGTTCGGTTAAAAAAGAAAGCAAAAATAAACAAGTAATATAAATGCAAACATCAATTCAAACTATTAATGATAATGAAATAACTTTTATACATAAAATATATTATAGTGTATGCTTTCACTGAGCTTTTGAATGACATACAGTAACACCTAAAATCATAATACAAAATTATTCACCTCAACCTTTAGGGCTTTGGACTACAAAAATGCTATAAAATGTGCAGAACCCTGCTATCAGACTTTCTGGTCGAACGACTGTAAACGAGTTCTGGAGGATGTTGTGCCACAGCTCTCTGAGGTGCCGTTGTAGGAGAAGTCTGTGGACGAGGCATAGCCCTGGTGCAGCCCACGCTTCCGCACGCAGCTCAGGAACAGTCTTTCCGCCTGCCGTCTGAAGTGGTGGTCCAGGAGCAGGTAGATGGCCGGGTTCAAGCAGCTGTTGAGGAAGGCCAAGCAGCAGGAGAGAGTGAGGCCCTGACTCAGGACAGACTGGGTCTCATTGCTCAGATCGGCCCCAGACAGCCTGAAACCAATTAGGAGGGTCTTGAAGATGTTGAAGGGAAGCCAAGACACCATGAAGGCCACAATGATGGTGAAGACCATTTTGAGAGAGTGGCGGCGGCGGGCTTCCGCACGGGGGTTGCCGGCGGCAACACAGTGTCGGCGCAGGCGGGCCAGGAGGGAGCTGTAGCAGAGGAGGATGATGAACACTGGCAGGGCGAAGGTCAGGAAAACGGTGGTCAGGCTCAGACCCAGGAAGAAGGATGACTCTTTGTCCTCCAGGCAGAAGGGCTCACCGTTGGGGGTACGTACGCTACGGTACACCAGGGAGGGGGTACCCAGAGCCAGGGATAGCAGCCAGACCATGGTGCAGGTGAAACGCACACACTGGCTGCTGCGGAGGAAGCGGGAGTCCATGAGGCGCACCACGGCCAGGTAACGGTCCACGCTCATACAGGTCAGGAAGAAGATGTTGGAGAAGCGGTTGACGGAGATGATGTAGCTGCTGAGTTTGCAGAGGAGGTTCCCAAAAGGCCATTGTCCCTCCTGTCTGGAGGAGACGGCCCACAGTGGGAGGGTGAGGACAAACACCAGGTCCGCCAGCGCCAGGTTAACCACAAATGTATCCACCAGACGCCCACCCCTCTTCCCCCTACTTCCCATGACCATGATCACAAAGAGGTTTCCCAGGAAGCCTGTGAAAAACATGAAGAAATAAAGTAGTGGCAGGTAGATGTGAGAATGGGGAAGACTGGAGTTGGAGTGCTCCCCAAGGTTGGTTTGATTGTAGTTGTAATTGTACAGCATGTCAGTGTCATTGTCATCGCTGTAGAAGTACTTGTCGTTATCATACATTTCCATTCTGTGGTCAAAGAGAAGTGTCTCAGCTGCTTGCGCTCTGTGTGTCTGGCTGGCAAGCTCAATACTTCTAGACATACTATCCTGCGTCACATTCTTAAAAACCACAGACCAACTGTCAAGTTTTCTTCTGTGATTCTTGCACAAAATTCTGACACAAATTACGACCATTTCTCATGATAATCTTTTACTAATATACTCTATTTGCATATCAGTTTTCAAATAGAAACACTTAAGATACTTCCTTCCTTAGGCAAAACGTTAAGCAAGAAGAAACATAAAAACATATCAAGAGAAAAAGTACATGTACAATCTGGGTAATGGCATTGAACGAAAATAATAAAAAACAACCAAGGACTGAATTATAGTTGCAGATCAAACAATAAAAGCTAAAAACATTTGACAGGGATAGGATGTTTATGGTATTCAAGGGGTTGATGTAGGCATACTTCAATTATAATTTTTACATATTAAAAAACCTACATTCACAGTGGATTTGTAATTTCAATCATTAAATTGAACTGAGACATGACATTGAAAATCAACTTTATATATATATTTATTTAAAATGAACCTTTATTTAACTAGTCAAGTCAATTAAGAACAAATTCTTATTTACAATGACAGCCTACCCCGGTCAAACCCGGACGACGCTGGGCCAATTATGCCCTATGGGACTCCCAATCATTGCCGGTTGTGATACAGCCTGGAATCAAACCAGGATCTGTAGTGACGCCTCTAGCACTGAGATGCAGTGCCTTAGACCGCTGCGCCACTCGCATTACTCATAGTCTCTTGTGTGAAAGGTGTGAAAACAGCAAAAACTGTTATCAAATTGCATTTGTCACGTGCCGAAAACAACCGGTGTGGACTTTACTGGGAAATGCTTTCTTACGAGCCCTTCCCAACGATGCAGAGTTAAAAATAATAATACAAATAAAAATAGTAACACAAGAGGAATAACATTCACAAGAATTAAGCTATATACAGGAAGTACCAGTACCAGATCAATGTGCAGGGGTACGAGGTATTTGAGGTAGATATGTACAAAAAGGCAGGGTCAAAGGACCTGTCATCAGAATAGATGATAATAATAAGAGTAAAATAAAGAACAGAGTAGCAGCAGCAAATAATGAGTGTGAAAGTGTCAAAGTGTGTGTGTGCGTGTGTGTGTGTGTGTGTGTGAATGTGGGTGGGTTGTGTGTGAGAGTGTCAGTGTAGTTTAGTGTAGTGTGTATATAGTCTTGTGAGTGTGCATAGTCAGTGCAATATAGGGTCAATGCAGATAGTTTGTGTAACCTTTAATTAACTATTTAGCAGTCTTATGGCTATTTAGCAGTCTTGGGGGTAGAAGCTGTCTCGGATCCTGTTGGTCCGAGAGCCGATACCCCGGTACCGTTTGCCAGACAGTAGCAGAGTGAACAGGCCTGACATCACCTGATATAGAGGTCCTGGATGGCAGGGAGGTCAGCCCCAGTGATGTATTGGGCTGCCCGTACCACCCTCTGCTGAACATTATGCGAAAATGCTTGCATGTGGAAATCAAAATGGGACTTGCCAGACCCAATATGATCGTGCACATGAATAAATCAGACATCTCATCAGATGAGTCATATTATAGATAAAACTTACTATAATGTGAACTTGATGAGAAAGGCTATGAAAACCATACATGAATGACAGCTTCATTTAACCAACCACTTCTCCTTTTGACTGATAGTAGTGTGTGAACATGAACAATGGACAATGGTCTCTGTCAGAAATGTAAATCATCATATGAACAGTTATAGAACAGAGTGAAACTAATTATATAATACTATAGTTATATAATACTATAGTTATATAATACTATAGGTATATAATACTATAGGTATATAATACTATAGTTATATAATACTATAGGCATATAATACTATAGGTATATAATACTATAGTTATGTAATACTATAGGTATATAATACTATAGGTATATAATACTATAGGTATATAATACTAAAGTTATGTAATACTATGTTAGAGGAAAAGGAAAGGGAATCAGTTTCAGCCTGAGCTAGTTGAATGTTGGTTATGTAATACTATAGTTATATAATACTATAGGTATATAATACTATAGGTATGTAATACTATGTTAGAGGAAAAGGAAAGGGAACCAGTTTCAGCCTGAGCTAGTTGAATGTTGGTTATGTAATATTATAGGTATATAATACTATAGGTATATAATACTATAGGTATATAATACTATAGTTATGTAATACTATGTTAGAGGAAAAGGAAAGGGAACCAGTTTCAGCCTGAGCTAGTTGAATGTTGGTTTTGTAGAAGGTTACTGTTCCAATAAAAACATGAGGGGAGAAAGGATCTTCTATTTGGCAAAAAGGTTTTCCTCCACTCTCAGTGTTGCACCAGCATTTGCTTCCCATCAATGCTTAAGTTTACTTTGAAACACATGAAACTAAATCAAATACTAACAGGAGTGAACAACTCGTTTTTAATCAAGAGTGACAACTTCTAGTCAAGAGTTACAACTTCTAGTCAAGAGTTACAACTTCTAGTCAAGAGTTACAACTTCTAGTCAAGAGTTACAACTTCTAGTCAAGAGTTACAACTTCTAGTCAAGAGTTACAACTTCTAGTCAAGAGTTACAACTTCTAGTCAAGAGTTACAACTTCTAGTCAAGAGTTACAACTTCTAGTCAAGAGTTACAACTTCTAGTCAAGAGTTACAACTTCTAGTCAAGAGTGACAACTGTGCAAACAATATTTTTCTTTAACTTATCTAAACATTGCATTTTAGTGTGATACATTTAGTGTGATACATTTTAGTGTGAGTCATCAACCATACGTTTCAATGTATTTCAGTCTCTACAAACATAGAAAACTAATAAAAACAAAAGAAAAAGTGCCTCCCAACCTAAAGTAACCTATATTCATCCCTAATGTGCTATAAGCCTTATATATGGAGTTATTTGGACAATTTCTCTGCAAAAGACTGACCAGCTGGCTCACTTCAAGGTGTTGATGTGCAATAACACAACTCCACTGCTTCACTGCCAAATATCTTGTACCCATATTGTCACATTCTGACCTTAGTTCCTTTGTTTTGTCTTTTGTTTTAGTATGGTCAGGGCGTGAGTTGGGTGGGTTGTCTATGTTAGTTTTTCTATGATGTTCTATTTCTGTGTTTGGCCAGGTATGGTTCTCAATCAGAAGCAGCTGTCAATCGTCCCTGCAGCTGTCCCTGATTGAGAACCATATTTAGGTAGCCTGTTTTCAATTGTGTTTTGTGGGTGGTTGTTTTCAGTCTTTGTGTGTCTGCACCAGACAGAACTGTTTCGGTTGTTTTGTTGTTCAGTTTTGATTATTATTAAAAATCATGAACACTTACCACACTGCACCTTGGTCCTCACCTTTTTCCCACGACAGCCGTTACACATATCCCATTCTCCCTCTTGCTTTCTTAGATGGAAAATAGTTGGCTTCTTCCTCTCTGTGCTCTGACTGCATGAATAATAGCTCCCAAACATGTTGTTTATTGAGAGACTAACTATTCAGAGAAACCTCTCGGTTCATTTCCAGCCAGTGAGTCATAAAAAAAGGGTAAAACACTTGCCAATTCAGGTTGATCAAATAAAATAAAAGGTTATTTGTCACATGCTTCGTAAATTACATGTGTAGACTAATAATAAAATGCTAATGGGCCCTTCCCAACAATGCAGAGAGAAAATTGAAAAATAATTGAAAAATAAATACACAATGAGTATTAATGTTGTTTTAGTGAGACTCCTTAATCATCCTGCAGCTGTCTGTGCAAAGGAGGTCACACTGCTTGCTTGGCGAGTACCATTTCCCCCGATTTGGCCTATACCTGGCACAAACTCGGAACCTATGCTTTGCTAGCACATGTGACCGCCCTCCGGAAGCATCTTACCAGTCAGCACCACTCGAAAAGCTAGATATTAGCAGGCGCAAGTGGGGACATGTCCGGCTGAGGAGTAAGTTTCACACAATCCCATGTGATACATCCACCTGAAATAATATATCAGGTGATAATTCAGTATACTGTGGACATGGAATATTTTTAAATTGAAAAAGATTGCTGCATGTCACTTCAACGCTGTCACACAGTGTGTTATATCCACTGGTCGTCCCTCTCTGTGGCGCTGGTAGCTGTCTTTTCCTAGTTCCTAGCCACACCAGTGGCTCTTGAATACAACTATAATCCTGACTTTTCTGCACCCCCTCCTAGCTTTGTCAACAAAACAAAACACCGGCTGTCGGGTAGACAGTAGCGCTGTTTCCCCCTACTGCAGATTCCATCTTTAATGTCTCTGTTCTCCTTTAATGCGATGGCCAAAGGTTCCAAGCCCAGAACCAACAGCAAGGGAGAGAAACATCCCTGCCTCGTCCCCCTGTGGAGCCTGAAGCCATACCATTGGTTCTTTAGAAGCCATACCATTGGTTCTTTAGAAGCCATATCATTGGTGATGACTGTGGCAGTGGCCCCAGAGAACAGGGTGTTAATTACTCCTGTGAAATAGGGACAGCACCCATATGCCTCCAGGACAACTTGCTCTAACTGTCTTCTTCTCACCTCTCACCTCTCCCACTAGGGCTATATCTCGGTGTGGTACGAGCAGACCAACTGCTATGCCACAGAGATGCGGGAGTTCAAGCAGCAGATGGTTGCCCAGATTGAGACCCTGGACAAGGAGACCCTGAGGACAGACCTTGACCGTGTGGGGACGCATGTGGAGCTCGAGATGGACTACCTGACACAGAACGGGGCGCAGCTCTGCGTGGAACTTGACGACAAGCTGGTGGAGCAACAGGTGACCGTGGTGAAGGAGAAGAGCAAGGCCAAGTGCGACAAGGCCACAGTTGAGATGTGGCAGACATGGTGGCAGATGTGGTGACATACTGAGGGGACAAAGACACATGATTACTTACTAAGAGGATCATAGCAAGCCTGGTAATTAATTGCACCCACCTTTCTTCCCAGGTCTAAATCCCTAGAGGGGAAGAATTCATTGATAAAAATCAGCAGTGGAACTAGCTTCGAGGGCCATTTTTGAATTTTCCTGGAGTTTTTTTTTTTTTTTTACAGCAGTAGCGGTAATGCGAGGCCTTATTTCCTTAACAAGTCTTATTCTCCATGATGAGTGGAGATATAGTGGGCCACAGGTATGAGATGTTGAGAAACATGTATGCAGGCCAAGTGTCTCAGCTGCTGTACTGTCATGTAACTAAGTTAGAAAATCAATCTACCCTCATATCAGGATTCTACTCTCAGAGGCCCTTATTAAATAATTTAAGTGGCTTTCATTCAATGTTGTGCTTAATACTTCTTGTTCTGCTCTAAAACATTAAGGTTAGGGTTGATAACATATAGAACACCATCTGGTTTTCTTGGCGGGCATAATTATAAATCTAGAGCAGGTATTCAGGAAACTATTTACACTTGGTTGTTGAAGTACAGGAAGTGGGAGGACAGTTACTGAGTTCCTGTATGAGAGCATGCTGATGAAGCACATACTGTAGATGAAGGACTGACTGAAGATGGGATGCTGATTCAAATTTCATTCTCTAAATTATGCACCACTTTAATTGTAATATCTGGTTTCAGTTGTACTAGAGCAAACATTTGTAGGCAGTGACTAATTAGATTTAATAGCCTGTGATCTTTATAAACGTTGCCATTAAATAGTTTTTTAATTTAGCCAGTAATGAAATCAGATGAGTGCTGTTGCCTACTAAGTGGGCAGTTTCTTCTGACACAATCAGGTTGAACATCTGAACATACTTCAGATCATTTGAAAGGAGTGAAAATTAGCCAAAACATTTTTCTTTAATGTAACTATTCCTTGAACTTTACTTAGTCCCTTAGTATCACTTTTGTTTGATTTATCAATATGCTATGCTGTAGTTTGTCTCATGATATTGGTATAATAGATATTACAGTTGGACTGTAACAATGTCTACATTGTAATTACACTGAACCCGCTGTGTAATGTTAACTACCATGTAAAAAACATGACACTAAACTAAATTTAAAGTGGGACCAGGAAGGGTCATGTACCTCTCTTCTCCCCTCGCAGACTGCAGGGACATGATATCCAGCATCAAATCCATGAAGATTTTTAAGTGAGTTGGAGGCCCAAAGACGTGGGCAGCAGCTCGGGAAAGGTCTACGTCTTCAACGGCACAGATGAGGGCACCCTCTATGAGATTGGCTCCATCAGGGACTTCACCGTCTCCTTGGGCACATCTATGGCCAAGACCATGAAGCTGCCATCCCCTTGGCAAGGTAGCTGCCACACCGTTTACAACAACCACACGTACTACCTGAAGGAGGGCAAGGAGCCGCGGCTGGTCAAGTACGACCTGTGGCGGACAACCCTGTCTTCCCTGTCCAGGACCACGTTCCCGTATATGGCCTAACCCTGGAGACGGTCATTGACCTGGAGGCAGACGAGGAGGGCCTCTGGGCCATCTAAGTGTATGCCACCAAGGAGACTGAGAGGCACATCTCTCTGGACAAAATGGATGACAACACGCTGGACATCAAACAGATGTGGGACACGCCGTGTCCGAGGGAGCCTTCATCTGAGGCACGGTGTACATGGTCTACAACACTGCGGAGCCCAGACGCTCGCGTGTCCAGTGTGTATTTGATGTCTGTAATATGGTGACCAACGACGACGCACCGCTAGTGTACTTTCCCAAGTACAATCTACTGGAGCTGCGGATCTACGCCTGGGAATGGCTACCAGATCCTTTAGAAGCTGGCCATGAAGAAGAAACTGGAGGTATGAGCTCAGCAACACCGCCTAGTGTTGAGATTTCATCATCTGTACTGAGTAAAAGCCCAGAAATGTCTGTGTAGATGAAAATAAAACATTTTCATCGTCATGTTCAGGTTTGTTCAACTACAGATGCCGTGTCTGCATTTGATCATGCTGTTGCAGGAATTTGCCTGCACTACAGGAAATGCAATCTTGTAGTGTATCTGAGGTTAGAAAGGCTTCCAATTTCCAATTTAAACTTGATTTGCCCGAACACATTTATCAACCCCTACAAATTTGTCAATTTATTATAATCCACATGTCCTGTTGCTGCAGGATCATTTTTATGCTGTAGCAAACTGGCTCAAATTAAGATCCTACATCTGCAGTTATGATTTTGAACAGTCCTAAATGTAATCAGATCATTGTCATAGTCTTTCCTGTCTTACTAACAGAAAAACAGTTCAGTGACAAAACCATCCATTTACTTTAGATATTGCTTGTTATTAAATATTTATATGATAATAAAGATCTAGGAGCACGTGGACGGAGAATCTGAAGTGAAAACAGTAGTTGTATAATATTTTTGTTTTCTGTTTAGAACTTCTGAAAAGCACATTTGACCTTTCACTGGCTATGCCTTGATGTTGAATAAAAACATAATTGGATGAAAGTGTGTACGTTATTTTTCTTCCATGTTACAAAGAGGAACATATATCTGCACTCAATTTGGAATGTTAGAACCAGAATAAACAACTTTATTGTAATTTCTTTAAAATACAAGGGATGCCTGGAAACAGTTGTTACAAATACAAATGTTCAATACAAAAGTGGAAAGTTACTCTAAATTGCTTGGAAAAAACAGGAGAGTCCTTATTTTAAACACTTATCACAAGGCTGATGATACAAATGAGTCAAGGATCAAGCCAAGTCCCTCCAGGTACATGACATTGCCTGAACAGGAGACTATTGGCAAATACTTCACAGGTAATAGGAAAACAGAGCAGTGAAGCTGTAGTCACTGTGAAATTGAAACAAAAAGTAAGTTCAGGGAGATAGTCATGTGGATAATATAATAAATATGTGATTCTAAATACAGTGCCATTATTGATGTCAGTATCAAAGGGCATTATATACATATACTGTTGTACATTAAGTCCATACCTACAGTGTAATTTTAACAGTACCGCCACAAACCAAACCACATTGTTTGTAATGATGCTAGCTACCTATTTAGCACATAATGCAGCTACACTTAAGACGTAAAAAATATATGATAGCCAGGTATGGTGTATGTTGTGTACATAAAACAAATACAAATAAAGTAGAGGGATGAAACACTTGTCATCCTGGAACATCCACTGTAGTAAACCAACAATTATTTAAGTAACAATACAAATGTGTATAAAATGGTTCACTTCATAATACCCTGTTGATTGTTTTGGACTTGCTGTAAGAGGGTACTTACTGTAAGTCGTAGGGTACTTCAAGAACATCCTGCACTCAACAGCAGCAACTATAACATTTGACCTATTTAATATGATGTTGTACCGTATGTTCACAAGACTGCCATAATGCCCTGACCACACTTCAGACAGATACACATAGATGTTAACCTCAGATGTATAAAAACACCAAGCTGAGCTCAACTGCAAAAATATTGTTGCAATAATACTGATCCCACCAGACCCAGTACACACTATACATTCCATGACAAAGTGGCTGTCCAAGAGGGCACAAGAGAAGTGTGTGTGTGTTTGTCTGTATTTCTGTGTCTGTGTGCTGGGGAGATAATGTCCAGTGTAAACCGACTGTTATTCCAGAATAACTTACTGTACTTTACTTATTTTGAGCCATAGAATTTATGGGTCTGGGACACTCCAATATTTCAGGCCTTGCTGCAGGGCAGGCTTCGTAGAGTAGTGTAGTATACATTCTGGCTCCTCCCTCATGGACTAGACAGAAGTCTTGGAGAGGGGCAGGAGCCTTGGCTGTCAAAGCTTGCATTGCGGGTTTTCCACTGTAGGAGACATTTCACATGGTAAGATTAGTGTACCAACATGGAAATTGCTGTCACTGTTAGGAGTTTACCTACTATCAGAAATCCTAAACATAGATGGATATATATACAGTGCATTGGGAAGGTATTCAGAACCCTTGACATTTTCCACATTTTGTTACTTTACAGCCTTATTCTAAAATGGATTAAATAGACATCAATCTACAGACAATACCCCATAATGACAAAGCAAAAACACTTAGACATTTTTGCAAATATGTATTAAAAATAAACAACTTAAATATTAAATTCATATAAGACACTTTACTCAGTACTTTGTTGAAGCACCTTTGGCAGCAATTACAGCCTCAAGTCTTCAAGCCATCGCCAATCCACTTTTCATTTTCCATTTGTTTTGTCTTTGTTTTACACACCTGGTTTCAATTCCCCAATTACATGATCATTATTTAACCCTCTGTTTTCCCCATGGTTTTTGTGCGTGATTGCTTTATGTATATTCGGTCTGTTATTGTGGGCTCGTTATTACGACATGTTATTGGAATATTTGAGTAAAGCTACTTGTGTTACTCATCTCTGCTGTCCTGCGCCTGACTCCTCTGCACCAGCTACACCCAGACCATTACAGGTGGAGTGCTGCAGAGATTGTTGTCCTTCTGGAAGGTTCTCCCATCTCCACAGAGGAACTCTAGAGCTCTGTCAGAGTGACCATAGGGTTCTTGGTCACCTACCTGACCAAGACCCTTCACCCCCGATTGCGCAGTTTGGCTGGGCGGTCAGCTCTAGCAACAATCTTGATGGTTCCAAACTTTTTCCATTTATGAATTATGCAGGCCACTGTGTTATTGGGGACCTTCAATGCTGCAGAACTATTTTGGTACCCTTTCTTTAAAACTAAAAGTACCCTTCCCCAAGTTTGCTTTGGCACAATTCTTTCAACCTCATGGCTTGGTTTATGCTCTGACATGCACTGTAAACCTTATTTAGACAGGTGTGTGCCTTTCCAAATCATGTCCAATCAACTGAATTTACCACAGGTGGACTCCAATCAAATTGTAGAAAAATCTCAAGTATGATCAATGGAAACAGGAGGCACCTGAGCTCAACTTATGTAAATAAGGTATTTCTGTTTTTTAATGTTTAATATATTTGTAAAGATGTCGATCATTATGGGTTATTGTGTGTAGATTGATGAGGATTTTTCATTTTATTTAATCCATTGTAGAATAATGCTGTAACATAACAAAATGTGGAAAAAGGGAAGGGGTCTTAATACTTTCCGAATGCGCTCTGTATATACTGAACAAGATAGAAACGCAACAAGCAACAATTTCAAAGATTTTACTGAGTTACAGTTCATATAAGGAAATCAGTCAATTGAAATAAATTAAATGAGCCCTAATCTATGGATTTCACATGACTGGAAATACAGTCAGGTGGTCACAGATACCAGGTTGGGGCGTGGATCAGAAAACCAGTCTGTATCTGGTGTGACCATAATTTTGCCTCATGAAGCGCAACACAACTGCTTCCCGTAGAGTTGATCAGGCTGTTGATTGTGGCCTGTGGAATGTTGTCCCACTCCTCTTCAATGGCTGTGCGAAGTTGTTGCATATTTTGGTGGGAACTGGAACATGCTATCGTACACTTCAATCCAGAGCATCCCAAACATGCTCAATGGGTGACATGTCTGGTGAGTATACAGGCCATGGATGAACGGGGACATTTTCAGCTTCCAGGAATTGTGTACATAATTTGCAATATGGGGCCGCACATGATCATGATGAAACATGAGGTGATGGGGGTGGATAAATGGCACTCCAATGGGCCTTAGGATCTCATCACGGTATCTCTGTGCATTCAAATTGCCATTGTGTTCATTGTCCATACCATAACCCCACCGCCACCATGGGGCACTCTGTTCACAACCGCTCACTCACACTACGCCATACACGTGGTCTCCGGTTGTGAAGCCTTTTGGAGGTACAGGAAAATGATCTAAAATGACATTGGAGGTGGCTTATGGTAGAGAAACTAACATAAAATTCTCTGGCAACAGCTCTGGTGGACATTCCTACAGTCAGCATGCCAATTGCACGCTCCCTCAAAACTTGTGGCATTGTGTTGTGACAAAACTGCACATTCTAGAGTAGCCTTTTATTGTCCCCATGCACAAGGTTCACCTGTGTAATGATCATGCTGTTTAATCAACTTCTTGATATGCCACACCTGTCAGGTGGATGGATTATCTTGACAAAAGAGAAATGCTCACTAACAGGGATGTAAACAAATTTGTGTACAACATTTGAGAGAAATAAGCTTTTTATGCGTATGGAACATTTCTGGGATCTTTTATTTGAGCTCATGAAACATGGGACCAACGCTCTACAATTTGCATTGATATTTTTGTTCCGTGTACATACATTTACATTTGGATAATTTGGCAGATTCTCTTATCCAAAGCGACACACAGTCAGTGCATCCAACTAAGGTAGGTAAGACAACCACATCACAGTCATTGCAAGTTATACCTTCCTTAATAAAGCAGCTATCAGGGAAACAGAGTAACCGACCTACCTCTTTCTGAGACTCGGTGGCCTCCAGTAGAGGGTGCCAGTGAGCGATGGGCTTGCGGGGATAGGCCAACATCTCGTTCCAGTGGTCTCTACCCAGTCCCTCTGCATGACTGCCGACTCTGTTCACACCTATGATCTCATTGTGTCCCACCCTGTGTAGAAAAAAGGCAAAATGCACCCATTAACTCTTCAGCCACATCTGGCATGTAACTTCACATTTTCTCTTCTACTATTAGCAGAACCGACAGTATTAGTTGGAATCTCATGGTTGTAGCATAAACAAACCAGACCTAGGTTCAAACACTATTTCCAATATCAAAATTACTTTCACCTACATTCTGTAGTAAGTATTCAGATAACCTTTATTTGAAAGCAAAGTAATTGAATATTGGAATGCATTTGGAAATACAATAAAAATATGAATATACACGGACTCAAATACATTCCCATATTTAACCCAGGCATTTGAAAATAGTATTTCACATAAGTATTTGAAAATACTTCCAAATAAAATTTGGAAGACTATTTGGTTTTTACAAATAACCGTTCAAATACTCAAATAAAGGTACTTGTTTTGGGCTGCGTATTTGAAAATACTGAAATACACAGAAAAAGTATTTCAAAATCATAAATACTCAAAGACATGTATTTGAGCCCAGGTCTAACACAAACAGATCAATAACAAGAATTTACTAATTATTCTTGATAATAATAAGGGCAAATATAACAATTGATATGGCAATACAAACAAGTATATATATATTATGATAATGGCATACAAGTCATAGTCCATGACGGATATATGCAGGCTGACTTGGTCCATGTTCTCAGGGGGGATGTCGAAGATGATAGCTTCGTTATAGGTGGGGTTCAAAGTGTTCCTCTTGATGGTGGTTTTCCTCTTTTTTAAGCGCCGTCCGTCACTCTCCAGGGAGACCTTGACATATGGGTCTGCCAATAAACAAGAAAAAATATGATTTGATTTCTTTAAAACTAAAAGTGCTTGGCTACTTAAAGGATCAAGCTGACCTGACTCTAGCTACATTATGTGATATGTAAATTAGCTAAGTATGGCTCTTGTGTTACGAAACCAGATATATGATACCAAATCAGATTACATTTTTGTCTTGTAATTTAGCATAGGCCTACACTCTTTTACCATAGAGATGGCCAAATCAATGCGTAGAACAAGAGTGAACAACCGTGTTTAAGGTAAAACAAGCACAAAACCTTTTAAAGTGAACCCACTGACTCAACTATACCTGAGTATCCTGTGATGTCCATGGCCTTGAGGTTCCTGCACTTGATGATGGTCATGGTGAGTCGGCCTGCGGTCGGCAGGTAACAGAGAGAGAACATGATCTCCCCCAGGTCTACACTCTCCTGTGTTCAAGGCCACAGACAAAACACATCAGAACAGAAGGAAGCAGTTATCACACATTACAATGCCACTAATATTGTTAAAAGTATAGTTGAATGAATTTACATGTTTAGATATTTGTTTCATTACTTTGAAAGCAGTCTATGTACAATGTCTGATGTAAAAAGGGCTTTATCAAAAACATTTGATTGGATAATTGATTAACTTACAGAGGTGGCGTACTGAATGTCCTTCCAGATGGCCGTCTCGCGAGAGAGGTCCGACACCTCAAACAGGTTCTCTAGGATGACCTCGCCGATCATGTCGTGGCTGGAGAAGCGGTCAAAGTCAAAGATGCTCAGGTGCAGCTTCCTGCTGCTCAGCTCCTCGTAGGGCACTGTGAACTGGAAGGACTCGTCAAACATGGGGTTGAGAGTCTTGCGATGGACGCGGGTCTGAAACTTGCGCTTGCGGTCAGGCAGGAGGTAGATTTTGACGTAGGGGTCGGAGCTGCCGCATAAGTCCTTGGCAGGCAGGTCGAAGGCCTTGAGGATGTTGACGAAGAGAGCCTCAGACTCGTAGTCGTACTTGAGGGAGAAGTTGATCTTGCCACAGGTCTTGGAGGACTCGTCGGCCTCTAGGGGGCTCTGTTTGTAGAGCTCTGGCTGAATGCGACCCAAACTGGCCAGGCTGGTGGGTTGGTCCTCTGCATAGGGGAAGTCGCTGCCTCGGTCAAGGCTGGTGACATGGTGAATTTGTCGGGGGAGGTGCTTCTTAAAGGAGCTGTGTCTGGAGACATGGAGACATTTTTGCCAGTTGAATCATTGTCATGGACAATTTTCACACTCAAGCAGTGAAATAATGCTAGTACCATATGGCATGCCTGGGAAATCTGTGCCCTCGCATCCCTTCAAAATAATGTCAGATTCCAATTTAGAGTAAATGGAATCACTTTTTCTTTCTGATATTAGATGATTTTGTTTTGTCGACACGGCAGTAGGGGCATTCAACTGACAACCTCATTACTTTTTTTATCTATCTCATCTTAAAGGTCACACACGGAGATATTACAGGGGTGGATGTGATGCGTAATGAATCATATCTCTGTACCACTGTGATACACTATAAATAGCCACTTCCTGACAACATCACATACTATTACCTCAATACTAAAACATGGCCTGGGCATAAACTGGACCTCAGAGGAGCCCTGTCTAACCTATTTAAGTAGGATGCCCATAGACACGGATATTAGGTCAGTTTTGTGTTACTCCACCCAAATGGTTAGGATTTGGGAAGGATATACTAATAAGCTGATACTAGGGATGCCTCCTGAATGGCACCCTATTACCTATACAGTAAATTGTACTAGTTTTGAAAAGGGCCCAAGTCAAAAGTAGTGCACTATGTAAGGAATAGGGTGCTGTTTGGGACACAGCCTAGGTCTGTGTTTAAGGGCAACTTCCTCCCGGAGCCTGACCTATTGGAGGAGGCAGGCTCGGTGGTCTGCCTGGCCATGCGCGTGCGGCGTAGGAAGTGGTCTTTCATGGACAGCTGCACCTCGGCAGGGATGTTAGGTGACGTGTGGCTGATCTTCACCGCAGCCTCCAGGAAACTCGCCGGATCCGAAGGATTCAGCTTGTCAGATGCCATGGCGTGCACGTGCGTGTGTGTGCGTACGAGTGTAGGCCTGTGGGCATGTGCTGAGAAGGCTCTGTCGTAGGGTCTGTCAGAGGCAGAGGAGGGGGGGGCGGCGGCGGGGGCAAGGGCGGTGGCACTGGAGGAGAGGTCCTTAGTGCGCCAGGGCAGCCAGCACAGCTTCCAGGAGGCAAAGACGATGACGCCCAGCAGGGCCAGGCCACAGGCCACGAACCCCAGGAGCAGGAAGCTGAAGGAGAGATCTGGAGGAGGCATTGGAGGGATGGAAGAAGGGATGGAGGTGGAAGAGAAGAAAGAAAAGGGGAGGGGATAGGTCAAATGAGCTATTTGTTTTGCCAAGTCTGTGCTCACCTAAAGGGCAGGGTCCTAAAATGGTGCTAATTCAGGTGTCATGCTCTGGCACGATTCAGCTTGAACCCTGAATAATACAAGTCTGGAATGAGTTACATGTCTTTGACTACAAATAACCCATGCAGGAATTTAAAGTAATGAGAAATAAGCCTTCATCTATCTCTCTCTCTCTCCCTCTCTCTCTCTCTCTATGTCCCTCTCGCATACACAGATGCAGAGTGCAGGTGCTCACTGTTTGACTTGCAAATGAGCTAAATGTAATTACAGTCTTATCTAGAAACAGTTCCACAATACATTTTACCAAGGAGCAAAGCCACACTCATAACCAGACAATTTTTCTATAAACCTAGTTGAACAAATAATATCTCAAATTATTGTTTGACCATAATCTCAGAAGTGAGATTTTAAATTAAGATTTTTTTTCCTGAGGCAGAGATAAAGCAAGTAGCTCAAAGGGTGGAGCTTTAACGCTGAATCTTGGTCTGATGGTGGTTTAATAAGCTCTGTTCATCATAAGGGAGTGTGCTGAGCCTGCTGCTGTGGCACAGGATCTGGTCTGTGTCCCAAATGGTACCCCATTCTCTGTATAGTGCACTAGTGTACTACATAGGGAATAGGGTGCCATTTGGGACTCAAGCCTGGATTTGGGAGACACATTGTCCCTCAACAGTCCAGTCAGCACATGTATTTATTTTTTTATTTTTTTATTTCACCTTTATTTAATCAGGTAGACCAGCTGAGAACAAGTTATCATTTACAACTGCGACCTGGCCAAGATAAAGCAAAGCAACAACAACAACACAGAGTTACACATGGGATAAACAAACGTACAGTCAATAACACAATAGAAAAACCTGTATACAGTGTGTGCAAATGAAGTAAGGAGGTAAGGCAATAAATAGGCCAATAGTGGCAAAGTAATTACAATTTAGCAATTTACACTGGAGTGATATATGTGCATCCTCTTGGTGGAGAGAATTTAGGACAACTGGTAATCCCTGTATACTCGAAAATAAAAAGTTGGAATTTCACAGTCACTCAAAATTCTGTGGCTTACTTACACCCTGATTATCTTTTGGGATATTGAAATGATCTGAGTGGGTGGTTGGGTGACTAACCCACTATGAAGTTTAATGTACCTTCAATAAGTGATATAGCTAAGTGCTTCTAAGTATCACCTCCCGCCGCCGGTTCTCAAAAGCCTAAACAAAAACCATCAGAACAATTTTGCCCTTTGAGTGTATTTATGTTTAGTGTTTTTTTTTCTGTAATACAGAGTTGTATTGCTGTAATACATTTTTAAGTACCAGCAGTTTATTGAGATGTACGTTAATTGGTCTCCTAGGCACACCCACATAGACTTCAAATCAAATATTGATGTGAGAGCAATGCAAGCTTGTACAATTACTACACATCTCACACCTTTGACATCTCAGCCTAATGCAAAACCCAAAGCCAAGAGATGGTAATAGGTGGTATTCAGTGTTCATACAGTAATTTAATCTAGCGTGTGTATTTTTAAATCAATAAATGTCAGAGATAAGCCTACTGTGTTCATGATATTGTACTTGCAGTTTTTATTCATCATAAAATTGTTGAAACTTATGTATAAAAAAGAACAAATGTATTTTGTGAAAAATGACTGGACATAAAGGCATGATGCAGTACAATTGGATCTTACTGTCTGTAAAATGGGGGAAACGACCACATTTAATGTATCTGCTGCACTGCTCTGGCTGAAAGAACATGCAGTGAGACCAGACCAGTAGAGCTTTTTCAGGTACTCATAAATCTAATTAAACCTTTCTTTGTAGCAGAGACACAGAGAGAAACCAAAGCCCCAGGGTTTGTTCTCCTTGTGAAGTGCCCTCATATACAACCTGGTCTCAAAAGAATCCTTGCCATTCGACATTTCCACTCCCACTCTCCCCAACCCCTTAATTCTGAGAGCTGCAGTCTCAAACACAACATGCCAGGTAAACAGTCAGGTCCAACATTATTGGCACTCTTGATAAAGATGAGCAGAAAAGACTGTAGAAAATAAATAATACAAATACTGAGCTATATTGTACGCAATAAAAAAAAAAGAAACATTTGTCTCTGGACTAATTGAAAACTTGTAGTTTGAATTGAAGAGGGCAGTCCATAAGCACAGACAAAGGATATCAAGGATCTGGAAAGATTCTGTATGGAGGAATGGTCTACAATCCCTCCCAATGTGTTCTCCAATCTCATAAACATTTTAGAAAAAAGCTCAGTGCTGTTATCCTCACAAGGTGAGCTATTGAAAGGTGTTGAAAACAGGGGTGTCAAATCATTTTGACCCCTATCTTTTTGAGAGAAAAAAAGTAGCACTTGTTAAACATAATAGATTTATTTTTAAAAATGTATTAGTATATCATATATAATGTCCCATTTTTTGTGCAATATAGCTCATTATTTGTATTCTTTATTTTTTCCCATCTTTATGAAGGGTGCCAATAACTTGGGACCTGACTGTAAGTAAGCAATCGAGAACATTCATTCTTTTTCATTTATTTAACCAGGCAAGTCAGTTAAGAACAAATTCTTATTTACAATGACAGCCTAGGAACAGTGGGTTAACTACCTTGGTCAGGGGTAGAATGAAAGATTTTTACTTTGTCAGCTCAGGGATTTCATCTAGCAACCTTTAGCTTACTGGCCCAATGCTCTAACCACTAGGCAACCTGCCACACCAACTTCCCAGTTCTTACACTAATTCTCTATGTCTTGGTGGATGATGTGTGATAAAAAGCTCAAAAATAACAACTATACACCCTTGACTGGGACGATTTGCGGTGTCTCATCAGGAGTCAAGTGGCAGTAAGATGGCTCCTCTTAAATAATCTTTAAGCAATTACCCCAGCAGCCTCCTCTGCTATTTATAGGCCTCAGCCGCCTCACACATTGGCCACTTTATCATTCTCCCCACTCAATCCTTTGCACCTGGGATTTACCCACAGAGATTATATTTATGAGGGATCGGCCAGTTAACTAATTTATTATTGGACAAAAATTAAATTGGTATGGGATCATCCCTTCATCTGCAATGACCACATGATTAGGGCTGACAATACACAGGAAATGGGCTACCTGTCTGAAAAAGAAATATACATTATCCAGCTGGTTATAGTGGTTCTGTTGGAGAAAACACAGCCCATCAAAAGGCAAGACAAGAGCACAGAAACCCATTTTCCCATTGCATTGTCAAGTAAAGGGTATAACAATATTATATATAATGTATGTCAGGGATACTTTGGAATTTGGCCATTTTTTATTTTACCTTTATTTAACTAGGCAAGTCAGTTAAGATCAAATTCTTATTTAAAATGACAGCCTAGGAACAGTGGGTAAACTGCCTTGTTCAGGTACAGAACAACATATTTTTACCTTGTCAGCTTGGGGATTTGATCTTCCAACCTTTCGGTTACTGGACCAACACGCTAACCATTAGGCTACCTGCCACCCCCTATGGATACCATTTTTATGTTTCTGCGTCCAGGAAGTAAGGGAGTTAGATGTAGTTTTGCAAGCCAATGCTAACTAGCATTAGTGCAATGACTGTAAGTTTATGTGTATCTGATAGCATGCTAACAGTTACCATAGATGTCCAGTCATTGCGCTAACGCTAGTTAGCAATTGCGCTAACACTTGTTAGCAACTTCCTTCAAACTGCACGCAGAGACACAACAATGGTATCCACGAGTTCATCTGACTCTGGGGAATGTTATCGTTTTGGTTTTCCATTTATATTTCGAGGTAGCATGTTAGCACATAGGGCGCACCAATTGGTGTCACCTCGTTAGTAAGTATGTGGTATATCTGTGCTGGCTTGTCCATCTCAGTAGTCGGAAGTGTTTGTTTTGCTCCATATTCTTTTACTCTCGATCCTAAATTGTGGATTTTTCTTTTAGTTTGTCTTTTCGGAGGCAAACCTAGTGGGCATCCATGGTGGGTGTCTTTCAGAACCCCTTTTGAACCCTTTCTGTTTTGTTTTCATTGTCAGAGATGTTTTGCTTTGTTAGTTCCCTTTGTTGTGAGCAATATTTTGAGTTTGTCAGGTGGGAAAGTAACAGGAAGTAGATAAAAGGTCTCATTGCCAAATCCTGAAGTATTTCTTTAAGCAGATCTGCATATACACTGAGTGTACAAAACATCAAGGACACCTGCTCTTTCCATGACGTACACTGACCAGTTGAAAGCTATGATCCCTTATTGATGTCACTTGTTAAATCCACTAAAATCAGTATAGATGAAGGGGTGTGCGAAGAGTTAAAGAAAGACTTTTGTGGGTGCCATTCAGAGGGTGAATGGGTAAGAAAACACCGGTTTGGGTCAAGAACTGAAACACTGCTGGGTTTTTCACGCACAACAGTTTCCAGTGTGTATCAAAAATGGTCCACCACCCAAAGGACATCCAGCCAACTTGGGTGGGAAGCATTGGCGTCAACATGGGCCAGCATCCCCGTTGAATGCTTTTGACACCTTATAGAGTACATGCACTGACAAATTGAGGCTGTTCTGAGAAAAAAAAAGGTAGGAGGTGCAACTCAATGTTAGGAAGTTGTTCTTAATGTTTTGTAGACTCACGTTATTTTATGTATGGGTGGTCCTGGGAATCAAACCCACTACCCTGGCATTACAAAATCCATGCTCTACCAACTGAGCTACAAAGGATGACAAAACAAAATAAATATGTTTTACTGTTATAGTATAGCCTCCATCCTATAGCTCTTCCCAACTGTGCAGCGCAGCCTCCACATAAACTGACATTTAGGTTAAGTGCATCAGAAAAATTGCAGGCAACATTTTCCCTAAGCTGCAGCCCTGGTGACCCTGTGTACAGTATAGTATGGAGGAAAGAAAGGCACACTTCTTCAGTGTGAGGATATTTACAGACAAGCAATTACTGGGATTGCCATGTGGAAACTCACCACAACCCTTGAGGTATAGGCCTACCTACTTCCAACAATCCCCTATTTAAAAGGGGCTATTACTGAACTGTTGCCAAATGAAAAACATTAAAATAGCCCTATTGTAAACAAAGCAAGGTTATTACAAAAAATCTGTTTAGTTTCAGTTAGTTTTCAGACTTATTTGTTTTCAGTTTGATGAAAACATTTCTATTTCGTTTTTATATTATTTAGTTTCAGTTTTAGTTGTTGTGTTAGGGACAGAAAGTAGCCAATGTGTGGGAGGTTAGGAGCCATTTTTGTGTTGTAGGCCTATAGTTTGTTCAATTCTTGCCACTAGGGGGCTGGCTGTAAGGTGATAGGCCAGGACCATAGACTTGGATAGAAATAACATATCTATATCTCTGTCATGTTTGTGTCTGTGAGAGCAAGGGCAGCGCCATTGAGGCCATCTCCATCTTCCAATCGTCAATTTTCTTCTTCACAAGTAAAATTCATTGGCTGATGCCTCCTGATGACCCCGGCTGTCACGACTCCAACCGGGTCATCAGGTCATGCCAACTGGGTCATCAGGAGAGATCAGCCAATAAAGTTGACTAAATCAAAATGGAAAAAGTCCTCAATGGTGCTGCCCATGCTAACACAGGCTTTAGGGCACTAGAGGACTCCATACAACGGACATGCTGTAGGTTTGGTTACGTTTAAATTATAAATAAACCCTAATGTGACTGGTGCAATAAATATGAAACTCTCTTGCCCATGTTTTTTACTTTAGTAGTAGATGTAAGAAGAATCAAGTACCTTTATCTGACAGAAAGAGAGAGGAAAAAACAACAAATGAAGTCATGACACATTTGGCGTGTTATGTTTATGTAATTGTAACAGTTTAGCTTTCGTCCGTCCCTTCGCCCTGACCAGGGCTCGAACCAGGGACACTGAAAACACAGACAACTGACACCCACGAAGCATCGTTAACCCATCGCGCAACAAAAGCCGTGGCCCTTGCAGAGCAAGGGGAACAACTACTTCAGGTCTCAGAGTGAGTGACGTCACCGATTGAAACGCTATTAGCGCACACCACCGCTAACTAGCTAGCCATTTCACATCGGTTACATAATATTAAACATGTATCACTGACTAACCCCTTCAAATAGGGTTAATAAAAACAGCTGCAACAACAGCAAAAACATAAGCAATACAACACTTCCTCATTTTCTGGTTTATCTTCTCGTTCCAGAGAGGTGGCCGTTCTGTTTCTCCATGAACACTTGGGATGCAGGGCAGAAACCAGATCCAGTACCACAGTGCACAGCTTTGGACAAACAGCCATCCTTGCCTGCCAAAACTGGTGAGGGGACTCTGTAAACATGCCCCCATTTACTTCTTCTAGGTATTTCCGCAGCACGGGGCACTTAATGCCCTGCCAGGTTGACCCTCTGGCTTGACAGTGACTTCAGACACAATCTTCAAAGCGAGGAAGCTATATTTCTGAAGCACTGTGGTCGAGATTCTTGCTAGATTTATTGTGCTGGCATCTTCCTGGGGTCCTGCTGCTCCATGGCTGTACTCTGATTTGCTGAAGTACAAAATACTTTGATTCCCTCATCAGGGGCTCCATCTCAGTTGAGCGAAGTGCCAGAGACACACTTGGATCCATCAGACAAGCTGCTGCAGGGATTGGATCGAAGTTGGCTGCAAAGGATTCAGTATGCATAAGAAGTGCTCACGCAGTGACTTCAGGAGGACCTGTGCCAACTGTTTTGCAACAGTAGTTGACTTCAAGTTTGCCTCAAGGTTGAGAAGACACAGCACCACATCAGACAGCGACTGGCTGTCAGTTTGAAGTTAGTCGGTGTGGATTCTGAACTGCTGCAGCAACTTCACAAGTTGTTCTAGCTTGGCACAGTCACACTCCATGCTTCCATGTTAGCTAGTAATAGCTCGAGATAGTGAGAAAGAGAGAGACAGACACAGAGAGAGAGAGAGAGAGAGAGAGAGAGAAAGAGAGAGAGAGTGAAAGAGAGAGAGAGTGAAAGAGAGAGAGAGTGAAAGAGAGAGAGAGAGAGAGAAAGAGAGAGAGAGAGAGAGAGAGAGAAAGAGAGAGAGAGAGAGAGAGTGAAAGAGAGAGAGAGAGAGAGAGAAAGAGAGAGAGAGTGAAAGAGAGAGAGAGAGAGAGAGAGTGAAAGAGAGAGAGAGACAGAGAGAGAGACAGAGACAGAGACAGAGAGACAGAGAGGGCATGACAATGCCTATTGCCCCTAGGGAGACTGAAAAGATTTGGCATGGGTCCTCAGATCCTCAAAAAGTGTGTGGATTCCGAACTACTGCAGCATCTTCACAAGCTGTTCTAGCTTGGCCCAGTCACACTCCATGCTTCCCTGTTAGCTAGTAATAGCTAGGGATAGTGAGAGAGAGAGAGAGAGAGAGAGAGAGATGAACCTGGAGATGAACCTACAGAGAGATGAACCTGAAAGAAGAGTCCCCTAAGCAAGCTGGTCCTGGGGCTCTGTTCACAAACAGACCCCACAGAGCCCCAGGACAGCCACACAATTAGACCCAACCAAATCATGAGAAAACAAAAAGATAATTACTTGACACATTGGATAGAATTAACAAAAAAACAGAGCAAACTAGAATGCTATTTGGCCCTAAGAGAGAGTACACAGTGGCAGAATACCTGACCACTGTGAATGACCCAAACTTAAAGAAAGCTTTGACCATGTACAGACTCAGTGAGCATAGCCTTGCTATTGAGAAAGGCCGCCATGGCTCTCAAGAGAAGACAGGCTATGTGCACACATATTTCCCTCAGATTACACAGATCCACAAAGAAATCGAAAACATACCCAATTTTGAGAAACTCCCATATCTAGTGAAATTCCACAGTGTGCCATCACATCAGCAAGATTTGTGACCTGTTGCCACAAGAAAAGAGCATCCAGTGAAGAACAAACACCATTGTAAATACAACCCATATTTATGCTTATTTATTTTCCCTTGTGTACTTTAACCATTTGTACATTGTTACAATACTGGAGGACAGAGGAGCCAGTTACAGGTCTGTGAGAGCCAGAAATCTTGCTTGTTTGTAGGTGACCAAATACTTATTTTCCACCATAATTTGCAAATAAATTCATTAAAAATCCTACAATGTGATTTTCTGGATTTTTTTCTTCTCATTTTTTCTGTCATAGTTGAAGTGTACCTATGATGAAAATTACAGGCCTCTCTCATCTTTTTAAGTGGGAGAACTTGCACAATTGGTGGCTGACTAAATACTTTTTTGCCCCACTGTATATATATATATATATATATTTTTATATATAACAATTTTACAAATATTAAAACTGCATTGTTGGTTAAGTGCTTAAGTAAGTAAGTAAGTAAGCATTTCACTGTAAGGTCTACATCTGTTGTATTCGGCACATGTGACAAATACAATTAGATTTGATTCGACTTGACAGAGAGAGAGTGAGCGACAAGGAGAGACAGACAAAGAGAGTGAGAAACAGAGAGCTCCACTTCACTATCACTTTGATAGGACTCAACAAAATAACAAGGCAGAAAATGGACATTATTTTCCAATGTCTAGACACACAATGCTGAATTGTTATGTATGAGAGAGAGAAATGTTATGTCTGCCTATTGATTTAGTCAATTCCATGAAACATCTGGTACAAAAACAAAACGTATCATCATTATAATAGAGAGACCAAACAGAACTAAATATATTATCATATGAATAAACAAAATAGTAAACTCAAAAGGGCACTTTTGAGAGTGCCAATGTTATATACTTTCATGCAATACAATTACATTTGAATTTGACATTTGTCTCAAGATAATAACAATGCTAAGAAATAATGTTGTGTTTAGTGGAATTTTTTAAAGATTTTTGTGAATAAAACATTTAATAAAAATTAAACACGCCAAAAAAGCAGTTTACACCAGGGAATATAAATTGAACTCCAGAGTTGGTGTTCAGCAATTAATTTCCATAATTGGTCTAGCCACCCAGAGGATGATAATGTGGGACAAAATCATGCTGAGTTGTTGAGGCTAGTAATTAAACGAGGCTGAGAATCCTACAGCGTGATTCGTGAACACATTATTAACATGTTTCTCGACAAGAACGCTAACCCAAAACAAATGAGAGCTCAGTCGGTAGGATTCGAGCAGGAAATGCAAACCGGATCCTTTTACAAATACAGCTCATTATGTGAAAACCTACAGCAACCTACAGCAACCTACAGCATTGTCACCAACCCCTGGGTTATATAAATAAGAAGTATCATTGAGGCACACACACACACACACACACACACACACACACACACACACACACACACACACACACACACACACACACACACACACACACACACACACACACAACAGACAAGTGTCCTTGCAGATAAAGCAGAGGGGCAGGGGGATGACGCAAGTATCCTGTCCCTTTCCTGTCCCTTTCTTATGTGTGTGAAAGTGGGTTAGATTAGTATTTGTTGGGCTGGAGACTGAGGAGAGTGTGGACGGGAGATAAGAGAGAGAAAGGCCAGGCTTGCAGGTTTTGATGGACATAGCCGGTCATTCTGAAGAGAAGCTGCCGAGAGGTAGCCAATAAGAGCGCTTGGCTGAGCAAATGTCCCTAAATCTGACCAAGACTTTTATAAAAATAAAAAATAAATCCTATTTTGGGAAAAGTCAAGTTATTCAAAACTGTCTGTTAGGGGGTGAGTGTTGGAGAATGAAACCATGTGATTTTAACCAAGAATGGACTCTGAAACATTGCCTTAGGCTAGCCTTGTCTCACTTACCAAGCTGGAAAGCAACGACTATTAAACTAGTAGAGCCCGAACAATGGTATGCTACCTGATGAATGTCCTGTCCAACCAACCAAATATACCCATCTTCTGCTAAAGACACAGAGGGAAAGATCCTGAAGTAAACACTGTGACTCTGCAGACTTGTCTCTGGGTGCTAAAGCGCCTTATGCAATTTCCAAACCCAACTCCAACAGCCTACACAACATATGCCAGGCATGGTCAAAAATAGAGCATTATAAAAATAAAGCTTTTACAGTAGCTTTGATAAAAAGTGACTACTCTCACATTATGCTCTTGTGAAAAGTAACGGAGAGATCAGTTTTGGATGAATTGTAATGTGCTTTTTATTTATTGTCAAACTCTACTACACCTTAAAAAAATTGCATGCTACAGAACTCACCGATTACATATTGAGTGGTGAGTTACTGTATGAAAGAAATGATGTACAATACATATATAATTGACACGAGCAGAAGGATTTGCTAGCCACCGTTCAATATGCTATCCTCTCTTAGGGATCTGATTGACTGACAGTTTGAGTTGATAAATGAATGGAGGGATCATCCCCTGCAGCCAAAACAGCCAAACCTGATTTCTAACATTAATTAGACAAGAGTGAATAGATTCACATCTCTTATAAAAATCTTGTGTTTTAGGTGGCTGAGAACTAAACGTGGACAATCCTGCTCATGGAGCTCTTACTCCATCTCCTCTGTTTCTCCATAGATTAATCAGCCATAAACATCTCATTTGTCAACACCTGGACCCTTGGGGGGACTGACTTCCAAATTAATCATTCAAATCAATACAAATCAATTTGGGTGCTGCTTTTTTAGAAAGTCATTCATCATGTGAGGCTAGACAAAAGACCACGACCCAACCTTCCCTTGAGAGGAACAAGAAAAGGGCAACAGTGGCAAAGAAAATCTCCCAAGACTGACAGATTGAGGGTGAGCACCAGATAGCGAGTTATCTTCTGGTCGGCACAATGCAGGAGTTTGCATGACCGTCACAGCTGGTCAGTTATGGCCAATCTCCTGTCAAAAAGGCTTTGGTTGCTCAAATGCTGACTTGAATAAAGGGTAAACCCATTTGAATTCAATCACTTCTTGACAGCACCCATTTTGAAGCAGTCATACATATTTGCCCATGGTAAAAGTGCTCAGAAAGGGACTTTATGGATCTGAATGCCAAAACATTCAAAAGATAGAGATGCTCAAGGTTGACCTATTTGGCATACCCCACCATACCATGAGACATCATGTCTTCATCACTGGAAAATATAAACGGTTGAGTTTGATATAATTTATGGTCCAAAAAAGACACTTTCTGACCTCTTCTTCCATGGACAAACATGTATGTAAAGTTTTGTTTAAATCAAAAGTGATTGAGTTCAAATGGATTTGCTTGGATGACTGGATCCTGAATGTAAAGACATCCATGGCTCACATGATCAAGGCTCAGTCTTGAGTTTTTGATGCAGAATAGATCCAGTCCTACAGTGCACCCATCGGGCCCTGGTCAAAATCAGTGCTCTATATAGGGGATAGAGTGCCATTTGGGATGCAGACTTACTCTGTGTGGTTCTGTCCAGTACCTGGGGGATGATAGAGGCACACTGTATAACAGGCCCAATCTCCGCACTGACCAATGGATGCTCACACTCACCTCCTGACACATTGCTATTCATGCCCTGATGGGTTGAATGAATGGTTGACTGGTATTGGTTGATGCTGTCCAGATGCACCTTCATTGCACCTTAAGAATTTTCACGTGCAATGGCAAATTCTGTTACACTTTGTTAATGCACTTACGTGCCCATCGTAAATACCCAAAGTGCTTCCTGTGACATCAAAAAGAAATCACCAATGAAATCCTAATTACATTACATTGACCACAATGTTGAATGAATCAGATGTTACCGGGGCCTTATCTGGAGTGGTAGCTGTCACCAGTCATACAGGTCCAAAGGAGACTCACGAGTCACTGCACACCATATCAACATGCTGTTATGGTAACAGTTGCAGGAGCCCTTCAAATAAGTATGCATAAAACATAATGAGGAGTCTTCCAAAAGGTTACACCACAAAGCACTATATACAGTGCATTCAGAAAGTATTCAGACACCTTGACTTTTTCCACATTTTGTTACATTACAGCCTTATTCTAAAATTGATTAAATTACTTTTTTCCTCATCAGTCTACACACAACACCCCATAATGACAAAGCGAAAACAGGTTTTTAGAAATGTTAAAGATTTTTAAAAAAAAACAGAAATACCTTATTTACATAAGTATTCAGACCCTTTGCTATGAGACTCGAAATTGAGCTCCGGTGCATCCTGTTTCCATTGATCATCATTGAGATGTTTCTACAACTTGATTGGAGTCCATCTGTGATAAATTAAAATGATTGGACATGATTTGGAAAGGCACACACCTGTCTATATAAGGTCCCACTGTTGACATTGCATGTCAGAGCATAAACCAAGGAAAGGAATTGTCCGTAGAGCTCCGAGAAAGGATTGCGTCGAGGCCCAGACCTGGGGAAGCGTACCAAAACATTTCTGCAGCATTGAAGGTCCCAAAAAACACAGAGGCCTCCATCTTTCTTAAATGGTTGGAACCACCAAGACTCTTCCTAGAGTTGTCTGCCCGGCCAAACTGAGTATTTGGGGGAGAAGGGCCTTGGTCTGGGGGGTGATCAAGAACCCGATGGTCACTCTGACAGAGCTCCAGAGTTCCACTGTGGAGATGGGAGAACCTTCCAGAAGGACAACCATCTCTGCAGCATGCCACCAATCAGGCCTTTATGGTAGAGTGGCCAGATGGAAGCCACTCCTCAGTAAAAGGCACATGACAGCCAACTTGGAGTTTGCCAAATGGCACCTGAAACACTCTCAGACCATGAGAAACAAGATTCTTTGGCCTGAATGCCAAGCGTCACGTCTGGAGGACGTGAAGCATGGTGGTGGCAGCATCATGCTGTGGGGATGTTTTTAGGCAGCAGGGACTGGGAATGGGATAGATGAATGGAGTAAAGTACAGAGAGATCCTTGATGAAAACCTGCTCTAGAGCGCTCAGGACCTCAGACTGGAGCGAAGGTTCACCTTCCAACAGGACAACGACCCTAAGCACACAGCCAAGACAACGCAAGTCTCTGAATGTCCTTGAGTGGCCCAGCCAAAGCCTGTACTTGAACCTGATCGAACATCTCTGGAGAACAATAGCTGTGCAGCAACGCACCCCATCCAACCTGACAGAGCTTGAGAGGATCTGCAGAGAAGAATGGGATAAACTACCCAAATACAGGTGTGCCAAGCTTATAGCATCATACCCAAGAGGACACGAGGCTGTAATCACTGCCAAAGGTGCTTCAACAAAGTACTGATTAAAGGGTCTGAATTCTTATACTTAAATCTGCTTTTTTTGTATTATAATTATACATTTGCAAACATTTTTTAAAATATGTTTTTGCCTTGTAATGATGGGGTATTGTGTGTAGATTGATGAGGGGCAAAACTATTTAATCAATTTTAAAATAAGGCTGTAATGTAACAAAATGTGGAAAACATCAAGAAGTCTGAATATTTTCCAAATGCACTGTAATACATTCACTCTGCTTTTTGTCTGTCTCTTTCTTTAAGTATTCCTCTTGTCCATGAGGCACTCTCTCTGTTCTGAGACAATAGTTACTATTATATCCCTTTCTAACATGGTATTGGTGTATCTTTCTGTGTTCTTTGGGTTGGATCACATTCTTCCACAGTGTCTACAGGAAACAACAGGCCATCTAAGCTAGTTAGCGAACCAACTCTCTCTCATCTTATCTATACCCGCCTGCCCTTAGCTTCCCGTTTCAGTGAAACCTTTCCCTTAGAACTGGCCTCCAGTACATTGCCAATATACTAACCACAGGTCCTGGGATCGGGGTGCAAACAGAACCACGGCCCAAACGGCCATGTCAGTCAGTCAGGCCACCACCATTGGATCCCGGCCAGCAACATGTCACAGGGCCAGCCTTATTAATCAGACCGTGTGGCCTGAGTGCCTGAAAAACACTCACACACTCCTGCAAGTAGAGCTGCGGTCACTGAGAATGTGAATTTTTCTTGTGGGTTTGTTTGCGATAGTGTATTCACAGCACATAGATCCCACTGGGGCTGAGGCTTTTATCTGGAGGTTCATTCATGAGTGGGTTGGAACCAGACCCATGCAGACTGACTGCAATACTGTAATTGTGAATGAACTTGGCACAAACACAAACACACACACACAAACATGAAATGCAATTGTCTCGTTCTAAGCAGCCCTTGAGCAGGAATGTAAGAATTGCTCATCTGACTGCAATATGTTTAATGCACTTGAAGGGTAATGGATTGAGACACAGCTCAGTACGGTGAGATCAATACTAACACAGTATGCAAGATAATATCAAATGGACTTCTTACAGTACACTACACCAATAAGGCTTTGCTTAGAGATGTTTCAAAGCAAAACACCAAAGAGCTTTGGAGGAACATTGAAAAATCAATGCATTACCCTATTTCTTTATCTAGGTTTTCACATTTCAAGTAAAAAAAAGATCTGAGATAAGATTGATAAAGGGCTCTGACTCCCACAGGTGCGACACGCGACAGGCAACAGTGGAAAAGGGCAGATTAACTCTGCATTTCTTCTAAGTCACAAATTGTCCTGTTTCCATTTGAAATTAGATTTTTTAACCAGTCATACTACTATATGCCCCCAATTTATCAACATTGTCATAATATTACATCAACAAGCAGCTAATATCATTCAAAGTGATAGCACTCACCGGTGACGAACACTCTCCTCTCTCTCCCTTTTTGAATCTCTGTACAAGCACTCTCTCTTTCTCTTTTTCTAGCACTCTTTCTTTTATCACTCTCACTCTGTTTCTCTCTCTTTTTCTCTGCCACTCTTACTTTCTCTCTCTCATTCAGAGGATGCTCTCCTTACCCTTCCTCCACACCGAATGAGCTTTCAACTGGGACCCCGTTTCTATGGAGCTGTGAGCCATACAGTCAGTCAGCCAACCAACCAGCCAGTCATCCAGACAGTGTGCAGTACTAGATGCTGTATAGCCTATTGCAACTGTCCAGGGGAAGGTACTTCAGCCAAGCCTGGAGAGCAGTTACCAACCTTTTATAAATAAGACCTACAGCTGATCCATAAGGCCATTAAATATGGACCGGCTCCCTTTATTTATTTATAATAATAATAATAATAATAACTGCCAGTGTGCAGCGCTAGCAGTTATTAGCCCTATTAATTAGCCTATTGAGGTTCTCCGTCTGTCCTCCTGTTCCTTTTTTTGTGGCGAGCAGAGAAAACACATTTTCATTCCTTTTATGTCCTAAAGAGAAAGAGGCTAACAGAGGAGGAGGGTGAACATGTTGGACTGCATGCATATTAATGAAATAAGCTTATGAATATCAGACGCGTGTGAAAGGGTGCCTTGGATATTACACCAGGACTGATAAAAAAGACTGGGAGGAGGAATAATCAAATACAGAAATAGGGAGCAACTTGGAGGAGAGCAGGAGAGATAACCTTATCAATTGTATACAAAGGCTTATATAATCAGTAATGGGCAGATGGACCAATGGGGACAATGTGTGCGTGGTCCATGTACTGTATGTAGTCTGGTCTGTGAAGCGTGTATCTGATGATGGACATGATTTGTGTCATATACCTCTACCGGTGCCCAGCCCAAATGGGCTTACAAGACACTACAGAACAAAATAAATGTTTCACAAATGATACGCATACAATAAGCATTGCAAGTACAGCTACCATCTAGCCACACAACACAAACAGTACATTTCTCCTTCTCCAGGCATTGTGAACAAACTGATGAATTTCAAACACGCTCTGTCTGAAACAAAATTCAAGCCTCTGCGAGAACACATCAGGTTTATCACCATAAACAAAGGTCTCAGATTGTCATACAGAGGGCAATAAAACACAAAATGGATTTGATTTCGATTTCCCCAAGATCACACAGAAGGCAAAATCTCTCCTCTTGACACTGTTAAATCTACCCATCTCTATAGCCAGAGGAAGGGTGCCGGACCTGAGTTGTGTACAAGCTGACCTTTAGCTTTTTGTTAGGTTCAAGCGAACATATGGTTCAGGGCTGTAGTTCTCTTTGATGAGAGTGTTTAGGTTTAAACCAAACATCAACTGTCCATTTTTCCTTGTGGTTCAGAAAAAGTGTGTCGTTGATTTGGTTAACACCACATGGTAATTTGTTCCTGAATATATACTGCAAATCAGTTTCACAAAAAATAAATAACTATCCTCTTGCCCACGGATAGTTATGACCAGGGTTGGGTACAGTAGGTTACTTTCTAAATGTAATCAGTTACTAGTTACTTGTCCAAAATTGTAGTCAGTAATGTAACTTTTGGATTACCCAAACTCAGTAACGTAATCAGATTACATTCCGTTACTTTTAGATTACTTTCCCCTTAAGAGGCACTAGAAGAAGATGTATGTTACTAATTGAACGACATCTATTGCAGGATAAATCAGTGTTAAAGTTTACATAGCTGGCCATATATGGATGTCAAATTTTACTTTACGGGTTGGTTATGTAGAATTCTTCTAACCAACTGCTTTCTACTGAATGTAATAATACCATTCAATTATAATTTTACATTAAAAAGTCTATCAGAATTCCAGTCATTCCAACAAATGATATACCCCTTGATCTTCAAGAATAGGACTTGAAAATATGGAAGTATAGATTAGCCAAATTGTTTTACCTGAGCATGACCCCAAAACTAAGGAGTTATTAGCCAGCCCTACTCTGTAGTTTGTGATTTTGTTGTCATGGAGGACTGATTAGGCTCATTCATTCGAGTTGAAAAATAAATGCTGTGCTCATGGAGCACTACTGAAAAGTGCTATTTACGTGTAAAAAAAGAATGCCATATGCTTCATTTGCTATAGGCTTATTGTTTACCTTTTTGTTGGTAAAGTATCTTGATAATAATATGCAGCTGTTTAAAGGGCAAATTCACAGATGAAACAATAACAAAACGGTCGCCCCGCCTCTGTTTTTGTAAAAAGCTGTGGGACTGGCCTGGAGAAATGTACCCACTCTCAGATTAATAGACAGAGCTATGGATGCAAGGACTGACCATCCATGATGTAATAATATTGTTTTAACCATGTAATGAGGCTATACGGTGTTTGTTTACATTTACAATGTTTACAAACACTGGAGAAAAACAAGCTTATATTTTGGGTTGTCATGGATTGTGACAGTTGAACTGAGCTCATGAGGCATTTATAAGTTATATTCTTCAAGAATGGATGGTGTAACAGTCAAAAGTTTGGACACACCTAGTCATTCAAGGGTTTTCCTTTATTTTTACTATTTTCTACATTGTAGAATAATAGTGAAGACATCAAAACTATGAAATAACACCTATGGAATCATGTCGTAACCCAAAAAGTAAATTTTATATTTTTCAAAGTAGCCACCCTTAGCCTTTTATTTAACTAGGCAAGTCAGTTAAGAACAAATTCTTATTTTCAATGACAGCCTAGAAACAGTGGGTTAACTGCCTTGTTCAGGGGCAGAACAACAGATTTTTACCTTGTCAGCTCGGGGATTTAGATCTTACAACCTTTCGGTTACTAGTCCAACGCTCTAACCACTAATCTACCTGCCACCCCATGAAAGCTTTGCAAACTCTTGGCATTGTCTTAACCAGCTTCATGAGGTACTCAACTGGAGTGCATTTCAATTAACAGGTGTTCCTAGTTAAAAGTTCATTTGTGGAATTTCTTTCCTTCTTAATGCTTTTGAACCTATCATTAGTGATGTGACATAGGGTGATGTAGGGGTGGTATACAGATAGCCCTAATTGGTAAAAGACCAAGTACATATTATGGTGAGGACAGCTCAAATAAGCAAAGAGAAATTATACTCCATCATTACTTTAAGACACGAAGGTCAGTCAATCTGGAACATTTCAAGAACTTTTAAAGTTTGTCAAGTGCAGTTGCAAAAAACATCAAGTGCTATGATGAAACTGGCTCTCATGAGGACAGTCACAGGAAAGGAAGACCTATAGCTACCTCTGCTGCAGAGGATAAGTTCATTAGAGTTATCAGCCTCAGAAATTGCAGTCCAAATAAATTCTTTACAGAGTTCAAGTAACAGACACATCTCAACATCAACTGTTCAGAGGAGACTGCATGAATCAGGCCTTCATGGTCAAATTCCTACAAAGAAACCACTGCTAAAGGACAAAAATAATAATAAGATGAGACTGGTAACACTGTCAGTGATTTATTTAGAATTCAAGGCACACTTAACCGGCATGTTTATCATAGCATTCTGCAGCGATACGCCATCCCATCTGGTTTGCGCTATGGTGATTTTTCAGTAGTATATTCTGAAAAATTAATGTAATTGTCACGACTTCCGCCGAAGTCGGGCCTTCTCCTTGTTCGGGTGGTGTTCGGCGGTCGACATCACCGGCTTTCTAGTCACCACCGATCCATGTTTCAGTTTCGTTTGGTTTTGTCTGTATTACACACACCTGGTTTAAATTTTCCCATATCATGTTCCTTATTTAACCCTCATACATTTCTGTTCTGTCCGTGATTGTTGGTGTCTTTAGTGGTTGTTGTAGGTGCTAGTGTGTATGTATGGTCCTATTTGGAATTTTTGCTTGGCTTTTTGAGTAAACTCCGTTGTGTTGCTCAAAACCTGTGTCCTATGCCTGACTCCGCTACATATCTGCACCCAATCGCTGACAGTAATAAAACATAATCATTAAAAGCTTTAATGGAACCTGTAGCCACACATGTATAGCATTAGATGTACAAAATGTACAAAGTAAATAGACAAACATTGAAATCCAGTTGCATGCCTGGATAAGAAATGTCATAATCAATGTAATGAATGTACTTATGACTATAGCCTGGTGGGTGCTGATATAATCTATACAATGAATGTACTTGTGACTGCAGCCTGGTAGGGGCCCCTATTATTTTTTAACCAAACTGTCGCAGTTGAGCCACCAATATAATCGGTTCAGTGATTTGTCAAAGAAAGAAAAAGCAACCAACAAGTGCTCAGCATATGTGGGAACTCCTTTAAACCTGTTGGAAAAGCATTGTAAATCAAATCAAATCATATTTGTCACATGCCCCGAATACAACAGCTGCAGACCAGTGGAATGCTTACTTACAAGCCCTTAACCAACAAAAACATCCTGTGGCGGACTGCAATAGCATCGAATAGTCCCCGTGATATGCAACTGTTCAGGGAAGTCCGGAACCAATACACGCAGTCAGTCAGGAAAGCTAAGGCCAGCTTCTTCAGGCAGAAGTTTGCATCCTGTAGCTCCAACTCCAAAAAGTTCTGGGACACTGTGAAGTCCATGGAAAACAAGAGCACCTCCTCCCAGCTGCCCACTGCACTGAGGCTAGGTAACACGGTCACCACCGATAAATCCATGATTATCGAAAACTTCAATAAGCATTTCTCAACGGCTGGCCATGCCTTCCGCCTGGCTACTCCAACCTCGGCCAACAGCTCCGCCCCTCCGGCAGCTCCTCGCCCAAGCCTCTCCAGGTTCTCCTTTACCCAAATCCAGATAGCAGATGTTCTGAAAGAGCTGCAAAACCTGGACCCGTACAAATCAGCTGGACTTGACAATCTGGACCCCCTATTTCTGAAACTATTGTCGTAACCCCTATTACCAGCCTGTTCAACCTCTCTTTCATATCGTCTGAGATCCCCAAGGATTGGAAAGCTGCCGCAGTCATCCCCCTCTTCAAAGGGGGAGACAACCTGGACCCAAACTGTTACAGACCTATATCCATCCTGCCCTGCCTATCTAAGGTCTTCGAAAGCCAAGTCAACAAACAGGTCACTGACCATCTCGAATCCCACCGTACCTTCTCCGCTGTGCAATCTGGTTTCAAGGTACTAAATGATATCATAACCGCCATCGATAAAAGACAGTACTGTGGTGCAGAACCGGGTTTCAGCCACACTCAAGGTACTAAATGATATCATAACCGCCATCGATAAAAGACAGTACTGTGCAGCCGTCTTCATTGACCTTGCCAAGGCTTTCGACTCTGTCAATCACCATATTCTTATCGGCAGACTCAGTAGCCTCGGTTTTTCGGATGACTGCCTTGCCTGGTTCACCAATTACTTTGCAGACAGAGTTCAGTGTGTCAAATCGGAGGGCATGCTGTCCGGTCCTCTGGCAGTCTCTATGGGGTGCCACAGGGTTCAATTCTCGGGCCGACACTTTTCTCTGTATATATCAATGATGTTGCTCTTGCTGCGGGCGATTCCCTGATCCACCTCTACGCAGACGACACCATTCTATATACTTTCGGCCCGTCATTGGACACTGTGCTATCTAACCTCCAAACAAGCTTCAATGCCATACAACACTCCTTCCGTGGCCTCCAACTGCTCTTAAACGCTAGTAAAACCAAATGCATGCTTTTCAACCGATCGCTGCCTGCACCCGCATGCCCGACTAGCATCACCACCCTGGATGGTTCCGACCTTGAATATGTGGACATCTATAAGTACCTAGGTGTCTGGCTAGACTGCAAACTCTCCTTCCAGACTCATATCAAACATCTCCAATCGAAAATCAAATCAAGAGTCGGCTTTCTATTCCGCAACAAAGCCTCCTTCACTCACGCCGCCAAGCTTACCCTAGTAAAACTGACTATCCTACCGATCCTCGACTTCGGCGATGTCATCTACAAAATGGCTTCCAACACTCTACTCAGCAAACTGGATGCAGTCTATCACAGTGCCATCCGTTTTGTCACTAAAGCACCTTATACCACCCACCACTGCGACTTGTATGCTCTAGTCGGCTGGCCCTCGTTACATATTCGTCGCCAGACCCACTGGCTCCAGGTCATCTACAAGTCCATGCTAGGTAAAGCTCCGCCTTATCTCAGTTCACTGGTCACGATGGCAACACCCATCCGTAGCACGCGCTCCAGCAGGTGTATCTCACTGATCATCCCTAAAGCCAACACCTCATTTGGCCTCCTTTCGTTCCAGTACTCTGCTGCCTGTGACTGGAACGAATTGCAAAAATCGCTGAAGTTGGAGACTTTTATCTCCCTCACCAACTTCAAACATCAGCTATCTGAGCAGCTAACCGATCGCTGCAGCTGTACATAGTCTATTGGTAAATAGCCCACCCATTTTCACCTAACTCATCCCCATACTGTTTTTATTTATTTACTTTTCTGCTCTTTTGCACACCAATATCTCTACCTGTACATGACCATCTGATCATCTATCACTCCAGTGTTAATCTGCAAAATTGTAATTATTCGCCTACCTCCTCATGCCTTTTGCACACATTGTATATAGACTCCCCCCTTTGTTTTCTACTGTGTTATTGACTTGTTAATTGTTTATTCCATGTGTAACTCTGTGTTGTCTGCTCACACTGCTATGCTTTATCTTGGCCAGGTCGCAGTTGCAAATGAGAACTTGTTCTCAACTAGCCTACCTGGTTAAATAAAGGTGAAATAAAAAAAATAAAAAAAATAATAATAAATGCATCAAGCTTTAAGAAGTTAATAAAACATTTTTAAATAAGTGTTAAGTAAAAAAGAAAATATAGAAAATAAAAGTTACAAATAATTAAACAGCAGCTGTAAAATAACAAGCAGAGCTATATACAGGGGTACTGGTACAGAGACAATGTGCGGGGCACCGGTTAGTTGAGGTAATTGAGGTAATATGTACATGTAGGTAGAGTTAAAGTGACAATGCATAGATTATAAACAGAGAGTAGCAGCAGCGTAAAAGAGGGGTCTGTGTAGCCCTTTGATTAGCTGTTCAGGAATATTACGGCTTGGGGGTAGAAGCTGTTATGAAGCTTTTGGACCTTGACTTGGCGCTCCGGTACCGCTTGTCATGTGGTAGCAGAGTGAACAGTCTATGACTAGGGTGGTTGGAGTCCTTTACCATTTTTAGGGCCTTTCTCTGACACCGCCTGATATAGAGGTCCTGGATGGCAGGAAGCTTGGCCCCAGTGATGTACTGGGGAGTATGCACTACCCTCTGTCAGAGGCTGAACAGTTGCCGTACCAGGCAGTGATGCAACCAGTCAGGATGTTCTGAATGGTGCAGCTGTAGAACCTTTTGAGGATCTGAGGACCCATGCCAAATCTTTTCAGTCTCCTGAGGGGCAATAGGCATTAACATGCCCTCTTCACGACAGTCATGGTGTGTTTGGACCATGATAGTTTGTTGGTGATGTGGACACCATGGAACTTGAAGCTCTCATCCTGTTCCACTACAGCACTGTCGATAAGAATGGGGGTGCGCTCGGTCTGCCTTTTCCTGTAGTCCACAATCATCTCCTTTGTCTTGAGGTTGTTGTCCTGGCACCAAACGGCCAGGTCTCTGACCTCCTCCCTATAGGCTGTCTCCTCATTGTCGGTGATGAGGTCTACCACTGTTGTGTCATCGGCAAACTTGATAATGGTGTTGGAGTCGTGCCTGGCCATGCAGTCATGAGTGAACAGGGAGTACAGGAGGGGACTGTGCACATACCCCTGAGGGGTTGAGAGAATGCTGGTTGAGAGAATGCCAAGAGCATACACAGCTATTATCAAGGCAAAGGGTGGATACTTTGAAGAATCTAAAATATAACATATATTTTGATTTCTTTAACACTTTTTTGGTTACTACATGATTCCGTATGTGTTATTTCATAGTTTTGATATCTTCACTGTTATTCTACAACATAGAAAAAAATCAAAAAATGGATGTAGCAACTACAGATTGCCCCTTTAAGTCTATCAAAAGTGTGCAAGTTTGAGACTGTGTCCATTAGGCTTATGGATTTTTTTTAATCAGCATGATTTCGATTGAGCAATAAAAGCCCTACTTTTATTCCATAGGCTTGGATCCACACTGTGCAGCTGTTGCAAGAACACATTTTTCACTGGCTGTCCACTGGTTTCAAAAACAATGATGAATAGGCAGCTTAAATGTATTGAATTCAACCATTATTGTGTTCAAATACACATTTCGATTTGTCAACAGACATCCACAACAACCACAATCTGAAAGGGGCAAATAGCTAAATGAGAGAGCAGCAGTGTGATTCAATGTGTTATGTAGATATCAATAATAAGTGGTATCAGTATCGCTGTAGACTACACCACTGCTCTCATCCTTACCTCCAAGAGTTTATTCAAGTCAGATAATCTTTGGATGCCTACAGCAGTTGCACCATTGGAAGACAACTTGGATTGTAGCCTACAAAAGCCTATCCCTGCTCTTTTCCCACGATCCATCAAAGACATTTGGTGTGTGATCATAGTGGTCTCTGACTTGTGGTCAGACTCTCTCAGGTGGAACAAACTTTAACTTTTGCCTTTTTTCAATGCTGATTTGAATGTCATTGAGAAAATATAGAAGTGTCAAAGATTTGTTTTTGCAAACATCCTTTCTGAATTTGAAAGGAATCCTCAAAGTAATCATCTTGTTTTTCAAAAGTATCTGTAATCTAATTACAATATTTTTGCTGGTAACGTAACGGATTACAGTTACGTTTTTTTGTAATCTGTTACTCTCCAACCCTGGTTATGAGTAACTATCAATCTCTCCCTTGTCCAGTCTGCTGACCCCATTTGTTTCAAGAAAGCAAAGGTAATTGAATTAAATGACTAGCACTCACTTCTGTCACCATGAAATGCTTTGAGAGGGTAGTTAAGGATCATATCACCTCTACCTGACACCCTAGACCCACTTCAATTTGCTTACCGCCCTAATAGATCTGCAAATGATGTCATCTCCAGCACACTGCACACACTGGAACGAACTGCAAAAATCACAGAAGCTGGAGACTCATACCCCCCCACTAGCTTTAAGCACCAGCTGTCAGAGCAGTTCACAGATCACTACACCCACCACCCAACATAGCCCATCTGTAAACAACCCATCTATCTACCTCATCCCCATACTGTATATATTTATTTATCTTGCTCCTTTGCACCCCAGTATCTCTATTTGCACATTCATCTTCTGCACATCTACCATTCCAGTGTTTAATTGCTATATTGTAATTACTTTGCCACCATGGCCTATTTATTGCCTAAATTCCCTTATCTTACCTCATTTGCATTCACTGTATATAGACTTTTTGTTTTATTTTTTCTACTGTATTATTGACTGTATGTTTTGTTTATTCCATGTGTAACTCTGTGTTGTTGTATGTGTCGAATTGCTATGCTTTATATTGGTCAGGTCGCAGTTGCAAATGAGAACTTGTTCACAAATTGCCTACCTGGTTAAATAAAGGTGAAATAAATAAATAAATAAAAACTGCCCTATCCCATATGGACAAGAGGAATACATATGTAAGAATGCTCTTCATTGACTATAGCTCAGCGTTCAATACCATAGTACCCTCCAAGCTTAACATTAAGCTCGGGCCCTGGGTCTGAACCCCCACCCTGGGTCCTGGACTTCTCAACAGGAAGGTGATGAAGGTAGTAAACAACACCTCCACTACGCTGCTCCTCAACACAGGGGCCCCACAATGGTGCGTGCTCAGCCCCCTTCTGTACTCTCTGTTCACCCATGACTGCGTGGCCACGCACGCCTCCAACTCAATCATCAAGTTTGCAGACAACACAACAGTAGCAGGCCTGAATACCAACAATGACGAGGCAGCCTACAGGGAGGAGGTGCCAGAAAAATAACCTCTCACTCACCGTCAACAAAACGAAGGAACTGATCGTGGACTTCAGGAAACAGCAGAGGGTACACTCCCCTATCCACGTTGACGGGACCTTAGTGGAGAAGGTGGAAAGCTTCAATGGAGCAACAGTGCCTCTTCAACATAAGGAGGATGAAGAAATTTGGCTTGGCCCCTAAAATCCTCACAAACCTTTACAGACGCACAATTGAGAGCATCCTGTCGGCCTGTATAACTACACCGCCCACAGGACACCTACAGTACCTGATGTTACTGCTGTTACTGCTCCCTCCCTATATTCATAGACTTGGAATCACTGGCCACTTTAATAATGGAACACTCGTCACTTTAATCATGTTTAAAATTATGTTTACATACTGCTTTACTCATCTCATTTGTATATACTGTATTCTATTCTACTGTATTCTAGTTAAAGCCACTCTGACATTGCTCAATCTAATATTTATATATTTATTAATTATTTTATTTTACTTTTAGATTTGTGTATATTGTTGTGAATTGTTAGATATTACTGCACTGTTGGAGCTAGGAACACAAGCATTTCACTACACCCGCAATAACATCCGCTAAATAGGTGTATGTGACCAATAACATTTGATTTGATTGTTAAGGTCCCAGTAAAATTTTTGGGGAGGTGATTCTGTGTTCTGGCATTTTTATCAGTCTGTTCCACAGACGTCACCTTTTTGCCTAACCACACATTATTCCCAAACCATATTTCCACAGATGGCCAGTTTTGGTGTCAGTTTGCGCACACCAAGAAAGCAGGGGATTGCTCTGTTTTGAACAATATTACAATTGTGTATCATTGCATTGATATGCCTCTGAGCAGCTGCCTTCATCCTCAGTCTTCTGAAGTTATTGTTATGTATAGTAGTAGATTCCACTGCCATGCGGTTTTCCTGCTTTGCCTCTGCCTGCCTTTCTCTGTGTAGTGGAGATGTGGCTGTCCCTTGTAGACTACTTCTGGACAGATTAGCATCAGTGTGCATTAAAGATGGGGAAGTGCCCAGTGTTGGGGGAAGGGAAGCCTCCAAGTCCCCTCTCTGCCTTCTCAAGAGCCACAGTGTAATTTGTGGTAAATTTATACAGTTCACCGACTTGGGGTAGCCAGCTGTCGACCCACAGCAGCTATTGGGGTGTTTAGTGAGATTGGAAGGGGGAAAGAGAGTCATGATTCATTGGGATTCGTAATAGATGAACTGATGGTGTCAGAAATGTTTGTTTAAAATCATCTTTTTGCATCAGCACGCAGGGAGACACATGGTTGGAAGACTTCATCTCCTGCTCTCTCAACGCATTTGGAACATTTCACTTCAGAAGTGTGTAACTGTAATGAAACACTGTCTGATTACGTGTGACTATACCCTGAGGAAAATGATCAAAAAGTATTCACCTTATGCTTCACTATTTTCTTCCCAGCTGTGGCTGTTAGTTTCTCATGTCAAGCCTGAGCCTTAATCTCACAAAGATCTGGAGGTGAGACACATGATAGCTGCTGTGATGTGACTGATATCTGCCTGGCAGAGTGAAAGAGTGATGCATTGCACCTAAAGCCAAGCTCACGGTCTCACAGAGAGAGAAGCCTAACTACAGTATCTAGCTATCTGCCAGATGAAGGTCATGGCTCGTGCTGAGCTGTAGTTGTACCTCCCAGAGAGGATCTTGTACAACAAGGCTTATTTTGATGTAAATCAATGTGTAATTATGCATGTACTCATTTACATATTCCAGGCTTTCCTATGCTGGGTTGATCCAGATGGCTGTTAGTAGAATAGTATGAAAGAATATACTGCTATGGGATTTACATTTTTAAGCAGTGTCACTTGGCCTTGGGCCTGAACATGTCCACAGAATACTGATCAATCGGATGAGAGGAGGAAGTACCTTTGAATTGGCACCCAGAGATCCCGCATTGTTACTGTGATCTTTGTTTCTGAGGAGCAGACAAATCATAACAGCAAGTGATAAACATAAATAATAATAACACAAGAAACCAAGCAAAACCAAACAAATAATTATAATAAAAGCAAACAAAGAAGATAGAAGTTCAATTATTCAAACATTGGTATTAAATAAGTTGAAGTACATTTAGTGGGACATTTCAATTTATTTATTTATGCTATTTATCATGATCCTTTCCTAAGTAATTCCATCTGAAATACATCATCGTCTTATTTCCTCACCTGCAGAGTTATTTATTAGTCCGAGCCCCCCGTCCACTCCACATACCGATCCAACCCGACACCAGCACAACAGACCACGCAGGTCAAAGTCTTTCTGGTTCAATAGTTGGATCTGGTGTGTTAGAGCCAGAACGGACCAAGCACCCAGAGTGGCTGGGCACAGAGTCACCCGTCTACATAGATTGTCAGTTAGTAAACATATAGCAATTTTTAGGGACTTTACAAATTCATACATTAAACTCTTTATGTTGAACATATCTTCCGTATTCTGCCCATATACATTCAAAAATCCTGGGTATGCCTAATATAAAGTATTATAATTCACACGATCTAGGGCAATGGTTCCCAAACTTTTTATAGCCTGGTACCCCTTCAATCATTCAACCTCCAACTGCATACCCTCTCTAGCAGCAGGGTCAGCGCACTCTCAAGTGTTGTTTTTCATGCCTGTGAGTACAACAGAACTTATGTAGCAGGCAAAACCCCAAGGACTAACCGTTCAGATTTTTTTGTTTTGAGGTCTCTGTCTGTTCAGTCAGTTCTCATTGGCAAACGATATTTCTTAGAAACTGGTTTTTAGTTCCTACCGCTTCCACTGGATGTCACCAGTCTTTGGAATTTGGTTGAGGTTATTCATTTGTGCAATGAAGTACGGCCATCTAGGAACTGCGTTAAACTGTTGAGAGTTGCGCAAGACTTGAAAAGTAGCTTGGTTATGGCTTCCACTACCCGTCTTCAATTTGATCGATTAACGTTTAAAAATACTTAAAGTTGTATTACAAAAGTAGTTTGAAATATTTTGGCAAACTTTATAGGCAACTTTTGAAATATTTTGTAGTGGCGTTGCGCATTTTGGAAGCTGTTTTTTTCTGGATCAAACGCACCAAATAAATTGATATTTTGGTAATATATGGACGGACCAATTGTGATGTTTATGGGACATCGTGGAGTGCAAACAAAAGAAGCTCGTCAAAGGTAAGGCATGTTTTATATTTTATTTCTGCGTTTTGTGTAGCGCCTGCAGGGTTGAAATATGCTACCCTCTTTGTTTACTGTTGTGCTATCATCAGATAATAGCTTCTTATGCTTTCACCAAAAAGCCTTTTTAAAATCTGGCATGTTGGCTGGATTCACAACGAGTGTAGCTTTAATTGAGTATCTTACATGTGTGATTTAATGAAAGTTTGATTTTTATATAATTTATTTGAATTTGGCGCTCTGCATTTTCCCTGGCTTTTGGCAGAGTGGGACGCAAGCATCCTGTCACGGTCTTCCTCCTCTTCATCTGAAGAGGAGAGGCGAGAAGGATCAGAGGACCAAAATGCAGCGTGGTATGTGTTCATAGTGAATATTTAATTAAAGAAAGTACTGAACACTGCATACAAAAACAATAAACCAATAACGACCGTGACGCTACAAATGAGACCTGTGCTGACAAGCAACTAGCAACTAGCATAGACAATCACCCACAAACAAACAGTGCAACCCAGGCTACCTAAGTATGATTCTAATGACACCTGCCTCTGATTGAGAACCATACTAGGCTGAAACATACAACTCCCCAAATCATAGAAAAACAAACATAGACTGCCCACCCAACTCACGCCCTGACCATACTAAATAAATACAAAACAAAGGAAATAAAGGTCAGAATGTGACACATCCCCTATACCATAAGAAGTTAACTAGGCAAGTCAGTTAAGAACAAATTCTTATTCACCCATTCCTCATTTGTAATACATTACCCCAAGTCTGCTTCCCATTTGACATGAACATTATTAGTTATCTGGGAAAGAATCAAGAAGGCATAAAAACAATTTAGAAATCCATGTTATTATTCGTATTCCTCAGAACAAATTCAATATTTAAGGCTTTTGGCACATTCAAATCATGTTGTTTAGTAAATACCAGATGTCTTATCTGTAAACATTTTAATAAGAACTCTGAAAATGGGATGTACATAGACTGTAGTTCATTCAATGAAAGAAATGACCATTCGTAAAAGAGATTATTTGATGCCTCTATCATACCAAGACTTAACCGTACCATCATTAAATACCTTAGGTAGAGATGGGTTCTTCCAAATAATAAGACCTTTAATAACACTGCTAGCTTATTTTGGGTTAGATTTTTGAACACCAAGCACTGATAGGACAAATTAAGTATTAATTTCCTTAGCCATTAATCATGAAAACATATTCATTTTTTATTGTGACACTGCATCAGGGAGAGTCAAACCTATAATCTTCTGTTTTCTATCCAGGGAATTAGGCCCCTGTGCAACCAGGATGAAGCTAGCATCCCATGTCTTTTTACACATTCAAAGCTGTTCATTTTTAGTGTATTCAAACAGATCCCATTTTAAAGTAAACAAGCACTCCTTAAGATCAACCTCACTAGGGTACGTGCGTCCCACCTGGTCAACATCCAGTGAAATTGCGGAGCGCCAAATTTAAAAACAGAAATACTCATTATAAAAATTCATAAAATATACAAGTGTTATACATCGGTTTAAAGATGAACTTCTTGTTAATCCAACCATGGTCAGATTTCAAAAGGCTTTACGGTGAAAGCATACCATGTGATTATCTGAGAACAGCGCCCAGCAGACAAATCATTACAGACAGTTACCAGCCAAGTAGAGGAGTTACACAAGTCAGAAATAGAGATACAATTAATCACTTACCTTTGATGATCTTCATATGGTTGCACTCACAAGACTCCCATTTACTCAATAAATGTTTGTTTTGTTCGATAAAGTCCCTGTTTATATCCAAAAACCTCAGTTTTGTTTGCACGTTTTGTCCAGCAATCCACAGGCTCAAACGCAATCACAACAGGCAGATGAAAATTATAAATAGTATCCGTAAAGTTCGTAGAAACATTTCAAACGATGTTTATATTCAATCCTGTAGTTGTTTTTAGCCTAAATAAATCGATAATATTTCAACCGGACAAAAATGTCTTCAATATAAAACGTAAACAAGAAAGGCGCACTCTCGGTCGCACGCATCAAAAATCTCTGGGACACTGCAGTGTCCACTCATTCAGAGTGGTCTTACTATCTCATTTTTCAGAATACAAGCCTGAAACAATTTCTAAAGACTGTTGACATCTAGCGGAAGCCATAGGAAGTGCAATTTGAGTCCTAAGTCAATGGATACTGTAATGGCATTCAATAGAAAACTACAAACATGAAAAAATCCCACTTCCTGGATGGATTTTTCTCAGGTTTTCGCCTGCCAAATCAGTTCTGTTATACTCCCAGACATTATTTTAACAGTTTTGGAAACTTTGGAGTGTTTTCGATCCAAATCTACTGATTATATGCATATCCTAGCTTCTGTGCCTGAGTAGCAGGCAGTTTACTTTGGGCAGGCTTGTTTACTTTGGGCAGGTGTGGCCAATTAGGGTGCACGGCCGACATACCTGAACACACTTAACAAGATAGAGAAGTTTTGTTGATGCTAAGAAAGGAATGTATACGTTTTTCTCTGAACACTACTGAAGTGTTCTTGTGTTTTTTATGGAACGTTTTCTTAAAGTTCTCAGAACAATTTGAGAACATGACTTTAAATATAACCACGAGGAAACCTTTAGGAAACGTTACCGAACTGAAAAGTACTGAAAAGTACTGAAAAACAAAAGAACATGGTTTAAAGCTGCAATATGTAACTTTTTTGACGACCCGACCAAATTCACATAGAAATGTGAATAATAGATCTATCCTTCTCATTGAAAGCAAGTCTAAGAAATGGGAGATCTGTTCTTTCTGTGTTATTCTATGCTTCCCATTCTTAAGTTTTATTTTCCATAACCAATATTTTTGGTTATGGAAAATATATTTCACAGCGGTTTAGATGGTACAATGAGTGCTTGTTTTTTCACATAAACAGAAATTAGGCAAACTATTTGAGTTTTAGCAACCAGGAATGTCAGAGCAATTTCTGCAAAGTGCAGCTTTAACCTTCACTGAACTATTTGAGAACATTCCCAATGTCAAATCAGTTGGATAAATTTCCTAGAGCATGATCAACTTTTAGGAAACGTTTTGTTCAAGTAATGAAATACCAAGTTCCTTAAATGTGCTGAGAATGTTCCAAAGCCATGCAACTATACTGTACCATTCCCTGAAAGTTGTGGGAAGGTTGTGTACAAAATATAACCCTAGGACAACCATGCTCTCACCAAGTTCTAAGAAACATATAATTCTCAGAACTTTAAGTGCTAGCTGGGATCCAACTACAGTGCATTCGGGCTCAGGTGCATCTTGTTTCCATTGATCCTCCTTGAGATGTTTCTGCAACTTAAACTGTGGTAAATTAAATTGATTGGACATGATTTGGAAAGGCGCACACCTGTCTATATAAGGTCCCACAGTTGACAGTGCATGTCAGAGCAAATACCAGGGCATGAGGTCGAAGGAATTGTCCATAGAGCTCCGAGACAACGCAGGAGTGGCTTCGGGGGACTGAATGTCCTTGAGTGGCCCAGCCAGAGCCCGGTTTGAACCTGATTGAACATCTCTGGAGAGACCTGAAAGTAGCTGTGCGGCGACACTCCCCATCCAACCTGACAGAGCTTGAGAGGATCTGCAGAAAAGAATGGGAGAATCTCCCCAAATACAGCTGTGCCAAGCTTGTAGAATCATACCCAAGAAGACTTGAGGCTGTAACCGCTGCCAAAGGTGCTTCAACAAAGTACTGAGTAAAGGGTCTGAATACTTATATAAATAGGATTTCAGTTTTCTATTTTTTATAAATTTGCAAAAATGTATAAAAACCTGTTTTTGCTTTGTCATTGTGGGGTATTTATTGTGTGTAGATTGGTGAGGGGAAAAAACTACTGAATCTATTTTAGAATAAGGCTGTAACGTAGCAAAATGTGGAAAAAGTCAAGGGGTCTGAATACTTTCCGAATGCACTGTATATGCACAGATGACTTTTAACATTTACAAAAACAGATTTCCTTGTTAAATGTAGTTATTGTGCATAGAGTTGTATGGTTTGTTTCACTTTGCAATCATTGGTTTTTGTGAAAGTGAAAGATCTGAGTCTCAGAATCATTCTGTGAGCTTGGAATTGCACCAATTTATACTTAACAAAAACATAAATGCAACATGTAAAGTATCTGTCCCATGTTTCATGAGTCGAAATAAAAGATCCAAGAAATGTTACATACCCAGAAAAAGCTGATTTCTCTCAATTTTGTGCACAAATTTCTTTACATCCCTGTTAGTAAGCATTTCTCCTTTGCCAAGATATTCCATACACCTGACAGGTGTGGCATATCAAGAAGCTGATGAAACAGCATTTTTTATTTTTTATTTTATTTTACCTTTATTTAACCAGGTAGGCAAGTTGAGAACAAGTTCTCATTTACAATTGCGACCTGGCCAAGATAAAGCAAAGCAGTTCGACAGATACAACGACACAGAGTTACACATGGAGTAAAACAAACATACAGTCAATAACACAGTATAAACAAGTCTATATACAATGTGAGCAAATGAGGTGAGAAGGGAGGTAAAGGCAAAAAAGGCCATGGTGGCAAAGTAAATACAATATAGCAAGTAAAACACTGGAATGGTAGTTTTGCAATGGAAGAATGTGCAAAGTAGAAATAAAAATAATGGGGTGCAAAGAAGCAAAATAAATAAATCAATAAAAATTAAATACAGTTGGGAAAGAGGTAGTTGTTTGGGCTAAATTATAGGTGGGCTATGTACAGGTGCAGTAATCTGTGAGCTGCTCTGACAGTTGGTGCTTAAAGCTAGTGAGGGAGATAAGTGTTTCCAGTTTCAGAGATTTTTGTAGTTTGTTCCAGTCATTGGCAGCAGAGAACTGGAAGGAGAGGCGGCCAAAGAAAGAATTGGTTTTGGGGGTGACTAGAGAGATATACCTGCTGGAGCGTGTGCTACAGGTGGAAGATGCTATGGTGACCAGTGAGCTGAGATAAGGGGGACTTTACCTAGCAGGGTCTTGTAGATGACATGGAGCCAGTGGGTTTGGCGACGAGTATGAAGCGAGGGCCAGCCAACGAGAGCGTACAGGTCGCAATGGTGGGTAGTATATGGGGCTTTGGTGACAAAACGGATTGCACTGTGATAGACTGCATCCAATTTGTTGAGTAGGGTATTGGAGGCTATTTTGTAAATGACATCGCCAAAGTCGAGGATTGGTAGGATGGTCAGTTTTACAAGGGTATGTTTGGCAGCATGAGTGAAGGATGCTTTGTTGCGAAATAGGAAGCCAATTCTAGATTTAACTTTGGATTGGAGATGTTTGATATGGGTCTGGAAGGAGAGTTTACAGTCTAACCAGACACCTAAGTATTTGTAGTTGTCCACGTATTCTAAGTCAGAGCCGTCTAGAGTAGTGATGTTGGACAGGCGGGTAGGTGCAGGTAGCGATCGGTTGAAGAGCATGCATTTAGTTTTACTTGTATTTAAGAGCAATTGGAGGCCACGGAAGGAGAGTTGTATGGCATTGAAGCTTGCCTGGAGGGTTGTTAACACAGTCTCCAAAGAAGGGCCGGAAGCATACAGAATGGTGTCGTCTGCGTAGAGGTGGATCAGAGACTCACCAGCAGCAAGAGCGACCTCATTGATGTATACAGAGAAGAGAGTCAGTCCAAGAATTGAACCCTGTGGCACCCCCATAGAGACTGCCAGAGGTCCGGACAGCAGACCCTCCGATTTGACACACTGAACTCTATCAGAGAAGTAGTTGGTGAACCAGAGGCAATCATTTGAGAAACCAAAGCTGTCGAGTCTGCCGATGAGGATGTGGTGATTGACAGAGTCGAAAGCCTTGGCCAGATCAATGAATACGGCTGCACAGTAATGTTTCTTATCGATGGCGGTTAAGATATCGTTTAGGACCTTGAGCGTGGCTGAGGTGCACCCATGACCAGCTCTGAAACCAGATTGCATAGCAGAAGGTATGGTGAGATTCGAAATGGTCGGTAATCTGTTTGTTGACTTGGCTTTCAAAGACCTTAGAAAGGCACGGTAGGATAGATATAGGTCTGTAGCAGTTTGGGTCAAGAGTGTCCCCCCCTTTCAAGAGGGGGATGACCGCAGCTGCTTTCCAATCTTTGGGAATCTCAGACGACACGAAAGAGAGGTTGAACAGGCTAGTAATAGGGGTGGTAACAATTTCGGCAGATAATTTTAGAAAGAAAGGGTCCAGATTGTCTAGCCCGGCTGATTTGTAGGGGTCCAGATTTTGCAGCTCTTTCAGAACATCAGCTGAATGGATTTGGGAGAAGGAGAAATGGGGAAGGCTTGGGCGAGTTGCTGTTGGGGGTGCAGTGCTGTTGACCGGGGTAGGAGTAGCCAGGTGGAAAGCATGGCCAGCCGTAGAAAAATGCTTATTGAAATTCTCAATTATGGTGGATTTATCAGTGGTGACAGTGTTTCCTATCTTCAGTGCAGTGGGCAGCTGGGAGGAGGTGTTCTTATTCTCCATGGACTTTACAGTGTCCCAGAACTTTTTGAGTTAGTGTTGCAGGAAGCAAATTTCTGCTTGAAAAAGCTAGCCTTGGCTTTTCTAACTGCCTGTGTATAATGGTTTCTAGCTTCCCTGAACAGCTGCATATCACGGGGGCTGTTCGATGCTAATGCAGAACGCCATAGGATGTTTTTATGTTGGTTAAGGGCAGTCAGGTCTGGGGAGAACCAAGGGCTATATCTGTTCCTGGTTCTAAATTTCTTGAATGGGGCATGTTTATTTAAGATGGTTAGAAAGGCATTTAAAAAAAATATCCAGGCATCCTCTACGGACGGGATGAGATCAATATCCTTCCAGGATACCCCGGCCAGGTCGATTAGAAAGGCCTGCTCGCAGAAGTGTTTCAGGGAGCGTTTTACAGTGATGAGTGGAGGTCGTTTGACCGCTGACCCATTACAGATGCAGGCAATGAGGCAGTGATCGCTGAGATCTTGGTTGAAGACAGCAGAGGTGTATTTAGAGCGGAAGTTGGTTAGGATGATATCTATGAGGGTGCCCGTGTTTAAGGCTTTGGGGAGGTACCTGGTAGGTTCATTGATAATTTGTGTGAGATTGAGGGCATCAAGTTTAGATTGTAGGATGGCTGGGGTGTTAAGCATGTTCCAGTTTAGGTCGCCTAGCAGCACGAACTCTGAAGATAGATGGGAGGCTATCAGTTCACATATGGTGTCCAGAGCACAGCTGGGGGCAGAGGGTGGTCTATAGCAGGCGGCAACGGTGAGAGACTTGTTTTTAGAGAGGTGGATTTTTAAAAGTAGAAGTTCAAATTGTTTGGGTACAGACCTGGATAGTAGGACAGAACTCTGCAGGCTATCTTTGCAGTAGATTGCAACACCGCCCCCTTTGGCAGTTCTATCTTGTCTGAAAATGTTGTAGTTTGGAATTAAAATTTCTGAATTTTTGGTGGTCTTCCTAAGCCAGGATTCAGACACAGCTAGAACATCCAGGTTGGCAGAGTGTGCTAAAGCAGTGAATAGAACAAACTTAGGGAGGAGGCTTCTAATGTTAACATGCATGAAACCAAGGCTATTACGGTTACAGAAGTCGTCAAAAGAGAGCGCCTGGGGAATAGGAGTGGAGCAAGGCACTGCAGGGCCTGGATTCACCTCTACATCGCCAGAGGAACATAGGAGGAGTAGAATAAGGGCACGGCTAAAAGCTATGAGAATTGGTTGTCTAGAATGTCTGGAACATAGAGTAAAAGGAGGTTTCTGGGGGCGGTAAAATAGCATCAAGGTATAATGTACAGACAAAGGTATGGTAGTATGTGAATACAGTGGAGGTAAACCTAGGTATTGAGTGATGAAGAGAGAGATATTGTCTCTAGAAACATCATTGAAACCAGGAGATGTCATTGCATGTGTGGGTGGTGGAACTAATAGGTTGGATAAGGTATAGTGAGCAGGACTAGAGGCTCTACAGTGAAATAAGCCAATAAACACTAACCAGAACAGCAATGGACAAGACATATTGACATTAAGGAGAGGCATGCTTAGTCGAGTGATCAAAAGGGTCCAGTGAGTGGAGAGGTTGGTTGGGGGTCACGGCGATTTAGACAGCTAGCCAGGCCATCGGTAGCAAGCTAGCATAGGATGGAGGTCTGTTGTTAGCCACCTCTTGCGTTCCGTCAGTAGATTAGTGGGGTTCCGTGTGGTAGAGGGGATTAATCCAAATCACACAACAACAAAAAAAATTAAAACAATAGATATAGTTATAGAGGCCCAAGAAGAAAACATAATAATAATAAATAAATTGTCCGATTGTCTATTCAGATAGCAGCCGGTAAGACAGCTAACGGTTAGCAGGCCGCAGATGGGCGTTCAGGTAACGTCGCGACGGAGGAGCCAGCCGGATCTCCTTCGGGTAGATAACGTCGGCAGTCCAGTTGTGAAGGCCCGGTGGGGCTCCGCGTAGGCAGTAAAACGGGTCCGGATAGGTGACTGCAGCCCAGGAGTGATTGATGGAACTCAGGAGTGATTGACGGAGCTTGCTAGCTCCGGAATAATTGATGTTTGCTCCGGAATCGACGAAGGCCGATAGTCACACGGATAGCAGCTAGCTAGCCGTGAGATCCGGGTATGAATGTCCAAAGAGCAGCCGAAATCCAGGGACATGGAGTGAAAAATTGGTCCGGTATGTTCCGTTCCGAGCCGCGCTGCGCCGTACAGAACTGGCGATAGATTTTCGAGCTAAAGGATAGCTGATGACCACAAACCGTGGTTAGCTGAATACTAACGATTTGCCAGTAAAGAAGCTAACTAGCTTCTGAACTAGCTTCTGATTAGCTTCTGGCTAGTTTCAGGCTAGCTTCTTGGAGTTTCTGGCTAGCTTCTTGGAGGATTACAGATTTGAGGTAAATAATACTTTTTATAAATATAAATTGGTGAGGCGGGTTGCAGGAGAGTGTTTTGAAGATGAGTTGATGGAAAATAAAAATAAAATGTATGTGAAAAAAGTTGTAAATATATATATATATACAGGACACGACAAGACGAGGACAAAAGACGTCTGAACTGCTATGCCACCTTGGAGTAGTTCATCATCATTACACAGGTGCACCTTGTGCTGTTGACAATTAAAGGCCACTCTAAAATGTGCAGTTTTGTCACACAATGTCACAGATGTCTCAAGTTTTGAGGGAGTGTCTAATTGCCATGCTGATTGCAGGAATGTCCACCAGAGCTTTTGCCAGATAATTGAATGTTCATTTCTCTACCATAAGCCGAATTTGGCAGTAGTGTCCAACCGGCCTCACAACCAGATCATGTGTAACCGCGCCAGCCCAGGACCTCCACATCCGTCTTTTTTTACCTGTGGGATCATCTGAGACCAGCTACCCGAACAGCTGATGAAACCGAGGAGTATTTCTATCTGTAATAAAGCCCCTTTGTGAAAAAATTATAATTTTGATTGGCTAGGCCTGGCTCCCAAGTGGGTGGGCCTATTCCCTCACAGGCCTACCCATGGCTGCGCCCTTGCACAGTCATGTGAAATCCATAGATTAGGGTCGACTGAGTTCCTTATATGAACTGTACATCAGTAAAATCGTTTAAATTGTTTCATGTTGCGTTTATATTTATGTTCAGTATAATTACTGACCAGGTGTTCGCATGACAACGAGGAATAAAACACATGGCTCCTTTCAGGACACCATTCTGTATACTTCCGGCCCTTCTTTGGACACTGTGTTAACAACCCTCCAGGCAAGCTTCAATGCCATACAACTCTCCTTCCGTGGCCTCCAATTGCTCTTAAATACAAGTAAAACTAAATGCATGCTCTTCAACCGATCGCTACCTGCACCTACCCGCCTGTCCAACATCACTACTCTGGACGGCTCTGACTTAGAATACGTGGACAACTACAAATACTTAGGTGTCTGGTTAGACTGTAAACTCTCCTTCCAGACCCATATCAAACATCTCCAATCCAAAGTTAAATCTAGAATTGGCTTCCTATTTCGCAACAAAGCATCCTTCACTCATGCTGCCAAACATACCCTTGTAAAACTGACCATCCTACCAATCCTCGACTTTGGCGATGTCATTTACAAAATAGCCTCCAATACCCTACTCAACAAATTGGATGCAGTCTATCACAGTGCAATCCGTTTTGTCACCAAAGCCCCATATACTACCCACCATTGCGACCTGTACGCTCTCGTTGGCTGGCCCTCGCTTCATACTCGTCGCCAAACCCACTGGCTCCATGTCATCTACAAGACCCTGCTAGGTAAAGTCCCCCTTATCTCAGCTCGCTGGTCACCATAGCATCTCCCACCTGTAGCACACGCTCCAGCAGGTATATCTCTCTAGTCACCCCCAAAACCAATTCTTTCTTTGGCCGCCTCTCCTTCCAGTTCTCTGCTGCCAATGACTGGAACAAACTACAAAAATCTCTGAAACTGGAAACACTTATCTCCCTCACTAGCTTTAAGCACCAACTGTCAGAGCAGCTCACAGATTACTGCACCTGTACATAGCCCACCTATAATTTAGCCCAAACAACTACCTCTTTCCCAACTGTATTTAATTTTAATTTATTTATTTATTTTGCTTCTTTGCACCCCATTATTTTTATTTCTACTTTGCACATTCTTCCATTGCAAAACTACCATTCCAGTGTTTTACTTGCTATATTGTATTTACTTTGCCACCATGGCCTTTTTTGCCTTTACCTCCCTTCTCACCTCATTTGCTCACATTGTATATAGACTTGTTTATACTGTGTTATTGACTGTATGTTTGTTTTACTCCATGTGTAACTCTGTGTCGTTGTATCTGTCGAACTGCTTTGCTTTATCTTGGCCAGGTCGCAATTGTAAATGAGAACTTGTTCTCAACTTGCCTACCTGGTTAAATAAAGGTCAAATAAATCAAATTAAAATAAATCAGAATACACACACATATCATTGAGGATCACCTTGATAGAGAATAAGGGAAGTTACCTAATGTCACATTTATATTAATAATCAGGGTTGGGTAGGTTACTTTCTACATGTAATCCGTTATAGTTAATAGTTACCTGTCCAAAATTGTAATCAGTAATGTACTTTTGGATTACCCAAACTCAGTAACGTAATCAGATTACATTAAGTTACTTTTTAGATTACTTCTTCCTTTAAGAGGTATTAGAAGAAGACAAAACCTATTGAACGACATCTATTGCAGGATAAATGAATGTTAAAGTTTACATAGCTGGCCATAAATGGATGTAAAATTTCACTTTATGGGTTGGTAATGTAGGCTTCTTCTAACCCATTGCTTTCTACTATATATAATAATAATAATACCATTCAATTATATCTTTACATTAAAAAGCAAAGTCTATCAGAATTCCAGTCATTCTAATACATGTTATACCCCTTGATCTTCAAGAATAGGACTTGGAAATATGGATGTATAGATTAGCCAAATTGTTTTGCCTGAGCATGACCCCAAAACTAAGGAGGTATTAGCCAGCCCTACTCTGTTGATTGTGATTTTTTGTCATGGAGGACTGATTAGGCTCATTTATTCGAGTTGAAAAATAAATGCAGTGCTCATGGAGCACTACTGAAAAGTGCTATTTACGTGTGAAAAAGGAATGCCATATGCTGCATTTGCTATAGGCTTATTGTTTACCTTTTTGCTGTTGACACTTTGATAACTTGATAATAATATGCAGCTGTTTAAAGGGCAAATTCACAGATGAAACAATAACAAAACGGTCGCCCCGCCTCTGTTTTTGTAAAAAGCTGTGGGACTGGCCTGGAGAAATGTACCCACTCTCAGATTAATAGACAGAGCTATGGATGCAAGGACTGACCATCCATTGTGTAAAAATTATTGTTTTAAACAAACTCAAAAAAGTTCTGGGACACTGTAAAGTCCATGGAGAATAAGAACACCTCCTCCCAGCTGCCCACTGCACTGAGGATAGGAAACACTGTCACCACTGATAAATCCACTATAATTGAGAATTTCAATAAGCATTTTTCTACTGCTGGCCATGTTTTCCACCTGGCTACCCCTACCCCGGTCAACAGTACTGCACCCCCCACAGCAACTCGCCCAAGTCTTCCCCATTTCTCCTTCGCCCAAATCCAGTCAGCTGATGTTCTGAAAGCGCTCCAAAATCAGGACCCCTACAAATCAGCCGGGCTAGACAATCTGGACTCTTTCTTTCTAAAAGTATCTGCCGAAATTGTTGTAACCCCTATTACTAGCCTGTTCAACCTCTCTTTCGTGTCGTCTGAGATTCCCAAAGATTGGAATGCAGCTGCGGTCATCGCCCTCTTCAAAAGGGAGGGACACTCTTGACCCAAACTGCTACAGACCTATTTCTATCCTACCCTGCCTTTCTAAGGTCTTCGAAAGCCAAGTCAACAAACAGATTACCGACCATTTCGAATCCCACCATACCTTCTCCGCTATGCAATCTGGTTTTAGAGCTGGTCATGGGTGCACCTCAACTATGCTCAAGGTCCTAAACAATATCATAACCGCCATCGATAAGAAACAATACTGTGCAGCCGTATTCATTGATCTGGCCAAGGCTTTCGACTCTGTCAATCACCACATCCTCATTGGCAGACTCGATAGCCTTGGTTTCTCAAATGATTGCCTCGCCTGGTTCACCAACTACTTCTCTGATAGAGTTCAGTGTGTCAAATCGGAGGGCCTGTTGTCTGGGCCTCTGAATGTCTCTATGGGGGTGCCACAGGGTTCAATTATTGGACCGACTCTATTCTCTGTATACATCAATGATGTCGCTCTTGCTGCTGGTGAGTCTCTGATCCACCTCTACGCAGACGACACCATTCTGTATACTTCTGGCCCTTCTTTGGACACTGTGTTAACAACCCTCCAGACGAGCTTCAATGCCATACAACTCTCCTTCCGTGGCCTCCAATTGCTCTTAAATACAAGTAAATCTAAATGCATGCTCTTCAACCGATCGCTGCCTGCACCTGCCCGCCCGTCCAACATCACTACGCTGGACGGTTCTGACTTTGAATATGTGGACAACTACAAATACCTAGGTGTCTGGTTAGACTGTAAACTCTCCTTCCAGACTCACATCAAACATCTCCAATCCAAAGTTAAATCTAGAATTGGCTTCCTATTTCACAACAAAGCATCCTTCACTCATAATGCCAAACATACCCTTGTAAAACTGACCATTCTACCGATCCTCGACTTTGGCGATGTCATTTACAAAATAGCCTCCAATACCCTACTCAATAAATTGGATTATGTCTATCACAGTGCCATCCGTTTTGTCACCAAAGCCCCATATACTACCCACCACTGCGACCTGTACGCTCTCGTTGGCTGGCCCTCGCTTCATACTCGTCGCCAAACCCACTGGCTCCGGTCATCTACAAGACCCTGCTAGGTAAAGTCCCCCCTTATCTCAGCTCGCTGGTCACCATAGCAGCACCCACCTGTAGCACGCGCTTCAGCAGGTATATCTCTCTGGTCACCGCCAAAACCAATTCTTCCTTTGGCTGCCTCTCCTTCCAATTCTCTGCTGCCAATGACTGGAACGAACTACAAAAATCTCTGAAACTGGAAACACATATCTCCCTCACTAGCTTTAAGCACCAGCTGTCAGAGCAGCTCACAGATTACTGCACCTGTACATAGCCCATCTATAATTTAGCCCAAACAACTACCTCTCCCCCTACTGTATTTATTTATTTATTTATTTTGCTCCTTTGCACCCCATTATTTCTGTCTTTACTTTGCATATTCTTCCACTCCAAATCTACCATTCCAGTGTTTAACTTGCTATATTGTATTTACTCCGCCACCATGGCCTTTTTTTTGCCTTTACCTCCCTTATCTCACCTCATTTGCTCACAATGTATATAGACTTATTTTTCTACTGTATTATTGACTGTATGTTTGTTTTACTCCATGTGTAACTCTGTGTTGTTGTATGTGTCGAACTGCTTTGCTTTATCTTGGTCAGGTCGCAATTGTAAATGAGAACTTGTTCTCAACTTGCCTACCTGGTTAAATAAAGGTCAAAAAATTAAAATAAACAAATTAGGCTATACAGTGTTTGTTTACATTTATAATGTTTACAAACATTGGAGAAAAAAAACGTATATTTTTGGTTCTCATGGAGTGTGGCAGTTGAACTGAGCTCATGAGGCATTTACAAGTTACAGTATATTCTTCAAGAATCAATGGATATACAGTAGCAGTTAAAAGTTTGGACACATCTACTCATTCAAGGGTTTTTCTTTATTTGTACTGTTTTCTACATTGTAGAATAATAGTGAAGACATCAAAATGATAAAATAACACATTTGGAATCATGTGTCTATTAGGCTTATGGAATGTTTTTTTATCAGCATGAATTAGATTGAGCAATTAAAGCCCTACTTTTATTCCATTCCATAGGCTTGGACCCGCACTATGCAGCTGTTGCAAGAGCGCATTTTTTCAGTGGCTGTCCACTGGTTTCAAAAACAATGATGAATAGGCAGCTTAAATGTATTGAATTCAACCGTTATTGTGTTCAAATACACATCTTTTTTTCCCCTTCTTTTTTTTACCCCCTTTTTCTCCCCAATTTCTTGGTATCCAATTAGTAGTAGTTACTGTCTTGTCTCATCGCTGCAACTCCAGTACGGACTTGGGAGAGGCGAAGGTCGAGAGCCATGCGTCCTCCAAAACACAACCCAACCAAGCCGCACTGCTTCTTGACACAACGCACATCCAACCCAGAAGCCAGCCGCACTGATGTGTCGGAGGAAAAAGTGTACACCTAGTGACCTGGTCAGCATGCATTGTGCCCGGCCAGCCACAGGAGTCGCTAGTGCGCGATGAGACAAGGATATCCCTGCCGGCCAAACCCTCGCCACCCGGGAGGCCCCTCAATTACACATTTCGATTTATGAACAGACATCCACAACAACCACAATCCGAAAGGCGCAAATAGCTAAATTAGAGAGCAGCAGTGTGATTCACATCAATGCGCTATGTAGATATCAATAATAAGTGATATCAGTATCGCTGTAGACTACACCACTGCTCTCATCCTTACCTCCAAGAGTTTATTCAAGTCAGATAATCTTTGGATGCCGACAGCAGTTGCACCATTGGAAGACAACTTGGATTGTAGCCTACAAAAGCCTATCCCTGCTCTTTTCCCACGATCCATCAAAGACATTTGGTGTGTGATCATAGTGGTCTCTGACTTGTGGTCAGACTCTCTCAGGTGGAACAAATTTAAACTTTTGCCTTTTTTCAATGCTAATTTGAATGTCATTGACAAAACATAGAAGTGTCAAAGATTTGTTTTCGCAAACATCCTTTCTGAATTTAAAAGAAATCCTCAAAGTAATCATCTCGTTTTTCAAAAGTATCTGTAATCTGATTACAATATTTTTGCTGGTAAAGTAACGGATTACAGTTACCGTTTTTTTGTAATCCGTTACTCCCCAACCCTGTCAATAATATACCTATTATGACTTGTTGACCAGAGATTCAAGGCTCCTAATGACCATGTTAATGTATCTGTAATTCATATCTGTGGTTGCTGCTGAGCTGGCTCTGGGTAATGTTTTTATTAGAGGCCTCTGGGTCATATTCATTAGGTATCAAACAGAATATAACTGACTGAAAGAGAGAGGGACTATCTGAAGTTGTCCAATAAAAAATGCTTGTTTTTGTTTTCTGTTGCTGTTATGTATTGCTATGGGGTGCACTAATGAATACAACCCTGATGTAGTATTGTGTCAATATCCAGTCTTCATGACAATGTATGCTTTGGTTACCATGTCAACCCCACCCCCACAGCAATACAGCCCTTATTAACATGGTCATAGATAGGATATAAGACAGGAGATAGGAATATGTCTGGTCTAAATTTTATTTGTACTGTGTGGAAGGGCATCTCCATTGTCCAGAAAATACTTCCGGGGCCGACAGAGATGGCCGCCTCGCTTCGCGTTCCAAGCTAAGCGTCAGTATAGAGACAAAGTAGAGTCGCAATTCAACGGCTCAGACACGAGAGGTATGTGGCAGGGTCTACAGTCAATCATGGACTACAAAAGAAAAACCAGCCCCGTCGCAGACCACGATGTCTTGCGCCCAGACAGACTAACAACTTCTTTGCTCGCTTTGAGGACAATACAGTGCCACTGACACGGCCCGCTACCAAAACCTGTGGGCTCTCCTCCACTACAGCCAACGTGAGTAAAACATTTAAACGTGTTAACCTCGCAAGGCTGCAGGCCCAGACGGCATCCTCAGAGCATGCGCAGACCAGCTGGCTGGTGTGTTTACGGACATGTTCAATCAATACTTATCCCAGTCTGTTGTCCACAGACGATGCAATCTCAACCACACTGCACACTGCCCTAACCCTTCTGGACAAGATGAATACCTATGTGAGAATGCTGTTCATTGACTACAGCTCAGCATTTAACACCTTAGTACCCTCCAAACTCGTCATCAAGCTCGAGACCCTGGGTCTCGATCCCGCCCTGTGCAACTGGGTACTGGACTTCCTGACGGGCCTCCCCCAGGTGGTGAGGATAGGTAACAACATCTCCACCCCGCTGATCCTCAACACTGGGGCCCCACAAGGGTGTGTTCTCAGCCCTCTCCTGTACTCCCTGTTCACCCACGACTGCGTGGCCATGCACGCCTCCAACTCAATCATCAAGTTTGCAGACGACACTACAGTGTTAGGCTTGATTACCAACAAAGACGAGACGGCCTACAGGGAGGAGGTGAGGGCCCTCTGAGTGTGGTGTCAGGAAAATAACCTCACACTCAATGTCAACAAAACAAAGGAGATGATCGTGGACTTCAGGAAAGAGGCAGAGGGAGCAGTCCCCTATCCACATCGACGAGACAGTAGTGGAGAGGTTGGAAAGTTTTACGTTTCTCGGCATACACATCACAGAAAAACTGAAATGGTCCACCCACACAGACAGCATGGTGAAGAAGGTGCAGCAGCGCCTCTTCAACCTCAGGAGGCTGAAGAAATTAGGCTTGTCACCAAAAACACTCACAAACTTTTACAGATGCACAATCGAGAGCATCCTGTCGGGCTGTATCACCGCCTGATACGGTCACCCATAACCGTAAGGCTCTCCAGAGGGTAGTGAGGTCTGCACTATCACCGGGGGTAAACTATCTGCTCTCCAGGACACCTACACCACCCGATGTTACAGGAAGGCCATAAAGATCATCAAGGGCAACAACCACCCGAGCCACTGCCTGTTCACCCCGCTATCATCCAGAAGGCGAGGTCAGTACATGTGCATCAAAGCGGGGAACGAGAGACTGAAAAACAGCTTCTATCTCAAGGCCATCAGACTGTTAAACAGCCACCACTAACATTGAGTGGCTGCTGCCAAGATACTGACTCAACTCTAGTCACTTTAATAATGGAAAAATGTATGTAATAAATGTATCGCTAGCCACTTTAAACAATGCCACTTTATATTATGTTTACATACCCTACATTACTCATCTCATATGTATATACTGTACTCTATACCATTTACTGCATCTTGCCAACTTGATGTAACAAATGTATCACTAGCCACTTTAAACAATGCCACTTTATATCATGTTTACATACCCTACATTACTCATCTCATATGTATATACTGTACTCTATACCATCTACTGCATCTTGCCTGTGTCGTTCGGCCATCACTTATTCATATATTTTTATGTACATATTCTTATTCATTCCTTTACACTTGTGTGTATAAGGTAGTTGTTGTGAAATTGTGAGGTTAGATTACTTGTTAGATATTACTGCATGGTCGGAACTAGAAGCACAAGCATTTCACTACACTCGCATTAACATCTGCTAACCATGTGTATGTGACAAATAAAATTTGATTTGATTTAATTTACATATTTGATAACACGATTTGCTAGGATTCCTCAGTCTTTAAAATCAGGATATTTACAGCCAATTTCAAATGTCAACAACAGGAATCCTTTCAACACTAGGCTACATCAGATTTTGTACATGTATAAATAAAAAGGAGTACAATAGATCTGTACAATAGATTTGAAAGTTACAACAACACTCCACTTTATAACATCGTAACTCTCATATAGCGTACAAGTGCAAAACCTAAACTGTAAGTTTGTCACGGATTCCCCCGGTACTGCTGCTCATTCCATTCACCAGCTCCAGAGGTCTACTTCACCGGCCTTCTAGGCGTCACTGAACTGGATCATTACCACCAACCCTGGACTGTCTTGTCTCATTACGCACACCTGGTTCCCATTCCCCCTGATTAGTATATGTATATATGTGCCTTCTATTTCCCATTGGCCTTGTTGATTATTGTTCCATGTCCGTTTGGTCTTGTGAGTACCTGTGCTCTGTTGTATCGGCTTCCGTGTTAGTGCGCACTTGTTAATTGTTTTTATTTTTTATTTAACCAGGAAAGGCCCATTGAGACCCGGAGTCTCTTCTTCAAGGGAGACCTGGCCAAGAAGGCAGCAACAATCAATACATTACATAACTAAAACATATAACAATACAATACAACAACATGATCCAGCCTAAAAAAATAATTTACACTCCTATTACAGGTCTCGTCCCATGTATTGTTATTACGGGTCTCGACCCGTGTATTGTTATTACGGGTCTCGTCCCGTGTATTGTTATTACGGGTCTCGTCCCGTGTATTGTTATTACGGGTCTCGTCCCGTGTATTGTTATTACGGGTCTCGACCCGTGTATTGTTATTACGGGTCTCGTCCCGTGTATTGTTATTACGGGTCTCGTCCCGTGTATTGTTATTACGGGTCTCGTCCCGTGTATTTATTAGAGGTTTACACCTCGCACTTTGTTTGGGTTACAGCCCAGTGTTATATATATATATATATATATATATATATATACACGTGTTTGTTTTGGGCTTCGTCACCGTCATGTTCATGACGTACGCTATTTTGGGTAGAGAAATAAAATAATATATTTTGTATTCCTGCGCCTGTCTCCTATCACTATACAACGTGACAACGTTACTCCTTACACACTCAGTAGTTGATGAAAACACTGGGAAATATTTTCTCTCTTATTGAGCTGACTGGCTTTCGAGGCAATAAAAGTGTCACAATTCCCATCTCCTCCACAGGCTTGTCAATGTCTATGATCCATGTTAACCTCTGTCTGCTGCAGTTTAGTTTAGCAGAGGAGAAATGTTAGGCATTTGCCAGGCAGCCCTTGGCTGAAAATTAGATTTCTGGAATCAGCCAATGTGGGTGTACCTCCTCCACCCTGCTGTACCCCCGTTCCTCTCATCTTCTGTCCCCTCCCTAGTCATTCCCCCCTTGTCTCCCCTCCCTCCCTTGCTCCATCCCTCCCTCGCCTTCCATTAGGAAATGCTTATTATTGAATTTTCAATTGTCCTTTTGCTTGTTTCCCCAGGATAACCTCAGGTCTTAAGTGGTGTTTTTGAAAAACAAAGCACAATATTTTCCTTGAAATTGGAGTGAGGTACAATTTAACGGTCATCAGGGGCTAATGTTCTTGTGCTAAGATGCTTCAAGGCTCGCCTGTGAATACTGAGCGCTGTTGTGTCATTCTCATCCCTGATTTGTCTGTGAGACATAATGCTTTCACAATGACCCAGAACTCCCTGGCCGGTCTGGGTATCTGAGCAGAGGCCTGTCTAATATCTGACGTATTTATTTATGACATTACACATCCCCATCCCTTCCTCTGAGCATTACACATCCCCACCCCTTCCTCTAAGCATTACACATCCCCACCCCTTCCTCTAAGCATTACACATCCCCACCCCTTCCTCTGAGCATTACACATCCCCATCCCTTGCTCTGAGCATTACACATCCCCATCCCTTCCTCAAAGCATTACACATCCCCATCCCTTGCTCTGAGCATTACACATCCCCATCCCTTGCTCTGAGCATTACACATCCCATCCCTTCATCTGAGCATTACACATCCCCATCCCTTCATATGAGCATTACACATCCCCACCCCTTCCTCTGAGCATTACACATCCCCATCCCTTCCAATGAGCATTACACATCCCCACCCCTTCCTCTGAGCATTACACATCCCCATCCCTTCATATGAACATTACATATCCCCACCCCTTCATATGAGCATTACACATCCCCACCCCTTCATCTGAGCATTACACATCCCCACCCCTTCCTCTGAGCATTACACATCCCCATCCCTTCATATGAGCATTACACATCCTCATCCCTTCATATGAGCATTACACATCCCCATCCCTTCATATGAGCATTACACATCCCCATCCCTTCATATGAGCATTACACATCCCCATCCCTTCATATGAGCATTACACATCCCCATCCCTTCATATGAGCATTACACATCCCCATCCCTTCATATGAGCATTACACATCCCCATCCCTTCCTATGAGCATTACACATCCCCATCCCTTCATATGAGCATTACACATCCCCATCCCTTCCTATGAGCATTACACATCCCCATCCCTTCCTATGAGCATTACACATCCCCATCCCTTCATATGAGCATTACACATCCCCATCCCTTCATATGAGCATTACACATCCCCATCCCTTCCTATGAGCATTACACATCCCCATCCCTTCATATGAGCATTACACATCCCCATCCCTTCATATGAGCATTACACATCCCCATCCCTTCATATGAGCATTACACATCCCCATCCCTCCATATAAGCATTACACATCCCCATCCCTTCCTCTGAGCATTACACATCCCCATCCCTTCCTCTGAGCGTTACACATCCCCATCCCTTCCTATGAGCATTACACATCCCCATCCCTTCCTCTGAGCATTACACATCCCCATCCCTTCCTATGAGCATTACACATCCCCACCCCTTCCTATGAGCATTACACATCCCCACCCCTTCATATGAGCATTACACATCCCCATCCCTTCATATGAGCATTACACATCCCCATCCCTTCATATGAGCATTACACATCCCCATCCCTCCATATAAGCATTACACATCCCCATCCCTTCCTCTGAGCATTACACATCCCCATCCCTTCCTCTGAGCGTTACACATCCCCATCCCTTCCTATGAGCATTACACATCCCCATCCATTCCTCTGAGCATTACACATCCCCATCCCTTCCTATGAGCATTACACATCCCCACCCCTTCCTATGAGCATTACACATCCCCACCCCTTCCTCTGAGCATTACACATCCCCTCCCTTCATATGAGCATTACACACATCCCCCTCCCTTCCTATGAGCATTACACATCCCCTCCCTTCCTATGAGCATTACACATCCCCTCCCTTCATATGAACATTACACATCCCCCTCCCTTCCTATGAGCATTACACATCCCCATCCCTTCCTCTGTAAGGATTCAGCATTTCCTTTTATAATCCAATTCGCAACACAAGGTATCATATGATATCAAAGCCTAGAAGTTTGGGCACCTGCCAGCAAACTTCTTCCTGTGCTCAGCTATAATTCAGCATCAACAATAAAGCATTCATTGTGGCACTCCACACACACCTCTAGTCTATGGGTTTCAGAACAACATCAGATACATGTTTTACATAAGTGGGCTTTTACCCACTGGGATTTTGTGTCAACCCAGTCAAAGCCCCTCTGAAATCCATACCTGGCTTACAAAAGTAGCTAACCATCGGTTTAGAGAGCCCAATCAGGTGCGAGCCTTAAGTCTCCAATCCATGCTATTGACATGGCTGGAAAACAGTGCAACAGTCAGCTGAATGATTTACATGTGGCTCAATAGGACTGCTGCCTAACATCGCTGTAATAATCCCCCATAAATTACAGAGACTAGACAACTCCACAACACTCTCCCATGACCTGTACATGCTGTATTAATGCTATTTTCTTAACTATCATACTCTCAGCCCCACTCCTTTATTTATTCATGTTCACATATTGTAGCAGCAGACGTAGCGTGGTGGTGGTGGTGGTGGTGGTGGGCAGCACACTGCACAGTTCTGCTGCTATTCCTCTAGATGACAAAGATAAGACTTCAGCCTTCTGTAATATTTGCTGTTTCCAGATGAGGTTTACAACCAAAATTGGAAAACTAACAGTAAGAGGTGACTGTGGCAGTGCAGAGATGTTCTGATAAGAGTGCTGGTGTTTGTTTTTAGTTTCCTCTCGTTGTCCATAACAGTTTTCATATAAACCCAGGCCTCTTTTCTCCTCCTCAATTTCCCTCCTTCCCAACTCTTGTTTATCCCTCCTCAGTGACATGAAGTGAATGATCTAATGCTCATAACGCTGGATAACACCATGCCCTAATTTCACTGCCTGCACACACTCAAGTAATGATGCAACCTCAGGACCTTTATTCAATCAAGAGTAGTTATGGTAAACCCTACCATATCCAAACAATAACAGCTAATGCAATAGAACAAAATACAGATAGCCCTGAAGATATCGTGAAGCATCAATGAATTATTGAACAATCTCAATTATTGAGAAGACGTGCTGTAGCGGGAATTCGATTTGAACTGCACCAAGATATACGTCTATTCATCCAAACTGGCACAAAATCGAATACATTCAAAACAAGGACAGAGAGAGAGAGAGAGAACAGCCTGGGTCCTCATGGTAACTTTTTGGTAAGAAGAGACAGTCCATGAAAACTCCATGAAAGAATTTCTGTAAACCTAAACATTTTCGCTTCGCATAGCAGTAATCGAAAATAATCGACAAAGGCTATCTATCTTTTAGTTGTACAGAGCTATTCTGCATCATAGCACTACTTGTACTGCACCTACAACAACTACCTATACCAACACTACACCATGAGCTACAAAAACTACCTATACGAACACTACACTATGAGCTAAAACAACTACCTATACTAACACTACACAGTGAGCTACAACAACTACAGTACCTATACTAACACAACGAGCTACAACAACTACCAATACTAACACTACACTATGAGAACAACAACTACCTATACTAACACTACACAATGAGCTACAACAACTACAGTACTTATACCAACACTACACTATGAGCAACAACAACTACCTATACTAACACTACACAATGAGCTACAACAACTACCTATACGAAAACTACACAGTGAGCTACAACAACTACAATACCTATACTAACACTACACAATGAGCCTCAACAACTACCTATACTAACACAACACTATGAGCCACAACAACTACCTATACTAACATTACACTATGAGCCACAACAACTACCTATACTAACACTACACAATAAGCAACAACAACTACCTATACTAACACTACACAATGAGCTACAACAATACCTAACAGTAAATACACAGTGAGAACAACAACTACAATACCTATAAACACAACACTATGAGCCACAACAACTACCTATACTAACATTACACTATGAGCCACAACAACTACCTATACTAACATTACACTATGAGCTACAACAACTACCTATACGAAAACTACACAATAAGCTACAATAACTACAGTCGTTATACTAACAGTAAATTATGAGAACAACAACTACCTATATAAACACTACACAATGAGCTACAACAACAACCTATACCAACACTACACTGTGAGCTACAACAACTGCAGTACCTATACTAACACTAAACAATGAGCTACAACAACCTATACTAACACTACACAATGAGCTACAACAACTACAGGCCCTATACTAACACTACACAATGAGCTACAACAACTACCTATACAAACACTACACAATGAGCTACAACAACTACAGTACCTATACTAACACTACACAATGAGCTACAACAACTACAGTACCTATACTAACACTACACAATGAGCTACAACAACTACAGTACCTATACTAACACTACACAATGAGCTACAACAACTACAGTACCTATACTAACACAACACAGTGAGCTACAACAACTACAGTACCTATACTAACACTACACAATGAGCTACAACAACTACAGTACCTATACTAACACTACACAATGAGCTGCAACAACTACAGTACCTATACTAACACAACACAATGAGCTAGAACAACTACAGTACCTATACTACTACACTATGAGCTACAACAACCACCAAATAATCATTGTTATTGCTAACCCTTCTACTACCAACTACACTCCCCTCCCATATGCTATCAGTGTGTGTGTGTGTGTGTGTGTGTGTGTGTGTGTGTGTGTGTGTGTGTGTGTGTGTGTGTGTGTGTGTGTGTGTGTGTGTGTGTGTGTGTGTGTGTGTGTGTGTGTGTGTGTGTGTGTGTCTGAAAGGCAGAACAAACCAATCCAGCCAGTTTGGTTTCGAGAAACTCATCCACAGCCAACTCTGACATTCGCCTCAGCACAAACGGTCGCCCAACCTGCCACTCCAAATCTGTGACCTTTGGTTTTTGGAAGCCGGTGTACAGCGCTCTGCAGGGGCGTATGCGTCCACAGTGGCAGTCTTCTATTCATGTGGTATTACTGCCTGTGGACTGGTGCACACTGGTCTCTTCCTGGCCGTGCTGCGGGCGCTCCCTCTGACAGACACAGCACAGCTCTTTAATTGGAGCCACTTCAATTACCTGCCAATAAACCCCACGGTTAAGACAGCAGGTAGCCTACCATTTTAGAGTAACTGGGCCAGTAACTGAAAGGTTTCTGGTTTGAATCCCCGAGCCGACTAGTGGGGAAAATCTGTCAATATGCCCTTGAGCAAGGTACTTAACCCTAATTGCTCCTGTAAGTCACTCTGGATAAGAGCGTCTGCGAAATGACTAAAATGTAAAGACGGAGCAGAGCTATGGAGCCCACACCTGACAGAAGGAGAGAAGAGAGTGACAGTGGATGTCTGTGTGTGTGGAACTGGAGACCAATGTAAAGTAATACAGTGTGATACTTTGAAAAGTGAAAGGAAAGGCCACCCCCATGATGAATAATGGGGTATTGTCAGTCAGTCAGTTTCCCCTTGGCTGGCACATCATTAAAGGCTTCCTTGAGTTGAATAGGAGGAAAAGTGTGTTGTAAGGAGAAAGTGGCCCAAAGCTTAGGTCAGGGAAACATCTTCTTGTATGATACAGGGTACAATTATGGCACAGAGGATTTCCAGATGACCTCCCTCACATATCTGAGAAACACACACAAGTGGGAGGAGAATAAGGTTGAGAAAAACAGCATTTTTCCTTTGACTAACAGGGGTTTCTGTCATCAAAACTGCATCTGCAATCGGGGAATGTTCAACATTATGACAAGGGAGTCCTATTGAGAGCCAATAGTTAACACAATGATATAAAAAACATATTACATTAGCTAAAATTCAATTTTATGTTATCTATTTCCCTGGGGAATACATTATCTATCAATCCACATATATTGTGCCACCACCCTGAAAACATTTTTCTCTCTCTCTTTTCATTCCAGGAACCAAGCCTATCGTTCAAGGCACCTGATCACCTTGATTTCAACAACTTTGCATTTTCTTTAAATAAATCACCCTAGCAACCGACATATTTTATTTTCTTTCTTGCCATGTTACAGAAATAAGTACTTAAGTCTAAGAAAGTACACTAGCTAAATTAGCCAAAGAAGCCCACCATATTTTCCAGTGGTTAGATTGTTGTCCAGTATCCAAAAGGTTGCTAGATCAAATCCCCGAGCTGACAAGGTAAAACTATGTGGTTCTGCCCCTGAACAAGACAGGTAACCCACTGTTTCTAGGCCGTCATTGTAAATAAGAATTTGTTCTTAACTTACTTGCCTAGGTAAATAAAGGTTAAATAAAAAAATATCCTATCTGGCAGGAATGATAAATTACCTGTACTGGACCACTACAAAAAACATAGCAGTTAGCATGTTCAACACATCATGTGACCCCAATCATTCACAACACACACACATAGAAGTTAGCATTTTTAGCAGAACACTTGTGCTCCCAGTCACTCACAACACAAACAAACAGTGGTGACCAGAGGGAGGCTGTTGGGCTGTGGAGCATACCTGACCATGCAGAGTTTGGGTTGGTGGCCAGCAGTGTGATGAAGTCCTGGCAGGTGTTGGGCTGCAACAGTGGGCTGTCGTCCAGACAGAGGTCAATGATGAGGGCCACCGCCTTCTCACAGTGCATGTCATGGTCCTTTCTCTCCTCCGCAGAACTCATCCTCCTTCGTGAGTCCCACACAGTCTCTAGCTTTCATCCAGGACTGGAGAAAGTGCAGGAGGGATGGTGGTGGTGCTGCATAAAAAAATGTATGCAACTTGCCGCTCTCCTCTTGTTGTAACTCACTCTGGCTCTCTCTGCCTCTCAGGCTCCTGGATGTACAGCCAGTCAGTATCAATATGTGTGTGCATAAGAGAGAATGTGTGGGAGGGGGTTTGATGAAGCAGTGGGACCCCCCAGGTATTCCTGGAGCAGGAGTGTTGCATCATGCCATATCCATGCTTAGAAAGAGAGAGACAGAGGGTGGAGAGAGACAGAGGGTGGAGAGAGAGACAGAGGGTGGAGAGAGAGACAGAGGGTGGAGAGAGAGACAGAGGGTGGAGAGAGAGACAGAGGGTGGAGAGAGACAGAGGGTGGAGAGAGACAGAGAGAGAGAGGTCTTCCTACAGACTGAGTATATTTATCTTATGCACTCACTCATGTGTACGTAAATGTGTATAATGTAGAAGACTGTACATGTTACTTTGACTAGGGATGATAGGAGTCGCTGTATTTCAAAAATTCAACTCAAATCGGGTTAAATACTGTACTCAAACAATGTATTTTTTTTTACCATGCAGGTGTGACACATGAAAATTAGTTCTACATTATTCCAAATGTTTAAAAAAATACATAAATGGAAGGTGCCCACATGAAAAAAATGCCTTTGTTTACTATAGAATACTACAGTACATAGTATTGTAGTCAACTGTAGTATACTGTTGAATACTATACTACACACTGTAGTATCCCTTGATCATGTGTATTATTAACTATAAAACTGTGTAGTATATTGTAGAATACTATAGTAAACAGTCAGTATACTACAGTCCGCAAAAACCCTACAGTAAATATTACAGTAATGTCCACAAAAACACTACAGTCCACAAAACGTTTTTTAACTGTAGTAATACTACAGCAATTAATTTGAATATACTTTGCCAATTGTCCTTCCCCTTATCCCAATTTGTGCCTCCCATAAGTTAGAAACCTACATGCCAAGTATAGACCATATATTGTGTTCAATACAGGTTACAGAAAAGAGCAGAAGCTCTGAACTATCCACTCAGACTGTAGAATACTACTATAGTATACTATAGTAATATCTGAAAAACACTGTAGTTAATTCTACAGTATACTACAAACACTGCCAGTTTTTTTAACTATAGTATTACTACAGAATTTATACTATAGTAAACTATAGTATTTTTTAATGTGGGTATTAATGGAAATAAGTATTTAAGTGTGAGAAATATGCATTTGAATTGTGGTACATGGGCTGAATCACATGTGATATATAAACAAATGAATCAATTTGGTGTTGCTTTATTACGTAATCTATTTATTTCCAAAACTGATAGTGATATGAAATACAGCTGCTAACCCACTCATGCTGCACCCTGCTGGTGACATAATACAGTGTGAAAGCAGAGAGAGAAAGAGAGAGAGAGAGAGAGAGAGAGAGAGAGAGAGAGAGAGAGAGAGAGAGAGAGAGAGAGAGAGAGAGAGAGAAATAAAGAGAAATAGAGACAGAAAGAGAGAGGCTCCAACCACAGAGGTTGGATTTTTAGTATTCCGTAATCTGAGCCAGGATTATGAAATCGGAGTCCAGATTAGGAATATATAGATTTATCGACAACTATCGCAAAGATGATCTTCACCACTCAGCAAAACATGCCCTCTGACATGGTAAAGTCACTTTACACACATTTTAATTAATTATTCTATTCAATAGTATTGTTTATAAAATACTGTACATAGGAATCATCCATCTGTCTGAATTGAGAAGTCATACAGGAGAACTATCCAGGATCGATTTCCTCAGGAGGTATACAATTCAGTTATGACTGTCTGGTCTTGTGTTTTTCATGTTAAAGTTACGTTTCTGCTCAAATCTGTCTCCTAAGGTCTGTACGCTACCCATGTGCATAGATCTATAAACTCTTGGAAAAAAGGTACCCTCTAGAACCTAAAAGGGTTCTTCGGCTGTCCCCATAGCAGAACCCTTTGAAGAACCCTTTCCACAGAGGGTTCTACATGGAACCCCAAAGGGTTCTACCTGGGACCAAAAATGGGTTTACCTGGAACCAAAAAGGGCTCTCCTATGGGGACAGCCGAAGAACTCTTTTGGAACCCTTTTTTCTAAGCGTGTAGACAACAATACTTTATTTAAGTGTCTATGTGCTGCTGTTCCTTTCTTGTCTTCAGATATTGTGGTGATGTTGACCTTAACTTGTTGGCAGGCTTATGCATTTCTGGCATCCAAACAAATGTAAAAATAAAAAACCTGTCAAACTCATAACGTTTACGACTACATGCTGTAGAAAAAGTTATCGTGCAAGAGAAAATTGCAAACAATCTTCTGTTTTTTTAATGATCATTATAAGTTATCAATAAGGTGTTTCTCCTCTTTTAAACTCTCCTCCATCTCTGTAGCATTTAACTGTATTTTAATTAGTGAGAATTACTGTAACTTCCCAATGGGATCTGATCTATGTCAGTTCTTCCTTATCTACTATGACTGCCTTTATCCAAGGCAGGGTCTCAGGGTTATCCAGTGAAGCGTTACTTTGAATCACATTAATTGACATGGATGCTATACTCAGCAGTGCTTCTAATTTGAACTATACCTAATGAAGTGCCACTGATAACTTTGTTCAAGTCCTTGATGACTTATTTTGTTGTCTATTGTGCTAATGACATCTATGGTGCAATCTTCACTTTATTTTGTAACTCGACCTACATACATCTGAAGTTAGAACCTAACTACTGTAGTGGTGTGTGTGTGTGTTGTGTGTGTGTGTGTGTGTGTGTGTGTGTGTGTGTGTGTGTGTGTGTGTGTGTGTGTGTGTGTGTGTGTGTGTGTGTGTGTGTGTGTTTTCTCCATCATGGTGGTGTAGCCTACCGTGGTACTCCACGTAACTGGAGAGGCATTGGGAAAGCGTTGCTGGTGATCCTGATGATCATAACACTGGTCATCCTGTCTGTCATCATGGTCACTTCTGGTAAAAGGAAAACAAGCTAGGCTCGGAGACAGATGCTAGACACATTTTGGGTGTTCAAAAATGATGAGACTACTGTCCCTCCCAACACCCCCACAAACACAGGCCTACTACTTAAAACAAAGCAATACATTTGGCATGCATTCTAAGTAAGGAAGCAGATTCATGTAAAGTTTTTTTGGTTTTGTTTGGCATGAATCTGCTTCCGTATCAGAGTGGTATACTGTAGTCCTATGGACATTTGTACCATTTCCTCCTACATTTGTCCCTTTCCTCCTGCTACTCACCCCTCTCGGTCTCCATCTTTGTTGCAGATGAGTCTCTCCGGTTCCAGCGCTCCAGTCTCACTCTGAAGGACGTGGACAAAAAATTGTTTAAAGTTCATGACCCCTATGTGACCTGGCTCAACAGTCAGCGAGCCAGGTTTCCATGTCAGAGATTTAATTTACCAAACACGCATGTCAAGCCTTAAAAGTTTGATACTGTTTTGACAGGCTGCCCACATTGTGTAGCCTACTGTACACCCTGTGGCTTCACTGTAACTTGACAGGTGTTGTTTATGATTTATGGAACATTCTGGCTACGTCTCAAATGGCACCCTATTCCCTATATAGTGCACTACTAGGGTGTGTGTGTGTGTGTGTGTGTGTGTAGGTACTCTTGTTCTTGATACATGTTGATTTAACATGTTGATCTGCATCTTAGCTGCACTCTAGACAAACAAAGAACTACCCTCAGGGGACTTCCTACACTCCTGCCTAAGGACCCCCTAGGCAGCCACCAATGCCTGTTCAATAATAGAACAGTTTCCAATTCAAAACAAAACCATGTGAGGCATTGACAAAAGGTTGAAAAAATCTAGTCACATAAATCAAATACATGTATATTTGTCATAAGTTCAATGGCTTCTTATTACATTTGACAGTTTAGTTGTTTAGCAGACACTCTTATGCTGACCGATTCTCAATAAGATAGTGTATATTTTATTTTACTTCAGGAAAATCAGGATGCTTTCCTGGACCTAGATTAAGACTGGACCTCCATAACTGGATAAAACATCATTCTCAATAAAAAATCTTCAACAAGAGTGTTTTTGAAGTCCACATTTAGGCTTAATCTTAAACCAGCTTTTCATATTTAAACCACAACACTGTTTTCTGTCTATTTGCCAGTCTCACCACTACTTGGCTTCTACTCTATCTACTCTCTGTAGATGATGTGGTGGCCTTTCGCACCAGGGAAGGGTACATCCTGAAACACAACCTGAGTTAAACATTAACTGCTGGATGGCAGCATCCTAGTGAGTACAGATGCCACAAACGAAAGGCCTGCTCTAGAGTGATTGATTGACAAACTGATGGATCTTGTAGCTTGGATGGCTTATATGCTTTATCATACATATCCATACCCCCAGTCTCCCACAGGTGTCAACTTGTATTTGAAAGAATAATCACTCCTACTGACGTTCTTTATTTTCATTTGAATCTTTTTTTGTTTTTAAAGAATCTGCAGGACACAAAGTTTCAGGTGTCACCAGACCAGAAGTATATTCTGCTGGGGTACAACATGCATCCGGTAGCTAAAATTTAACAGTCAGTGTATTTATTGAGGAATATTTAAAGAAAAACACTGGGAACATACTTCTGATTTGTATCCATACCTCCACCCCTTGTTGAATGGACTGATTTCATTCTGCTCTAAGAAATATATTTGATCTATTAACAGGACGTTTTAATTCAGATGGGACTAAGCTAAGCCAAACAAATCAAAACACTTATGCTCCTGAAGGGCATTTTCCACCCAATCTAAAATCTGGCACAGTTTCTCTTTAGGGTATGTGTGTTTGACTCTTAAATACTTGAAAAGGCCACAATGCATCTCTTCTATTTAAAGAATATCACATATGTGTCACCAGCCGCTAACTAACTGAGTTATCATTCTATCCATGCTAACTATAAATGGAAACTATTTGGACTGACATACTGCGTAGTGTCCTTTATTGTTGATTTGATTGTCCTTGACAGGTGTTCTCAAAATCCTTTTCAGCCTCCTATGCCATTTACAGTGAGGGGACGGGATAATTATTATTGATAGCATGGTAATATATTCCTATATCGTGCAATCAATCCAATCCAACACATCCAAATGTAATAGGATGAATAACAGTTAATCAAGTCATTTTGTGGTTTACTTCGGCCAAGACCATGTCTCAGATTAAACTTGTTGCGTATGCATGTGTTTGTGTGGGTATTCTCATGCATTTGTGTTATTGTGTGTGTGTGTCATGGACTTCCTTGAGCTACACCAACACAGAGTGAAGCCATCTGCTTTTCAGTACGCTGTCTGGGGTCCCCATGGAAATCAACTGGTGAGGCCCTAAGGCAGGGGTGCACAACATACAGCCAACGGCCCAAATGCAGCCAAAGAAATGCTATTTTTTGGCCCATGGTTCAGTGGATCCTCTACTACTGTATATTAATAGGTGTATGTTGTATTCACATTGACTAACATAGGCACTGTTATTTTGGCAGATCTACATCTTTCAGAATAATCTCTACTACCAGGCGGGTGTGTACAGCGGTCCTGTACGTCTCACCACTACAGGCAGTGGGCCTGTTATCAACGGGCTGTCAGACTGAACATATGAGGGTGAGAGAGACGCTGCCTCTGTAAAGTAAAATCACGCTTACTTACTTATAGGCCGCAACAATCTTCTACCAATGGAGTCTGTCTTTGGCCACAGCTTGCACCCTACTCCATGAGAGACGACCCATCTCTTCCAGCTCAGCCACAACTGTTCGTCGCCATGTCATTTTTAGCCTGCCTCGTTTGTGCTTTCCTGTTGGTGTATACCTGACAAAACAACAACATAGACATTGCTTATATATATTTTGTCATATACTATACTACAACTCATAAATAATAATCAATCTATAATATGCAATGCAAATGAATGTGGTGTACTTGAAAGTGCCTGACATCACAAATGAAGTTCCCATGTAGAGACATGACATTCTTATCACAATCTATACTAAGAACTGGTGTGCTATAGTCTGTATACAACACAGATGGGCCCATTACACCTGGTACTGTATGTTAACTGTTATGTCATGTGTTTCCAGAGGAGATCCTCCAGGCGTACCCTGCTTACTGGTGGTCATGTCTTTCACGAGGAGATCCTCCAGGCGTACCCTGCATACTGGTGGTCATGTCTTTCACAAGGAGATCCTCCAGGCGTAACCTGCTTACTGGTGGTCATGTCTTTCACGAGGAGATCCTCCAGGCGTACCCTGCATACTGGTGGTCATGTCTTTCACTAGGAGATCCTCCAGGCGTATCCTGCATACTGGTGGTCATGTCTTTCACTAGGAGATCCTCCAGGCGTATCCTGCATACTGGTGGTCATGTCTTTCACGAGGAGATCCTCCAGGCGTAACCTGCTTACTGGTGGTTGGACACGGGGTCCGTCTGGCGTACTCGTCCATCAACCACACACACCCACCCTATGTGGGGATCCATCATTTCACTGGAGGGGCATACCTCTCAGGAGCCTACTATCCATACCCCAAGGTGAAACTTACAATAATAATGTAAACAAAGACTACTTCTGTACACTTTAACTTTGATTTCAAGGACATCTCCTGTGCCATAAACCTCTTGACAGAGGCTACACTAAGATGAATTGAGGTCAATACAGAATGTCTTTGGACAATGTGATTATTTGAGATAATATCCCAGAAGTTACTCTTTACATGGTGAATGTCTTCAGCCCTACTCACACTCTGAGGATGACTAATCCAGTCTCACTCAAAAGCAGGTAGTGTATGTACTAGTTTACATATGTGTGCTTTATCTCTCAATAGGTACATAGTTTTTTCAGACTTACATCTTTGTGTTTCTCCCCTGTCTGTCTGTCTGTCTGTCTGTCTGTCTGTCTGTCTGTCTGTCTGTCTGTCTGTCTGTCTGTCTGTCTGTCTGTCTGTCTGTCTGTCTGTCTGTCTGTCTGTCTGTCTGTGTATTTGTCTGTCTGTTTGTTCGTAGTCTGTCTTTCTGTCTGTCTGACTGTGTATTTGTCTGTCTGTCTGTCAGAGGTCATTACGTCTCCATAGTGAAGTGGACCAGTTGGACCTGGCTGGCTGTGAGTTGGTTAAACCGGGTCCAGAACCATTCTATTGTCTCTGTGTGTGAGGCAACCACTGGAGTCTGCTCACAGGTGATACACTGATCCGTTATATAGGGATTAGATCCACATCAATTTCTAGCAGCTCTATGTGGATGCATGACTGTTTATTGGTTGTCACTGATATAAAGTGTATGAGTGAATAAATCAGCGATTCCCTCAAAATGTTGAATTAAGTTTTATTCATGGAGGACTGTAAGATGCAATGTAATTCCTTTTTTTTGTTGCAACCCCCACAGAAGTGCAAAATGACCATGGAGGTCTGGTAAACACAGCCACAAGTAAAGTCAGTCTACTGATTACTTTAACCAAGATCAACCAAAAGGCTGAATTTATTGACAGACATTTTATAAGAAATGGGAAAACTTCCTGTGTTTCAGCACAGTATGCAACCTTCATTATATGTAGAGACTTTAGTCTGTATAAAAGCATTGAGAACGCTTCTCAATTCTCATCTCCTGGTTTTAGTTTCGCTGGACAAGTAAGAACCCTGAGGGGGAGAAATGGCCTATTCTAATCATTAAGTGATTATATTCAATTAAATGAATGTGGCTGAATGAAAACTGAATACATTTATTCCAATGGGACTTGGAGGGAGACAGGGGAATGGAATACTATACTGAACAAAAATATAAACGCAACATTAAAAGTGTTGGTCCCATGTTTTATGAGCTGAAATAAAAGAAATGTCCATATGCACAAAAATATTATTTCTCTCAAATGTTGTGCACAAATCTGTTTACATCGCTGTTCGTGAGCATTTATCCTTTGCCAAGAGAATCCATCCACCTGACAGGTGTGGCATATCAAGAATCTGATTAAACAGCATCATGATTACACAGGTGCTGGGGACAATAAAAGGCCACTCTTAAATGTGCAGTTTTGTTACACAACACAATGCCACAGATGTCTAAATTTTGAGGGAGCTTGCAATTGGAATGCTGACTGCAGGAATGTCCACCAGAGCTGTTGCCAGAGAATTGTATGTTCATTTCTCTACCATGAGCCGCCTCCAACTTTGTTTTCAAGAATTTGGCATTATGTTCAACCGGCCTGACAACCGCAGACCACGTGTAACCACCCCAGCCCAGGACCTTCACATCCGGCTTCTTCACCTGTGGGATCATCTGAGACCAGCCACCCAGACAGTTGATGAAACTGAGGAGTATTTATGTCTGTAATAAAGCCCTTTTGTGGGGAAAAACAAATTCTGATTGGCAGGGCCTGGCTACCCAGTGAGTGGGCCTGGCTCCCAAGTGGGTGGTCCTATGCCTTCACAGGGCCACCCAAGGCTGCGCCCCTGCCCAGTCATGTGAAATCCATAGATTACGCCTAATGAATGTATTTCAATTGACTGATTTCCTTATATGAACTGTAACTCAGTAAAACCGTTTAAATTGTTGTATGTTGCGTTTATATATTTGTAAAATAGGTAGTGTTAAGTAATGGGAATGAGTCGAGATGATTAGGGTCCACAGTTTCTCTCCTGACCACGTGGCTTGACCAGGAAAAACTCTGGGTTCTTTGGGTGTGGTCAGGTCGTGTTGACAAGAAAGCCGCTAGGCCCTAGATAGTGTATGACAACCAATAACTGTGAAAGTTACTCTTTCCGGCCAACAGGAGCTGCCTCTCTTCTCTAGAGCTGGTTCTGTGTTCTATGTCACTCTGCCGCAGTACAAGGGGGGTGCAGAGAGTATCAACACATAGCTGTCCTCCTTGCTCAGGTCAGAGTTGTGTTTCAACCTTATCTACCCTGCTTTATCTCCCATGGTCTCTGTGTCCTTGGCTTGTCCCCCCTTCTCTCTCTCTAACTCAATTTCCCTCTTCCTGAAGCCTTTGACTTCTCCCATATCTCCACGTTCCTGACATCAGGGCACTGGGATTGATGTCACTTTGTGGACTGGATAAAGATGCAGAGAAAATGTAGGAGGAGTAAAGGGTTTTGCAAATCACTAACATCTGCTGGTGAGACTGCAGCTGGCATGTATGTATCCACAGCACATTCATTAATTAATTATACCACAATCCATACATATATCCATATGTTTTTTCCTGAACATGAGACCTGACCAGGGAAAACTCTAGGCACAAGTCCAGAATGTATCCTGGTAAAGTCTCTTGGTCGGGAGCTGTGGCAACCCGTCATTCAGGGCTGGTGTATTTTTGTTGGGGGGGCATGCCTGTTTTGCATGCTATTTTGGCATTAATACTTGTCATATATCAGTTTGCAAACAATGTAAAAATAAATAAATAGATAATTTAGTTAATAAAGCCGCATACAAACATGGTCTCTTTTTTGTTTTCTTGAGTAAGGCAGCTTCAAAATGCAGTTTTTTTCAGCCTAGTTCAGTGCTTTCTATGGTGGTGGGGCAGGCCAGCAGAAAATAAGAGCATTGCGCTGGGATTGGCTCAGTATTCTGTCACTCATGGGGACCTTGCGCAATCGCCAAGTTTAAATCCTTAGAAAGGGTAGACATTCAACATTTCAGCACTTTGGATCCTGCCATAGAGTTATATTACAAGTGCCCTTCCAATAAAGCTCAAGGTCATTGGCCACAGAAATTACGTCAAATCACGTAATACTATGTACAGTAGCTTTGATTGGACTGATCATGTCAACATCTTACTTTCACAATCTTAGCTAGCAGTCATCATCATGAAACAAGTCTACTGCCAAATCCTTTTTAATCCTTGTCATATGAAGAGAAATAATGAAGAGAAAATATAGATAAAACGTATCGGTGCTTATCGGCCATAAACATTACACAACAATTTGGAGATCGCAAATTCAACAATGAGTGGTTTGTAAGGAATCGGTGACAGTGGCTAACTGCAAGCATTGCACCTGGGAATTCGGGAATAAACAGCTCAAACTGGGAAAATATGTTTTGAACGGATATTTAACTCGGAATTGTAAATCCGGCATCTTTCTCTTTGATTACAAATTTTGCCCATGAAGGACCGCCGCGCCACTTTCCTGTTAAAGCACATCACAGTCCAAAAATGTCTTATGCTGCTTCAATTATGTAGGATGTCAGAGAGATATGTAATCCTGTAGCTAAAAAGTAATACTAAGTGTATGTTGTGTTGTAAGCTGTTAGTAGCCCATGTGCCTCACCCTAATAACTTGGTCTATTTTCACCAACGCGGTATTGTAAACATAAACATCGTTCCTGGCAGGTGTGTGCTTGTTTGCGAACTTTATTTGTACATCTTTAACAGTGCTGCTGATAGTAGTGGTGGCGCCTGGCTTGCACGTGAAAATTCAGCACACACATTCTATAATTGAATTGTGTTATTTGACGTGTCAAATTAAAATCTTAATTAACGCGTCAAAAAAAAGAAGCCAGCTGTAGCATAGCATTGACAAGGTTTTGGGAGTGCTGTTGGGATTCTGCTGTTGGGACAGCTTTATGTAGGCCCTAACAGTTTGTTGGCACCGTTTGTCACCATTATAGTGCAATTCTTGTATTGTTTAGTGTGGCTTTGCTGGCATGCATCCCACATTTTTTTATTTTGCACCACCAAGATTTACATGCTAAAATTGCCACTGGTGGGGAGTAACTCAGGTCCATAAGACATGTTTACATAGTTCAGTCTAAATGCTTTCTATTCACTGTTCCTTTCCCTCGGTGTGAACGTCTGGGGATTCTCCCAAAGACACTGTCTTACCTGCACTCTCTCAGAGACCTACCGCTTCTACAGGCCACAGTTCAACCCCAGCCACACTTTATTCTCCACTGCTTGGGTGAATCTCTCATCTCTTTTTCTCTTTCTTTAATTTTTCTGTCAATCTTGATGTCTCTTTGTTGTTGGCCCTGGCATATCCAGAGTGACTGTCCACAGCACCATAGAACGTTTCAGTGAGCACAGCTCAGGTTGTTTTTTTATGTCTCAATATTTCCACTAGATGTCATCATTGAGCTATATATACATGCTTCCAAGATGTCCGGCCCCACATTCCATTTTTACTCAATTCATCTGAACAAATGGGATGGGCAGGTCTAGCTAGGAAGGAGTATATGTGTTTGTGGCAGATAACATTGAACACTGTTTGACTTTAGTCTTCCTACTGTCCTTTACTCCATGTACAAAGGGAATTAGCTACTTAAATATATTGTCTGAGCAAAGAGGTTGAGATTGAGCACAATCGAGTATGTGTAGATGTCTTACATTGTCGGCAGCTGTAGCCCTTGAACACTTGAATGGTTGTTAGTTCAGCCAGATGTTTCATGTTCAGTATTCAGTCATTGTGAAGATGCGTCGCAAACGGTACACTTTTCCCTATATAGTGCACCGTAAAGGGAATAAGGTGCCATGTGGGATGCAAACTGAGTGTTGTTCTCTCAGGGTACACAGCTCTGGAAGACAACAGGCTTCTGTCTCTGGCCCTGGTGGGCAAACAGCTCCCCATCATATGCTACAAAACCCTCACATCTGACCACTATGGTTCTGTAAACACTGAGGAAAACACCCTTTTTCTTAGAAAACGCATTATGACTTACCATAATATGCGAGCAGCTGTGGGATCCATGTTGCAGATGTGCATCTAAAGCTGGGTCTACCACAGGGGTATGAAGAAAGCCTACATCCTCTCCTCATCATCATGTAAAAACATTAAGCACTTATGCAAACTTTAAAGGGATAGTTCAAATTATGACACATTGGTTTCCTTACCCTTTATGCACTGTATGAAAGGTATGACAGCAATCGATGCTTTGGTTTTGTTTCCTCACCACTGTTTCCAAATGCTAACGTTTTATGATTTGAACATGATGCGTGAAAAATGCTAATATCGGTCGCATGACTTGAATGGGATTTGTCCCACAAACACTAAATGCTAAATGGGATTTGTGCCACAAATACATTTTAAAACTGTGCCAGAGATACTAAACCAAAGCATGGATAGCTGTCCAAGATGACTTTCCAAGATGACGTAGCAGTCAGTCATGTGTTGTTTTTGTCTTTGTCTTATCCGTGTCTTATTCCGTGTAAATAGACAGGTTTTTTCTTCTTCTCGTATACATTTTAATCTGTCTTTCTATCTAGGAACTAAATATACTTTCCTGCAACCTGCCTCACCCAAATGTACGGATCTGCTATTTTTATCCCTTATAACTGGAACCTCCATCAGGAGCTAGCCAGCTAACTAGCTACTAGTCTTTGTTAGCCACGGCTAGCGGTCTTCACCTTTTAGCTCGGACAATGCATGCCAGTCTGCACAGCGTGATATCAACCCAGAGCATATCAGACTGCTTCTCCCAATCACCGGATTCCTGCCGCTCTTTATCATTACACCGGATAATCACAGCTAGCTAGCTGCTACCGGGTGGCTACTGTTAGCTAACGCCTCTTTCCCGAAGCAAGCACCAGTTAACCTTGAGCTAGCCACAAGCTAGCCCCAAATACCAGCTAATTCTAGGGCTACAATACCTCTTTTGTCAATTGGCCTGGAACCTTTGTTGTCGACGTGGAGCCCCGCCGATCCATCACAACTGGTGGTCGCCCGATGTGGTCCCAACGGGCTTTTCCATTGCTATGTCGTCGAAGACCCATCTTCTTGCCCCGGCCCGCTAGCTTTTTAAGCGCCGTATCTCCCACTCGCCTAGCGTAGTACTGACTACTGAACGGCTCTCTGACTCACCTATTACTGTTCTTTGGACCCTGAGATCACTCGGCTACACAGCTGATGCCCCTGGACTGTTTAAATAACACAGTACCTCATTTTGTTTATCTGTTGGCCCCAGCCTCAAACTCTGGTCCTGTATGTACCTAACTGACCTGCTCTGCCCATTCCCCCACACATGTGGAGACCTCACCTGGCTTAACTGATCCCACTAGAGACGAAACCTCTCTCATCGTCACCCAACGCCAAGGTTTACCTCCACTGCACTCACATCCTACCATACCCTTGTCTGTACATTATGCCCTGAATCTATTCTACCATGACCAGAAATCTGCTCCTTTAATTCTCGGTTCCAAACCAACTAGATGACAAGTTCTTATAGTCTTTAGCCGTACCCTTATCCTACTCCTCCTCTGTTCCTCTGGTGATGTAAAGGTTTACCCAGGCCCTGTAGACCCCAGTACCACACCTATTCCCCAGGCGCTATCATTTGTTGACTTCTGTAACCGTAAATGCCATGGTTTCATTCATGTTATCATCAGAAGCCTCCTCCTTAAGCTTATTGTATTCACTGCTTTAGCACACTCCGCCAATCCTGATGTCCTAGCCGTGTCTGAATCCTGGCTTAGGAAGCCCACCAAAAATTCTGAAATATACAGTGCCTTGCGAAAGTATTCGCCCCCTTGAACTTTGCGACCTTTTGCCACATTTCAGGCTTCAAACATAAAGATATAAAACTGTATTTTTTGTGAAGAATCAACAACAAGTAGGACACAATCATGAAGTGGAACGACATTTATTGGATATTTCAAACTTTTTTAACAAATCAAAAACTGAAAAATTGGGCGTGCAAAATTATTCAGCCCCTTTACTTTCAGTGCAGCAAACTCTCTCCAGAAGTTCAGTGAGGATCTCTGATTGATCCAATGTTGACCTAAATGACTAATGATGATAAATACAATCCACCTGTGTGTAATCAAGTCTCCGTATAAATGCACCTGCACTGTGATAGTCTCAGAGGTCCGTTAAAAGCGCAGAGAGCATCATACTGTTGTGAAGAATTTTAAAGCCGGATTTGGATACAAAAAGATTTCCCAAGCTTTAAACATCCCAAGGAGCACTGTGCAAGCGATAATATTGAAATGGAAGGAGTATCAGACCACTGCAAATCTACCAAGACCTGGCCGTCCCTCTAAACTTTCAGCTCATACAAGGAGAAGACTGATCAGAGATGCAGCCAAGAGGCCCATGATCACTCTGGATGAACTGCAGAGATCTACAGCTGAGGTGGGAGACTCTGTCCATAGGACAACAATCAGTCGTATATTGCACAAATCTGGCCTTTATGGAAGAGTGGCAAGAAGAAAGCCATTTCTTAAAGATATCCATAAAAAGTGTCGTTTAAAGTTTGCCACAAGCCACCTGGGAGACACACCAAACATGTGGAAGAAGGTGCTCTGGTCAGATGAAACCAAAATTGAACTTTTTGGCAACAATGCAAAACGTTATGTTGGCGTAAAAGCAACACAGCTCATCACCCTGAACACACCATCCCCACTGTCAAACATGGTGGTGGTAGCGTCATGGTTTGGGCCTGCTTTTCTTCAACAGGGACAGGGAAGATGGTTAAAATTGATGGGAAGATGGATGGAGCCAAATACAGGACCATTCTGGAAGAAAACCTGATGGAGTCTGCAAAAGACCTGAGACTGGGACGGAGATTTGTCTTCCAACAAGACAATGATCCAAAACATAAAGCAAAATCTACAATGGAATGGTTCAAAAATAAACATATCCAGGTGTTAGAATGGCCAAGTCAAAGTCCAGACCTGAATCCAATCGAGAATCTGTGGAAAGAACTGAAAACTGCTGTTCACAAATGCTCTCCATCCAACCTCACTGAGCTCGAGCTGTTTTGCAAGGAGGAATGGGAAAAGATTTCAGTCTCTCGATGTGCAAAACTGATAGAGACATACCCCAAGCGACTTACAGCTGTAATTGCAGCAAAAGGTGGCGCTACAAAGTATTAACTTAAGGGGGCTGAATAATTTTGCACGCCCAATTTTTCAGTTTTTGATTTGTTAAAAAAGTTTGAAATATCCAATAAATGTCATTCCACTTCATGATTGTGTCCCACCTGTTGGTGATTCTTCACAAAAAAATACAGTTTTATATCTTTATGTTTGAAGCCTGAAATGTGGCAAAAGGTTGCAAAGTTCAAGGGAGCCGAATACTTTCGCAAGGCACTGTACATCACCAACTACAACATTTTCCGCATAGATAGAACTACCAAAGGGGGCATGGTCGCAATCTACTGCAGAGATAGTCTGCAGAGTTCTGTACCCAAACAGTTCGAGCTTCTACTTCTAAAACTCCACCTTTCCACCCCCCTCAGCCCCCAGTTTTACCATGGACTCCATATGCGAATTGATTGCCCCCCATTTATCTTCAGAGTTCGTACTGTTAGGTGACCTAAACTGGTATATACTTAACACCCCGGCCGTCCTACAATCTAAGCTGGATGCCCTCAATCTCACACAAATTATCAAAGAACCTACCAGGTACAACACCAAATCCGTAAACACGGGCACCCTCATAGATATCATTCTGACCAACCTGCCCTCTAAATACACCTCTGCTGTCTTCAAAAAGGATCTCAGCAATCACTGCCTCATTGCCTGTGTCCGTAATGTGTCCGTGGTCAAACGACCAGCCCTCATCACTGTCAAACGCTCCCTAAAACACTTCAGCGAGCAGGCCTTTCTAATCAACCTGGCTTGGGTATCCTGGAAGGATATTGACCTCATCCCGTCAGTAGAGGATGCCTGGTTATTCTTTAAAAGTGCTTTCCTCACCATCTTAAATAAGCATAACCCATTCAAAAAATGTAGAACTCCAGACTTGACTGCCCTTGACCAGCACTTTCTAAAATTATCTTCCGCAATCGTTGCAATCCCTATCACTAGCCTATTCAACCTCTCTTTCGTATCGTCTAAGATCCCTAAAGATTGGAAAGCTGCCGTGGTCATCCCCCTCTTCAAATGGGAGACACTCTAGACCCAAACTGTTATAGACCTATATCCATCTCTGCCTTTCTGAAGTCTTCAAAAACCAAGTTAACAAACAGATCACTGACCATTTCGAATCCCACCGTACCTTCTCCGCTATGCAATCTGGTTTCCGAGCTGGTCATGGGTGCACTTCAGGTCCTAAACGATATCATAACCGCCATAGATAAAAGACAGTACTGTGCAGCTGTCTTCATCGACCTGGCCATGGCTTTTGACTCTGTCAATCACTGCATTCTTATCGGCAGGCTCAACAGCCTTGGTTTCCCAAATGACTGCCTCGCCTGGTTCACCAACTACTTCTCAGATACAGTTCAGTGTGTCAAATCGGAGGGCCTGCTGTCCGGACCTCTGGCAGTCTCTATGGGGGTGCCACAGGGTTCAATTCTCGTGTCGACTCTTTCTCTGTATATATCAATGATGTCGCTCTTGCTGCTGGTGATTCTCTGATCCACCTCTACGCAGACAACACCATTCTGTATACTTCTAGCCCTTCTTTGGACACTGTGTTAACTAATCTCCAGACGAGCTTCAATGCCATACAACACTCCTTCCGTGGCTTCCAACTGCTCTTAAATGCTAGTAAAACTAAATGCATGCTCTTCAACCGATCGCACCTGCCCGCCGGACTAGCATCACTACTCTGGACGGTTCTGACTTAGAATATGTGGACAACTACAAATACTTCCAATCTATCTCCAATCTAAAATTAAATATAGAATCGGTGTCCTATTTCACAACAAAGCCTCCTTCACTCATGCTGCTAAACATACCCTCGTAAAACTGACTATCCTACCGATCCTTGACTTCTGCGATGTCATTTACAAAATAGCCTCCAACACTCTACTCAGCAAATTGGATTTAGTCTATGACAGTGCCATCCGTTTTGTCACCAAAGCCCCATATTCTACCCACCACTGCGACCTGTATGCTCTCGTTGGCTGGCCCTTGCTTCATATTCGTCACCAAACCCATTGGCTCCAGGTAATCTATACGTCTTTGCAAGGTAAAGCCCAGCCTTATCTCAGCTCACTGGTCACCATAGCAACACCCGTAGCACGCGCTCCAGCAGGTATATTTCACTGCTCATCCCCACAGCCAACTCCTCCTTTGGCCGCTTTTCCTTCCTGTTCTCTGCTGCCAATGACTGGACCGAATTGCAAAAATCACTGAAGCTGGAGACATATCTCCCTGTTAAGGGAATTTTTATCAATGATGACTAATTATGTATACATTTCAATCAGGACTGACTAATCAGAATACTATTATGTTACTGTGTATGTACTAATCAGAATACTATTATATATGTATGAGTTTTCTTTCTTGATCCCAGTACTGAATATAATGTGTGTGAATGTGGTCAAGAGTTAGAACAATGACTGTCTGTTCCTTGGTAGAAATGAATTAATAATATCTTCAGACTGGCTAGAATGCTTATCTACACGAGAAGACCTTGGCTCGTAAATTATATTAAATTGGTAGGGAGACGGATGTGGGAAGGCTTGAGATACAGCCTTTGTACTGGAACGGAGATGGCACGGGTTGGTGCTGAAACTAATGACGTCATTTTCAGTTTATAACTGTGGTAAACTGTATCGTATTCAGTACTCTCGTGAATAAACTCTGCTGATTGACTTTAAGACTGGGCTCTGTCCATTATTATAGAATAAGGGTCTTACAAATCCTTATGAATTGACAGAGTGTTTTAATTTTAATTGGGTATTAAAACATAGAGCAATTTAATTCCTGTAACACTCCCTCACTAACTTTAAGCATCAGCTGTCAGAGCAGCTTACTGATCACTGCACCTGTACACAGCCCATCTGTAAATATCCCACCCAATTACCTCATCCCCATATTGTTATTTATTTTTGCTCTTTTTCACCCCAGCATCTCTACTTGCACATCTATCACTCCAGTGTTAATGTTAAATTGCAATTATTTCACCACTATGGCCTATTTATTGCCTTACCTCCCTAATCTTAATACATTTGGACAGACTGTATATAGATTTTTCTATTGTGTTATTGACTGTACGTTTGTTTATCCCATGTGTAACTCTGTGTTGTTGTTTTTGTCGCACTGCTTTGCTTTATCTTGGCCAGGTCGCTGTTGTAAATGAGAACTTGTTCTCAACAGGCCTACCTGGTTAAATAAAGGTGAAAATAAAATAAAAATGGATTGCTTTCAGACCTTGTCCATGGACTGCTTACAGGGTAAGGAAACTAATTTGTAATTTTGAAATATGGGTGAAATATTCCTTTAAGGGTTCTGCACTGAGATAAGAAATTGGCATGGTACCATAGACCTAAGTTGACAAGCTAATATTTCACAACAATGAGATCGATATCACAGGTGTTGTACAAATCATAATAATCATTAACACAAAAGCTCCATAACTCCCTAAATGTCTTCCTCAGTGTACTTACTTCTCCTCCACCTAACCTGATTCCACTTCTTTTCTTCCCTTCTCTGTCTGTGTGTCTTAGGGATGGAGCCCCTGACTCTTCTTTGTTTAAAGTAGTTGTTAGAGTTGCCCCACATTGACAACAGAAGGATTGCTTTGTATGGAAAGGTATAGGGTCGTATTTCCTGCTATATTGCTGCATTGATTCTAGAAAAAAAGTTGATCATCCATGTTAGATAAAACAGTATTCTGTCTATAGTCACTACTGCATGTGAGTACCCCAGACATTTGGTGGACTTCTGACACTGAAGATGTTGGCAGCAGCCTCTCTCAAATGTACTAAAATTGTCCCTTTAGTCTTCCTTTGAACCAAAAACATGAGTCGTAATTAAACATGTATTTTCAGGCTGCATCTTTGTTGCATGATGTGGTCAATCTGAGGGACAAGAACTTCCTATTTTTTACATGGAACTGCAGATGGTGAGAACCATTATGATCTATTCAACTATTGCGAGATTTAGGGGAATTCTTTCAGAAGTGCTACAAAACAAAGGTTTACCCCATATGAGATATTGGATTGATCTATTTGCACATATTTGTAAAGTAACACTTCCATCTTGCAATACTCTGTTTTAATTTATTTTCTCTTTCAGCACATGTCCACATCAAGCACACTGCCGAGCTAATAGATTGTCTGGTGGCAGCCAAGGCAAACTACTCTTTGCAGGTGTGAGAATTGTGCATGAGGAAAATTTGAAAAGGCATGTAGTGGGAAGGGAAAGTATGCTCTGAAATGTCTCTTTTTGAGTAGTTTGCATACTTATATTTAAATGATGGATATTGCAGAACCTGATCATTTCAAAGATCCTTAAGAATGTTTTCTTGTTTCTGAATTTAATTTAAATTTGAATGACCTATTTATTTGTTTGTTTACTGTTGATTACAGAGCACTCACCAAGGAGCTCCTTCAGCAGTGGACCTGCCCGAGAGGATCAAAACCGTAATGTATCACGGTTAAATTGTGACTGACTGAATGATCTACAAATAATAATGAGTCGTTATTTATGATGCAAGGTGATTTGTAAATCAGTCAGTACACTGTCGCCTGCAGTCGTTTTGGTGCTCTCAAACACGGCCAATATACCGAGTTAAAGACAGTTTCAGGTTGGATATTTGACGGATATTTGTGCTTCCAAACCTCAATAGCTTTCAAACCACTTGAGCTACAGACTCCAAATATTTTCAGGATATGGACATTAACTCGCTTTGCAAAGCTAATAAACGTGGAAATGTGAGCAGTATTTTGTATTCCTTGTTGAATTAGTTAGGGAGCGTAAACAAAGTACAAACCTTTTTTTACATTTGAATTTCATTAGCTCCTTGGTCATGTGACCTACTGACTTCAAACAAGGTTCAGAATGTACACTGATTACCCTTCTATATTCCACACCCATTAGTTTGTCCATTTTCATCTCACATGACTTTATATTAATTTGCCTGCTCTGCCCCCCTGAAGGACCGTGTCACTCACACACCTGGCTTCCAGGCAGACCCTCATTGACCTGGGGGCCTGGGTAGCATGCTAAGGTCAGATACCATCAGAGGCTTTTCTGTCTTACAAGCTGGACATCAGTTGCCACTACTAACCTTCAGCATACTTTAACTGGGTTTTTACATCCAATCAACATCAAGTGCCAGCGCAATACTTATAGGCTTGAGAACAGACAGAACCGTGGGAACCACCTTTACCAGCGCTTCATCGATATTCCTCACTTTGACATGAGGGGGTCATAGTCACCCCAAGGGTAATTTGAGTGCGACCATGACAGGTGGGTACACCCGTTTGAATTTCATCAAGTTGACATTCAGTGATCCGTGCCCAGTGGGAACCTAGGATTCTTCCGTCCATTTTATGGTTCCGCAGCTAATCATTGGGCGTGGATGGTACTACCCACATCAGATGTAGGCCTCCCTCCCCAGACAAGCTGGAGATACCTCTCCCCACTTCGTAGGGCATGGTGCCGTACGATCCATGTAATGCCCTGTCACTGCGGGGCCAATGGGTTTATTCTCCGCCTCAAGTCTAGTGAGCGTAGACGAGATCTGCGAAAAGAGCCCGGCGCGCGTACAGAGTTTCCGCCGCGAAACGCCGGACCCAACCCCCCACCGGTCCACCTTCGGCCCACCGACGGACACCACCCTGACGAACCACCGCACGCAACCCCTTGCGAAACCAGGTATGAGAGACTGAGAGATGGGCCGCACAACAAACTTCCAGTGGTGGCGAGAGGAGGGCGATGGAGCGACTGTTCCCACAGCCGTGGCTCGAGCCCAGCCCTGCTTCGCACCCCAGCCTTACCGAGCCAGACCTTAGAGCCAATCCTTATCCCAAAAATACAGGTCATTTTTGGCAACTTTCCTTACCTACGTTGTTCTAACATGCCAGAGGCTGTTCACCTTGGAGACCTGCGGTGGATATGGGTATGGGTATGGCCCGGCGTGAGATTTACACCCTCTCCCCCGGATTTTCAAGTGCCAGGGAGAGCTCACCGGATGCCGCCAAAACCGCAACTCTTTCCATGGCATGGGCCCCTCTCTCAGGTGAACAAAGAAAAGAGAACTTTCCCCGGGGCTCCCGCCAGCTTCTCTGGGATCGGCACGTTACTGCAATGGATGCCTCGCGGCGCCCGTCTCTGCCAGCCCGTGGATATTCTGAAAGTAGTTTGAGGTCAGTAGGTCACATTAACAAGAAGCTATTGAAATGTGAAAGTTTGAAAAATTAATGTAAAATTGTGTGAGATGAAAATGGACAAACTAAAGGGTGTGCAATTGTAACCAATGTGAAATGGCTAGCTAGTTTGCGGTGGTGCGTGATAATAACATTTAAATCGGTGACGTCACTCGCTCTGAGGCCTTGAAGTAGTTCCCCTTGCTCTGCATGGGCCGCGGCTTTTGTAGCGCGATGGGTAACGATGCTTCATGGGTGTCAGTTGTCTGTGTTTGCAGAGGGTCTCTGGTTCGAGCCCGGGTTGGGGCGAGGGGACAGACGAAAGCTATACATTGATGCTGTTGACCCGGATCACTGGTTGCTGCGGAAATAGAGGAGGTCAAAAGGGGGGTGAGTGTAACCGATGTGAAATGGCTAGCTAGTTAGCAGTGGTGCGCGCTAATAGCGTTTCAATCGGGTGACATCACTTGCTCTAAGACCTGAAGTTGTTGTTCCCCTTGCAATAGCCACGATGGGTAACGATGCTTCGTGGGTGACTGTTGTTGGTGTGTGCAGAGGAGCCCGGGTCGGGCGAGGGGACAGACAAAAGTTAAACCGTTACACAATACACAAGGGTACAGTGGACATTCTGAACCCTGTTTGAAGTTAGACCAAGGAGCTGTTGAAATTCTAAAGTTTACAAAATTAATGTAAAAACATTTGAGATGAAAATGGACAAACTAGAGAGTATGCAGTATAGAAGGGTTGTCAGTGGACATTCTGAACCTTGTTTGAAGTCAGCAGCTCACATGACCAAAGAGCTATTGAAATTAGAATGTTTACCAAATTAATGTAAAATCATATGAGATGAAAATGGACAAACTAAAGGTTGTGCAATATAGAAGTGTATTCAGTGGACATTCTGAACCTTGTTTGAGGTCAGTAGGTCACATGACCAAGGAGCTATTACATTTTTTAAAAGTAAATAAATTATTTAAAATATTGTGAGATGTAAATCGACAAAAAAAAGTGTGTGCAATGTGTGTATGTTAGCTAGAACCGTTTTGAAAGTTAGGTAATGGTTAAAGAGCTATTGATTTTTGAAACATTTGATTTGTCACTATGTTGACAGTCCTTAACTGCTGTTGGACGTAAGAAAAACTACAGGAGAATATCCAACCTGAATCTGGTTTTACCTCGGTGGCCAATGTATACTCGGTTCAGTTTGGAGGGTTTTGTCTAGATGGGATACAGCTGTTTTCAAAATGGACTTTTCATAGCAGGTTAGGAGAACTTAGGTAGTGAACGTTATTTATAATAAGGGTTACGTGGAGAAAATCGGACATCTGAAATTAAAATGGATGGCTCTCCCTGCAGCAAAATATATTTTACCTAAACCCTCCCTGAATGCTTGAAAAACAGCAAGTGACCGACCCTCCCCTATATTCAAAATAAAGAAAGTGGATAGCAGAGAACATCTACCCTCACTCTTAGGACAGACCAGAGCCTTAGATATGCAGTTTTAGTAAATGTTCTTAATTTTGCAAGCATATAATGCCAAAGTAGAAATGTTTATAGTGCACAGGGCTGTGGGCCAGAAGGTTGTGGTTGTTGGTTCGCAGACCACCATAGGGGTGGAAAGAGCTCCTGTATAGTAAAACCATTAATTCCATGTTATTTTACAAATTAGCAGATTTTTTTTTAGACCACACAAATTACTGAAATGACAGGTTAAGAATGGACAGATAGATATGTCTGTGTTCATCTTATATTTCTCCAATGCCAAATCAGTGTCTTTGCAACGAAACTGTTCCTGTTTGCAAATAATTAAATCTGAGACGCCATTAGGAATCTGAGCATGGTATCTTCAAAAGTTAGGTCTACCTTTCCACCCCAGACAGAGTAGGCCTACCAAAGCAGACAAATGTAAGTATTAACTGCTGGCTACTCTTCTTCTGTGGCTTAACCCAACAAGAGAAAGTCAAAAGTGTTTCCCTAAAATCTATTGTACAGAAAGTGAATAGCTTAATCAATTTCTAGTGACAGAATTAGATTACTTCCCAAGCAAAGTCTATTTTTTGTCTCCTCGGCTATAGAAGGTTATAGCTCAGCCTCTGAATGTCAAAGAAACGAAACAATGATATCCCCATATGAGTCACTTATTTTCTGGGTATTTTACAGCTTGTTTCTAGCATAAAGCATCGCGGACCAAAGCGTTATAGATAACTTTATATAATCAGATTTTAAAATAACAAGGAGTAGGCCTGTGCTTTTTGCCATTTTCTTGAATAAAAACGTAGGCCTATGGCATACCCTCTCATAACCCATCAATTGTAGTCTTGGTTTTAACTTAACACAGAGGTAGGCTATTTAAAGAGTGCACGGTGGAGGAATTGATCTATGGCTATAGAAATAGGAAGAAATAGGCCCCCAAACAAAGCCCTTCTTGTTAGTAAAGTCTAATTAAAATGAATTATGCCTACTCGAATTTGCCTAATTTCAGCACCATGTGCTTTCCATTTCTGATTGCTTGTGCCACGGCTGCTGTTTCAAGTTTCAGCACCACAATGTAAATGACTGGAATCGGGTTTATTGTGAGGTCAATAACTCTGATAAATACATAATGGCCAAGAAACATATTGTTTTTAATAAAAATAAATTATAGTAGTAAAGTCAAATTTGACCTAAGGCCCTCATCAAACTGAACAGAACATAAGCTATATTTTTTTGCCTCTCCTCCCGAACTGCCACCTGTTTACTTACACAGCACAGCGATTGGTTATGCAGCACACGAAATTGTTTTTGATCAGCAGGAGCAGTGCAGGTCGGGCTCAGGGTTGGAATATCCATTGCAGTGTGTAATGCAGTCTTGTTTTATTTACACCATTCCAGCAACTAACTTAGAAATATAACTTTGCTCTGTGATTCTCCTATCATGCACTTCACAGCCTATAGGCTAGGCTATGCTTCTTTTGATTGAGACCACACTCAAATAGCCTATAGGCGCACTTGATATTGCACCCCCAAAGAAGAATCAGATAGGGCCGGCATCAGGCACACATCGATATATAGCATAATAAGCAACTTATTCTAAAACACTGATAAATATAGACATTTCATCAATTACAAATGCTATGACCCCCTGGACTATATTTCAAAGGCACACATCGATATATAGCACAATAAGCAACTTATTCTAAAATACTGATAAGTATAGACATTTCATCAATTACAAATGATATGAAATCTCCTCTGGACTTGATTTCAAAAATACGAAACCTTCCCCTTGACTGAAATTGAAAAATAATTAACCGTTCCCATTTTCTTCCAGGGACCCATTATGTAAATGTAGATTAATTCCTTGCGCATTAGGTTAAGCTAATTAACGTAACTGGTTAGGAGAAGGGTTAGGTTAAGCAAAATATATATATATACTTTTGACAATTTCACAAAATCTGTATCCCGTCAAGACATGACCAGTTTGGCGTTCTAAACGCAAACTGGCGAAACGAAAGACAGCCGTGGACCATTGCACATTAGCGATTAGAATACAATACACTTAATATTCAAAATAAAAAGTACGTTTCCCTAACTGTGATGCGTATGACTTTTTACATTAAAGACCGGTGGATATTTGCCATGAAATCGAATGATGTTTTCGGGTTTCTGATTAAATTTGGTTTGGGTCCTAAGTGTCTCTGGCATAAACTTGGACACCTCTTGGTAGCGTCCATGCCGTTGCCTACGTCACCAGTTTTTTACCGAATGCGATGGAACAGCGTGGAATTAACATTTCCAAATCGTTGTAGCGGTGGCTGAAATTAACAAACAACAGGTAATTACTGATCATTAAATGTTACATTTTGTCTTTACTACACGTCAGAAACGGTTCAGCACAGTAGCATGCACGAATGGTCAGTGAGTGTGATTTACCATTAATTTATTTTGATTTACATTAGCTAGTTTATAGTCCCTGAACTTGAAAAAAAAAACTGTTCCCGAACAATTCCCCTGAATGTAATAACAACTCATTGAGAAATGACTTGCATGTCTCCATAATATTGATAAAATTGTTTGTTTCTATATATTTGCTGTCCCCCCCCCCCCAACTCCCTAATTTTGCTTAGATGAGGATGTGGCATCCCTTGCAATCACTTGCTCTGTGTGTGCTACTTGCTCTCTTTGTAAACCACTGCCAAGGAGTCAGACAGGGCCAGGATCTCAAATGTGGAGGTAAGTCTTTGGATTTCTACCATTTTACTACACTAGATCCTGTTTAATCTCATAATTTCATCCCAAACCCCTTATTTTCTACATTGTGCGTCCACTTTTGGTCCGCATACCTTCGTTAAACTACCTAACATTTCACTATTGTCCATCAGCGTGTAGGGCCATGGTGGATGAGATGGAGTGGGCAATATCTCAGGTGGATCCTAACAAAATGATCCAGACCGGGTCCTTTAGAATCAACCCAGATGGTAGCCAGTCTATTAGAGAGGTAGGTGTACCTGAGGGCTACTGGCTCCTTCATTGGCCTTATTTTACACATTCAATGTTATTTATTTGTAGGCTGGGATTCTACAGCGTTGTTTTTAAAACATATTAATGTGTTTTCACAGTGTTTCCTATTATAGGGTGTCGCGGTAGGGGATTTTGCTATAAGACCTTTAAGGTACCCCCGTTGAGAGTGATACAAGTCGTCTCACTCAAGTTCTTATGTCACCCGGCTAACAGGTGACTCACAGGCCCGCCGGACTGGCCTGGTTATGTATCCTGTCCTTTTGTTCAGAGATTAGCCTTTGTGGTGCCGTTAGGCGTGTTTCGGGATCTTAGATAATATAAAATCAGACTTAGAGTACCTCTCCCTTGTGGTACCTTTACCAGGCATCTTTAGTTCCCAAAGAGTAGACTCTTCAACTGTCCATTGCTCTATAGGATTCCCAAAGACTCTTGTATCTAGACATAAACCATAAAATCAGTGGCCAGCCGATTTACGATTTAATGCCTATTTACCTTTTATAGAGTAGACTCTTCAACTCGCCGTTGCTCTTATAGGGTTCCCATAGAGTAGACTCTTCAACTCGCCGTTGCTCTTATAGGGTTCCCATAGAGTAGACTCTTCAACTCGCCGTTGCTCTTATAGGGTTCCCATAGAGTAGACTCTTCAACTCGCCGTTGCTCTTATAGGGTTCCCAAAGAGTAGACTCTTCAACTCGCCGTTGCTCTATAGGGTTCCCAAAGAGTAGACTCTTCAACTCCACGTTGCTCTTATAGGGTTCCCAATCACTTTTAGTATCTAGACAAACAATTTACGATTTAATGCCTACACCCGTCGGTTAATACTGCTTGAATATTAATAGAGAGTAACTTTGCTTTTTACAATATAAATGAGTTGGCTGTCCAATCCTTTAAATTGTCTTTTGTATAGAAACTAGACTTATTCCCCTAGAACGGGAGTGTCAGAGGTGTTCTCTCCCCTAGGGTTTTGGGTCTAGTTTCTACTTTTTATTCAATGTTTGCAAGTCACACAGTTGTACACGTTATTACAGTTTCCTTTTTGTCCTTAATATATAACATCAACAATCATCAAAACACTTACTACTATTAATGCCTTATATATATATATATGTATGTATGTATGTATGTATGTATGTATGTATGTATGTATGTATGTACTACAACAAGCAGTTAATTACCTTAGCGTAGAATGACCTGGTTGGTCCCCAAAGAGTATGTTCTTCCACTTACAATTGCTTTTGAGGCTTATCCAATCACTCAGTATCTGTTTCTCCTACTAGAAGTTTGTACTATGATTTACTGATTAGTGAAGAGTGGTTTGAGACAAAACCCCCTTATAACACCACTGTTGCTATGTTGACATGTTACTGTGAAACATTACTAATGACAGATGCATCCTCTATCCCCAACTCTTGCATCAGTTTAACCCATTCAAATTCTACTGCTAGTCTAGCTCTTCCTCATTCCGTCGATGGCCTGCTCTCTCCCCCTTCTGGGGGCGGTGCCCGAATGCAAGGCATCTCCTCGGGCCAGCTATCCGGCCCCCACTCAAGAGGTGGTGACGGTGTGTGCTGATCCAGCAAAGGAGGTCCTTCCTCAGAGCCCCTTTTTGTGCTACCGCATCAAGGGGTATCATCTTTCTCTCTGGTTGAGTTCACCAAAATTGTGTTCCCCCCCAGGTTCCTCTCGCCCGCTCTGAGGGTAACCTCCTGGAGCTAATGGAGGAGGTATGTGAGAGGATGAAGGATTACGGGGAACGCTTGGAACCCACCACCAGCAGGGAGACCTATGAGAGGGTCACGTCTCGGAACGGCAAACCCATGGACCTCTCAGAGGCCAAACTGGATTCCAGAGTCATATCCAGCCTGAAATTTGCTGTGGGTAGCCATTTTGTTTTCATTTTCACATGGTAGGGACAATGACACGCTATAGCTCATCAGAGTGACATTCTAGAACCTCTAATGTAGTGAATGATAATGACTACAGTTGATTGCATCTTTGTTGCAACTTTCACACAAGCAGACCAATGCAGTGGAAACTTTCCACATCCATATGTTTGTACTGTAGGTTGAAGCCAGTGGCTCCAAGCTTCTGCATCTCACTGGAATGTGTCCCCCACTACATCTTATTTAACCATTATCTTCTCTGTCTTACCCGTAGTGTGAGACCATCGTTGAACAATATGAAGACGAGATCATTGAATTCTTTGCCCATGAAACAGACAACGTGAAAGACAAACTCTGCAGCAAGAGAACAGGTATACCACCATCTTACTTGATCCAATACATTATATTGACCACCAGAGACTACATGTATTGCTTTTTTGGGGGGGGGGAATACACCTTTTACAAAATCGTGTTTGGAATGACTTGTAATACAATGTGAAAAGTGAAAAATCAATACCAAAATGTAACTCGTTGATGGGTTTTTTCTGCAGACCTTTGCGACCATGCTCTGCAAATCCCTCATGATGAGCTATGATTCCATCCTACAGTTCACACAGCTCAGCTTTATACACAACTACCTTCCACTGCATTAGTGGGGCTGCAGACTATTCAGAGCAGCTCCAGCACCAGGTGCTTACTGTCTGTAATACAGGAATGGGGGGAGTTGAAGATTGTAGAACTCGACACTAGCTCGTTCTGCTCTATCAATCACAAGATACAAGGTATAACTTATTGGGCAACTACTGTTAAGAAAACTCATGACATTAACTATATTCTCACATTTGTGCTATTGTGCCTCAACCTATATTGTCCTTTTGCAGGTGTGTATGATGTGGGTAGAACACTCTTGTAATGTGTATATTACTGCAATGAATTCAAATTAAGTGTATTGGTTGCATACACATATTAAGAAGATGTAATTGCAAGTGCTATTTATAGGATTTCTAACAGACTGTTGTAGCAATGGGGGGGGAGATGGTATCACTCTGGATGATTTCAGGAGTTTAAATGTTCAAGCTTACTCTTGAGGCAGATGGTGAATCAAATTCTGTAACAATAGTTACATAGTAAAATTGTTCAACATGGTTGCTGTGCTTGTTGCTTTGATTAATTGTATCCTGTGAATGATGGAAAGGTTTGATTTATACTTTCTCCAGCAACTCCCATTCCTCTTCTATTTTGTGTATTCATCTTTTGTCATGGTCATCTGTTTTTCATACTTTGTTGTAGAAATATATTTCCATCAATCTGGAGTTGTTTTCAGTGTGTTTTAGTGTGACATTACACACAAGTGGGTTTTTATTAAGACATGAATAATAACGAATCAGACAAACTTTTTGGGCGACCCAACAATTCACATAAATGTGACGTTTAGAGTTGTCATTGTAAGCGAAAGCAAGTCTCCAAGAAGCAGTAAATCTGGTCTGCTATTTCCATGCTTCCCGTTTAAGTTTAGGATTTTGTGTCCTATACTTTCGGTTTTATACACCAGCTGAAAAATACAATATTTTTATTTATTATGGAAAATATATTTTAAAGCTGTTCAGATGGTGCAATGATTCTTTACACTATACTTAGGGCCTATAGTTTGTTTTGTGACAAACTGAAATTAGGCAATTTTAGAATTTTACAAACCGGGAAATGGCGGAGCAATTTCTTAAGTGTATCTTTAAGCCATTGTGTTTTATAACATTTGAATGTTACACTTACAATCTCATGTTGTTGAAGATCACACTTTCGGCAATTTAATTTAAAATCATTGACGCTAGATTCAGCCAGACAGACACCCTTTTTAATTTATTTTATTTTATTAATAACAAATCAATACATAAAGCACATGAGGGAACACAAGCATACATAGATTACAAACAAGACAATCGAGCTAGGGGGTACAATATCACATTACAATTACAAGGACCTTAAGGGACATGCATATACTTACAATTCTAACAGCTTTTTTGTTAGAAGAGCATTTAACCGTCTTAAAATACAGTTCAATTTGGTTTTCTGTTTGTAAATTTACATTTGTGTATATGAAATTTGGCCAAAAGAATGAAATGAATTACATGAAAATGATTCCGCTTATTTCTATTGTATATAAAGAATCCAAACAGTACATCTCTCCACAATAGTGTAAAATCTTCATAAATGTGTTCAATTATAAACCTACTGATGTCTTGCCACAGTTTTCTTACATGCATACAATGCCAAAAAAGATGCAAAACTGTTTCTGGGTGGTCATTACAAAAGGAGCAATTTGAGTTGATGTTTTCCTTAAACTTCTTCATATAGTGGTTGGCAGGATAATATTTATGAATCATTTTAAAGGAAACTTCCTTAATTTTGTTAACAAGTAGGTATGTGTGTGGCAACATCCACACTTTTTTCCAACAGATATTATCAATAAATCCATTCCAATAAGGCATGACATAAGGTATAGATACAACATCCTGCTGAAACAAGGATCATATCGCTCTGTTGTTGAATGGACCAAAAGAGAAACAAATCTTTCCTACTGATGGGTCAACAGAAGGTAGGCTCTGAGGGTCAGGTCTTTACATGTTCCTGAATAACATAGCAACACCTGAGGGAATGGCATCTAAAACAATTGCAAAATCTTTAGGTGTTACAGGGACCTTGTAAAGTGATAAGAATTCTTTATAACTGAGTAAAAGACCCTCTGCATTTACCAGTTGGCTCACCAATAGAATATTATTTCTGAACCAATATTCTAAAAACAGAGAGGTATTTTTATACAATATATCCCGATTATTCCATATATAATATCTGTGTGGAGAAAAATTGTGTTTATAAATTAAGGACCATGACAAGAAAACCTGCCGATGAAAAGCAGAAAGTTTCACTGGAACTTTGTCAATATTATAATTGCAAAACAACATGAAGTTAAGGCCACCAAAAAAATTAAATTGGGTCTTCTTAGGAATTGTTTTATCCAATTGATCTTAAAAGTATTATTTAAAGTCCAGAAAATTCAGTCCACCATTCTCATAAGTGTTCATTACAACAGTTTTCCTAATGTATTGGGTACGGTTTCTCCAAAGAAAGTTGAAAAGCATCTGGTCTATCTCCTTGCTTATTTTACGGTCAAGATATAAAGATAGAGCACCATATGTTAGTCTAGAGATACCTTCAGCCTTGGTTATTAGGACTCTACCTTTTAAAGATAAGTCCCTCTGTAGCCATTGATTTAGTTTCTTCTTGTTTTTTTTAATAAGAGGGTTAAAATTTAGTAAGCCTCTAGACTTCTGATCCTTTGTAATGGTTATGCCTAAATATGTAAGTTCTTATTTTACTGGAATACCATAATATGAAGGTGTCACAATCTTTGACAGCTATGAGTTCACATTTATTAATGTTAAGATATAGACCAGACGCTTTGGAAAAGGATTGTATCACATTGATCGATATGGGAATTTGGTTAGCGTCTTTCAGAAAATGTGTAGTATCGTCAGCCAGCTGGCTTATAATAATTTCTTTACCAGCTATGGAAATACCTTGTACAGGACTATGATTTAAAGAATTTGCAAGAAGTTGGGTGATTAATAAAAACAGGTACGGAGAGATAGGACAACCTTGCCTAATTCCTCTCTTTAACTCAAATCTATGTGAGGTGCCATATTTACATTTGATAGAGCTGTTACCATTTACATAGAGAGTCTTAATAGCCTTACAGAAAAAATCCCCAAAGCCAAGTCTCTCAAGGGAGTGGAAGAGAAACTGATGCTCTACTGTGTCAAATGCTTCATAAAAATCTAAAAATAATATGAAGCTATCCTCAGTTATTAGGTCTGAGTAGTCAAGTATGTCTAATACTAGTCTGACATTGTTAGAAATATGTCTGTTCCTCATGAAGCCAGACTGTTTCATCAATGATTGCATCCAGGACTTCTTTAATTATTTTTGCAAGTCGTGAGGCTAATATCTTATAGTCATTATTAAGAAGACAAATTGGACGCCAGTTATCGATGAGCAGCACTTCTTTTTTAGGTTTAGGTATCAGTGTTATTAACCCCTGACTCATTGTAGGAGGGAGAACATTGTTTTTAATACTCTCTAAAAATACTTCAAATAGGAAGGGAGCTACTTGTTCAGAAAATAATTTGTAAAATTCTGATGTAATTCCATCAACACCTGGTGATTTATTGTTCTTTAGATGTTTTATAGACTCTATAATCTCTTCAACTTTGATGGGTTCATCACACTGTTTAGATTCTATATCACTGATAGAGTGAACATTATTCAGTGAGTTAAAAAACATATCTGTGGATTCCTGACAGTATGTAGAGCTATACAATTTTCTGTAAAAATTGCTGCAGTATTTAGCTATTAATTTTTGGTCATCTGTAATAACACCATCAATGTTTAACTTATGGATAGTGTTATTTTTAGAGTGAAATTTCTCAAGTCTAAAGAAATAGGATGAATTCTGTTCTCCCTCCTCAATCCATTTTTTCCTAGATCTAATAAAGGCTCCTTCTGCTTTTAATTTATATATATTATCCAGTTTATTTTGTAACTCAATTAGTTCCATCTTCTCCTCCCCCAAGAGGTCAGCTGGGGACCTCCTGAGAAAGGGAAGTTATCTTAATGACCACCTTTTCCTCCTCAGCTCTTCTCGTCTTAGCAAGATTACTACCATATTTTCTAAGATATTTGGACACCTCAAATTTAAAGAGCTCCCAGTTCTTGCAATAAGATTTTTCTTCACAAGCCCTTTCCCAAAAGTGTGAGAGCAGATCTTTACCCTCAAATGTAACTATATCATTATTTAATAATGAGCTATTTAGCTTCCAGTAGGATGCTCTACCAAGGTTCGTATCAGGGGTAAATATTTTGATATCAATGTAAATAGCCTTATGGTCTGTGAGGGGAGTAGTACAAATATTTGTAGTAACACACTCACTATCAATACATTTGAACATAAGCCAAAAATCTATTCTGGATTGTCTGGAGCCTGTTTTGTTACTCCAAGTGAATGATCTTCGGACGGAAACCTCTCTCTCCATATATCAGTAAGATCAAACTTTTCCATAAAAAGTATTAAACCCAAATTCTGATTGGTTGGCCTACCTGGGGGCCATCTATCAGTTGAATTATCTATTGTAATGTTAAAGTCCCTTCCTATCAATAATAACGAATTGGGAAATTTAGATAACCAATGAAGTATATGTTTCTCTATACATTGAAGCAACTCATCATTCTCATGTTTGGTGTTGTACCCGTAGAAGTTTACAGTAATGAGTGTAATGTCATTGTAACTGATCACAAGACAAATAAAGTGACCAAAGGGGTCACTTTCCGAGTGTAGAATATTACCACCAAAGGTATTTTTCATTGTAGTGACACCAGCAGAGCGTTCAGATCCATGGGAAAGCCAAATATCGTTGCCCCACTGTGACCTCCAGAAGTTGGCATCAGCCAAAATTGAGTGAGACTCTTGAAAAAAGCAAAAATCTGTTCGAAATTGTTTAGCAAATAAAAATAAGGCCTTGCGCTTCACACTGTTTCGTAACCCCCTCGCATTAAGAGATAATATAGACAAAGACAAAACAACAAAGATTATATAAAAGTATAAACTGTAGTAGGATGAGTCAAAGACGTAGGAGCAGTGAACGTAAACGATAAGGAACCGAGATCTGCACCATTTAAGTCAATTTAAAGTGAAAATAGCTTATTCCATAACCTTTGAAATTCAACTCAACTGGAAATTATGTTCAAGACCAAACCAAGGGTTCTTGTAGTAAGAGGGACTAAAAACCCTCTATAGTGTAATCACTATTCTGGAACAGGCCAACGAATGAGATTGGCTGGGAAAAGGCATGGTTTGGGTGACGTACATACCCATAATCTGCCTGTGGGTGGGTGTCTGGCATAGAAAGAAGGAACAGGTTGTGGCCAACGATCAATATAGCACGAAGTGAGGGGAAGGCTGCTTACTTCTTCAGAGGACGAGGTTTCATTAACGGTTCAGAAATCCATATTCCTCCCTAAAATCTCACCAGAAGGAACAGGTTATGTAGGAACGTCACCCAAACCATGCCTTTTCCCAGCCAATCTCATTCGTTGGCCTGTTCCAGAATAGTGATTACACTAAAGAGGGTTTTTAGTCTCTCTTACTACAAGAACTATTCTGAGAAATAAAACAACAAATAATAATTTAAATAAAAGGGTACCTACTATTTTAAGTACATATGAAAACTGATCATAAAATAATTGAATAACAAAATGTTTAACATATAAACGTTCCCAAGACCTTTTTTGGAAATAAGTATTAATAACTAAATAGAACAATAACCGTGTAAAGTCAGAGCAGACCTGTATGCCATTTAAACAGTATTTTAGTTACTGTATACATAAAACAAATTCAGCTTTCAATCTTCTTCGTAAATTTGTAAACAAAATAGGTATTCTGGTCATACAAGAACAAACTAATAAATTGAAATACCGGAGTATTCCTGAAAAATAGTCACCTGATGCTTGTTAGGTAAACCACATAAGGAAAATGAGAATACCATGGCTGAAACCATCAACCTGTTCCTTCTGGTGAGATTTTAGGGAGGAATATGGATTTCTGAACCGTTGATGAAACCTCGTCCTCCGAAGAAGTAAGCAGCCTTCCCCTCACTTCGTGCTATATTGATCGTTGGCCACAACCTGTTCCTTCTTTCTATGCCAGACACCCACCCACAGGCAGATTATGGGTATGTACGTCACCCAAACCATGCCTTTTCCCAGCCAATCTCATTCGTTGGCCTGTTCCACTCTCAACCTTCACCTACCATCAAACTCAGGAGGGGCACCTTCAACGAGGTACTGGGGATTTTTACCAGCACAGTCAGAATTTACCAACACAAACTCGTCACATTCACCATGTCCCTACTGTCCGCCTACAGGTTTACCCCGAAGCTCTTAAATTCAACGAAGGTGAGAACGATAAAGGATATGGGCGCTGCATTGTCCCGCCCCATGCCATAACGTTAGCTAGCATGCTAAAACTTTGGTTAGCCACTTGCCAATAAGAACAAACGAAGTTAGCATTTAGCTATCGTAGTTAGCTAATTTAAGACTAGGCCTTAGCTAAGTAATGTGTAGTTAACTAAGCAGCTAACTTTAGAACAAGTTCACATTCAGGTAGCCAAATCCAACTAACGTTATGTTTTACTAGTTAGCCAGCTAACGTTAAGCTATGTACCGTAGACTATAAAGTATATAGACTAAACTATGAAGCTAGCACGGTAATGTGTATAGTAGCTAACTGTTACCATCTTTGATAACACTAATTAGCTAAATGTCTAGGCTTGATTTTCGTAGCTACCTAGCGAACTAGCACACTGTAGTTGGCTAGCTCGCCCCCTAGCTCCAGTTTTAGTTTGTAATGACAATCTGGGATAATTATAAAAAACAACGACATCTAGCTAGATGATACTGAATCGTACTTATGTGGGCCTTCACTGCCTTGATATTGTGCCAAGGACTCAGAGTTGTTTCAATCAGATACCGGCTGTCCAACGTCAGTTGCTTGTACACTACTGTAGGTTTTAGGCAAGTACTAGTAACCAACTATAAAGTAGGTTACCATATCTTGCAATGCAGCTTCATTCCCACAATGTTACTCACAGCAGGAGGCAAATTACAGTCTTTCGTTGACTAACTCTTCTGGAAAAGGCATCTCTTGTAATGTAAAGCAAAAGAGGACCAGCCATGTTTGATTAGCTGGAACACATAGCAGCACATAACATTAGAATAACTGCGTTTGAGTGAATTGTACAGGCTACCTAACTTTTCCAATATTTCTTGATTGTGTGAAGGCATCTTGTTTCCAGTTGGGCAAAACTCTATTTTTCTGTAAATCAAAGGTCAGATACATAATGACTTGAGGTTAAAAAAAAAACATGTGGTTGTGTCCTTATGGCCCTAAAACACTTAGAACATGGATGATCTTTAGATACAGTGCTGTGAGCAATGCTTTGACTGAATCAGTTCTATGTTAGAATACATAAATGCATTGGCATATGTAGGGCTATTTGCCACTGCACACGTCTATCGTTCAGCAATTTTCTGTTTGTTATCCTTTGTCATGGAACTAACACTTCAGTTTCTCTCCTGTAGTGATTAGGTAGGCTAGGTCATCGTTCGGGGCACAGACTAGGTCATTGTTAATGATACAGGCTAGGTCATTGTTAGTGATACAGGCTAGGTCATTGTTAGTGATACAGGCTAGGTCATTGTTAGTGATACAGGCTAGGTCATTGTTAGTGATACAGGCTAGGTCATTGTTAGTGATACAGGCTAGGTCATTGTTAGTGATACAGGCTAGGTCATTGTTAGTGATACAGGCTAGGTCATTGTTAGTGATACAGGCTAGGTCATTGTTAGGGATGCAGCCTAGGTCATTGTTAGGGATGCAGCCTAGGTCATTGTTAGGGATGCAGCCTAGGTCATTGTTAGGGATGCAGCCTAGGTCATTGTTAGGGATGCAGCCTAGGTCATTGTTAGGGATGCAGCCTAGGTCATTGTTAGGGATGCAGCCTAGGTCATTGTTGGGGATACCTTGCAGTGCATTGAGGCTTGCTGATGTTTTAAAGTGAGGACTAACGCCCCTTGTTTTTGAAACTTGAAGCCTTTCTCTGATGACTGCCTGTCTGTGATACATGTCGGCAATTCAACCTGTTTTGACTGATTGCCTCTCTTGACACCTTCTTGTGCCTCTCAGAGCACAGCATGTCTCTTCGCCGCTTCCAGAAATGCCACTACATCAACAGTAAGTACTCTGACTGGACCTCCTTCGTTTTTCAATTTGATTTACACACATATGCCTTTTACCTAGCAGTGCTGTGATGTTTTGAACTGAGTGGCCCTCATAAATGAGGGTTCTTTTTAACTGTGACGTATTGTATTTTCTCTGTGCTGTTGCAGAACCTGAGAGATGTGCTTTTGGATCTCGTCCCTAAAGAACAGAGTAGGATTAAAAATTTCAAAACGCAGTATGGCAAAACCAACATCGGCTCAATCACTGTGGATATGGTACATTCAGTTCAACTGTCATTTGTAAACATTCTACATTATAGACCCCTTTACCCCTTTCAGTGCCAGTTGCCATGTGAATATGGTAGCTGTTGATGTTAAGTGTGTGTGCCCTTGTCTTTACAGATCTACGGTGGGATGAGAGGTATGAAGGGCCTGGTGTATGAGACCTCAGTGCTGGATGCAGATGAGGTGAGTTGGTCTGTGCAGGGAAAGGCCCTGGACAGAGTACTGAATGCAAGCTCAGTATCAGGTAGGGGGATAGATTGGGCATTTTAGCCATTTTCAGTTGCTTGTTGGCATCTTACATTGTTTACACTTAGGGGGGTAGGCAACTAGATTCAGCTGTAGACTGATTTGTTTGATTGGATGGTTGGTGGGCTGGAACACAATTATAATAATTTGTACACTGCAAATTGATGACAACTAAGCCAAATAATAATTTCATACCTTGATTACATTGAGACACGATCACATAAGTAACTTTTTTTTTTGAATTTGTGGGAAACTTGGGAACAGATTTCCTATATTAAACACATTTTTTGCTGAATTCTTAGTGATATTGGGATTTTTTAAACCAAAAATGAACAAAAGAATTGCCTAGATGACACAACATTTAGGCATGCCCTTTAGTGATTCATTTCCCATGGCTGAGCTGAAGAGAATTGTTTTGAAAGAGAATGATTTCCACACTTGCTTAGTACTCCCCTGAGGGAGATGGCAGAATGCAAATGAATTGGATAGTACTAAATGAAATGGAACTAAATAAAAACCATCCTGTGTCTGATGCTTGAAGCTAGACAACTAGCTACTTAAACAGTGACTTGACCTTAAGTCCCACCATACTCATCAGCTTACATTAGCTGAGAATATTTTGCAGCCTTTCAGCACCACTTACGGATATTGGCTTAAAAGTCATAAGTCATGTGACATAGGGCCTATGGGTTATGTAATGTCAATGTGGGGTCAAAGTTATTTGAATAATAATAAAACAGACTGAGGGAGGTTTTTGGTGGTTGCATCCCTGTTCCACCCCTGTATATTAATGCATGCAAATGCACCCAGTGTATATATGCAAATGAGGCACATAACATTTATTATTTCATCACAAATTATATGTTTTAATCTGATATATGTAATATATATATATATATATCCAAGCCAAATACATTTAAACTTAGTTTTGCACAATTCCTGACATTTAATCCTAGTAAAAATGTATTTAAGCTTTTATTTCTTTCATCATATTCCCAGTGGGTCAGAAGTTTACATACACTCAATTAGTATTTGGTAGCATTGCCTTTTAAATTGTTTAACTTGGGTCAAATGTTTTGGGTAGCCTTCCAGATGCTTCCCACAATAAGTTGGGTGAATTTTGGCCCATTCCTCCAGACAGAGCTGGTGTAACTGAGTCAGGTTTCTAGGCCTCCTTGCTCACACACACTTTTTCAGTTCTGCCCACAAATGTTCTATAGGACTGGGGTCAGGGCTTTGATGGCCACTCCAATACCTTGACTTTGTTGTCCTTAAGCCATTTTGCCTCAACTTTGGAAGTATGCTTAGGGTCATTGTCCATTTGGAAGACCCATTTGCGACCAAGCTTTAACTTCCTGACTGTTGTCTTGAGATGTTGCTTCAATATATCCACAATTCTCCTTTCCTCATGATGCCATCTATTTTGTGAAGCACACCAGTCCCTCCTGCAGCAAAGCACCCCCACAACATGATGCTGTCACCCCCGTACTTCACGGTTGGGATGGTGTTCTTCGGCTTGCAAGCCTCCCCCTTTTTCATCCAAACATAACGATGGTCATTATGGCCAAACAGTTCTATTTTTGTTTCATCAGACCAGAGGAAATTTCTCCAAAAAGTACGGTCTTTGTGCCCATGTGCAGTTGCAAACCGTAGTCTGGCTTTTTTATGGCGGTTTTGGAGCAGTGGCTTCTTCCTTGCTGAGCGGCCTTTCAGGTTATGTCGATATAGGACTTGTTTTACTGTGGATATAGATACTTTTGTACCTGTTTACTCCAGCATCTTCACAAGGTCCTTTGCTGCTGTTCTGGGATTGAGTTGCGCTTTTCGCACCAAGTACGTTCATCTCTAGGAGACGGAACGCGTCTCCTTCCTGAGCGGTATGACGGCTACGTGGGCCTATGGTGTTTATACTTGCGTACTATTGTTTGTACAGATGAGCGTGGTACCTTCAAGCGTTTGGAAATGCTCCCAAGGATGAACCAGACTTGTGGAAGTCTACAATTTTTTTGAGGTCTTGGCTGATTTTCTTTTGATTTTCCCATGATGTCAAGCAGAGGCACAGGGTTTGAAGGTAGGCCTTGAAATACATTCACAGGTATACCTCCAATTGACTCAAATTATGTCAATTAACCTATCAGAAGTTTCTAAAGTCTTGACATAATTTTCTGGAATTTTCCAAGCTGTTGAAAGGCATAGTCAACTTAGTGTATGTAAACTGGAATTGTGATACAGTGAAATAATCTGTCTGTAAACAATTGTTGGAAAAATTACTTGTCATGCACAAAGTAGATGTTCTTACCGACTTGCCAAAACTATAATTTGCTTACAAGAAATTTGTGGAGTGGTTGAAAACGAGTTTTAAAGACTCCAACCTAAGTGTATGTAAATTCCTGACTTCAACTGTAAGTGCATTATTAAAAAGATGCAAACATAAAAAATAAAACTTGTTGGCTGCATTTGCGGTTTGTTTTGAATGATTTTTTCCCCCAATAGGAACTGAATTCTGTATTTTTGATGTCACTTTTATTGTAAGGAAGAATAGATGTTTCTGTACACTTCTACATTCATGTGGATACTACCAGGATTATGGATAATGAGTGAAGAATAGAGGCATAAAGATCATACCTCCCCTGTTATTGGTAATGGTGAGAGGTAAGCATGTTTTGTTGTAGCCTCTAACTTTCCTACTCATCATTGTTCATGATTCGTTCATGATTTTTCTTATACTTGGCATTATCAGGAATAATTTAGAAGTCTTTAGAAACATCTTATCTACTCACTTATAAGGAAGTTTGCTTCAGTTACAAAACAAACTGCAAATGCATCCAACGAGTTTGTAGAGTCACAATCTTGATTTAGTCAATGCGTGCAAAGAATAATGGGACCAAATACTAATATTTGGACTACTTTGATACATGAGTGCTGTCATTTCATGATGGGTATAGACCCCCCCCCCACACACACACGCGCATATGGAGGGGAGTGTAGATATCATTTTTTCAATTTTTTTTTTTAGGGAATTCGTTTCCGTGGTTACAGCATTCCAGAGTGTCAGCAGCTGTTGCCCAAGGCTCCAGGAGGTGCCGAGCCACTGCCCGAAGGTCTGTTCTGGCTGCTGGTGACAGGCCAGGTGCCCACAGAGGAACAGGTGAATGTTAGCTAGGTAACTCATTATGAAGAGAGAGTTTGGCACATCAGCTTAACATGTTGTTACAACAACCCTTTGCATAATGGTACAGATCACATTATGTATATATTCAATAAGAGGTTAACTCGTATACCATAATCCACAACAAAGTTTAACCACAGACAATAGCTCTTGATCTTATCTCTGGGACCTCTGGGAGAAGGTTTGCTTCCATGTTGGTTTAGTGACGGACTATATTTTGCATACAAAACTACATTACGTTTGGTGTGCATAGCTTGACCAATGAACCAATTAACCTATTGTCTGTCCCCAGGTGAACTGGCTGTCCAAGGAGTGGGCCAAGCGTGCAGCTCTTCCCTCCCACGTGGTCACCATGCTGGATAACTTCCCTACCAACCTCCACCCCATGTCTCAGTTCAGCTCCGCCATCACAGCTCTGAACAGTGAGAGTAGCTTCGCCCGAGCCTACTCCGAGGGAGTCAACAAGGCCACGTACTGGGAGGTGAGCTCAGGAAACATACCCTAAAGAATGTTGAACAGTGTACACTGTTGTGGGAAACCATGTTGTTCAATAGGTCAAACCGTTGTGAAATGTAGAAAAATGTCAATGCGCCACAGTTATAAGAAGTCAATAAGGTGGAATCTGAACAAATGTGTTAATCTGTTGAAAGAGTGCCTTCTTTCCGATTACACTATTGACATGAAAATTATTCTCTTCTCTCAGTTTGTCTATGAAGACTCCATGGATCTGATCGCTAAACTGCCATGCGTTGCAGCCAAGATTTACCGCAACCTTTACCGTGAGGGCAGCAGCATCGGCGCCATCGACTCCAGTCTGGACTGGTCCCACAACTTCACCAACATGCTGGGCTACAGCGATGCCACGTTCACTGAGCTCATGCGACTGTACCTCACCATTCACAGGTCAGTTTTTATTTTATAGAGAGTGCTACTTCATTCATAATAATTTTTTCTAAGTTTATCATCCATTAGTCTCTACCTTGGTAACTTTAGGGTGTGCATATTCAGCTCCTGCTCTGTCATTGCACAATGCAGTTATGTGGCTGCATCACGTATTCTTTCATTCACTCCTCTTTTCTCCTTTGCTATAGTGACCATGAGGGTGGTAATGTGAGTGCCCACACCAGCCACTTAGTGGGCAGTGCCCTGTCTGACCCCTACCTGTCCTTCAGCGCAGCTATGAACGGCTTGGCCGGACCTCTTCATGGACTGGCTAACCAGGTGTGTATGGATGCTAATGTCAAAGTTAACTTGTGTGTAAATATTCTGAAAACTGAGTGTACAAAACATTAGGAACACCTTCCTAATATTGAATTGCGCCCCCTTTTGCCCTCAGAACGGCCTGAATTTGTCAGTGAATGGACTCTATAAGGTGTTGAAAGCATTCCACAGGGATGCTGGCCCATGTTGACTCCAATGCTTCCCACAGTTGTCAAATAGTCTAGATTCTTCATGCACACGGAAAACTATTGAGCGCGAAAAACCCAGCAGCGTTGCAGATCTTGACACACTCAAACTGGAGTGCCTGGCACTTATTATTACCATACCCCGTTCAAAGGCACTTAAGTTTTTTTGTCTTGCCCATTCACCCTCGTAATGGCACACACACAATCCATGTCTCAATTGTCTGAATGCTTACAAATCCTAATTTAACCTGTATCGTCTCCATCTACACTGATTGAAGTGGATTTAATAATTAAGGGATCATAGCGTTCACCTGGTCACTCATGGAAAGAGCAGGTGTTCCTAATGTATTGTACACTTGGCACACACAGTACCAGTCAAAAGTTTGGAAACACCTACTCATTCCAGGGTTTCTTTATTTTGACTATTTTCTACATTGTATAATAATAGTGAAGACATCAAAACTATGAAATAACATATGGAATCATGTAGTAACCAAAACGGTGTTAACGTCTAGGGTACGTGGGATGGTAGCGTCCCACCTCGCCAACAGCCAGTGAAACTGCAGGGCACCAAATTCAAAACAGAAATCCCATAATTAAAATTCCTCAAACATACATGTATTTTACACTATTTTAAAGATACTTGTTGCAAATCCAGCCACAGTGTCCGATTTCAAAAAGGCTTTCCGACAAAAGCAAACCAAACAATTATGTTAAGTCAGAGCCAAGTCACAGAAAAACACAGCCATTTTTCCTGCCAAAGAGAGGAGTCACAAAAAGCAGAAATCTAGATAAAATGAATCACCAACCTTTGATGATCTTCATCATAGGACTTCATGTTACACAATACATGTATATTTTGTTCGGTAAAGTTCATATTTATATCCAAAAACCTGAGTTTACATTGGCGGGTTCAGTAGTTCCAAAACATCCAGTGATTTTGCAGAGAGCCACATCAGTTTACAGAAATACTCATAATAAACATTGCTAAAAGATACAACTGTTATGCATGGAATTATAGATACACTTCTCCTTAATGCAACCGCTGTGTCAGATTTCAAAAAAACTTTACGGAAAAAGCACACCATGCCATGTTGGAGTCAGAAGTCAAATAACAAATATTCACTTACCTTTGATGATCTTAATCAGAATGCACTCCCAGGAATCCCAGTTCAACAAATGTTTGTTTTGTTCGATAATGTCCATTTATGTCCAAAATACCTTCTTGTTGTTCGCGCGTTCAGTACACAATCCAAACTCACGACGCGTGTACAAGTCCAGCGGAAAGTATGGACGAAAAGTCCAAAAAGTTATTACAGTCCGTAGAAACATGTCAAATGAAGTATAGAATCAATCTTTAATAATGTTACATAAACATAAATCTTCAATAATGATCCAACAGGAGAATTCCTTTGTCTGTAGATATGCAATGGAACAGGGCTCGCTCTCACGTGAACGCGTGAGACAGCTCGTGGCTCTCTGGCAGACCTCTGACTCATTCCCCTCTCATTCTCCCCCACTTCACAGTAGAAGCATCAAACAAGGTTCTAAAGACTTGACATCTAGTGGAAGCCTTAGGAAGTGCAACATGACCCCATAGACACTGCATTCGATAGGCCAAGAGTTAAATCTACAAACCTCAGATTTTCCACTTCCTGGTTGGATTTTTTCTCAGGTTTTTGCCTGCCATATGAGTTTTGTTATACTCACATACATCATTCAAACAGATTTAGAAACTTCAGAGTTTTCTATCCAAATCTAATTATATGCATATTCTAGCTTTTATGGCTCAGTAGCAGGCAGTCTAATTTGGGCACGCTTTTCATCCAAAATCCCCAATGCTGCCCCCTACCCTAGAGAAGTTACACAAATCAAAATATATTTTATATTTGAGGTTCTTCAAAGTAGAACCTTTGCCTTGATGACAGCATTGTACACTCTTGGCATTCTCTCAACCAGCTTCATGAGGTAGTCACCTGTAATGCATTTAAATTAACAGGTGTGCCTTGTTAAGTTAATTTGTGGAATTTCCTTAATGCATTTGAGCCAATCAGTTGTGTTGTGAAAAGGTAGGGCTGGTATACAGAACATGGCCCTATTTGGTAAAATACGAAGTCCATATTTTGGCAAGAACAGCGCAAATAAGGAAAGAGAAATGACAGTCTATTACTTTAATGCGGAAATGTAAGTTTCTTCAGGTGCGGTCGCAAAAACTATCAAGCACTATGAAGAAATTGGCTCTCATGAGGACTGCCACAGAAAAGGAAGGCCCACAGTTACCTATGCTGCAGCCTCAGAAATTGCATCCCAAACAAGATACATCAACATAAATTGTTAAGAGGAAAATGCGGCCTCCCCGGTGGCGCAGTGGTTAAGGGCTGCAGTGCAGAGACTCTGGGTTCGCGCCCAGGCTCTGTCGTAAACGGCCGTGACCGGGAGGTCTGTGGGGCGACGCACAATTGGCCTAGCGTCGTCCGGGTTAGGGAGGGTTTGGCCGGTCGGTCCTTGTCTCATCGCGCACCAGCGACTCCTGTGGCGGGCCGGGAGCAGTGTGCGCTAACCAAGGTTGCCAGGTGCACGGTGTTTCCTCCAACACATTGGTGCGGCTGGCTTCCGGGTTGAATGCGCGCTGTGTTAAGAAGCAGTGCGTCTGGTTGGGTTGTGTATCGGAGGACGCGTGACTTTTGACCTTCATCTCTCCTGTACGGGAGTTGTAGCGATGAGACAAGATAGTAGCTACTAACAATTGGATACCATGAAATCGGGGAGAAAAGGGGGGAAAAAAACAACAAAAAGAGGAAAGTGCGTGAATCAGGCCTTCATGGTCGAATTGCTGCATAGAAACCACTGCTAAAAGGACACCAATAAGAAACTTGCTTGGGCCAAGAAATGTAAGCAATGGGCATAAGACCGGTGGAAATCTGTCCTTTGGTCTGATGAGTCCAAATTTGAGATTTTTGGTTCCAACCGCCGTGTCTTTGAGACAGAGTAGGTGAACGGATGATCTCCGCATTTTGTTCCCACCGGGAAGCATGGAGGTGGTGGTGTAAGGGTGTGGGGGTGCTTTGCTGGTGACACTGTCAGTAATTTATTTGGAATTCAAGGCACACTCAAGCTGCATGGCTACCACAGCATTCTGCAGCGATATGCCATCCCATCTGGTTTGCGCCTAGTGGGACTTTCGTTTGTTTTTCAACAGTGCAATGACCCAACACACCTCCAGGCTGTGTAAGGGCTATTTGACCAAGAAAGAGTGATGGAGAGCTGCATCAGATGACCTGGCCTCCACAATCACCCAACCTCAACCCAGCAAATGTGGGTATTCCTTCAAGACTGTTGGAAAACCATTCCAGGTGAAGCTGATTGTGTGTGCGCAAAGCTTTCATCAAGGCTAAGGGTGGCTACTTTGAAGAATATAAAATATACTCTATAAATATACTGGCTGTGTGTGTATACACTACTGTTGAAAAGTTTGGGGTCACTTAAATGTCCTTGTTTTCCATGAAATCATACATGAAAGGAGATTCAAAATGTTGACATGGTTATAAATAATGATTTTTAAATTATGTTCGTCAAAGAATCCATTTGCAGCAATTACAGCCTTGCAGACCTTTGGCATTCTAGTTGTCAATTTGTTGATGTTTTCTGAAGAGATTTAACCATGCTTCCTGATTGGCTTGATGGGCACTTCTTACGTACTATACGGTCAAGCTGCTCCCACAACAGCTCAATAGGGTTGAGATCCGGTGACTGCTGGCCACTCCATTATAGACAGAATACCAGCTGACTGCTTCTTCGCTAAATAGTTATTGCATAGTTTGGAGCTGTGCTTTGGGTCATTGTCCTGTTGTAGGAGGAAATTGGCTTCTTAGGGCTAGGCGTCCCATCAGTGGGACACCCGTCGACAACTTCCGGTGAAATCGTAGGGCGCGCAATTCAAATAAATAATCATTAAAATTATGGATATTAAACATTTAGGTACATACAAGTGTCTTATATCGGTTAAAAGCTTAGTCTTTTTCATCTAACTGAATTGTCCGATTTACGATAGGCTTTACAGGGAAAGCATGCCATATGATTATTTGAGGACGGCGCCCCTCAAAATATTTTTCAACCAGCACAGGCTTCATAAAATTACAAAATGGTGATTTAAAATTTTCACTTTTTGATAATCTTCCCTGATTTGCAATCCAATGGGTCCCAGCTACAACATGCATGGTCGTTTTGTTAGATAAAATCCTTCTTTACATCCCAAAAAGTCAGTTTTGTTGGCACCATTGATTTCAGTAATCCACTCGTTCAACATGCAGAGAAAGGAATCCAAAAAGCTACCGCCAAACTTTGTTAAAACAAGTCAAAATAAGTAATCAAAAATGTAATCAAACTATACTATTTCATACGAAAATAAGTTTTTAATTTGACCTTTTATTTAACTAGGCAAGTCAGTTAAGAACAAATTCTTATTTTCAATGACGGCCTATGAACAATGGGTTAACTGCCTGTTCAGGGGCAGAACGACAGATTTGTACCTTGTCAGCTCGGGGATTCCGGTTACTAGTCCAACGCTCTAACCACTAGGTTACCCTGCCGCCCTGGGGGGCTATGGTTATGTTCAATAGAATAGAAAAGCGAAATAAGCAGGTGTGCATCGTCGCACACGCACAGACTGATTTCCAACTCTAACTCCCAGTACCAAAATTCAAAATTCTTCCTTGTTTGGGAAGAAACTAGGCTGAAACCTTGAACACTGACGTGTAGTGGAAGCCATATGAATTGCAATCTGGGGGCTGGAATTGCAATGACCCATAGCTTTCCATTGTAAGAGCATAGGCTCAATTTTTTTCCCGGTTGGTTTTTCTTTGGATTTTCTCCCACCATATCAATTGTGTTATCGTGGCATACATTATTTTAACATTTCTACAAACTTGAAAGTGTTTTCTATCCAGTGGTACCAATTATATCCATATCCTGGCTTCTGGGCTTGAGTAACAGGCAGTTTACTTGGGGCACATCAGTCAGACAGGAAGTGGAGAAAAATAGACCCTAGCCTGAAGATTAAGCGCCGTCTACAGGGTATGGCATGCCTTTGCAAAATGGAGTGATAGCCTTCCTTCTTCAAGATCTCCTTTACCCTGTACGAATAGCCCACTTTACCACCACCAAAGCTCCCCCAGAACATCACATTGCCTCCACTATGCTTGACAGATGGCTTCAAGCACTCCTCCAGCTTTTCATTTTTTCTGTGTCTCACGAATGTTCTTTGATCGCCTCAAATTTAGATTTGTCTGTCCATAACACTTTTCCCCAATCTTCCTCTGTCCAGTGTCTTTTGCCCATCTTAATAATTTATTTGTATTGGCCAGTCTGGAGATATGGCTTTTTCTTTGCAACTCTGCCTAAAAGGCCAGCATCCCAGATTCGCCTCTTCACTGTTGATGTTGAGGCGGGTGTTTTGCGGGTACTATTTAATGAAGCTGCCAGTTGAGGACTTGTGAGGCATCTTTCTCAAACTAGACACTCATGTACTTGTCTTCTTTGTCAGTTGTGCACCAGGTCTTCCCACTCCTTTCTATTCTTGTTAGAACCAGTTTGCACTGTTCTGTGAAGGGAGTAGTACACAGATTTGTACGAGATCTTCAGTTTCCTGGCAATTTCTCGCATGGAATAGCCTTAATTTCTCAGAACAAGGATAGCCTGACGAGTTTCAGAAGAAAGTTCTGTTTCTGGCCATTTTGTAATCAAACCCACAAATGCTGATGCTCCAGATACTCAACTAGTCTAAAGGCGGCAGGTTTTATTGCTTCTTTAATCAAAAGTTTTCAGCTATGCTAGCATAATTGTAAAAGGGTTTTCTAATGATCACTTAGCTTTTTTAAAACGATAAACTTGGATTAGCTAACAACGTGCCAATTGGAACACAGGAGTGATGGTTGCTGATAAGTGGCCTCTGTACGCCTATGTAGATACTCCATTAAATCAGCCGTACAATTGTCATTTACAACGTCTACACTGTATTTCTGATCAATTAGATGTTATTTTAAAAAATTGACAAATTGCTTTTTTTTTCAAAAACAAGGACATTTCTAAGTGACTCCATGTTTGAATGGTAGTGTGTATTTATATCTATGTGTGCTATTTAGCAGACACCTTTGGATAAAGGTATCTGTTTTCATTCAAAGCAAGGCTTTCATCCTCCCTCTCCATTAACATAATGGAGAGAGAGGATGACTATGGAACTATAATAAGCTCAGTAGTGAAAATGGAGAATGAAAGCAGTGATTTTGTTTTGGTTGGAGTGAGCCCCTGCCTTACCTCTGACCTATGTCCCTTGTAGGAGGTGCTGGTATGGCTGACGGCCCTGCAGAAGGAGATGGGAGGAGAGGTGTCTGACGAGGCCATGAGAGACTACATCTGGAACACCCTCAAGTCTGGAAGGGTAAGTGGTCTGGACTGGAGGGCATGCTAAGTTGGGTCAATGAGTCAAGGTCAGGAAACCCAAAGGAAACTTTTCCATCTACCTAAAAGTGTAGTGAACAGGTGTACATAAAGGATGCATTTACACTTTCATTTGAGGAATAAGCTGCAAGGGGAATGATATGTAACCTCAAAGATAGTAATCCTACCTTTTTGACCTTCTGTTTGCGTTCTCTCAGGTGGTTCCAGGTTACGGCCATGCCGTCCTGAGGAGGACAGACCCCAGGTACACCTGCCAGCAGGAGTTTGCCTTCAAGCACCTGCCCGATGACCCCATGTTCAAACTGGTGCACCAACTCTACAAGATCGTGCCCAACGTGCTGCTGGAGCAGGGCAAGGCCAAGAACCCCTGGCCCAATGTGGACGCCCACAGTGGAGTGCTGCTGCAGGTGAGTGGTGGGGTTACAGAAGGATGGAGCCTACTATTGCAGTACACTTTCAACTGATTGGGCGCGACACTGCATGAAGGTCACAAGAAAGGCCTCCATCTCTTGACGGGGTGAAGGAAAATGTAAAGGTCTAATATGAGCTTCTTTTCATAGTTTGTTCCATCTTAGTGAACTGTCAGACAAAAACAAAAGTCTGGGCGCTCTTCTCCTCTACTTGAGCTGTCCCTCATCTTCCTGCAAAGCCATTATGTATCACATACAATTGGGAGCGCAATAATGAAATACGTTGTTCTGTGCAATTAACCCCCCCCTCTCTCCTGTCCTAACAGTACTATGGGATGACAGAGATGAACTACTACACGGTGCTGTTCGGCGTGTCCCGAGCACTGGGGGTGCTGGCCCAGCTGATTTGGAGCCGAGCCCTGGGCTTCCCCCTGGAGCGCCCCAAGTCCATGAGCACGGACGGACTCATGAACCTGGTGGGGGCCAACAAATCCGGGTAAAGATGGAGTAGGATGAGGACAAATAATAACAAAAGGGGGACGGATTAGGATGCTAAATATATAGTACACTTATGAAAACATTAAAGGGCCTTTGCTGGATTTAGCCGGTTCAAGTCAGTGACACCAAGGTTATTTTTTTCCTTTCGTTGAGCCATGGTAGTTGTCTTGAGATATTGAAGATGACTTGGTTTTGTAAATAAATCATGTCCATTTTTTTGTTCTAAAATGTGGGGCACTCGCATTGTCTGACGGAATTATCCAAAAAACCAAAACAAAAGACAACACTCCATGGCAAGCAAGGTCCTTCTGTAATGTAACCACTCTAATCTGGCCTAGCAGGTTAGAATATGTACAGTATGCAAATGACCAGGGTCGGTAGATTAGTAATAGGGTACTGCAGCCCCTTTCATCACTGACTGACGACACCGCTATCAATTAAGGCAGTATTCACCAACCCCATGGCACCTCTGGCAATCAGAATACTCTGCAGGTTGTACAGTGCTTCACAAATGGCGCTATTTGTTCTCTTGGGAAGGGAGGTTGTTTTGAAAAGTGATAGACAGGGTAAGACAGCACTGTTTCCCAAGCTGAAAGGACTTTGACTTTTTAAATATTTTCTATCAGATTCGGGGAGTGTGAATTCATCTTTTAGACTTTCTTCAAGACCTGAGGGCAACCTTAAAATGTCAATTGAACTCAATAAATGTTCTTATCAGCAAAATGAATGTAATTGAAGAGATGGCTAGCATTGACTAATGGCACACTTGACCTTTAGAATGTTTTGTAAATGTTTGCTGGTTTTACTATGTCCATCTGAAACACCATATGAAATAATCTAATGGTTGTGTTAAACTGGGTTGTTAAGATACATATTTGCTTGGTTTAGTTTTAAGGTTGCCCTCCGGTCTAGTGGTGGGGGGCCTTATGTGTTTGTAATAGTCTGTTTCAATGCAGACCTTATCCAATACACTCCAATTGGGCACAGAGGGCCCAACACCACCCCCTGGGTATTAATTTAATTTGTTTTCAACAGCCCCCTACACTATCTTTTCCCAGCTGATTCCTTCCCACATAGTATACATGTATTTTAGGTTTTACAAGTTAGTTCTGATCCTGTTTTAATCAAACCTCAGGTTATTCTGGTTTAACGAGAAATACATCTGATGTGAGATCATTGTAAAATGAAGGAGGAATTTGAACTTTAATGTCGCAGAGTGGGATTGTACAGTGGATGTGGGAGAGAAAATGGAAAACAAAACAAAGTCCAATAAATGTTATTAGCAATTACTCTTTCGAATACTCCAATTGTGGTGTTTATGTAACTGCAACAACTCATTCTTTCCTACAATAGGCAGTTCATTGTGGATTTCTATCACAACATTTATGGGCATGTGGTTGTTTCACATTCCTTAGCTGAATGCATTTGTAGAAGGTGCATTGGATAAGTGTCAGCTAAAAGACTACACAGTAATGTGTGGTCATAATGGGGTACCGCAGAGCCTGATGTTATTCAGTGCAGGCTGTGTATAGTACATACTGTATTCTGAGGGCGTCTCCGTTATTAATAGTGTTCCAGACATTTCTCCACAGCACTCAAGTTTCTGCTTCCCTTTGGCCTAATCAAGATTTCATGCACCTGTAGTACAGAGACTCTGGATTTTTCTGAAGTACAAATAAACAAACAGATCAATGTGCTTTAAGGAAATACAAAATTGCTGTGTGTAGCAACTGTGGGTACAAATGGGGTCACGAGGTGCCCTAAAGGTGCCCTCACGAGGGCTGACTATATCGATGGCAAATTAGGAGAAATAACAATTACTGACATACGACCCTAATATTCACAAAAATACAGCAACAGTTGTACAATAGGAGTATATTGACTTTGGTTTTAAAGAGCATAAAACACACAAAAGGGAAGCACTGACTAGTTGTAATGGTTGACAGGACCTTAGGAGCCCTGATTCCCACCAACAGTCGCCACCTATATTAACCCTTAACGTTAGCCACCAAAATAAACATTTAATGCAAATCAGGGAAATGTTATAGGACCGTAATAAAGAAATCTCCCCTGCAATCTTTTAAATGTGAGGTAATAAGAATTTTACTTGTAAACAAATATCAAATACCTCATACTACACTGAACAAAAATAAAAAAGCAACAATAAGATTTTACTGAGTTACAGTTCATATAAGGAAATCAATTGAAATTAATAAATTAGGCCCTAAACTATGGATTTCACATGACTGGGAATACAGATATGCACCTGTTCAGATGCATTAAAAAAGTTAAAGTAGGGGCATGGATCAGAAAACCAGTCAATATCTGGTGTGACCTCAATTTTTGTCTCGTGCAGCACGAGTCACATCTCCTTCACATAGGGTTGATCAGGCTGTGGAATGTTGTCCCACTCTTCCAATGGCTGTGTGAAGTTGCTGGATATTGGCGGGAACTGGAACAGGCTGCCGTACATGTCGATCCAGAGCATCCCAAACATCAGGTGATGGCGGCGGATGATTGGCAAGACAATGGGCCTCAGGATCTCAAGGTCTCTCTGTGCATTCAAATTGCCATTGATAAAATGCAATTGTGTTTTGTCTGTAGCTTATGCCTGTCTGTACCATAACCCCACCGCCATCATGGGGCACTCTGTTTACAATGTTGACATCAGCAAACCGCTCACCCACACAACTTATGCAGTCTGCCCGGTACATTTGAAACCGGGATTCATCTGTAAAAAGCACACTTCGCCAGCATGCCAGTTGCATATAAGTTGAGTATTTGCCCATTAAGTCGGTTACAACGCCGAACTGCAGTCAGATCAAGACCCTTGGTGAGGACGACGAGCAGGTAGATAAGCTTCCCTGATATAGTTTCTGACAGTTTGTGCAGAAATTCTTCGGTTGTGCAAACCCACAGTTTCATCAGCTGGCTGGTCTCAAACGATTCCACAGGTGAAGAAGCCGGATGTGGTAGTCCTGGGCTGATCAAATCAAATGTATTTATATAGCCCTTCATACAACAGCTGATATCTCAAAGTGCTGTACAGAAACCCAGCCAAAAACCCCAAACAGCAAGCAATGCAGGTGTAGAAGCACGGTGGCTAGGAAAAACTCCCTAGAAAGGCCAAAACCTAGGAAGAAACCTAGAGAGGAACCAGGCTATGTGGGGTGGCCAGTCCTCTTCTGGCTGTGCCGGGTGGAGATTATAACAGAACATGGCCAAGATGTTCAAATGTTCATAAATGACCAGCATGGTCAAATAATAATAAGGCAGAACAGTTGAAACTGGAGCAGCAGCACGGCCAGGTGGACTGGGGACAGCAAGGAGTAATCATGTCAGGTAGTCCTGGGGCATGGTCCTAGGGCTCAGGTCCTCCAAGAGAGAAGGAGAGAATTAGAGAACGCACACTTAAATTCGCACAGGACACCGAATAGGACAGGAGAAGTACTCCAGATATAACAAACTGACCCTAGCCCCCCGACACAAACTACTGCAGCATAAATACTGGAGGCTGAGACAGGAGGGGTCAGGAGACACTGTGGCCCCATCCGAGGACACCCCCGGACAGGGCCAAACAGGAAGGATATAACCCCACCCACATCAGGGCTGATGTGGTTACGTGGTCTGCGGTTATGAGGCTGGTTGGACGTACTGCCAAATTCTCTAAAATGATGTTGGAGGCGGTTTCTGGTAGAGAAATTAATATTAAAGTATCTGGCAACAGCTCTGGTGGACATTCCTGAAGTCAGCATGCCAATTGCATGATCCCTCAAATCTGTGGCAATTTTTATTTTCCCCAGAAAAGTGCACCTGTGTTTTATCAGCTTCTTGATATGCCACACCTGTCAGGTGAATGGATTATCTTGGCAAAGGAGAAATGTTCACTAACAGGGACGCAAACAAATTGGAACATGTGATCTTTTATTTCAGCTCATGAAACATGGGACATACACTTTACATGTTGCATTTATATTTTTGTTCAGTGTAAATGTGGAATTTGCTTTGGTATTTATCTAGAACACTGCAGCCCGCCTGGTGTTCAACCTTCCCATATTCTCCCTTGGCACCCTGCTCCTCCGCACACTCCTGGCTTCCAGTCGAATCTCACATCCATGACGAGACCATGGTACTTGCCTAGAGGACAGCAAGAGGAACTACCCCTCCCTACCTTCAGGCTCTGCTCAAACCTTACACCCCAACCTGAGTACTCTGTTCTGACACGTGCCACTGACACGGCCTGCAACGAAAACATGCGGTCTCTCCTTCACTGCAGCCGAAGTGAGTAAGACATTTAAACGTGTTAACCCTCGCAAGGCTGCAGGCCCAGACGGCATCCCCAGCCGCGCCCTCAGAGCATGCGCAGACCAGCTGGCCGGTGTGTTTACGGACATATTCAATCAATCCCTATACCAGTCTGCTGTTCCCACATGCTTCAAGAGGGCCACCATTGTTCCTGTTCCCAAGAAAGCTAAGTCATCATGAAGTGCTTTGAGAGACTAGTCAAGGACCATATCACCTCCACCCTACCTGACACCCTAGACCCACTCCAATTTGCTTACCGCCCAAATAGGTCCACAGACGATGCAATCTCAACCACACTGCACACTGCCCTAACCCATCTGGACAAGAGGAATACCTATGTGAGAATGCTGTTCATCGACTACAGCTCGGCATTCAACACCATAGTACCCTCCAAGCTCGTCATCAAGCTCGAGACCCTGGGTCTCGACCCCGCCCTGTGCAACTGGGTACTGGACTTCCTGACGGGCCGTCCCCAGGTGGTGAGGGTAGGCAACAACATCTCCTCCCCGCTGATCCTCAACACTGGGGCCCCACAAGGGTGCGTTCTGAGCCCTCTCCTGTACTCCCTGTTCACCCACGACTCCAACTCAATCATCAAGTTTGCGGACGACACAACAGTGGTAGGCTTGATTACCAACAACGACGAGACGGCCTACAGGGAGGAGGTGAGGGCCCTCGGAGTGTGGTGTCAGGAAAATAACCTCACACTCAACGTCAACAAAACTAAGGAGATGATTGTGGACTTCAGGAAACAGCAGAGGGAACACCCCCCCCATCCACATCGATGGAACAGTAGTGGAGAGGGTAGCAAGTTTTAAGTTCCTCGGCATACACATCACAGACAAACTGAATTGGTCCACTCACACAGACAGCATCGTGAGGAAGGCGCAGCAGCGCCTCTTCAACCTCAGGAGGCTGAAGAAATTCGGCTTGTCACCAAAAGCACTCACAAACTTCTACAGATGCACAATCGAGAGCATCCTGGCGGACTGTATCACCGCCTGGTACGGCAACTGCACCGCCCTCAACCGTAAGGCTCTCCAGAGGGTAGTGAGGTCTGCACAACGCATCACCGGGGGCAAACTACCTGCCCTCCAGGACACCTACACCACCCGATATTACAGGAAGGCCATAAAGATCATCAAGGACATCAACCACCCGAGCCACTGCCTGTTCACCCCGCTGTCATTACAGGTGCATCAAAGCTGGGACCGAGAGACTGAAAAACAGCTTCTATCTCAAGGCCATCAGACTGTTAAACAGCCACCACTAACATTGAGTGGCTACTGCCAACACACTGTCAATGACACTGACTCAACTCCAGCCACTTTAATAATGGGAATTGATGGGAAATGATGTAAATATATCACTAGCCACTTTAAACAATGCTACCTTATATAATGTTACTTACCCTACATTATTCATCGCATATGCATACGTAGATACTGTACTCTATCATCGACTGCATCCTTATGTAATACATGTATCACTAGCCACTTTAACTATGCCACTTGGTTTACATACTCATCTCATATGTATATACTGTACTCGATATCATCTACTGTATCTTGCCTATGCTGCTCTGTACCATCACTCATTCATATATCCTTATGTACATATTCTTTATCCCCTTACACTGTGTATAAGACAGTAGTTTTTTGGAATTGTTAGTTAGATTACTTGTTCGTTATTACTGCATTGTCGGAACTAGAAGCACAAGCATTTCGCTACACTCGCATTAACATCTGCTAACCATGTGTATGTGACAAATAAAATTTGATTTGATTTGATCTGTTCTGCCACCTCTGGTCTCTTGGCTCTCCCACACCTACTGGAGGGCAGCTCCCGCTCAGCACAGTCCAAGGTCTTCTCTGTCCTGGCACCCCAATGGTGGAACTAGCTTCCCCCTGAAGCTAGGACAGCAGAGTTCCTGCCCATCTACCAAAACCTCTGAAACACCTAACTCTTCAAAGAGAATCTTAAATTATCCCATAGCCTCCTGTCCCCAAAAAAGCTAGCTACTTTGAGGAAAAATTTACTATGACTGATATGTGGTTGTCCCACCTAGCTACTTAAGATGGAATGCATTAACTGCAAGTCACTCTGGATAAGAGTGCCTGCTAAATGAAATATCAGGCTCTGCATCAAATTGGCAATGTGGGACAATTCCCAAAGAATCCAGTACATGCGAAGGATGGTCCCAGTCTGAAATACTGCTCTTTACACATGCAAATAGTGCCAGTGGCATTCGAGCAGTCAAGATGGAGATTCATTCACTAAACTCCAACCGTGTCCAACAAGCAGGTTGACATTTGTCATGAATTTTGCCCTGACGGCAGAGTGATTACCGCTAATGGGCCAGCTGCAAAGTCTAAATGGTCTATATCCTAAAAATTCATAAACATTTGTCTTCATTTAAGATTAGGGTTAGCAGTGTGGTTCAAATTGGGGATAGATTTAAAATCAGATTTTATGACTGGCTGTGCTAGCTGTGTCATTCCTATGCGGTGCCTTTTCTGTCCCCAGGAAATATCACTTCTTATTTAGTGTAAAATAATGTCATGTGGATTCCAAAAGGCTTTAAATATAAGGTCAGATGTCCTTTACCTTAAAAACAAATATGGATCTTAAAGGGAATTGTATATGTTTTGTACACTTTTTCAGCATTTTTGCCATGTCCCTGGATGTTATTAAATCAACTTCCATGAGAAATAGCCATAAGATATTTAATATTTCATTATTTGACAATGCTAGTTAAATTCTGCCATCAATAATGTTTATCATGATTATTGTATTATATTTAAGATTTTCTGTGGACATATAGGCCGTTGGGAGTATGCAGAATTTGTTGGTTTAATAGCATGTGACATTTCAAAAATCTAGTATACTTTAAATGTCAGGATGTCATACTCATTTAGGCTTTGACAACAGCTGATTAATTAGATATGGGGATGCGCTACCGAAATCAATGAATAGCGGGAAACAGCGCATGATGTATTTTCAATTTTGGGGGGAGTTTGTAACATTTGATTTCCACAACATGCCTATCACTTTGAAGTTGCAAAATATTTGTTGTGAAACAAACAAGAAATAAGACAAAAACAACTTGAGCGTGCATAATTATTCACCCCCCCCAAAAGTCAATGGCTCTACAAAGTACCTTTTGCAGCAATTACAGCTGCAAGTCTCTTGGGGTATGTCTCTTGGGGGTATGGAACATTATTGAAGATTTATGTTAAAAACATCCAAAAGATTGATTCTATACATCGTTTGACATGTTTCTACGGACTGTAACGGAACTTTTTGACTGTCTGCTCCTAGTGATTGCAGGTCATGAATTTGGATTACTGTACTAAATGCTTGAACAAAAAGGAGGTATTTGGACATAAATGGACATTATCGAACAAAACAAACATTTATTGTGGTTTGTGATTCCTGGGAGTGCATTCTGATGAAGATCTAAGGTAAGTGAATATTTATAATGCTATTTCTGACTTCTGTTGACTACACAACATGGTGGATATCTGTTTGTCTCTGAGCGCTGTACTCAGATTATAGCATGGTGTGCTTTTTCCATAAAGTTTTGAAATCTGACATAGCGGTTGCATTAAGGAGAAGTTAATCTATAATTCTGTGCATAATAGTTGTATCGTTTATCAATGTTTATTATGAGTATTTCTGTAAACTGATGTGGCTCTCTGCAAAATCACCGGATGTTTTGGAACTACTGAACGTAAACAGATTTTTTTAATATAAATATGAACTTTATCGAACAAAACATTATTGTGTAACATGAAGTCCTGAGTGTCATCTGATGAAGGTCAAAGGTTAGTGATTCATTTCTCTGCATTTCTGCTTTTTGTGACTTCTCTTTGGCTGGAAAAATGGCATTTCTGTGACTTGGCTCTGACCTAACATAATCATGGTTTGCTTTCGCTGTAAAGCCTTTTTGAAATCGGACACTGTGGTGGGATTAACAAGTATCTTTAAAATGGTGTAAAATACTTGTATGTTTGAGGAATTTTAATTATGGGATTTCTGTTTTGAATTTGGCGCCCTGCAGTTTCACTGGCTGTTGTCATATTGATCCCTTTAGCGGGATCTCAGTCTAAAGAGGTTATTAAGTCATACCACAGATTCTCAATTGGATTGAGGTCTGGGCTTTGACTAGGCCATTCCAAGACAAGTTAAATGTTTCCCCATAAACCACTCGAGTGTTGCTTTAGCAGTATGCTTAGGGTCATTGTCCTGCTGGAAGGTGAACCTCCGTCAGTCTCAAATCTCTGGAAGACTGAAACCGGTTTCCCTCAAGAATTTCCCTGTATTTAGCACCATCCATCATTCCTTTAATTCTGACCAGTTTCCCAGTCTCTGTAGATGAAAAACATCCTCACAGCATGATGCTGCCACCACCATGCTTCACTGTGGGGATGCTGTTCTCGGGGTGATGGGAGGTGTTGGGTTTGCGCCAGACATAGCGTTTTCCTCGATAGCCAAAAAGCTACATTTTAGTCTCATCTGACCAGAGTACCTTCTTCCATATGTTTGGGGAGTCTCCCACATGCCTTTTGGCAAACACCAAATGTGTTTGCTTGTTGTTTTCTTTAAGCAATGGCTTTTTTCTGGCCACTCTTCCGTAAAGCCCAGCTCTATGGCGTGTACGACTTTGTGGTCCTATGGACAGATACTCCAATCTCCTCTGTGGAGCATTGCAGCTCCTTCAGGGTTCCCTTTGTGGCGCCTCTGATTAATGCCCTCCTTGCCTGGTCCATGAGTTTTGGTGTGCGGGCCTCTTGGCATAGTCTTTCCATTTTTTAAATAATGGATTAAATGGTGCTCCGTGGGATGTTCAGAGTTTCAGATTTATTTCATAACCCAACCCTGATCTGTACTTCTCCACAACTTTGTCCTTGACCTGTTTGGAGAGCGTCTTCATGGTGCCCCTTGCTTAGTGGTGTTGCAGACTCTGGGGCCTTTCAGAACTGGTGTATATACTCAGATCATGTGAGACTTAGTTAAATAAAGTCCACCTGTGTGCAATCTAATTATTTGACTTCTGAAGGTAATTGGTGTCACCAGATCTTATTTAGGGGCTTCATAGCAAAGGGCTCTAGGAAAGTCTTGGTGGTTTCAAACTTCTTCCATTTAAGAATAATGGAGGCCACTGTGTTCTTGGGGACCTTCAATGCTGCAGACATTTTTTGGTATCCTTCCCCAGATCTGTCCCTCGACACAATCCTGTCTCGGAGCTCGACGTACAATTCCTTCGACTTCATGGCTTGGTTTTTGCTCTGACATGCACTGTCAACTGTGGGACCTTATTTAGACAGGTGTGCGCCTTTCCAAATCATGTCCAATCAATTGAATTTACCACAGGTCAATCAAGTTGTAGAAATATCAAGGATGGTCAATAGAAACAGGATGCACCTGAACTCAATTTCCAATCTCATAGCAAAGGGTCTGCATACTTATTTACACAAGTAACCGAAAGGTTGCTGGATCGAATCCCTGAGCTGACAAGGTAAAATCAGTCACTCTGCCCCTGAACAAGGCAGTTAACCCACCGGTAGGCCGTCATTGTAAATAAGGATTTGTTCTTAACTGACTTTCCTAGATAAAAAGGTTAAATAAAAAGTCTAAAAACCTGTTTTTGCTTTGTCATTATGGGTGTAGATTGGAAAAAATGTCATTCAAACCATTTTAGAATAAGGCTGTAACGTAACAATGTGGAATAAGTCAAGGGGTTTACACTTTCCAAATGCACTGTATACTTGTTTATTTAACAAAGTTATGCAACACCCAATCTCCTGTGTGAAAAAGTAATTGCCTCCTTACACTCTGTGGTGTTGTGTTCTCTCTTGTCGATGTGTGTTGTCCTATAATTATATTGTATTTTTAATTTAATCCCAGCCCCCGTCCCTGCAGGAGGCCTTTTGCCAGGCCGTCATTGTAAATAATGAGTTCTTAATTAACCTTTATTTAACTACACAAGTCAGTTAAAGAAAATACAATTATATACACTTAACTGGTTGTGCCACCTTTAGGTGCAATGACTGCAACCAAATGCTTCCTGTAGTTGATCAGTCTCTCACGTCGCTGTGGAGGAATTTTGGCCCACTCTTGCATGCCACTTTAACTCAGCAACCTTTGTGGGTTTTCAAACAAAGTCCTGCCATATCTCAATTGGGATTAAGTCTGGACTTTGGCTAGGCCATTCCAAAACGTACGTATTACTTTTTTAGCCCTTTTCATGTACACTTGATTGTCCACTTTGAGCTATTAGAGATAGACATGCATGTCATTGTTAGCTCTGTGTACTTTTAAGGGCCAACCGGCTGCCCTGTTCTGAGTCAACTGCAATTTTCCCAAGTCCCTCTGTGGCACCTGACCACACGACTGAACAGTAGTCTAGGTGCAACAAAACTAGGGCCTGTAGGACCTGCCTTGTTGATAGTGTTTAGAAGGCAGAGTAACACTATATTATGGACAGACTTCTCCCCATTTTAGCTACTGTTGTATCAATAGGTTTTGACTGACAGTTTACATTCCAGGGTTACTCCAAGCAGTTTAGTCACCGCAACATCCACATTCATTACGAGATGTAGTTGAGGTTTAGGGTTTAGTGAATGATTTGTCCCAAATACAATGCTTTTAGTTAACTCATCCGCATACAAACACACTGGCTTTACTCAAAGCCAGTGGCATGTCGTTAGTAAAGATTTTTAATAGGAGCCAAAACAGCTACCCTGGGGAATTCCTGATTCTACCTAGATTGTTTGAAAGGCTTCCATTAAAGAACACCCTCTGTGTTCTGTTAGACAACTCTTTATCCACATTACAGCAGATGGCTGTAAAGCCATAACACATACACTACCATTCAAAAGTTTGGGGTCACTTAGGAATGTCCTCATTTTTGAAAGAACAGCTATTTTTTGGTCCATTAAAATAACATCAAATTGATTAGAAATACAGTGTAGCCATTGTTAATGTTGTAAATGACTATTGTAGCTGGAAACGGCAGATTTTTAATGGAATATCAACATAAGCGTCCAGAGGCCCATTATCAGCAACCATCACTCCTGTGTTCCAATGGCACATTGTGTTAGCTAATCTAAGTTTATAATTTTAAAAAGGCTAAGTGATCATTAGAAAACCCTTTTGCAATTATGTTAGCACAGCTGAAAACTGTTGTGCTAATTAAGGAATAAAACTGGCCTTATGACTAGTTGAGTATCTGGAGCATTTGTGGTAGAGGTCGACCGATTTATGATTTTTCAACACCGATACCGATTATTGGAGGACAAAAAAGCCGATGCAGATTTTAAAAAATGTATTTGTAATAATGACAATTACAACAATACTGAATGAACTTATTTTAACTTAATATAATACATCAATACAATCAATTAAGCCTCAAATAAATAATGAAACATGTTCAATTTGGTTTAAATAATGCAAAAACAAAGTGTTCGAGAAGAAAGTAAAAGTGCAATATGTGCCATGTAAGAAAGCTAACGTTTTAAGTTCCTTGCTCAGAACATGAGAACATATGAAAGCTGGTGGTTTCTTTGAACATGAGACTTCAATATTCCCAGGTAAGAAGTTTTAGGTTGTAGTTGTTGTAGGAATTATAGGACTATTTCTCTCTATGCCATTTGTATTTCATATACCTTTGACTATTGGATGTTCTTATAGGCACTTTAGTATTGCCAGTGTAACCGTATAGCTTCCGTCCCTCTCCTCGCTCCTACCTGGGCTCAAACCAGGAACACATCGACAACAGCCACCCTCGAAGCAGCGTTACCCATGCAGAGCAAGGAGAACAACTACTCCAAGTCTCAGAGCGAGTGATGTTTGAAAACGCTATTAGCGCGCACCCCGCTAACTAGCTAGCTATTTCACATCACATCGTTACACCAGCCTAATCTCGTGAGTTGATAGGCTTGAATTAATCAACAGCAGAGCTGCTGGAAAATGCACAAAAGTGCTGTTTGAATGAATGCTTATGAGCCTGCTGGTGCCCACCATCGCTCAGTCAGACTGCTCTATCAAATCAGACTTAGTTATAACATAATAACACACAGAAATACGAGCCTTAGTTTCCGGATTCGACCATATTAATAACCTAGCATCTCAAAAAAAACATAACATTCTTTCAGTGAAATACGGAACCGTTCCGTATTTTACCTAACGGGGTGGCATCCATCAGTCTAAATATTCCTGTTACATTGCACAATCTTCAATGTTATGTCATAATTACAAAAAAATCTGGCTAATTAGTTCAATGAGCCAGGCGACCCAAACTGTTGCATAGATCCTGACTGCGTGCAATGAACGCAAGAGAAGTGACACAATTTCACCTGGTTAATATTGCCTGCTAACCTAGATTTCTTTTAGCTAAATATGCAGGTTTAAAAATATATACTTCTGTGTATTGATTTTAAGAAAGGCATGGATATTTATGATTAGGTACACGTTGGAGCAACGACAGTCCTTTTTGCATCGATTATATACAACGCAGGACACGCTAGATAAACTAGTAATATCATCAACCATGTGTAGTTATAACTAGTTATTATGATTGATGCTAGCTAGCAACTCACTTTGGCTTCTTACTGCATTCGCGTAACAGGCGGGCTCCTCGTGAGGCAGGTGGTTAAAGCGTTGGACTATTTAACCGTAAGGTTGCAAGATTGAATCCCTGAGCCGACAAGGTAAAAATCCGTCATTCTGCCCCTGAACAAGGCAGTTAACCCACCGTTCCTAGGCCATCATTGAAAATAAGAATGTGTTCTTAACTGACTTGCCTAGTTAAATAAAGGTGTTAATTATTATTTTTTTTAAATACAGATTGTTATGAAAACTTGAAATCGGCCCTGATTAAATCGGTCGACCTCTGATTTGTGGGTTTGATTACAGGCTCAAAATGACCAGAAACAAAGACCTTTCTTTTGAAACTCGTCAGTCTATCCATGTTCTGAGAAATGAAGGCTATTCCATGTTAGAAATTGCCAGGAAACTGAAGATCTACAACGCTGTGTAGCACTCCCTTCACAGAACAGCGCAAACTGGCCCTAACCAGAATAGAAAGAGGAGTGGGAAGCCCCGGTGCACAACTGAGCAAGAGGACAAATACATTAGAGTGTCTAGTTTGAGAAACAGATGCCTCACAAGTCCTCAACTAGTAGCTTCATTAAATTGTACACGCAAAACACCAGTCTCAACGTCAACGGCGAAGAGGTGACCCCGGGATTCTGGCCTTCTAGGCAGAGTTGCAAAGAAAAAGTCATATCTCAGACTGGTCAATAAAAAGAAAAGATGGGCAAAAGACCACAGACACTGGACAGAGGAAGATTGGAAAAATGTGTTTTGGACAGACGAATCTAAGTTTGAGGTGTTCGGATCACAAAGAAGAACATTCGTGAGACAGAAAAAAATTAAAAGAAGCTGGAGGAGTGCTTGATGCCATCTGTCAAGCATGGTGAAGGCAATGTGATGGTCTGGGGGTGCTTTGGTGGTGGTAAAGTGGGACATTTGTACAGGGTAAAAGATCTTGAAGAAGGAAGGCCATCTAACCATTTAGCGTCGCCATGCCATACCCTGTGGACGGCCCTTAATTGGAGCCAATTTCCTCATACAACAGGATAATGACCCAAAGCACTGCTCCAAACTATGTAATAACTATTTAGGGAAGAAGCAGTCAGCTGGTATTCTGTCTATAAAGGAATGGCCAGCACAGTCACCAGATCTCAACCCTATTGATGGAGCAGCTTGACCATATGGTACGTAAGAAGTGCACATGAAGCCAATCCAACTTGTGGGAGGTGCTTCGGGAAGCATGGTTAAATCTCTTCAGAAAACATCAACAAATTGACAACTAGGATGCCAAAGGTCTGCAAGGCTGTAATTGCTGCAAATGGAGGATTCTTTGATGAAAGCAAAGTTAAGGACACAATTATTTCAATTAAAACAATTATTTATAACCATGTCAACATATTGAATATTTCCTATTCATTTTGCAACTCATTTCATGTATGTTTATGAAAAACAAGGATATTTCTAAGCGGCCCCAAACTTTTGAACAGTTGTATACGTTTTTCCAGCAGTAGACTATGATCGGTAAACGTCAAAAGCTGCACTGAAGTCTAACAAAACAGCCCCCACAATTATTTTATCATACATTTCTCTCAGCCAATCATCAGTCATTTGTGTAAGTGCTGTGCTTGTGGAGTGTCCTTCCCTATAAGCGTGCTGAAAGTCTATTGTCAATTTGTTTACTGTGAAATAGCATTGTATCTGGTCACCAAAAAAATCCATTAGTTTGCTAAGGGTTGGTAACAGGCTTATTGTTTGGCTATTTGAGCCAGTAAAGGGGGCTTTAATATTCTTGGGTAGCGGAATGACTTTTGCTTCCCTCCAGGCCTGTGGGCACACACTTTCTAGTAGGCTTAGATTGAAGAGGTTATTACTTTGGAATGCAGTGTTTGGTTTTCACCAGGCATAATGGGACCCGTTGTCTAAAGTTGACTCAAGTTTGTCAAGAAGCACCTGGATGATCATCAAGACTTTTGGAAGATGGTTCTAGAAGAAGGTTTTGGTTGAAGATCTGATAATTCAATATTTTTTTTTTTGCAAAAGTAGAGAAAATTAGAAAGGGGCCAAATACTTCTTTCCAGCTAAGAATGTCCAGGATCAGAGTCTACACAGACCGGTGCGCCATAGCCAATCAGAGCTACAGTAGGCCTTTATGCAAATAAGCCATTTGCCACACAGGCCTGCCATCATTAACCTTGATCTGGACTAGAGGTAGACCGATTAATCGGAATGGCCGATTAAATTAGGGACGATTCAAGTTTTCATAATCGGAAATCTGTATTTTTGGACACCAATTTGGCCAATTTTTAAAATGTATTTTACACCTTTATTTAACTAGGCAAGTCAGTTAAGAACACATTCTTATTTTCAATGACGGCCTATGACCGGTGGGTTAACTGCCTTGTTCAGGGGCAGAATGACAGATTTTTACCTTGTCAGCTCAGGGATTCAATCTTGCAACCTTACGTTTAACTAGTACAACACGCTAACCACCTGATTACATTGCACTCCACCAGGAGCCTGCCTGTTACTGGAATCCAGTAAGCCAAGGTAAGTTGCTAGCTAGCATGAAACTTATCTTATAAAAAACAATCAATTATAATCACTAGTTAACTACACATGGTTGATGTTACTAGTTTATCTAGCGTGTCCTGCGTTGCATATAATCGATGCGGTGCGTATTCGTGAAAAAGGACTGCTGCTCCAATGTGTACCTAACCATAAACATCAATGCCTTTCTTAAAATCAATACACAGAAGTATATATTTTTAAACCTGCATATTTAGCTAAAAGAAATCCAGGTTAGCAGGCCATATTAACCAGGTTAAATTGTCACTTCTCTTGCGTTCATTGCACGCAGAGTCAGTGTATATGCAACAGTTTGGACTGCCTAATTTTCCAGATTTTTACGTAATTATGACATAACATTGAAGGTTGTGCAATGTAACAGGAATATTTAGACTTATGGATGCCACCCGTTAGATAAAATACGGAACGGTTCCGTATTTCACTGAAAGAATAAACGTCTTGTTTTCGAGATGATAGTTTCCGGATTCAACCATATTAATAACCTAAGGCTCGTATTTCTGTGTGTTATTATAACTAAGTCTGATTTGATAGAGCAGTCGGACTGAGCTGTGGTAGGCACCAGTAGGCTCGTAAGTATTCATTCAAATAGCACTTTCGTGCATTTTGCCAGCAGCTCTTCGCAATGCTTCGAGCATTGCGCTGTTTATGACTTCAAGCCTATCAACTCCCGAGATTAGGCTGGTGTAACCGATGTGAAATGGCTAGCTAGTTAGCGGGGTGCACGCTAATAGCGTTTCAAACGTCACTCGCTCAGACTTGGAGGGGTTGTTCCCCTTGCTCTGCATGGGTAACGCTGCTTCGAGGGTGGCTGTTGTCGATGTGTTCCTGGTTTGAGCCCAGGTAGGAGTGAGGAGAGGGATGGAAGCTATACTGTTACACTGGCAATACTAAAGTGCCTATAAGGACATCCAATAGTCAAAGGTTAATGAAATACAAAAATGGTATAGAGAGAAAGTCCTATAACTACAACCTAAAACTTTTACCTGGGAATATTGAAGACTCATGTTAAAAGGAACCACCAGCTTTCATATGTTCTCATGTTCTGAGCAAGGAACTTAAAACGTTAGCTTTCTTACATGGCACAAATTGCACTTTTACTTTCTTCTCCAACACTTTGTTTTTGCATTATCTAAACCAAATTGAACATGTTTCATTATTTATTTGAGGCTTAATTGATTGTATTGATGTATTATATTGAGTTAAAGTGTTCATTCAGTATTGTTGTAATTGTCATTATTACAACAAAAAGAGCAAAGAAATTGGCCGATTAATCGATATCGGTGTTGAAAAATCATAATCGGTCGACCTCTAATCTAGACTATGTTTACAGGCAGTGGCAACAGCGTGACTTTAGATCATTAGAAAGCATTCGCCAAAAGCCACAATACACCACAATAATTTCTGCAAATAGGTAACTACCACGGGAGACCTCTTATATTTGGGAACTTTACAGTCCAATTGATCAAACAACCATTAAAAAGGTATGCTCTCTCTCACTCAGTTGCTTATGCACATCAACAACTATTAGCCAGAGTGAGATGATCTCAAATCTAATGAGGGAATAGTAAATAACACTCTCAAACTTTTTCAGCTTGTAGTTGGCCATCAAAATTACACTGATACACAGACCTGCTCACCCTTCTCCAGCTTGCCTGCCAATGTATGCTCGTCTCAACCCACATTTTGACAACTGATTGAGGAACATGCCTACATACCTGCCCATTTCACCAATGCCAAATATACTGAACAAAAATATAAATGCAACATGTAAAGTGTTGGTCCCACGTTTCATGAGTTGAAATAAAAGATCCCAGAAAATTGTCATATGCACAAAAAGCTTATTTCTCTCCAATTTTGTGCACAAATTAGTTTACATCCCTGTTAGTGAGCATTTCTCCATTGCCAAGACAATCCTTCCCCCTGACAGACGTGTCATATCAAGAAACTGATTCAACAGCATGATCATTACACAGGTGCACCTTGTGCTGGGGGCAATAAAAGGCCACTAAAATGTGCAGTTTTGTGACAACACAATGCCACAGATGTCTCAATTTTCAATGGAGTGTGCAATTGGCATGCTGACTGCAGAAATGTCCACCAGAGCTGTTGCAAGATAATTTCATATTAATTTCTCTACCATAAACCACCACCAACATAATTTTCGAGAATCTGGTAGTATGTCCAACTGGCCTCACAACCGCAGACCGTGTAACAACACCAGCATAGAACATCCACATCAGGCTTCTTCACCTGCAGGATAGACTGAGACCAGCCACCTGGACAGCTGATGAAACTGGGGGTTTTGTAAAACCTAAGAATTTATTCACAAACTGTCAGAAACCATATCAGGGAAGCTCAACTCGTTATCCTCACCAAGGTCTTGACCTGATTGCAGTTCGGCGTCGCGCTGGAGAAGTGTGCTTTTCACGGATGAATCCTGGCTTCAACTGTGGCAGATAGCGTGTATGGGGCGGTTTGCTGATGTCAACGTTGAACTGAGTGCCCCATGGTGGCGGTGGGGTTATGGTATGGGCCATTCCATTATAGGCTGTGACTTACTTAGAATTAAATACAAACTAAACGAAAAATGACTTTAGTGCCTTTGAATACATTTTAGAAACAGGACTTTGGACAGTCTGTGGCTTCAAGCTCATGCGTTGGTGTCAGAAGAGCAGACCAGCGGCGAATATGCTCTCCACACTTGCAGAGCTGGGGATGCTAAACACCCATTTGGCCACTCTTACTAGGCTGAGCTTATAGGTAGGCATACATGTTTTTAGGCTAAATAACCCCATAAAAATGTAAAGCTCCTTGAACGTGGGAATATACCAGGCCTATTGAGCCAAAATCAAGGCAAATCGCCGATTCCACTATTGTTGCTCAGCTAATGTTGCTCACAACACACACACGCGCGTTCTGAAAAGCATGTGTGCTACCTAACTGCCTAATTCCATCAGAATTACATTTTTAGTGTAATTTTAGTAACAGGATAATCAGCTTGCAAACTAACATTGCTCGACTCCTTGTCTAAATCGAATGAAATGCCATAACTCTTTAGCTGGTTACGTATTAAACAGTTTCGTCTGCCAGCTTCTTACCCTCTTATTATTTTGCCCGGTCAGATCCACTGATAGTCACAGGCAATAAACTGCCTTCTTCACTTCTTTCGAGTTGGAGAAAATTCTACTGAAACATGTCCTAGGTCCGGCCACTCCCACTTAAATTGTGTAAGAAGCAAACCATCTGACTTATTCATTCGTTTTTTTGTTGTCAATGAACGCATTCACCCCCGTAGAAATAGAATGATCATTAAATTTCTATGTTCATCACTGTATATATATATATATATATATATTATATATACATAATTTTTTATTGAATATCCGAAACATACAGTATACTTGCAGTGAAGCCTCTCAACAGCTACATCATACCAGTCATCCAACAGACTCCCCTTCAGAGCGACACACAGAAGCATCCTGGGTCAATGCCCTGCTCAATGGCACGTTGGCAGATCTCCCACCAGTCCAAAAAACGTGAACCCGAACCCTCCAAGATCCCTCCACCGTTCCCCAATAGCTGTCCCTCAGCCATATGTTCACCACTTTGTAAATCTTGCTACAGAAGATTAATTATCTCAACCCCCCAAAAAAGAAGTTGAAATATCTACCTAACACAAAAATATAGTCCAGCTAGTTTTCTTGAATAAGGCAGATAAAGTTAGAGGGTATAATATCCATTGCAGACAGATGTTTTGTTTCTGATATAGTTACGACGTTACTAAAACTATTACATTTACACATTTTATGGATAGATTGTGGTGCAATATTCAAAGTGACCACTGTATGTCGCTGCTTGTAGTTACTGCACATACTAGCTTTTACCGACGGCCGCCGTTCAAGTACGCACCACTTGTGTCTATCAGTGCAATAAACAACGGCTAGCACACACGGACGCAGAACAAACCCTTCCCCGAACAATTACCACAATAAAACAAAAATATCGCAATTAGCTACATCTCCACCCGATCCTAATGAAGGATCTCCGGCCTGACTGACTAGGAGATGGGAATACTTAACATAATAGACCAGGTAGGTAATGCGAATTAAAGCTAGTATTCCTTTTGGAAACCGTTGTTTTCTTTATCACTGTTTCCTTATGAGGGCGGGTTTGATAGATAGCTAGCTAACGTTAGCTTGCTAGGTCTCGCTAACTACGTACGGTGCTTGGCCTAAGCTCGTTTCTGGCCATTTTAACGATACAGTGTAATCACATTTACATGCTCCAATAAAATGAAGTATAACGTGGGACTGTATTGTTTGCTAAAAGTATATCCGCTGATTTGTTCGCTTGCTAATGCCTAACTACTAAATGTGGCAATATCATGTACACACCAGCTTTCCTAACCAGGCTATCATCCCATAGCTAACGTAGTTAGCTGGTATCGGTATGGACGATGACATATTCAGAATAGTAGCCAGCTATCTATCTAGCTAAGCATTTGGGATTTTATGATGTTCAGTATGAACAACTTGTTTAGACGTCAATAACCAACAATATAGGAGTAATGACGGTCACATTCTTAGCCAACTAGCTGACAGCTAGGAACTAGCTATCTAGGTCGATACGTCGTCGCTGCAGTCCGCATTAGCTAGCTATGGACTGGGCTGTCACTACTGTGTTGGTAAAGTCTCGAGCTAACTGGACATAATTGTGTATTCCGTTAACTTTTTATAGTTGCATGTGGTACAGAAATGCAATCAGCTGTTACGATTGAATTACTGCGTGCGTGAGGCGTTTTCCAATTCCAAGCGAAGTATGCTGTGTTGGGTGCACGCAGCTAACGTTGCCACATATGACAAGTAGTGTCTGTCTGTTTAACAATTCCCAGTCAAGTGGATAGCTAGCTAATGTCATTCATCCACCCCGTGTTATCAGGGAAGCGTCACACATTTTATAGCGTAATGCCCAGATCCCACACCTGTCTATGACAATGACCTCTTATAATATCAACTTGCACGATGCAGCAGCACAATGCAAAGAATTTTGCAAGAAATTGGACCAGATAACGCAGGTCCATTCTATATCAATCTGAAAATATTTATTGTGTCTTTATTCTCTTCCAGACTTTGCTGGTCCAGGCTATATTTAGCCGAAATGCAGAGGAAGTGAAGTTTTTGTTGCACAAGAATGAAGAAGTCAATGCACTGGTAAGATGGCTCGCTACACATTAACATGACCCTGTGTGAATCAAATTACTCCACACCTCCTATGGTACCCATACTAGACACTTTCTTAATGGGCCAGCCAGTTAAACAGCAAGGGATTACCTCTCCAATCCTCTACATGCTTTGACCTCCTGTTCATGTGACCTAAAACGTTGATTTGATTTGACCTTCCTGTCAACTGTGAATCAGATATAGTTAACGCCACAGAGTAAATAAAGAATGCTATGTGGAGCAGTAATGTTATACCCACAGTATTTCACACTTCAGATTCTTGGTCGCAGATTTCAACAGTATCTGTGCATGTTGTTCTCTTCAAGAACCATCTTGAGTGTAAGTTGTATTTTGTGTGTGTGTGGTTGCATTGCACACAAGTGCATATGCCCCATGTATTTGAAGACAATGAACATATTAGCTTACGGACGGTTAAGGGATCGATGGGAGGAAAAGCTTAGCATTGAGAGATTGAAAGTATCTTCTTCCATCCAAGTGTGTGGCCGATCAGTCTAGATTCCTCACTCGGTCAGTACACCCCTCTGGTAATCAGACCAGCTGGCTGTCAGGTTAGAGCCCTGACACCATTCTCTAGGTACACTTAATACACACACAGCCAGTCTTAACATTTAGTTTCACAGGTGCTGAAACAGGGCAAGGTGAGGCCACCTAATGTGAATAGGGGTGTGTAGAAAGTGGAAAGGAACTTCTACAGTGGAGAGGAAGGGGTCGCAAATTGCTGAGTGCATGCTTTCAATCAGCATTGGTTCAAATATGGCTTGGTGCCAATATGTAAAATCAGTAGCTGCAATTTGTTAAATGTCACACCAACCTAAATCAGTTTCTATTGTATATTAAAATATTTTTCATTTACAATGGAGTCAATATTTGGCAGAGGTCAAATATTATATCACTGTCAATACTTCGTTGAAGCCACAAGCCCTGGGGCTATTCAATCACTGCTTCAAGTCAAAGAAGACATTCAGTTCTACCACAGCAAAAGTAATATGCAGTTGAGCTCCCTTTGCTTCACTTTCACATGGTTAACATTGTTTTGATTCCTACATGCATCCAAACATGAATTCTTGCTGTGCAAGATAACGTTTTTGACTTGTACGCCCAAAACCCACAGGGATACTTGTCCTTAAACAGCCTCTTGTCCCGGAGGCCCAAAATCCTCAAACGGCTTCCTCCTCCAGTCAGTGAATGAATGATGCGTATGGAGAATAAGACAGTAATTTCCTTACTAGGGCTGCGAGGGTGAGACCGGGCCTGAGCCCTCATTCCCCACACGCCTCCCTTCCTTCCTTTCACTGTCATGAGTCATTCACTGGTGGGTTTACACTGCACACACACATTCCAGTACGGAGTACAGGGTCCATTAACAGGCTATAGATGCCTGAGCAATTTTACTCACTGAGGTGGATTTCAAGCCCTTTCGGTTTACAGAATGAAAAAAATAAAATCTGATCTTGCTCCCTGCCACATTTGTATATACAGCATACCTAATCACAACTAATCATTTTCTGTGAAAAAAAGTTCATTCTGAATATTCTGAGGAGACAGGCTACAGGCCAACATGTATGACATACCTTTTTACTTTAGTTTTTTGCAGGATAGCTATTTCTTTCTGTATTTTCAATATCCTGTAATTAAAAGCAATTTTATGTAGTTGGTTTCAAGTTCAAACCTATTAGCAGCGGCATTACGTTTTATATTCTCGGCCTTTGAGGTGTATCGTTCAACTTGCTGTTTGTTTTTAATACAATGATGTGATCAAAACCAACTGTGGGCTTTAATCTGGGTTCTTGCTGACTCTTTCTGTCTACGCTCTCTCTCCTCAGGACCAAGAACGCCGTACCCCCTTACATGCTGCTGCGTGTTTGGGCGACGTTCACATTATGGACCTCCTCATTAATTCAGGTAACGTTCTCCAGCATGAGACAGACACTTTTCAGAGTGATTTGCATTATTCACTCAATTATCCCTATCATATTATGGAATAAAGGTTAATCTCATTATCTGTTAGAATATCAACCAGCATTGAAACCCTTCCCTATAGTCAGAGGTTGATAAGCCATATCCTAAATGAATATACTGCTTATGAAACCAGATACGTGTGCAAATGTCACTGACCATCTGAGATCTGAGGGGCATTGTGATTAGCTGAATGTGCAGTTGAGCTGAAAGCTACAGAATGGTTGACTGAGTTTTCTCTCGCTCTCTCTCAGGTGCTAGTGTTAATGCAAAGGATCAAGGCTGGCTGACACCCCTGCATCGGGCAGCTGCCTCACGGAATGAAGTAAGACCATGATGCCAAGTACTATATGTAAATCATTCTACAGTCATTTCACTTGAATTCCTCATCAGTCTTAATAGTATTGCTCAGCTTTTGAAATTGAAATTAATTTGCATACTTATAACCCATCACCTCCTTTCTTGAATGAGTATCTATATGAATGTCAGTGATAGTCACACTCCTCATCCTTTTTATTTATTCTCCTTCTGTCTTTCCCAGAAGGCTGTGGGGCTGCTTCTGAAGCAGGATGCGGAGGTCAATCTGCGAGATAAGTTTTGGCAGACGCCGTTGCACGTGGCGGCGGCGAACCGGGCCACACGCTGCGCTGAGGCCCTAATCCCCAAGCTGAGCAGCCTGAACGTAGCAGACCGCTCCGGCAGGACAGCTCTGCACCATGCAGCACACAGTGGCCACGTGGAGGTTAGGGGTCATAGGGTGGAGGGTTATGAGTAACACTGAAATGGCACCCAATCCCCTATATATTGCACTACTTTTGACCAGGGCCCGCATAGGGTCAACTATATAGGGGATTGGTGCCAATTCAGACGTAGCCTAGGTGATTAACTGTTCATCCTCTACTCAGAAAGGTGTCTTGAGTGTGCTGGTTTTAACTCACTATCTCCTGTCTGTTTCCAGATGGTGAATTTGCTCCTCAACAAAGGGGCGAATTTGAGTGCCAGCGATAAGAAGGAGAGGCAGCCAATCCACTGGGCCGCATACCTCGGTGGGTTGGACCTTAGAACGAACACATTTCCTGAAAGTAGCTTGGTTTCCATCCAATTTGCGACAGATTTGAATGCGAATATTCTGAAATCTGCATAGAAAAATATGGGCATTTTCCCTCCAGAGATGTTTCCATCAAACAGACTTTTTGCAGATTAAAGGCTGTACGTGATGACATTGTGCATATAAAAATAACTTTTGCTGTTAAATTCCCATGTACCAAATGGAAAAATACAAGTTAAATGGATTTCCATCGCATTTTCTCAAGAACTGTAGCAAATGTACCCATTCTGGTCTTTGCACATGCACTCTAGCCAACAGCTCGCATGTTCTTATGGATAAGAGCAATATTATTTTTATTTGTAAAATGACAGCCAAGCATCGATCATCATGTCACCAGAATAAGACCCTCAATAGTTTTTCATCACCTTGCACTTTCACCTCCTGTGAAGTTCATCATTACTTATTTCATTTGTAGTCATCTGTAGCCTAATAAACTGCATGCTTTCCCGAGTCGTATTGGGAGGACCACAGAACATATTGCGTGACTACAAGTTTACTTCATTATGATGGTTATTATATTAATATTTGCGCATAAAGACATTTCCACCACAATTTCTAGCATAATTAATTTTACAGATACAAAAAGATTGAACAAACGAATTGTCTGTCGGCGTTTATGAAATTCTACCGGCATTTCATGTTTCCATAAGTCCGGTCTTCACTTTTTTCATGCGTCAGGTAATTCAGCCGCATTAAATGAGTTTACTGACACTTCTCTCATTGGTCTGAGCAAAGGCACTGTGCACTGAGCACTCACTGATCTACAAATCAACTTGCATTCTAGACTTCCCATCAAGGCATCTTCAAATACAGTGCATTTGGGAAAGTATTCGGATCCCTTGACTTTTTCCACATTTTGTTATGTTACAGCCTTATTCTAAAAATATTTAAATAAAACACATTTCCCCATCAATCTACACACAATTACCCATAATGATAAAGAGAAGACATGTTTTTAGAAATGTTTGCTTTTTTATTTTTTTAAATAAATGAATGAAATCAGTATTCAGACCTTTTACTCCGTACTTGGTTGAAGCACCTTTGGTAGCGATTACAGTCTCAAGTCTTGGATATGACGCTACAAGCTTTGCACACCTGTATTTGGGGAGTTTCTCCCATTCCTCTCTGCAGATCCTCTCAAGCTCTGTCAGGTTGGATGGGGAGCGTCGCTGCACAGCTATTTTCAGGTCTCTCCAGAGATGTTCGATCTGATTCAAGTCCAGGCTCTGGCTGGGACACTCAAGGACATTCAGAGACTTGTCCCAAAGCCACACCTGGTCTGTCTTGGCTGTGTGCTTACGGTTGTTGTCCCGTTGGAAGGTGAACATTCGCCCCAGTCTGAGGTCCTGAGCACCCTGGAGCAGGTTTTCATCAAGGATCTCTCTGTACTTTGCTCCGTTAATTTTTCCCTTGATCCTGACTAGTCTCCCAGTCCCTGCCGCTGAAAAACATCCCCACAGCATGATGCTGCCATCTCCATCCTTCACCATAGGGATGGTGCCAGGCTTCTTCCTGATGTTAGTCTTGGCATTCAGGCCAAAGAGTTGAATCATCAGACCAGAGAATCTTGGTTCTCATGGTCTGCGTCCTTTAGGTGCCTTTTGGCTGCTAGCTCTAGGAATAGTCTTGGTGGTTCCAAAATTCTTCCATTTTAAGAATGATGGAGGCCCCTGTGTTCTTGGGGACCTTCAATGCTGCAGACATTTTTTGGTATCCTTCCCCAGATCTGTGCCTCGACACAATCTTGTCTCGGAGCTCTACGGACAATTTCTTTGACCTCGTGGCTTGGTTTTTGCTCTAACATGCACTGTCAACTGTGGGACCTTATATCAACATGTGTGTGCCTTTCCAAATCATGTCCAATCAATTGAATTTACCACAGGTGGACTCCAATCAAGTTGTAGAAACTTCTCATGGATGTTCAATGGAAACAGGATGCACCTGAGCTCAATTTCGAGTCTCATAGCAAAGGGTCTGAATACTTATGTAAATAAGGTATTTCTGTTTATTTTTAATACATTTGCAAAAATGTACGAAAACCTGTTTTCGGTTTGTCATAATGGGGTATTGTGGGTAGATTGATGAGGGGATTTTTTATTTATTTAATCAATTTTAGAATAAGGCTGTAACGTAACCAAATGTGGAAAAAGTCAAGGGGTCTGAATACTTTCCAAATACACTGTACAAAGATAAGAGAATCTTTGCCGAATCTCACATCCTCACGCACAAGCAGAAGATTGACTTGGATTTCATTAACCTATCCGTGTGTGTCTGTATATGTTCCATGATTGTATAGTTGTCTCCTCTTCCCTCAGGGCATCTGGAGATCGTGAAGTTACTGGTGTCGCGGAGTGCGGACGCCATGTGCAGGGACAAGCGAGGTTATACCCCGCTCCACGCCGCAGCTGCCAGCGGCCAGATCGAGGTGGTCAAGTACCTGCTGCGGCTGGGGTCAGAGGTGAGGGGTCAGGGAGTGAGGCTCCATCAGATCACCATCATATGGTCACTCCATGTGTCAGGTGGTTTCCTATTGTTGAAATGTGCTTGTTGTTTTTTTATCTCCAGACCATATAACATCCCCAAACCCCACCATCATCTCTAGTTGTTGTATAATTTCTACCTTCTCTTTATCTCTGCGTCAGATTGACGAGCCTAACACTTTTGGGAACACAGCGCTCCACATGGCGTGCTACACAGGCCAGGAGGCGGTTGCCAACGAGCTGGTGAACCGAGGCGCCAACGTCAACCAACCAAACCAGCGCGGCTGCACGCCGCTGCACCTGGCCGCTGTCTCCACCAACGGGGCGCTTTGCCTCGAGCTGCTAGTTAACAACGGTGCTGATGTCAACATGCAGGTCAGTTCGAGTAGGCTGGGAAAAAAGGGATTGGTTGCACCGCAAATGGCACCCTATTCCTTATATAGTGCACAAATGTGTATATACAGTGCCTTGCAAAAGTATTCACCCCCCCTTGGCTTTTTTTCTATTTTGTTGCATTACAACCTGTCATTTAAATATATTTTTATTTGGGTTTCATGTAATGGACATATACAAAATAGTCCAAATTGGTGAAGTGAAATGGAAAAAATAACTTGTTTCAAAATATTCCTAAAATTTTAAACGGAAAAGTGGTGCTTGCATTCACCCCCTTTGCTATGAAGCCTCTAAATAAGATCTGGTGCAACAAATTACATTCAGAAGTCACATAATTAGTTAAATAAAGTCAACCTGTGTGCAATCTAAGTGTCACATGATTGCAGTATATATACACCTGTTCTGAAAGGTCTCAGAGTCTGCAACACCACTAAGCAAGGGGCACCACCAAGCAAGCGGCACCATGAAGACCAAGGAGCTCTCCAAACAGGTCAGGGACAAAGTTGTGGAGAAGTACAGATCAGGGTTGGGTTATAAAAAAAACATCTGAAACTTTGAACATTCCACGGAGCATTATTTAAATCCATTATTTAAAATTTTGAAAGACTATGTCACCACAACAAACCTGCCAAGAGAAGGCCGCACACCAAAACTCATGGACCAGGCAATGAGGGCATTAATCAGAGGAGCAACAAAGAGAACCCTGAAGGAGCTGTAAAGCTCCACAGCGGAGATTGGAGTATCTGTCCATAGGACCACTTTAAGCCATACATGCCATAGGGCTGAAAAAACATAGTGGCCAGAAAAAAGCCATTGCTAAAAGAAAAAAATAAGCAAACACATTTGGTGTTTGCCAAAAGGCATGTGGGAGGCTCCCCAAACATATGGAAGAAGGTACTCTGGTTATATGAGACTAAAATGTAGCTTTTTAGGAAAACGCTCTGTCTGGCGCAAACCCAACACCTCCCATCACCCCGTGAACAGCATCCCCACAGTGAAACATGGTGGTGGCAGCATTATGCTGTGAGGATGTTTTTCATCTGCAGAGACTGGGAAACTGGTCAGAATTGAAGGAATGATGGATGGCGCTAAATACAGGGAAATTCTTGAGGGAAACCTTTTTCAGTCTTCCAGAGATTTGAGACTGTGACGAAGGTTCACCTTCCAGCAGGACAATGACCCTAAGCATACTGCTAAAGCAACACTCGAGTGGTTTAAGGGGAAAAATGTAAACGTCTTGGAATGGTCTAGTCGAAGCCCAGACCTCAATCCAATTGAGAATCTGTTGTATGACTCTCTTTGGTGAAATAGTCCTTACTTTGCCTGTAGGTGTGTTGGGTCATTGCCCTGTTGAAAACCAAATAATAGTTCCACTAAGCGCAAACCAGATGGGTTGACTTATAGCTGCAGAATGCTGTGGTAGCCATGCTGGTTAAGTGTGCCTTGAATTCTAAATAAATCACTGGCAGTGTCACCAGCAATGCACCATCACATCTCCTCCATGCTTCACGGTGGGAACCACACATGCCGAGATCATCCGTTCACCAACTCTGCATCTCACAAAGACGGCAGTTGAAACTAAAAATCTCAAATTCGAACTCATCAGACCAACGGACAGAGTTCCACCAGTCTAATGGCCATTGCTCGTGTTTCTTGGCCCAAGCAAGTCTCTTCTTATTGGAGTTCTTTGGTAGCGGTTTCTTTGCAGCAATTTTACCACAAAGGCCTGATTCACGCAGTGTCCTCTGAACAGTTGATGTAGAAATGTGTCTGTTACTTGAACTGTGAAGCATTTATTTGAGCTGCAATCTGAAGTGAAGTTAACTCTAATGAACTTAACCCCTGCAGCAGAGGCTTCCTTTCCTGTGGCAGTACTCATGAGAGCCAGTTTCATCATAGCGCTTGATGGTTTTTGCGACTGCTCTTGAAGAATCTTTCAAAGTTCTTGAAATTTTCCAGATTTACTGACCTTCATGTCTTAAAGTAATGATGGACTGTCATTTCTCTTTGCTTATTAGAGTTGCCATGATGTGGACTTTATTATTTTACCAAATAGGGCTATCTTCTGTATACCACCCCTCCCTATCTTGTCACAACAGAATTGATTGGCCCAAACGCATTAAGAAGGAAAGAAATTCCACAAATGGACCTTTAACAAGGCACACCTGTTAATTGAAATGCATTCCAGGTGACTACCTCATGAAGCTGGCTGAGAGAATGCCACGGTGTGCAAAGCTGTCATCAAGGCAAAGGGAGGCTACTTTGAATAATTTCAAATATAACATATATTTAGATTTGTAGCACGTTTTTGGTTACCTCTTAATTTCGTGTTATTTCAAAGTTTTGATGTCTTTACTGTTATTCTACAATGTAGACAATAGTAAAAAATAAAGAATAACCCTTGAATGAGTAGGTGTGTCCATACTTTTGACTGGTACTGTATATACAGTGCATTCGGAAAGTATTCAGACCCATTCCCCTTTTCCACTTTTTGTTACGTTACAGCCTTATTCTAAAATTGATTTTTAAAAATTCTTACCAATCTAAACAATACTATAATAAAGACATTGCGAAAAAAGGTTTTTGTTAATTTGAGCAAATCTATTACAAATTAACTGTATTTTTAAGTATTCAGACCCTTTATTATGAGACTCGAAATTGAGCTCAGGTGCATCCTGTTTCCATTGATCATCCTTGATGTTTCAACAGCTTGATTGGATTTGACCTGTGGTAAATTCAATTGATTGGACATGATTTAGAATGGCACACACCTGTCTATGTAAGGTCCCACTGTTGACAGTTTATGTCAGAGCAAAAACCAAGCCATGAGGTCAAAGGAATTGTCCATAGAGCTCCGAAACAGGATTGTGTCGAGGCACAGATCTGGGGAAAGGTACCAAAACATTTCTGCAGCATTGAAGATCCCCATGAACACAGTGGCCTCCATCATTCTCAAATGGAAGAAGTTTGAAACCACCAAGACTCTTCCAAGAGCTGGCTTTCCGGCCAAACTGAGCAATCGGGGAGAAGAGACCTTGTCAGGGAGGTGACCAAGAACCCGATGGTCATTCTGACAGAGCTCCGGAGTTCCTCTGTGGAGATTAGACAACCTTCCAGAAGGACAACCATCTTGGAGTTAGCCAAAAGCACCTAAAGACTCAGACGATGAGAAACAAAATTCTCTAGTTTGATGAAACCAAGATTGAAGTCTTTGGCCTGAATGTCAAGTGTCACCAGGAGGAAACCTGGCACCATCCCTATGGTGAAGCATGGTGGTGGCCGCATCATGCTGTGAGGTTGTTTTTCAGTGGCAGGGACTGGGAGACTCGTCAGGAATGAGGAAAAGATGAACAGTGTGCAATACAGAAAGATCCTTGATGACCTCAGACTGGGGCTAAGGTTCATCTTCCAACAGGACAACGACCCTAAGCACACAGCTAAGACAATGCAGGAGTGGCTTTGGGGCAAGTCTCTGAATGTCCTTGAGTGGCCCGGACTTGAACCCGATTGAACATCTCTGGAGAGACCTGAAAATAGCTGTGCAGCGACGTTCCTTATCCAACCTGACAGAGCTTGAGGGGATCTGCAGAGATAAATGGGAGAAACTCCCCAAATACAGGTGTGCCAAGCTTGTAGCGTCATACCCAAGAAGACTCAGCTGTAATCGCAGCCAAAGGTGCTTAAACAAAGTACTGAGTAAAATGTCTGATTACTTATGTAAATGTAGTATTTCCTGTTGTATTTGTTTTTACATTTGCAAAAATGTCTAAACCTGTTTCTGCTTTGTCGTTTTAATGAATTTCCGAATAAGGCTGTAACGAAACAAAATGTTAAAGTCAAGGGTCTGAATACTTTCTGAATGCACTGTGTGTATGTACAGTGGGCTCCAAAATTACTGGCACCCCTGACTGGCAATGCACAAACAATACTTTAAAAAAACATAAACAATATAATTATAGAGAAACTCAAAATACCAACGTGAGAAATACTGTACTTTATTAATGTTTCAATGGAAACAACCAAAATCATTCAATTATTTAACACAAAATAAATTTAACCAAAATCAAGTTTTCAGAATTATTGGCGCTCCTCATTTAGTACTTAGTGCAACCACCTCTGGCAAGGATAACAGCATGAAGTCTTTTCCTGTAATGTTTGACAAGGTTAAGGCACACATTTGGAGGGATTTTGGACCATTCCTCTATGCAGATCCTTTCAAGATCCTTCACATTCTTGGGTTTGCCTTCATCAACTGCCCTCTTCCACTCAGCCCACAGGTATTCGATTGGATTGAGGTCCGGCGACTGAGATGGCCATGGCAGAACATTGATTTTGTTGTCACAGAACCATTTTTGTGTGGATCTTGAGGTATGTTTCGGGTCATTGTCTTGTTGGAAAGTCCACCTACGGCCAAGTCCCAGCCTTCTGCCAGAGGGAACCAGATTGTCAGCCAAAATTGCCTGATACTTGGTAGAATTCATTATGCCATCAATCTTAACCAGTGCCCCTGGACCTCTGTAATTGAAACAGCCCCAAAACATCACTGCCCCCCCTCCATATTTCACCGTGGGTATGAGGTGCCTCTCCTTGTATGTATCTCTGTTTCGACGCCAAACATGCAAATCTGTATCTGACAAAAACGTTCAATTTTGGTCTCATTTGACCAGAGCATCTTCTTCCAGTCATAATTTAAACAATGTTTGGCAAACTCCAAGAGCTTGCGTCTGTGTCTTGGGGTCATTAAGGGCTTTCTTCTGGCAACCCTTCCAAAGAGCCTGTGGATGTGGAGGTAGCGTCTGATGGTGCTTTTTGAAACCTGGTGACCCAAAGACTCCACCAAGGCCTGCAATTCTTTCACAGTGATCCTTGGGGATTTTGTTGCTTCTCTCACCGTCCTCCTCCCCATCCTGGGGGGCAAAATGCATTTGTGTCCTCTACCCGTGAGGTTTTTAACTGGTTCCATATCTTTTGAATTTTCTAATAATTGCCCTGACATTGCTCAGTGGTATATTCAATCGTTTGTGGATCTTCTTGTAGCCATTTCTAGATTTATGAAGTCTACGACCATCTGTCTCTTTTGAACTGACAGTTCTATTGTTTTCTTCATAGTGTTGGATGACAAAGGGATATTGCATGGCTGTTACCTCATTTTGATGCCCTAGTGAAACAGGAAGTGATGTAATGGCTCAATATAGCTCCTTAAGACTTATATAAACTTAAATACATGGAATTTAATTTGTGGTTTAATTTTGGTAGATGTTATTTACAATATTCTTTAAGGGTGCCATTAATTGTGAAACCATGATTTGGAAGACATAGATTTTTAATAAAATCAATAAATAATTTTGTTTGGTTCCATTGAAACATTAATAAAGTACAGTATTTCTCACATGTTGGTATTTTGATTTTATCCCAATAATTATATTGTTTATATTTGTTTAAGCATTGTTTGTGCATTGCCAGTGCCAGTAATTTTGGAGCCCACTGTATATACACTAGCGTTCAGAAGTTTGGGGTCACTTAGAAATGTCTTTGTTTTTCATGAAATGAGTTGCAAAATGAATAGGAAATATAGTCAAGATGTTGAAATGGTTATAAATAATGATTTTTAAAAATTGAAATAATTGTATCCTTCAAACTTAGCTTTTGTCAAAGAATCCTCCATTTGCAGCCATTACAGCCTTGCAGACCTTTGGCATTCTAGTTATCAATTTGTTGAGGTAATCTGAAGAGATTTAACCAGCTTTAACCCCATGCTTCCTGAAGCACCTCCCACAAGTTGGATTGGCTTGATGGGCACTTCTTACGCACCATACAGTCAAGCTGCTCCCACAACAGCTCAAGAGATCCGGTGACTGTGCTGGCCACTCCATTATAGAAAGAATACCAGCTGACTGCTTTTTCCCTAAATAGTTATTGCGTAGCTGGGAGCTGTGCTTTGGGACATTGTCCTGTTGTAGAAGGAAATTGTCTCCAATTAAGCGCTGTCCACAGGGTATGGAATTGGACTCCAAAATTGAGTGATAGCATTTCTTCTTCAAGATCCCTTTTCCACTGTTCAAATCTCTCACTTTATGACCACCAAAGCACCCCCAGACCATCACATTGCCTCCACCATGCTTGATGGTGTCAAGCACTCCTCAAGCTTCTTTTCATTTTTTCTGCATCTCGTGAATGTTTTTCTTTGTGATCCGAACACCTCAAACTTAGATTTGTCTGTCCATAACACTTTTTTCCAATCTTCCTCTGTCCAGTGTCTGTGTTCTTTTGCCCATCTTAATCATTTATTTGTACTGGCCAGTCTGAGATATGGCTTTTCTTTGCATCTCTGCCTAGAAGGCCAGCATCCCGGAGTCACCTCTTCATCTGTTTCTCAAACTAGACACTCTAATGTACTTGTTCTCTTGCTCAGTTGTGAACCAGGGTCTCCCACTCCTTTCTATTCTGGTTAGAGCCAGTTTGCGCTGTTCTGTGAAGGGAGTAGTACACGGCGTTGTACGAGATCTTCAGTTTCTTGGCAATTTCTAACATGGAATAGCCTTCATTTCTCAGAACAAGAATAGACTGACGAGTTTAAGAAGAAAGGTCTTTGTTTCTGGCCATTTTGAGCCTTTACTCGAACCCACAAATGCTGACGCTCCAGATACTCAACTAGTCTAAAGAAGGCCAGTTTTATTGCTTCTTTAATTAGCACAACTGTTGTCAGCTATGCTAACATAATTGCAAAAGGGCTTTCAATTAGCCTTTTTAAAATGATAAACTTGGATTAGCTAACACAACGTACCATTGGAACACAGGCGTGATGGTTGCTGATAATGGGTCTCTGTACGCGGGTAGTGTATATGCACAAGCACAATGTGTACAAAACATTAGGAACACCTGCTCTTACTATGACATGGACTAACCATTTGAAAGCTAAGATCCCTTATTGATGTCACTTGTTAAATCCTCTTCAATCAATGTAGATGATGGGGAGACAAGTTTAAAAAAGGATTTTTAAGCCATGAGACATGTATGGGTGCCATTCAGAGGGTGAATGGGCAAGACATAAGATTTAACTGCCTTAGAACTTTGTAGGGTAGTAGGTGTCAGCAAGGCACAACGTTTTTTTTTTCACGCTATGTATCAAGAATGGTCCACCGTCCCAAATGTCCTCCAGCCTACTTGACACAATTGTGGGAAGCATTGGAATCAACATGGGCCAGCATCTTTCTGGAACACTTTTGACACCTTGTAGAATCCATGCCCCAACAAAATGAGGCTCTTCTGAGAGCAAAAGGGGGTGCAACTCAATATTAGTACATTATATGTGTGTATATGTAATGCCGTTTGGGACGCGGTCTTAGTCAACAGAGGTTTAAGATAATTTAATTATTCACCTAACAATGAACTGTTTTTGTGCATTCTCTTTTTCTCTCACAGAGTAAAGAAGGGAAGAGTCCTTTGCACATGGCCGCTATTCACGGGCGCTTCACTCGCTCCCAAATCCTTATCCAAAACGGTAACCACACACACACATCCAAAATAATTGTAATATTTGCAATATTATAAAAATGAATACAACATTATCACACACTACACAGTGATAGGGTGTTTGTGAAAAGTGCCTGCAGTATTTTGGGTAACAAACTTCTATTGAAGTGCACCACCCAAACATACCCAACACTCATCCCCACCAGCCCATAGCAACCACCAACTCCAACAGCCACATAGCTTCTCATAGCTGTGTCAAAAACAGTATTGTGCAATTCTCCTCTCTGTCCCGACCACATCCCCTCTCTTCTCTGTGTGCAGGTGGGGAGATTGACTGTGTAGATAAATATGGCAATACTCCTCTTCACGTTGCTGCTAAGCACGGCCACGAGCTGCTGATCAGCACCCTGATGACTAATGGTGCTGACACAGCCAGGTGAGAGAGACACACACGCACACACACAATCAGGTGAGTGACGGAACAGACACAGAACTCCACTGTAGACGTTCTTTATGACAAAAACAGAATGTCTCTTCTGAATGTCAGAGGATCAGCTCTCACATTACTTATGCAACATAATGGACCTCTCAACAAAATAGCAGCAAAACTCAAATCTCTCCTACACTGAACAAAAATATAAACGCATGTAAATTGTTGGCCCCACTTCATGAGCTGAGCTGAGCTTTTCTCAAAAATGTTGTGCACAACTTTTGTTTACATACATGTTGGTGAGCATTTCTCCTTTGCCAAGCGAATCCATCCACCTGACAGGTGTGGAATATCAAGAAGCTGATTAAACAACATGATTAAAGGTCACTCTATAATGTGCTGTTTTGTCACACAACACAATGCCAATGTGTTGTCTCAAGTTTGGAGGGAGCGTGCAGTTGGCATGCTGACAGCAGGAATGTTAATCAGACCTGTTGCCAGAAAATTGAATGTTCTTTTCTCTACCGTAAGTTGCCACCAACATAAATTTAGAGACTTATGGCAGCACGTCCAACCAGCCTCACAACTGCAGACCACGTGTATGGCGGCATGTGGGCGAGTGGTTTACTGATGTCCACGTTGTCAAGAGTGCCCCGTGGTGGGGTTATGGTATGGGCAGGCATAAGCTACTGACAACAAACACAATTACATTTTATCGATGGCAATTTGAATGCACAGAAATATTGTGACGAGATCCTAAGGCCCATTGTGAGGTCCATTTCTTTTAAGGTTTCTGTGTCCAACAGGAGCATATCTGTATTCCCAGTCGTGAAATCCATAGATTCGGGCCTAATGAATTGATTTCTATTGACTTATTTCCTCATATGAACTTAAACGCAGTAAAATCTTTGTAATTATTGCATGTTTCGTTTATACAGCGTCTCTGGAAAGTATTCAGATCCCTTGACTTTTTCTATATTTTGTTAGGTTACAGCATTATTCTAAAATTGATTAAATCATTTTTTACTCTCAAGCTACATAAAATACCCCATCATTACAAAGCAAAAACTGTTCTTTATATTTTTCTTGCTAATATATAAAATAAAATATATTTTTTTTACATAAGTATTCAGACCCTTAACTGAGAACTTTCTTGAAGCACCTTTGACAGCAATTACAGCCTCGAGTCTTCTTGGGTGTATGACGATACTACAAGCTTGGCACACGTGTATTTGGGGAGTTTCTCCCATTATTCTCTGAAGATTCTCTCAAGCTCTGTCAGGTGCAGTAACGCTCCCCATCCAACATCTATTTTCAGGTCTCTCGAGTTGTTAGATCGGGTTCAAGTCTTGGCTCTGGCCACTCAAGGACATTCAGAGACTTGTCCTGAAGCCACTCCTGTGTTGTCTTGGCTGTGAGCTTAGGGTTGTTGTCCTTTTGGAAGGTGAACCTTCGCCCCAGTCTGAGGTCTGGAGTGCTCTGGAGCAGGTTTTCATCAAGGATCTCTCTGTACTTGATCCTGACTAGTCTCCCAGTCTCTGAAACAAATCCCCACAGCATGAGGCTGCCACCACCATGCTTAACTGTAGGGATTGTGCCAGGTTTCCTCCAGACGTGAAGCTTCGCATTCAGGCCAAGGAGTTCAATCTTGGTTTCACCAGAGAATCTTGTTTCTCATGTTCTGCGTCCTTTTGGCAAACAAGCGGGCTGTCGTGCCTTTTACTGAGGAGTGGCTTTCGTCTGGCCACTCTTCCATAGAGGCCTGATTGGTTCAAATCTGTCTCGGAGCTCTACAGACAATTCCTTCGACCTCATGGCTTGTCTTTTGCTCTGACATGGATTGTCAACTGTGGGACCTTACATAGACAGGTGTGTGCCTTTCCAAATCATGTCCAATTATTTGAATTTATCACAGATGGACTCCAATCAAGTTGTAGAAGCAATTCGAGGATGATCACTGGAAACAGGATGCACCCGAGCTCAGTTTCGAATCTCATAGCAAAGGGTCTGAATACTTATATAAATAAGGTATTTCTGTTTTTTGTTTACATGTATGCTAAAATTTCTATACCTGTTTTCGCATTATGGAGTATTGTGTGTAGATTGCTGAGGAAATGGTTGTATTTAATCCATTTTAGAATAAGGCTGTAACGTAACAAAATGTGGAAAAAGTCAAGGGGTCTGAATACTTTCCAAAGGAACTGTGTTTTTGTTCATTGTGTGTTACATTTTTGAGAAGCTGCTGTCAGCACTATCTCCTTCCCGGTCTCATATATTCCTCTATCGCTCTCCTTGCTCTCTCTAGGCAAGGGATTAATGGGATGTTTCCATTGCATTTGGCTGTGCTCTACGGGTTTTCAGACTGTTGTCGCAAGTTACTCTCCTCAGGTAAGCCTTTAGACACAGCCATGGAAACTGTATGATTGAAACTAATCAAGTTTCATGGAGGTGTACATTAAAATTGACCCAAGTAGTGCTCTATCAGATAGAATGTGAGAGGGCATTTACATACAACACATTCTTTAACTTCTTGCTTTTCCTCATTCAGTGTCATGTTAGGAAACAGACCAATGTGGTCACCACGTATGACATCACTTCCCGTTTTGTGTTGTGCTTTCTGCAGGTCAGCTGTACAGCATTGTATCATCTCTGAGCAACGAGCACGTGCTGTCAGCCGGGTTTGACATAAACACCCCAGACAGCTCTGGGAGGACCTGCCTGCACGCCGCTGCCTCTGGAGGGTGAGCGCGCGTACCCGCGCACACACATTTTGAATGAAGAGTGAGCTTTTTGGTAGTGGTTGTAAAATTGTTTCATTTGTATTTCTGTTCTCTCTTTGATGGCAGAAACGTTGAATGTCTTAACTTGCTGTTGAGCAGTGGTGCCGACTTGAGTAACAAGGACACATTGGGAAGGTGTGGTCTCATTCTAGAATTCAACAAATGTGTTTTTCCCCGCAATGTTTTTGTCATTCAGTGAATTCTATTTAATTCTCTTCTCCTGTGAGTGTGACTTCTCCTCTCTCTCTCCCATCTCCCATGGCAGAGCTCCTTTGCACTACGCTGCGGCGAATGGGAGCTACCAGTGCACGGTTTCCCTGGTGAGTGCTGGTGCCGAGGTGAACGAGCTGGACCAGAAAGGCTGCAGCCCCCTGCACTATGCCGCTGCCTCGCAGACCTTCCGCCGGTGAGACACACAGATAACACACACAGGGGGGGCTAAACGATACCAGACCAAAATTTGACTGACATCTTGTTTTTGTTTCAGAGTGGACAGACATTACTCAGTTGGACACCATAGTGAGGAGAGGGCCAAGGAGGCCTTTTTGTAAGTCCCATACCATGACAGGGTAGCCTAGTGGTTAGAGCGTTGGACTAGTAACCGGAAGGTTGCAAGTTCAAATCCCCGAGCGGACAAGGTACAAATCTCTCCTTCTGCCCCTGAACAGGCTGTCATTGAAAATAAGAATTTGTTCTTAACTGACTTGCCTAGTTAAATAAAGGTAAAAAAAAAAAAAAATTAGAATTTAGTCTGCATGTCTTATGTTTGATAGAAACAATCTAATCTAATCAATCTAACCAAGCCCTAACATTTTGCTTTCTCAGAAGATGGGAACCATTTAGAAATGTATTATTTTTGGCAATGGTTTGCAGTTAAGGTTAACCTGCCCATGTATTTGACGGCTTGTTGATTGACCTTTCACCGTTATTCTCTGTGTTAATGTAGTTGTGTATCCAACAGTTTGTTGGTTGACATAACCAACATGTCTGTCCTCTCCCCCTTTGTATGTGTAGTTGTTTAGAGTATCTGCTGGATAATGGGGCTGACCCAGCTCTGAGGAACACCAAGGGTTACAGCGCAGTCCACTATGCAGCAGCCCACGGAAACAAGCAGAACCTGGAGCTGGTGAGTCAGTAGGAGGAGGGACTACCAGTGTGTGCGTGCTACAGACATACAGGGAAAGATGAGACCGAATCATGGTGTCTTTTCAATAGTGGCTTACCCTCCTAGTCTTCGTCTGCACTATGAAACAACAGGACAAGTGACTGCAAAGTCCTAGTAGACATCCAACCATATTGCGTTCACTAGGCTGTTGATTTCAGATCTGTCCAGATAAAGAAGAGGAAAAGACATCAATTTAGAGTATTGAGATGCATCCAAAGTTGAACTTCAAAATGGTTCTGAAATGTAAGGCTTTGGAACTGGTAATGGCCTTTGTAATTAAGTTGTCTTTTCAGCCACCCCTTTTTAAGAGTTGAGATTGGCTGTTGGTAAAGTGTCGGTACAGCATTTACTGTTGCTTCCTCTTCAGAGGGATAAACTCAGATGAATGTGTACCGTTTTCTGGCTTCCTTTGGGAAGTGCAGTGATCTTAGTAAATGGTATGTACAGGTTGCAAACTCTTCCCTTTGTCCCTCTGTTCCCCAGCTCTTGGAGATGTCTTTCAACTGTCTGGGAGATGTGGAGAGCAGTGTTCCAGTTAGCCCTTTGCACTTAGCCGTGAGTACAGTACAGCCGCTTAGCCTCGTTTCCTCTGGCCCGACGTTCCGTTTCATTGTACTGTCTATTGGTTTAACTTCTGATTAGCCTGTTACATTAGTTTTATTACGGCCCTCTCTTTGTTCTACAGTGCCAGTTCAAAGTTGGAGTGAACTATCCATGTAACACAGTCACCCAATTCATTGACACATTTATCAGCATGACCCCCATTCTCACACTGTTATGAGGGGCTGGTTTTGAAGTTGGAGTGAAATAAATATCCCATTAACACAGTGACCCACTGCCATTCTCACAGTCTGGTATTCCCTGCCCTTTTCCCTCATCCAGGCGTATAATGGTCACTGTGAGGCTTTGGGGGTGTTGTCTGAGACGCTGGTGAGTCTGGATGTTCGGGATGCAGGGGGGCACACCGCCCTCTACCTGGCAGCGCAGCGGGGACATGCTCAGTGCGTGGAGGTACTGCTGTCCCACGGGGCCTCCTGCCACCTCAAGGAGCGCCGCCGCAAGTGGACCCCGCTTCATGTCGCAGGTGTGTGTGTATGTTGCACTCTATTGGGTGGTTGTTAGATTCTGATCCTCTTGGTGTTTGTATATGTTTGAGCACATGTTCATATTTTCACTCCTCTCTGTGTTGCGTTCTCTGCTCTTCATTGTATGTGCTTGTCTCAAAATTTGACTGTCTCCGTCACCTCCTCCAGCTTCCAACGGCCAAACAGACTGTCTGCTCATGCTGGTCAACCGAGGAGAGAAGGCTGACGTCATCGATATCGTCGACATACAGGGACAGTGAGTGACTCATTAATTTATTGAACATTATGTGCACCCACTAGAATGAAAGGACAGAGGATTTTCTAGTTTCCTACAATGTCAGCTTTTCTTTTTTTTTTCTTTTTTTACAATGCTCTAGTAGAGTGTTCCCTGTTTAACCTTGTGTGTGTGCGTGTGTGCAGGACGGCTCTGATGCTGGCAGCTCTGGGTAGTCACACTGACTGTGTCCACATCTTGCTGGAGAAGGGAGCCGGGGCTGACACCGCTGACAAGAGAGGCCGCACTGCTCTACACAGAGCTGTGAGTTTCTCCACCATGTGTATATAATGTCTTACCTTGCCCAACCTACTGTGGTGGTTCGAAACACTTATGCCTTTCATCTGTTCTTCTCTTGCGCTCTCTCCGTCTCGCGGCGCTCTCTCCGTCTCGCGGCGCTCTCTCCGTCTCGCGGCGCTCTCTCCGTCTCGCGGCGCTCTCTCTCTTCTGTTTCCTTTCCATTTTCTCCTTCTGTCCTTCCTTCCTCTTGGCAGTGTTGGGTTCATCCTCTAACTGTTTTGTCTCTTCCTCCAGGCGGCGATGGGCTGTGAGGACTGTGTGTCGGCCCTGCTCGAGCACGGGGCCTCTGCTCTGTGCAGGGAGTCCCGGGGACGCACACCCCTGCACCTGGCCTCCTCCTGCGGCCACATGGAGCTCCTGCGCAGCCTGCTGCAGGGTGCCACAAGCACCGACCCCCTGGACTCCTTGTTGGACTACAGCGGATACACCCCCGCCCACTGGGCAGCCTACCACGGTGAGACACGCCTTCATGGAGGGGCTACAAATAACCCTGGTGAATAACTCACAAAGTATAGGATTTGGCTTTCTGGCATGGAGAGAACTCGTTGCTCCTAAACTGTGAACCGTTGTCTGACTCATCTTTTTTCTCTTTCAGGGCACGAGGACTGTTTGGATGTTTTTCTTGACCACAAACCTTTTAGCATACAGGAAGGAAACCCCTTCACCCCATTGCACTGTGCTCTGTGAGTACCACAACTGGTTCCCCCTGCCTTTCTAGGTAGTGCTGGGTGATTAACTGAAATGTTGCTAATTTATCCACCAACATCTGTTCAATTATTTTAATTCCATTTAGTTTTTTTTCTGTGAGCTCAATGTGCATTTTCTCACTGCAGTTTCTCTTTTAGAAATCAGATCAAACCTGGACTGTGCACAGTAGTAGGGAGTTGTAGTTTCCAACAGGCCAGTATTCAACATTAGTGGTCACCAACCGGTCAATCACGATAGACTGGTCAATCTTCAAGGCATTCCTAGTCAATCACGATAGACTGGTCGATCTTCAAGGCATTCAATCACACCAAACATTTGTGTAGAAAAGCTGACGATAAAGCCATCAGCTCTTTTTTTCCCTTCTCTTTTCCGTGTTGGGATGTTGGCTGGAGGTGTATTTCAGTCAGAAGCCCTGTGCACCGGGTAGGCAAAGTGTTCCCATTTTGAACTATTTGATTTGTCTGAAAAGACAAACTCCGCCTACCTGGATGACCGGGAGATCTGTGGCTAGATTGAGTGCACCTACTCAATCGGACAGGCATAGTGATTTGAGCTACCTGCAGCTTCCACGGCCACAGCAAAGTTTGATACTAGCCTACGTAAGATTTAATAACTTTTCAAACCATGACCACAGAAAGACTGTCAAAGATTACAGCAAAGAGCTGCTGTTTTTATGTGTGAGTTCATGTTTAAGTTTGTATTCATCACTGTCAGCACTTTGTATTCAACACTATTACAAACACAGCGTGCTTCTCTCTCTACTGCCACTCGCACTGCAATGAATGAGTAGCCAAGTCTATCGATAGCCCTGCATTTGTATTATTATTAGCAGCTATTTTAATATGGAGGAGAATTTCACTTTCCCTGGTCATAGGAATAATATGAATTTGTGCATGAGGCAGATGCAGTGCGACTTCAGTTTGAACATCAGGTGGTAGACGGTGTCCCCTCTCTCTGATCAGTCTCAACCAGAGGAAAGGAAGAAAGAGCAGGGACCGTGAGAGGTGGACCCTCTGCTGTTCTCTCCCTCACTCCACTGAGACTAATGCCTGTTCAAAACAACTGTGAATTCTGACATTTCCGACTTATGTGCGTTAAAGACACCTTGGAACTATAGGGGGAAAAACGAGATCCGACTGGGAAAAATCGGTTTGAATGGTCATCCAACTCGGAAACTCTGGCATCTTTCTAGAACTCCGACTTTCTGACCTGAAGTTCACAGACATCTTGATTTGGCCTCCTTTTTTCAGAGTTCCCAGTTGTTTTAAAAGCACCATGACCATGAGATGCAGGTACCATCAGTCCAGTCAAATAAAAAAGCTAATTATTTTAATTTATGCTCAGCTGTGCCTCGCAAGTGCTTCACCAACTGATCTATTTTGTTATCAAAACTTGAGATTTGGATGTGTACTTTTGGGGGTACTGGAGGACCGGAGTTGGGAAACTGTAAGTGATTGATAGTTGGTATTCAGCAGTCTCAAAAGTATGCCTTATTTACTTTGAAGAACTACTCAAATAAGATTTTGTCAGACAGCATATACTGCAGCTCTATAGAGGTGAGATGATGACATGGAATTAAATAATAATCATCTTGTAAAATAAATGTAATCTACACAACTGAAATATTTTATTAAAGTCATGTGAATAAATTATGGTAAATAAGTGATCAGTAGTAATGGGCAGTCACTACCATCATAAGACTTATTTATTGTTTTATTCTGTGTTACAGAATTCAACCCACATAATGCCGAGTGCATTTATAATCAAACAGCACTACTTCTGGTTTCTGTATTCCTCTATCAGTTGATCAGCTCTGGCATTGAATCCATCAGGATGTTTTCTTGCTCCTTTCCAGAATAAATGGCCATGATGGTGCTGCTGAACTACTGGTAGAGACCGTTGGAACTCAGATGGTGAACATCAGAGATGCCAAAGGAAGGTGCGTGTCATGTCTATTTTGAGTTTCTTCCTATGCATTTTCGTACGGGGATCTTTCTAGTCTAGTGTATTGCAGCTTGCCATTGTTGCTTACCTGTCTGTCTGCCTGGTTGTGGCTGACCTGGGCTGTGCCTGAAGGACCCCGTTGCACGCAGCTGCCTATTCAGAGAGTGTGGCCGGGCTGCAGCTGGCCCTGGTTCAGGGGGCAGAGGTCAATGCGGTGGACACCACCGGACACTCTGCGTTGATGGTTGCCGCCAACAACGGACAGACTGCAGCCGTCGGTGAGTGACCAGAGATGAGGAAATGTGAACATTGATCCAGTAAATATGAAAACTGAACGTTTAGTCTTATTAGTTTGATATGTCATTTGTTTTATTTTATATTAATTTATTACATGTATTTATGAACTGATAGTGACTATAGCAACTGGAGGAAGCTTGTTGTGGACTGTTCTGCAGCTTAACAACGACGATGATGATGATACTGATGATTGTGTAATTGTTAGAGATGTGTTAACCCAACAGAGGTCCTGCTGCACCAGGCCAAGGCAGACCTGACCCTGCTGGATGTCAACGACAACACCGCCCTTCACCTGGCCTGCAGCAAGGTGGGACCACGCATGCTTGATCGCTCGCTCACTCACTCACTCACAGGCATGAGTACTCAAACGCATGTCAAAACTCAATCTTTAACCAGAGATTATATTTTTATTATTTTTACAATTTGGTGTAATGTGCAAATGACATTTTTTCCCGAATGTATTTATTTTTTGGTCTTTAAGACAACGTTCATTTGCTTTGACCCTGGTGTTTTCATTTTTACAAGTGCATTTCCAGGGCACAAAAAAATGAAACCAAGCCAAGCGTCACACAGTTCTTCTCCATAAATTCCCTTTCCCCTCCGTGTCTCTCTCACTTGCGCTCAGAAATAAATGCCTGTTAAAAACGTATCTAACGGATGGGATACATACTCAAGCTACATTCTCTGGTTGATTCAAATCAAATCAAATTTATTTATATAGCCCTTCGTACATCAGCTGATATCTCAAAGTGCTGTACAGAAACCCAGCCTAAAACCCCAAACAGCAAGCAATGCAGGTGTAGAAGCACGGTGGCTAGGAAAAACTCCCTAGAAAGGCCAAAACCTAGGAAGAAACCTAGAGAGGAACCAGGCTATGTGGGGTGGCCAGTCCTCTTCTGGCTGTGCCGGGTGGAGATTATAACAGAACATGGCCAAGATGTTCAAATGTTCATAAATGACCAGCATGGTCGTATAATAATAAGGCAGAACAGTTGAAACTGGAGCAGCAGCACGGTCAGGTGGACTGGGGACAGCAAGGAGTCATCATGTCAGGTAGTCCTGGGGCATGGTCCTAGGGCTCAGGTCCTCCGAGAGAGAGAAAGAAAGAGAGAATTAGAGAGAGCATATGTGGGGTGGCCAGTCCTCTTCTGGCTGTGCCGGGTGGAGATTATAACAGAACATGGCCAAGATGTTCAAATGTTCATAAATGACCAGCATGGTCGAATAATAATAAGGCAGAACAGTTGGAACTGGAGCAGCAGCACGGCCAGGTGACAGCAAGGAGTCATCATGTCAGGTAGTCCTGGGGCATGGTCCTAGGGCTCAGGTCCTCCGAGAGAGAGAGAGAGAGAGAGAGAGAGAGAGAGAAAGAGAGAATTAGAGAACGCACACTTAGATTCACACAGGACACCGAATAGGACAGGAGAGGTACTCCAGATATAACAAACTGACCCTAGCCCCCCGACACATTAACTACTGCAGCATAAATACTGGAGGCTGAGACAGGAGGGGTCAGGAGACACTGTGGCCCCATCCAAGGACACCCCCAGACAGGGCCAAACAGGAAGGATATAACCCCACCCACTTTGCCAAAGCACAGCCCCCACACCACTAGAGGGATATCTTCAACCACCAACTTACCATCCTGAGAGAAGGCTGAGTATAGCCAGCCATCCACATCCTTATGTCTGAAACACATGCTTCTAGCAAGGGCAATTTTGGGGCTTCACCATGTTTCATTGAAATGTACAGCTGTGTGTCATCCGCATAGCAGTGAAAGTTAACGTTATGTTTTCGAATAACATCCCCAAGAGGTAAAATATATAGTGAAAACAATAGTGGTCCCAAAACGGAACCTTGAGGAACACCGAAATTTACAGTTGATTTGTCAGAGGACAAACCATTCACAGAGACAAACTGATATCTTTCCGACAGATAAGATCTAAACCAGGCCAGAACTTGTCCGTGTAGACCAATTTGGGTTTCCAATCTCTCCAAAAGAATGTGGTGATCGATGGTATCAAAAGCAGCACTAAGGTCTAGGAGCACGAGGACAGATGCAGAGCCTCGGTCCGATGCCATTAAAATGTAATTTACCACCTTCACAAGTGCCGTCTCAGTGCTATGATGGGGTCTAAAACCAGACTGAAGCATTTCGTATACATTGTTTGTCTTCAGGAAGGCAGTAAGTTGCTGCGCAACAGCCTTTTCAAAAAATTTTGAGAGGAATGGAAGATTCGATATAGGCCTATAGTTTTTTATATTTTCTGGGTCAAGGTTTGGCTTTTTCAAGAGAGGCTTTATTACTGCCACTTTTAGTGAGTTTGGTACACATCCGGTGGATAGAGAGCCGTTTATTATGTTCAACATAGGAGGGCCAAGCACAGGAAGCAGCTCTTTCAGTAGTTTAGTTGGAATAGGGTCCAGTATGCAGCTTGAAGGTTTAGAGGCCATGATTATTTTCATCATTGTGTCAACAGATATAGTACTAAAAAACTTGAGCGTCTCTCTTGATCCTAGGTCCTGGGAGAGTTGTGCAGACTCAGGACAACTGAGCTTTGAAGGAATACGCAGATTTAAAGAGGAGTCCGTAATTTGCTTTCTAATAATCATAATATTTTCCTCAAAGAAGTTCATGAATTTATCACTGCTAAAGTGAAAGTCATCCTCTCTTGGGGAATGCTGCTTTTTAGTTAGCTTTGCGACAGTATCAAAAAGGAATTTCGGATTGTTCTTATTTTCCTCAATTAAGTTGGAAAAATAGGATGATCGTGCAACAGTAAGGGCTCTACGGTACTGCACGGTACTGTCTTTCCAAGCTAGTCGGAAGACTTCCAGTTTGGTGTGGCGCCATTTCCGTTCCAATTTTCTGGAAGCTTGCTTCAGAGCTCGGGTATTTTCTGTGTACCAGGGAGCTAGTTTCTTATGAGAAATGTTTTTAGTTTTTAGGGGTGCAACTGCATCTAGGGTATTGCGCAAGGTTAAATTGAGTTCCTCAGTTAGGTGGTTAACTGATTTTTGTCCTCTGGCGTCCTTGGGTAGACAGAGGGAATCTGGAAGGACATCAAGGAATCTTTGTGTTGTCTGTGAATTTATAGCACGACTTTTGATGTTCCTTGGTTGGGGTCTGAGCAGATTATTTGTTGCAATTGCAAACGTAATTGAAGTAGGGAAATATGTTTTCAACAACGAGCTGCCGTTTTGGAATAATTGAGTATGCACACTAATTATTAAATATTAAACTGATTATGGCAGAAGGCCAAGTATGGCATTATTCATTTTTTTTTTACCTTTAATTAACTAGGCAAGTAAGTTAAGAACAAATTCTTATTTACAATGACGGCCTAGAAAAAGGCCTCCTGCGGGGACGAGGGCTGGGATTTAAAATAAAAATAGAGAACAAAACACCCATCACGACAAGAGACAACACTACATGAAGAGAGACCTAAGATGACAACAGCATGGCAGCAAAACATGACAACACAACACAGATCCCAGAAATGTTCCATACACACAAAGTTTACGTCACAATTTTGGGCACAATTTTGGGCATTTCTCCTTTGCCAAGATAATCCATCCACCTGACAGGTGTGAGATATCAAGAAGCTGATTAAACGGCATGTTACTTAAAAGGCCACTACAATGTTCAGTTTTGTCATGCAACACAATGTCACAGATGCCTCATGTTATGAGGGAGTGTGCAATTGGCATGCTGACTGCAGGAATGCCCACCAGAGCTGTTGCCAGAGAATTTAATGTTCATTTCTCTACCATAAGCTGCCTCCGTCTTCGTTTTATAGAATTTGGCAGTAAGTCTAACTGCATACCCACGTGTATGGCATCGTGTGGGTGAGCGGTTTGCTGAGGTCAATGTTGGACAACAAACACTGATGGACAACAAACACAATTCCATTTTATCAATGGCAATTTGATTGCACAAAGATACATGATGAGATCCTGAGGCCCAATGTTGTACCATTCACCTGCTGCCATCATATATTTCAGCATGATAATGCACTACCCCATGTCGCAAGGATCTGTACACAATTCCTGGAAGCTGAAAATGTCCCAGTTCTTCCATGGCCTGCTTACTCACCAGACATGTCACCTGTTGAGCATGTTTGGGATGCTCTGGATTGATGTGTATGACAGCGTGTTCCAGTTCCCGCCAAGATCCAACAACTTCACAGCTATTTTTTATTTTATTTAACTAGGCAAGTCAGTTAAGAAAAAATGCTTAATTACAACGACGGCCTATCAGGGAACAAGGGGTTAACTGCCTTATTCAGGGGCAGAACGACAAATTTTTACCTTGTCAGCTTGGGGATTCGATCCAGCAACCTTCTGGTTACTGGCCCAACGCTCTAACCAGTAGGCCATTGAAGAGGAGGGAGACCGCATTCCACAGGCCACAATCAACAGCCTGATCAACTCAATGCGAAGGAGATGTGTCGCGCTGCATGAGGCAAGTGTTGGTCACACCAGATACTGACTTGTTTTCTGCCCCTGCAGAAATCGAATTAACATAATACAAATATCCCCATTAAATCTGTCAGTTTAAGCTAGAGATATCAGGTTTTTTTGCACTGGATAGGTGTGAATCCGCCACCTATGCAATACTTCTACCTCTGCGGTGAAAGGTGACAGAGCTGGAACGGTGTTTGTCAGACCATGAGAAAATCGGTCTTCTCACAAAATTGTCTGTAGCGTCCGAACAGTTTAGCCTTCACACTGATATGACCCATCTGTGTAAAGGTGAACATGTACTGTACATTTCGGTTGTTTTGCTCTAGGACTCCCACAAGCCTCGCAAGACTCGTCTGGAGGTCCCCCGGTACCAGCCAAACATTTATGGAAGTACTGTATATATGGAGACTGTTTATTAACAAAAATAAAGGGTTAAATACATGTCCAAAAAAAAAAAATATATATATATATATTATATAATGTCTCCTGATCTCAGATATAGGATAGACACTTAAAAACAAACTTCCTTTAGATTTTTTTGGGGGTGGCATCAGAGTACTAGATGTTCCAATCCTAGTGTTTCCCGGCGACAGACTGGTGTAGTGTCCAGGGGGAACTGGTACATCAAGCTGTCTCACGCTACAGGGACAGAAGATAGGCTCCTGCTCTATGGGCCATTCTGGTTTGGACAAGGCTTACTTACTTAATGTGTTTTCTCCGGCAGGCTCATGAGATGTGTGCCCTGTTAATCCTGGGAGAGATCAGCGACCCCTCCCTCATCAATGCAACAAATGGTGCACTGCAAATGTGAGCCATCATCTCAGCTACTCAGCCTTTCATTAATGACACTGTTCAACACTGTAGAAAACCCCAGCTTCAGCTCTCACTCAGCTCTTTCCAACTCTCAAACGGTGTGACTCCTAACTCCAGGGGTTGGGACAAGTTAGTGTTGAAGCTGGGTCTGTTTAACACCGTAATAACCTAGTGATTTGTTTACTCAGGTGGTCTATTGACTGTCTCTCCCCTCTTCCTCCTCAGGCCCCTTCATATCGCTGCGAGGAATGGTCTGGCTACGGTGGTGCAGGTGCTGCTCAGCCGGGGGGCAGCCGTGATGGCTGTTGATGAGGAGGGTGAGTCACCAGTGTCGGTTAGTGAAAAAAGACCAGAGCCCTATCCTACGTACAAGGTAACTTTCATTAACTGAGTTCAACTCGGGATAACCGTTACCACGAAAGTGGCTCACCTTTTAGCCAGGTACATTTCTATGGCAATGAATCCTTCAGAACTAACCTGCTCCAGGGCAGGCTAACTCATGACTAACTCAATTTTCCCTGAATGAAGTGTCCGAGCCGCGAGTTGAGGACCATCATCATCATGCCCTTCATTTGAGGAAGACTACGGATTACAATATTTTGTTAATCAAATGGTTTGTGTGCTAAAAAATTTTTTTAAATACCTAGCACATTTAATAAGAACGGAATGCATTTGAAACTTCACACAGTAAAACTTGTGTATGACTTAATACAATTATTTGGGGGGAAAAAAGGTGCACGTGGATTGATGAGCACACCATTAATGATAAGTCATTTCAAGCTTATTTCACACCATAACTTTTCTTTCATTTTGATTTCGGCACAAATGACAATGTGGCACTGACTCGATCATGGATTGATGTTTCAGCATTGTCTCAATGAAGAGTTTGGCATTCGACTAGCCACATGCATGAGCACCTACAAGCCTGCTAGATTAGCGGCAGGCGGAGGAGCAATATTTACCGTCGTAGTATGGATTTTATTTATATTTTTTATTTTCCATTTATTTAACTAGGCAAGTCAGTTACAAACAGATTCTTATTTTCAATGGCGGCCTAGGACCAGTGAGTTAACGGCCTTGTTCAGGGGCAGGATGACAGATTTGTAACTTTTCAGCTCGGGGATTCAATCTTGCAACCTTTCACTTGCAAGTCCAACGCTATATCCACTAGGCTACCTGCCCGCCTGAGCTGGAATGTGAAGCTAACTGAAGCTGGCTGGCTTTAGAAAACCCTTGCTTCAATTGTAGTATACCCCTCTGGGTGAGGCATAGTCAAAGCCACTGCAGGGCCTGGCTGGGTCGATGCTCTGCCAGATTGAATACTGGCCCAACCAATCAGGCTGGCTTAAAACATATACAGTGTCTTCAGAAAGAATTCATACCCCTTGACTTATTCTACATTTGTTGTGTTACAGCCTGAATTCAACATTCATGAAATGTATTTTCTTTCTCAACCATCAACACTCAATGCCCCATAATGACATAGTGAAAATATGTTTTTAGATTTTTTGGGAAAATGTATTGAAAATAAAAGTTGTCTTGTTTATTTAAGTATTCACACCCCTGAGTCAATACAGTTATAATCACTTTTGGCAGCGATTACAGCTTTGAGTCTTTCTGGGTGAGAATCTTCTAAAGTAGCCTATCACAATATTTTAAAATTCAATCACGGGTTAAACACAAAAGTCACATATTCCGAATTGATCCTTTCAAATTATTTCAGCATGTAGTGTAGTTTATTCGTATTAGTAAGCTACACCAGGGACTAATGTCTTTACACTAGTGGAGCATGTCAGCCATATCCCCGATAAGTGCGCATATTCACTGACTTTATCATTGGGTGAGACAGTGCCACTGGAAAGTTTAGGACAATAATTTCCTCTAGTTTTTATAGTTGGAAGTTTGTCAGTGTCAACAGAATAGCCTACCCTGTCTTTTTTGTAATAGCCTATTATAGATTCTCATAATGTCTCCAGACATGTATAGTGTTGTAGAATTGCATGAAATGTGTTTTTTTTAAAGTACGTTAGATATCTCAAATATGTGTTTTTTAACCTGAGCACTGCTCTATTGCTGCAGCTGCTGAGGGGCCGGTCAGATGGCAGCGAGCAGACTGCGTAGTAGAGATGCTGTACCCAAGGCAACTTGGCTGCAGCCAACTTTTAGCAGCCACAATATTATTTATCATCACATATAACAGTGCCTGTCTTGACTGGAGTAGCCTAGAGAAGCTAGCTAGCTAGGCTAATTCTTGAGGACGTGTGATGTACTTTCTCCGCAACCCCATTCAAATAAAACAGCCTACCTGTTGGTTGCTCGTTGTAGCCTATTCCTCATTAAACTAACTTTGCATTGCATTTAGTGAAGTATAATTCCATTGGCTACAAATTGAGCCTTTTTGTTTGACCAACATAAAATAGCTACACACGTGAAGGCTACCAGTCTTTTTATGGGGCACACGTCATAAAAACGACATTGCAAAGTTTGTTTTATTCAATTTAATAATTTAGAACGTCACGGTATATCCTTGTATGGAACAATGACACAAGGATTGCAGGCTCCCCCTCTCCTTCTCCGTGGCTGACGTGAGTAAGACATTTAAACGTTTTAACCATCGCAAGGCTGCCGGCCCAGACAGCATCCCTAGCCGCATGTACAGACCAGCCGGCTGGTGTGTTTACGGACGTATTCAATCGCTCCCTATCCCAGTCTGCTGTCCCCACATGCTTCAAGATGGCCACCATAGTTCCTGTACCCAAGAAGGCAAAGATAACTGAAATTAAATGACTATCGCCTCGTAGCACTCACTTCTGTCATCATGAAGTGCTTTGAGAGACTAGTCAAGGATCAAATCACCTTACCTGTCACCCTAGACCAACTTCAGTTTGCATACCGCCCCAACAGGTCCACAGACGATGCAATCGCCATCACACTGCACACTGCCCTATCACATCTGGACAAGAGGAATACCTATGTAAGAATACTGTTCATTGACTACAGCTCAGCATTGAACACCATAGTACCTTCCAAGCTCATTAGGCTTGAGGCCCTGGGTCTCAACCCCACCCTGTGCAATTGGGTCCTGGACTTTCTGACGGGCTGCCCCCAAGTGGTAAGGTAGGAAACATCTCTTCTTCGCTGATCCTCAATACTGGGGCCCTACAAGGGTGCGCACTCAGCCCCCCCCCTGTACTGCCTGTTCACCCATGACTGCATGGCCATGCACACCTCCAACTCAATCATCAAGTTTGCAGACGACACAACAGTAGTGGGCTTGATTACCAACAACGACGAGATGCTTACAGGGACAACGACGAGATGCCCCCCCATCGACGGGACAGTAGTGGAGAAGGTGGAAAGCTTCAAGTTCCTCGGCGTACACGTCACGGACCAACTGAAATGGTCCACCCACACAGACAGCGTGGTGAAGAAGGCGCACCTCAGGAGGCTGAAGAAATTTGGCTTGTCACCAAATACTCTGACAAACTTTTACAAATGCACAAAATTGAGAGCATTCTGTCAGGCTGTATCACTGCCTGGTATGGCAACAGCACCGCCCTCAACCGCAGGGCTCTCCAGAGGGTAGTGCGATCTGCACAACGCATCACCGGGGGTAAACTACCTGTCCTCCAGGACACCTACAGCACCCGATGTCACAGGAAGGCCAAAAAGATCATCAAGGACTACAACCACCCGAGCCACTGCCTGTTCACCCCGCTACCATCCAGAAGGCGAGGTCAGCACAGGTGCATCAAAGCTGGGGCCGAGAGATTGAAAAACAGCTTCTATCTCAAGGCCATCAGACTGTTAAACAGCCATCACTAACACAGAGAGGATGCTGCCTACATACAGACTCAAATCATTGACCATTTTAATAAATGGATCACGAGTCACTTTAAATAATGCCACTTTAATAATGTTTACATTTCTTACATTACTCATCTCATATGTGTATATGCCATCTATTGCATCTTGCCTATGCCGCTCGGCCATCGCCCATCCATATATTTATATGTATATATTCTTATTCCATCCCTTTACATTTGTGTATTAGGTAGTTGTTGTGGAATTGTTAGATATTACTGTACTGTCGGAACCTGAAGCACAAGCATTTCGCTACACTCGCATTAACATCTGCTAACCATGTGTATGTGATCAATAACATTTGATTTGATGTCATTTAGAAAAGTAGAAATGTTAAATTTGGCCTATACATTTTTTTGGTCCCAAAAATGAATACTCACCATTATTCGACTACTAACGTCCGTTCAGATATTCAAATAACCATGCACATCCCTAGTTTGTAGTGTTTCTTTGTCAAATGTACCATTTTTTGTGTTTTCAATTATACAATATGATTGAACAAATTTTCACTTAAATATGACGGGGTATTTTTGCCGTATTTTTTTCTGGAAAATGTTGGCCCAGTCACTTACTCAGGCCCAGCCACACATCAGTTTCTGCCTATGCCACTGGGGTGAGGGGGCTTTTTGCTTATCTCGTTTTGGTGTGTATATGTTTCTGAGTAAAAGTGCTTAGCCCTCTTGACTAACCAGGTTGTTATTGAGAATTTTATAAAAGAGAAATTGTTCTTCCTAAATGTGAATTGTCTTTTAATCAATTGTGTGTTTTTGTTTGTTTCTCCTCTCATCAGGCCACACCCCGGCCCTGGCCTGTGCCCCTAACAAGGATGTGGCGGACTGCCTGGCCCTTATCCTCTCCACCATGAAGCCTTTCCCTCCCAAAGACGCCAGCGCCGCCTCCTCCTTTGGCCTCAACCTGCTGAAGTACTGTGGCATCGCCGCCTGCGGGCCCCTGCCCAACGGCAACCTGCGCCACACCTACGCCAAGGACCGTCATGGCACCATCGGCCTGGACGGCTGCTTCACCGAGTGAGATGAAACCCCCCCCAAACCTGCTCCCCCTCAGACCACCATACCCTAGGTGCCCCTGTCCCGTTGTATCTCTAACTAGCCGGATCGCCCCTCTTTAATCCACTATGATCCGGGTTACAACCCCCCTTTCTAACACACAACAAGAGCAGGAATATACTTAGTTTCACGTGTGTGTGTGTTTGGATGTGTGTGCGTGTGTCTGTCTGTTTGAAGAAAAACGAAATCCCTAATGGGTGTTGTCAAACCTATATGCAATTATTTGCCTCTCTCCTCTGGCATCATTTTCATTGTTTGTCTGTCGTCACTAGCCTGGGCTTAGGTAAGACACCCTCTGTCCAGTGTCCAGGACAGAGCTCGTCACAGAGTCCCTCTAAATCCTACCAGCAGTGATGATTTTTACCCCTTACGATATTATCGTGGATGTTTTTGTTGAATTAACAGATTCACAAGCATGTGTGACAAGTTACAGATAGTATCATTTTAGTTCTAAATTAAATGTAACATTTTTGGTGAATTTTTGATATTGCACTTCAACAACGAATAAACTAACCTCGCAAATCCCAGTGAAAGCGATGACCTAGTAGAAGGAGAACGGTGCCTCCAACTTCTCCTCTGACTTAAACTGGTGCAATATGCAGCATGTGTGGGTATTTCCCGTGCTGTGCATCTCTGAAGAGAGAGAGAGAGAGAGTTGAAAGCTCTGCACAGAAACCCCATAGATTTTAAAATAAGCGGTTACAAGCTGGTGTCTACTCCCCTAGACATCCGACAACAAGCACTTCCTAATGGCTAAGGCCATCTTAGCCCCCCTCTCAAGGAGTCCATACTAAAGGAAGAAGTTGTGGTTCTTGCCTGAACCCCACTACCGCTTGTCACTGTCGTAGGCGTTTCTGGATATTTAAACAATGTTGTGCCTATGGAACACTGAGAATTACTGAGAGATGACCCCACCCCCTCATCCCCAACTAGTTTATGCACTCTGATCTCCCACCTTATCCCTGATTATTTGAGACTTAAAAAGAGAACAATTCTAGTGGGACATTTTTAAAGGATGAAACTCTGTTTTTTTAAAGAAAGATGGGTTTAGCACACATACTGATTGCGGTATAAGCTATTGTTGTATAAACACTTGTTTACACAATGTAAACCGACGTCGCATTTACTTGTGAATTGTCAGTCAAATATGTTTGCACAACAGAGCCATGAGAAATACGTGTTTTTAATATAGCTGCTAAAATATTGCTGCCTTTTCCATGGATTGTGTTCACGGTTTCCGTCAATGCGGATCTACATGTAATGTTTAATTTGACTCTTTACATTATTTGGAATTGGAAGCAATATTCAGTCACAGACAGCCTTCAAACTCTTATAGCATTTTTATTTCCCTGCTGTTTGCTATAGTGGAAAGGTTCATGTAATTTTCCCTTTTTTTAACCTTTTTATCTATTCATGCCAAACAGCCATACTTGTTTGCTTCTGTCTTCTTTTGCACATTAGTTGAATCAAATTAGTTTTTTGTGTTTCACTTGATTAAGCTATTTATGAAGATTGTTAGTTAATTTGAATGATGTTCTAATTAACATATGTTCACTTTGTTGTAATTGTTTTCATGTGGTTGTAGCGATTTGAAAAAATTCAGATGACAAAATCTATCAGTATTTGATCTTACTCACACTTCCATAAACTAATTGGAATTCAGGAACATTTCAAATCCATGGTGTACTGTAATATTAAGCATTATCCTATTTTGTTAATGTATTTTCAATATTACATAAATGTAGTTTGGCTTAGATTAGTGAAATTGTGAAAGTAGTGGTAATGTACCGGTATCTTTACTCTTCACAACATATGGCTAACACTGAAAACTAAAATATCTGCATTACGTTGCTATGGTTATGTATGGACAGCTACTTTTTTTTAGCTTTTTTAAATGTATGATTATCAGCGTGACAATGGCTTTTATATATAAGTAACCGCATCTCGGAAGTTGTTTAAGAAGTGTCTTAGAGTATTTTATTTATTTGAATTTCAAAGAATACCAAAAGTGATTGATTTCTTTTACACCCATTTTCAAGTATGTGTGCTCCCGTTTCTCTTTTGCATCAACAAGAACACCATGTAGGCATGTCTGGTACCAATACCTCTATCGTGTGATACACTGACAACCTCATCCACCTTTCTCAGTTGAATTGTTGTTTTTTTCTCGACATGCCTCAGTCCTATCATCACTTGTGTAACCTAATGTTACCCCTAGAATTGTTCTCTTTGAATGGAATATCGAAACCATTTAGCACATCTCTTTAGATGTACATACTATTATTTATATAAGAAAAAAACATTGCATCAATTTCTGAATCATTTTGCAGACTGAGATTCATTGTCAGTTCCTGGTGCATTCAACCATATGGCTGGGAAGGAACTGTTTCAAAAAAGAATGTAGGAAAAAAATAGATAAACAGAGAGAAAAAACAGCTTATCTGTTCCGTGGCCAGTACTGGTATTCTACAAGGTATTTCATGTCAAAGCGTTTAAGAAAAAAACAAGATGACGAAGTCTGTCCCTTACATGTAGGAATAGCAAATGCCAAAACCAGTGTCGTCGTTGTTCCTCACATTTATACTAATATGCTGAAAAAAATGATTGTATTAAGCTACCTGAACTTTTTGTGTTATTTTACATAAGCCTTTTTATATGATGTCAGAGAAGGTTTAGTTCAATGACGTGAGATCACATCGAATAGTAAGCCATTAAATAATGTTCTTATTATGTTCACGGGTGACTTGCTATGTTAGAATTTTTTGGGTTGGTTGAAATATGAACTTCTCACAACTAGGTCCCATCCATTGTTTATCTTATATTGTGTGACATTTCATTGACCATAGATTTGGTTTAGCCTGTGGTTTTGTTAGGCTGGTTTGATACGACATTGAAAACAAAAATCCCCTTTTGGAACACGTTTCATGTGGGACTGAACACCTAATTGTTCAATTAGGGGATCAAGAAAGCGTAAGTCAAGAAAGCATAAGTCGAGTGTGTGGAGGTTAGAAGCCTAAAAAGGATTACATTCATGATATACCGCCAAGACCCTTTTTTATGTTTTTATTTCCTCCCTCCCTATTTAACCATTCCGTTTACACTGTGGACAAGGATTACCCTAGTATTGTGCTTTTTAGGGCAATAGAACAATTGAAAGCATTTTTCGATTTTCAGTAATGCAACAACAAACAACTCTATTTTCACTCAGTCCTGACCCAAAGCACTTATTTCAAGAATAAGCACTTTTGTATATTTAATATCTCTATATGTATGTGTGTGTTTACATAGGTTACCTATGTAGATATGAACTTATATTTAGGGAAGACAATACCTTCAATAGAGAGATGAGAGTAGATGAACTGGTGACTGATCTTCACGATCATGTGTGATGTGTGGGTGCTTGTATGAGAGACACGGTTTAATTGGAGGGTTATGGTTCTCTTTGGGATCAGCATAAGGGAGCAGTGAAGAGTTGAGGGACACCCCTTGGTGTGCAAACATACGCAGCCCAAAATACATTTCAAACGGAAAGTATACTTGTATACTGCCTTTCAAAAAAAAAAAAAGCAGGGGTTGAAACTCAAGAACATGTTTGATTAAGTGCAGAAATGTAAGATATTACGTACATTTGCAGACGTCTCCACTGAGCCATATTAGTCAATTGCTGATTTTTTTATTTTTATGTATGTCTAAATTAAAGCAGGGGTTTTGGTTGTTGAATAACTGACATTTTTGCTGCACTGTTTAACTAAGAAAAAAGTAATAGAAATGATGGGGACAATAATGAAAAATGAACTAAAGCAACATCTTTACTTCTGCCTTCTCCTCGTGCATCGATGCAGAAGGATTGTGTTTTATCTTGAGCCATTGAAGGGTATTATTGCATTCAGCGGATGGGTTAGTCTATTGCCTAACAATGTGGTGCATACAGTGCCTTTAGAAAGTATTTATGCCCTTGACTTATTCCACATTTTGGTGTTAAATTTTGAATTCAGGCTGTATTAAATATTACTTTTTTCTCACCAATCTACACACAATGCCCCATAATGACAAAGTGAAAACATTTTTATTGACATTTTTGCAAATGTATTGAAAATAAAATGCAGAAATACCTAATTTGCTTAAGTATTCACATACCTGACTCAATACTTTGTTTGAAGCACCTTTGGCAGCGATTACAGCTGTGAGCCTCGAAGAGCTTTGCACACCGAGATTGTGCAAAATTTGCCCATTTTTAATATTTTCTAAAATTCTTAAAGCTCTTTCAAATTGGTTGTTGATCATTGCTAGACAACAATTTTCACGTCTTGCCATAGATTTTCAAGCCGAATCAAGTCAACTGTAACACTCAGGAAAACTCACTGTATTCCTGGTAAACAACTCCAGTGTGGATTTGGCCTTGTGTTTTAAGTAATTGTCCTGCTGAAAAGTGAATTAATCTCCCAGTGTCTGGTGGAAAGCAGATGGAACCAGGTTTTGCTCTAGGATTTTGTCTGTGCTTTGCTCCAATCCATTTATTGTGTTTATCCTGAAACTCTCCAGTCCTTTTTTTAACCCATATTTTATTAGGTAAGTTGACTGAGAACACATTCTCATTTACAGCAATGACCTGGGGAATAGTTACAGGGGAGAGGAATGAGCCAATTGTAAGCTGTGGCTGATTAGAGGGCCATGATGATATAAAGGCCAGATTGGGAATTTAGCTAGGACACCAGGGTTAATACCCCTACTCTTACGATAAGTGCCATGGGATCTTTAGTGACAACAGAGAGTCACGTCCCATCCGAAATACGGCACCCTACACAGCGCAATGTCCCCAATCACTGCCCTGGGGCATTGGGATATTTTATTTAGATCAGAGGAAAGGATGCCTCCTACTGGCCTTCCAACACCATTTCCAGCAGCATCTGGTCTCTCTACCAGGACCAACCCTGCTTAGCTTCAGAAGCAAGCCAGCAGTGAGATGCAGGGTGTTATGCTGCTGGCTTACAAGCATACCCATAACATGATGCAGCCACCACTATGCTTGGAAATATGGAGAGTGGTATTCAATAATGTGTTGTGTGAGATTTGCCCCAAACATGGCACTTTGTATTCAGGACAAAATGTGATTCTTTTTTTTTTTGCTTTCTGAAGGCACTGCCTTATGTCTCAGTACAAACCTCACTCCAATATAATCATTGTGACTCTTGTAATCACGGGATTATTTTATTTCCTCAAGTTTTATTTTGTCAACAGTTGGCACAGGAGCTATCACTCCTGTTAATCATGTACTCGCCATTTTTTCTATCTAGATTGCCTTACGATACCTCTCAAATTATGAATCGTTGTTTTGTTACTCCATTTTTTTTCTGATTTGCATTTGGGAATGTGTCCCTTTTTGTCTTACATCAATACCATATCAAAACAGTCGTCCTTAAAAACACCCCATGCTGTTACCTAGACCCACAAGTGCCGTAGAAATCCCTGTTTGTCTGCCTATGGAAAAAGGAAGTGTCTATGGAGATTAAAAAAGTAAAGGTCAAGTTTGACAAATGACAATAATACCTTACAATGGCTGAAATTGCAAAAATTGACAACTTTCTCAAAGTGCTTCAGATTGTAGGAATAAGTGATATGGGAGCTTTGGGCAAGGGGAGGAGTGAAATGCATAGCATTAGGTAATTGTAATTTGCATGATGCAAGACTGATCAAGTCAATTTTATTTGAGCGTGATCGAAAACAATATGGCAGAGTGGCTAGTAGGGTAGAAGACGGTAAAATTGCACAAAAGTAGTTGAGTCAGAATACTGTAAACTGAGTTACATGTTATGTTGGGGGAATAACTATTGAAAGGAAGCATATTCAACATCTTTGTTTCCTTCCATTTTTCTTTTGAGAGAAATTCAGGGTACTTATTGATTTTGGGCAACTTGTAAAATGTTGCCATCAGATATGTGAGTGGAAAGAAAGACTAAGTAGGGTCATGTTGAAATTGGAGAATAGGAAATACTTTATTACTTTTGACACTATTGTCCTTCAAGTGAGAAAGCATTCATCTGAGAACGAACACTTATGTCATGCTGATTTTAAATAACCTCCTAAATTAGGTGTGGAAGGGATAAAGTTAGAAACAAAGAGGCTGTCGGTTTATTTTGGTTATGCCAGTGATCCCCATGGTGATGCTGTCCATAGCGTATTCCTCTGGGATATCTGCCAATGACTGTACCTCGAGGACATCGGTGTCCTTCATTACTTGAAAACTCATTGGATGAAGGCAATAGCTAGGCAGTTACCATTGTGTTTTTCTTTTATTTCCATTTAAAATATTATTTTGAATCATGAGTACACAAACGTTTTCTCTTCTCCAAGCATAATTAAACTGCTGAATTAGATATTTATTTGTCATCGGTGTACTGTTATCAAAGAATTCTTCAAAATGGCTACAATTCACAAAAAAAGTGAATAAATTAACATGTAAGATGCAGTAAGTTATATTTAAGTGGATTTTAACAAGAAGTTAAGTAATCTCATGTTATAGTCCGTTATAAATTTACATTTGATCACCAAAACAAACACCTCTTGATATGGATGGAATTATGTCTTAAGTATAGATCCATGAGTGAAGCTCAATATTAAAAGGATACTTCGGGGTTTTGGCAATGAGGCCCAATGAGACCCATAGATTTCCAGTCATTGCGCTAACGCTAGTTAGCAACTTCCTTCAAACTGTACGCAGACACATAAAATGGTATCCACGAGTTCTTCTGACTGGAGAAGTAGATAAAGGGCCTCAAATCCCGAAGTATCCCTTTAAGTTCTTCCATGATTCTAACTGCTGCATGTCTGTCCTATGTCTATGTACACAACATATTTATTTGAGATGTTCAGATTCTTTGATTGTATATTATGTTTATGCTTTCATTGTTAATTTGTCATTGTTGTACAACTACACTAGGTGGAAAAGATTTCCATGCTTATTCAATCATAACTTCCAAATGCTTGTTAAAATGGAACAAAACTGTTGGTCCCACTTCAAAAATAAGGTCTTGAAATGTAGCAGTAAGAAGTGTAATTTTGCAGAATTTGGCACGTGTCTAACATTATTATTGAGAGACAATTGACATTTGTTCCATTTTCATGTGGGATTGCCCATACCCCTGTATATCGCTGCACATATACTTTAGGTCATGGAGAAAATAAATAAAAACAAACACAATAAACTGGTTATAGAATTTAACAATTATATATTGACTCCAGACTTCTGGCCTTTTCTTTTTACAGAGACACATTTTTTTGTTAGCACGCATGTAGCTAGTGCTCTTTTCTGCATTATAGTCCTCATAGGTGGTGTGGCCTGTTGTACTGTCCAAAGTTTGTTTGGTCCTGAATTAACTAGAGGGAACTGGTTGAATACGTTTGTCTCTCTTGTGCCTCTGTAGTTAAGGCTTAGCAACATATACCTATGATCAAAACAAAGCATACTGATCCTTGGATTCACTTTATTCAACCCAGTAGTTGGCTGCTTTGAAAAACTTCAGGGACAAAATGTCGACACACCAATTGCTTTTATTTTGTCCGTTTTCTCTTCCTCTTTAAGGGCAGTTACTGAGTTGACCTCTCACTCCAAAAATACTATCTAAGAGTAACGTTACTCTTTAAAGGGATGCAATGTTTTTGTCTTAGTGGAGAGTAATGTCGACACTTTCTATTGTGTGACTTCATGTATTACTTGATTAGCCATAATCAGACATCGAACAGCTTACCTCAAGATGTTATATCTCGCAATGATTTTTATCCAAGCCAGTGCATTTTGTTAATGTATTGAACCTCATTGGAGAGTAAATGTTATCTGATACATATTATGCAACATGAAAACATTTTACTTTTTTCTCTTTGTTTTGATGGTTCCTTCATGACTTGACTGCTTCTTGACAACTACCCATAGGATGGACAATGCAAATAGGTGAATAAGGATATTAAATCATGATATTTCCATTAAAGGAATGCCTTAGTAGGCAAAAGAGAGATGTCTCAGAACGGAACTGGTTTTAGATCCATCATAAAGTACCTTATTTATGAGAGTTGTGTGCATTCTTATACTGTATGTCACATGGCTGCTCAAAATTATGGGGTTGGAATCTATTTTGATGTCGTAGAAAATTGAAGATGGTTAAAGAATATTATTTGAACTTGTAAACGGCAAAACTCAGATCCTCTATTACTGTCAATACAATCCTGACTGACACTTTGTCCTGATACAAACAGGTATACTAAACTGTGTCATTAGAAAACAATTGAGCAAATAGTGAAGTCTGATTTTTATATTTTATGCATCACGAAATTGGTCTTCCATTCATGCCAACTGAAAGCCTTATTGTTGATAAAAGTTGAGGTCGCACAACTACTCACAATCACATACGGGGTGAAGTTAGTGAGCCATTGTTCATTCATAATACAAAACATGATGCTATGCTATAGTGCTTCCCAATCTCATCATCCATGTGGTCCACTGTGGCTTGAATCCTGGAGAAATTGTTAATTGGCTGGATACATTTTTCAAAGCACAAATCCAAAGAAACACTCGTGCTGTTGTCATAAATCCAAACACCTGGATGTACAACTTGACTAGTTTATTTAGCTCTTGTTTGATTCTTGCCTTAGTCTTGCTTGGCTTGCCATATTTTTCAATGAACAGCCTTTCTTAAGGGACCTGAAAAACCACACAGTGAAATAGTTTTGGATCACTGTGGTGATAATACTGAAGTTGTAGTGTGAATTCATAACAAAAGCAATATTGGCAAGTGCACTTTGTTGGATGTTCTAAGCACATCACTAAAAATGCACTGCAGACAGTAGTGTGTAGAGATAGTTGATTTACTTACTCAACTAAATGGTATTGAAATCAACATGGTGAATTATTATAAAGCTGAGAGAGAGAGATTTAATATTTGACATTTGTAGTACCATTTTAGCAGTGTATATGTTGATTTGATCGGGATGTAGTTTTAGTTGGTGTCTGTACAACCCCTTCTAACCGTATTTGAAGGCAAAAAATAACACACTTAAGATAATCAAGACTTAAAAGTTGTAGCTTAAACATTTTAATAGCTAGTTTGTATGCAACCCCTTTATTTGGGCATCTATGTTTGTGTTTTATAGAAATTGTTCTCTGTATTGCGATATGTTCTAAGTATAATATATGTCATCTTCAAGGTAACATCAAGGCACTGGGTTTGGTTTGAGTTGGTGGTAGAAGATTGTATTTTGTGGACAAGAAATACAATGGATTGCTATGCCATAGAACTTAAGGATGTAGTGATTACTTTTATAGTACAGTGAGTAGGCATAGAGTTCTGTGTTTGTGTGATGATTTGGGCAGTTAGATGTCATGTCTTCATTAGTGAGTATGATGTCAAGAATGTGAGTGTGAGATGGCAATATGAACTGCTATCAGCAAAAGGGCAAAGAAAAAGTGTGTCTTTGTTGATGGCTATTGTACTACTTTACACACTTTCCTGGTTTACAAATACCGTAAAGAATATTGTTATTTTGTTTCTAATTGGTAACACGAAGTACATTCCCTTTGAAACACAAGTGATGTTTGTAAGATTCTGGTGCTATGGTCTAATAGTTTTTGGTTCGAGTCCATAAATGTGATTATTTTAATTTGAGCATATTTGAAGATTATAATATGTAAGGTTAGACCGACTGGTTTCTGGTACAGTATCCTACGTAGTATGTGTGGTAGCCTAATATGCATTAACTGACCCTTTGAATAAAATGTAAAACTCTAGTGTAATTGAAAGCTTGAGGTTGGTGGTTGGCCGTGTCCTTTGCCTTAGCAGCCCTCCTTTTTTATTTTGGTTCTGGATATATTAAGCTCTTATTCAGGAGGGCAGAGGCATCTTGTTTTGATTCAGTCATTGGACATTGCTTTGTATGATGTGGGGATTTGTTTACTCCATAGACCAGCCAGGCAAAATATAACAGGCCATGTCTACGGGCTATGACCTTGAATTATTATGTGCTTTGATTGGCTCCACATTGCTTCTGCTAGAATTTCATTGGCTCCTTGTTTCGCTGCAATTCTTTTCACCATCTCGGAAGTTGCGGGTTAAAGTTATGAATTGGTCAAGAATTTCATGTCAGGGACAAGTGGTTAAAAAAAATTGCATATCTGGTTGTGGTCCTTAGAATGGATAGGATATGCCAAGCCAATGTTTAGGACAGCATGTTAACCTCTCATGTGACTTCAGTGTGAACTGTAGGTGATCATGAAAGTGTTTATTGTGCTTCATTTAGGCCTAATTATAAATTCAGGTGGTGCAATGTGAGCAAGTGAAAATGCATAAAATGCTTTTTCAGGCCTTTTATCAACTTTTCACTCTTCTCTTGCACCTTAGGCTCTGTTTTGAAGTCAATTACGGCTACTGCTGCCTGGTGGAGAGTTTGAGCATGCCTGCATTCAGTATTGTATATTTTCTAGAGCCTTCAGTTGCTTACAGCAACAACAACAAATCTTATATAGGTTTTACTAGCATGACATTGTGCGATATTAAAATCATATTACCTCAGAAAATATATCAATTACAATTAAGTTATTGAAATAGGGTAAAACGGTCTCATCCAAAACGAGACCAAAACGGTCTCATCCAAAATGGAATCTCATTGGCAAGATACAAAGCCCATGCTATTATGAAAGTAAAGATTACTTTTGCTACTAATGTAATTGCTATGATCATGTTTTGCCTACCTCCTTGATGCACAACTCATCTTTGTCTTCTTAGCTCATAACCACCTATACTTGTGTCTCAAAAATATGAACGCATATTAATCACTTTTAATCTAAAAGACAAATCAAATGTGATTTTGTGTGTGTGTACGAGCATGTAAAATGAAAGGAAAAATAATATATCACAACAGCCACTGGAATGTGAAGCCAAACTGTATTATGATCAGAATGAAATCTCTTTAAGGTCTGTTGTAGCATACACGTGAACCTCGTCTGTGGTACATGTTTGCTATCCTTCAGATACTTGTCGCAACAAGGTACTTTATGATTGCTTTTATTTAACCCCCTGAAAGTATCCTTTAACCACCAGTAATCATCCGGGTTTTTACTGTACGTTTGTAAGTTGAGCCATATGTCTAAACATCAAGTTTACAGTTGTAACTGTGTGAAACTACGAGAGATTGGGAGAATGTGTGTGCATCTAACTTCATTACAAAAGCAACAAATAACTAAGGCTCTTACTGAAGTCTGATTTATGAATGTGGTGTTTACGTGTGAAGGTAAATGTTATCGTTTCCAGCCTTAAGCATTCAAAATAAAATAAATGAATCATTTGTCATACCCCACCCCAGACCTTTGAGATTTTGACTGAAGCAGAGGAATGTGCGATGCAGCATTAGGGGTTAAGAGATGCCCTAAAAGAGACATACAACCCCCCCCCCCTCCCTCCCACCCCTGAACAAATATCCAACTGTCATGATAATGCAATCCTTGAAAGCACTTTGCCTTGGTATATCATTAAGTGTGCTAGTGAATGGTTATTTGTTACAACATTTTTACATGCATAATGATTTGAGTGAATCAAACAACGTAATCTGCATTGACCTTTGACATTACAGGAGAAACTTAACAAACCAAGGCATTGAAACCTTATCAATTTTATACAATGTATGCCGCAGCCTATGAGTCTTGTCATTTAGTGTTGTGGCTTAGGATTGGTTGTTTAAATAAAGTGCTATTGCTTAATATCTACTTTGTTTTTTGTTCACTTTTATACAGCTGAAGTCGGAAGTTTACATACACCTTAGACAAATACATTTAAACTCAGTTTTTCACAATTCCTGACATTTAATACTCGTGAAAATTCCCTGTCTTAGGTCAGTTAGGATCACTACTTTATTTTAAGAATGTGAAATGTCAAAATAAGTGTTTTGTTTTTTTTCAGCTTTATTTTCTTTCATCACATTCCCAGTGGGTTGGTAGCATTGCCTTTAAATGGTTTAACTTGGGTCAAACGTTTTGGGTAGCCTTCCACATGCTTCCCACAATAAGTTGGGTGAATTTTGGCCCATTCCTTCTGACAGAGCTGGTGTAACTGAGTCAGGTTTGTAGGCCTCCTTGCTCGCACACACTTTTTCAGTTCTGCCCACAAATTTTCTATAGGCTTGAGGTCAGGGCTTTGTGATGGTCACTCCAATACTTTGACTTTGTCATCCTTAAGCCATTTTGCCACAACTTTGGATGTATGCTGGGGTCATTGTCCATTTGGAAGACCCATTTGCGACCAAGCTTTAACTTCTTGACTGATGTCTTGAGATGTTGCTTCAATATATCCATATAATTTTCCTTTCCTCATGATGCCCTCTATTTTGTGAAGTGCACCAGTCCCTCCTGCAGCAAAGCACCCCTACAACATGATGCTGACACCACCGTGCTTCACGGTTGGGAAGGTGTTCTTCGGCTTGCAAGCCTCTTTTTCCTCAACATAACGATGGTCATTTTGGCCAAACAGTTCTATTTTTGTTTCATCAGACCAGAGGACATTTCTCCAAAAAGTACGATGTTTGTTTCCGATGTGCAGTTGCAAACCGTAATCTGAATTTTTTTTGGGGTGGTTTTGGAGCAATGGCTTCTTCCTTTCTTTATATAGGACTCGTTTTACTGTGGATGCTTTTGTACCTGTTTCCTCCAGCATCTTCATAAGGTCCTTTGCTGCTGTTCTGGGATTGATTTGCACTTTTCGCCAAAGTACGTTCATCTCTAGGAGACGGTACGACGGCTGCGTGGTCTCATGGTGTTTATACTTGCATACTATTGTTTGTTTGTACAGATGAACGTGGTACCTTAAGGCGTTTGGAAATTGCTCCCAAGTATGAACCAGACTGAGGTCTACAGTTTTTTTTCTGAAGTCTTGGCTGATTTCTTTTGATGTCAAGCAAAGAGGCACTGAGTTTGAAGGTAGGCCTTGAAATACATCCACAGGTACACTGTCAATTAGCCCATCAGAAGTTTCTAAAGCCATGACCTCATTTTCTGGAGCTGTTAAAAGGCAGTCAACTTAGTGTATAAACTTCTGACCTACTGGAATTGTGATACAGTGAAGTATAAGTGAAATCTGTAAACAATTGTTGGAAAAATTACTTGTCATGCACAAAGTAGATGTCCTAACAGACTTGCCAAGACTATAGTTTAACAAGAAAATTGTGGAGTGGTTGAAAATAAAGTTTTAATGACTCCAACATAAGTGTAATGTAAACTTCCGACTTCAACTGTATATGCTTGTGTTTCTGATTGCCAAAATCCAACTACACCCCCATCTGGCAGCCTTAGGCTACTTTTTGAACACAGAGCCTACACAGCACATTAACTAAGAGTAATTTTATATTTTAGACATCTCATGGGAAAACTTAACATTGAGTGCAGAAAAACATTGTTTAAAAAAAAGTATCACATTTTAAACAAAGGGATGGTAACATCCATGCCTGTCTTCCTTTGTAAAACACATGACTTCCCATTAAACACCTTAATTGTAAAAAAAGAAATGGAAGGGAAACTCGTTACAGCTTTTGTGAACCGTGTTCCTTAAACAAACCTAATTAAGATACTAATTCTTAAACCCACTTTACAAAGACAAGTAAATAAAATAATGGTCATGGTAATTTCAACAAAACTAAATAATACAAATATATATAGTGATTAGTTTGTAAAAGAAACATGAGTCTTCAGTGGTAGAGTCTCTCATTTGAAATTTCTGGCACATGATGGACTTTGCTTCTTTCTTCTCTAATCATCTTTTGGTAGAACGTCTGGTCTCCTTTCCATTGACAGTGGTCCCTCCTGGATTGTTTGCCCTGCTGCCGACACCACTGCCAGCCCGCCCTCCCTGCGGAGGGGTAGTTGAGCTCCCGGAACCTTGTGAATTTACACCGTTCCCATTGGTAGTGTCATTTCCTAGAATAAGAAATTGTAATGTACAAATTAATGTTCATAAAGTTATAAAAGGAAAAGTTGTTAGTGTTCACAATTAAAATGAAGACTGCTGCTTATACACTGAAGGTGGCTGAACCAGCCACTCACAGGTAAAATAAGCAACTTTACAGCTTCAAGCAGCAATTTAGTTTACTGCTACAGACATGCCATTGACATTTAGGGAGACATGCAGGTGGAATTGTTGCATATAGCACCTTAAGCCGCAGAGGTCAAAATTACTTTTGTTGAAAAGCATGAACAAAAGTAGTTGCCAAAACACTCCCATTTGATGTCACTACTTTTGTTGGCCTCTGATAGTGGACTTACCAGCTGAATTATTGTTCAGTATGTTTCCTTGGTCACTGAGTACCTGGGAATGAAATAATAAGAAAAAGGTACTTAACAATATTTCCCCCCTATCCTTCTGTAAAGCATCCTGTAGTAAGACATCCTTGAGTTCAGAACACCCCTTACCGTCTTGTTTTTCATCTGGTCCATGTTAGAATACTCTGGGTTAGGCTCACTGAAATTTGGCACCTCGGAGTACACCATGCAGAACCTGAACAAAACATTAAGTGGGCATTAGTTTAGACCAGTAACTTATGACATTACATGCATCTCTCAGCAACAGTTACATGGCTGCAACTACAGGACTTACTCTCCAATCTTCAACAGCTCTCCACCTCTGCCTGTGTACAGAGTCAGGCAACCTTTGAACACAGATGCATATCTGGAGAAAAAGGCAGCAATTTCAATACAAGATTGCAGACTACTAATAACGTATGGCACATATTCATCCGTATAACTTCATGCGGTTTGGTAAAGCTGACATGATGACGGGGTGGTCTTATTTCTGTATTAATTTTATACTCAGCAGTAAGTTTGGAGCTTCGTCCATGCAGTGGAGGTGTTGACTGGGATGTGACTCAATAACTCACCCCTTAGTGAGTCTGATTATGTCACCGGTTTGGATCAGTCCCCCCACCTCATCCCAAACAGAGATGCTGATGCTGCCTGTCTTGTCGGCCACCTTACAGGTCCGCACCTCATGCCCATCCTTTGTCTTTGTCACTCGTCCTGTGTGAGGGGTTATGAGGGACAAATAAATCCGTGGCTTTTGATTTTTTTACAAAGACGGACCAAGCTAGTTGTACAAGGAAAGTGTCATCTCATTGTGAGGAGCGTAAACATCCACTTGTGGGAAAAAAAGAGGGAAGGTTCAACACAGGTAAGTTATTTGATGCCTGGCATGATTCAAATAAACCAACATTAACAGTTCTCATTAGACTATATAGTGGCATACAAGAAGGATGTTACTCACTGTTGAACCATTATATTGTGTATAAGAATTTACATTACTTTTTTTCCCACCCCAGTGCATTACAAGATCATTAACATTGATTCCTAATAATACTGTTATGAGTTAGTTAGTAATTGAAACAGCCCACCCTCACCGGTTTCCAGTACGATGAAGATAACGTTGAGATTCTTGAGTCCTGGCTTGATGTCCTTGACGTGGGTCTCAGTCGTCATCTTTCAGATTCTCGTCATGCATCCACAACTGTAGCTAAGTCAACTTTAGACCAAAGCAGCACTGAAATGTTGACGTGAGTATGAATACACGATTAGAAAGTATGCAACCCAGGTTGACTAGTGACTTGTAAAGTAGTTAGAAGAACCAATCTGGCAACTGGTGTAGTTAGCTTACCAGGCTGCAGTAACGCCACTCACTACCATGAGCATTATGGCAGCGATCTAGCTAACGTTAGTTATAGCTAGCTAACTGGGTGCCAGGTTGTTAGCTACAAATGACATTAACTTTACCTCAACGGTGTGTATTGTCGTTCACAGCTGCGTTGTCCGATATAAGGGATTTTAAGCCATGGGACAAGTCAGTTTAAATATAAGTATTGTTTTCCTGTTTGTAAAAGGGCTGGCTAGCTAGTTGTTTTTCGTGAGCATCAGTATGTCACTACAGTAGTGAAGACTTGTCCCCTGCTGCATTGTTGGTCAAATTTAATATCAATCAAAATTGTGTCCAATGGAAATGGACTATATAGGATGTGCTTTAGAGATAATCATGTGATAGGCCCTTTATCTGAGAAGGGACACTGAACGTACCGAAGATAGGTGGAGTCAACTATCAATCAACGATTTGACAATTTGGTTGCTTAGCTGCAGGAGTGAGGGCTGGACGTGGAAATGTGGTCACGGGAATCAAGAAAAAAATGGATATCGTGCTGGCATGCTAACACAAATACTGACGCAAACGTAATTTAAAATACCATTTAACCATTGATTGTTATATCAAGAGGTAACGTTTCTCAATTCGACGAAATATCACTAGCTTTGCTCTCTCTGTTTTCCTGTGTGATTCCACCTGGTTCCAGCCAGCTAAGCTGTACATTAGCTAGCTAACGTTTGTTCACGTAAGTTAGTCAGCTGTGGCTAACTTGCGTGCACACTGGCTCGTCAGATTTTCTAATTAGTATCCAATATGTATCTTTCATCTGTTTGCAGCTAGCCACATAGCTAACGTTACGGTATTCCATTTGGAACAATAATGAAGAGTTACGTGTTTGAGTAGCAAACAGCGCTAACGTTAGTCATATCGTAAACTGGTTATAAAGTAAATTAAAGGGACAGTAACTTTGTTCATCCCAACAACGTTGCATAACGTTACTATTTTTCCCCAGACTCATTTTCCCAGGACATCATTACCTAGGCCCCAGGTTGCTCCTCTCCTTCCCACAATTCTGCCCCAGTGGTTCTTAATTTCAATGAGTAGGAGGGCTGTGGATTCTGGCCCAAGGAAGAAAAGACACTGGTAAGTGGACATTGAACACGCATGTACAGGTACTGGGGGTGGCTGGTAGCCTAGCGTTTAGAGCGCGGGCCCATAATTGAAAGATTCCTAGTTCAAATCCCGAGCAGTCTAGGTGTAAAATCTGTTGATCTGCCCTTGAGCAAGCTACTTAATCCTGATTGCTCCAGGGTTACTGTCAATAATGGCTGATTCCTAGTTGTGACCATAAATACCCTGTAGTTTGACCTTTTGATCATTGATTACTGTAAAGTCAGTGTTTTAGTTGTATTGTCCATATTCATTGAGAATGTTGGGCTTTTACTTGTTGATTTAATCCATGCTCCAACTCATTGGAGTACCATTTTGATAGATCCAGGTAGTTATTTCAAAGTGCACTGATACCCAAGAAGTATCCACACCATAAATGTTCATACTACCGCTAGTCTTAGTAAAAAATAAAACCCACTTGCACTATAGTGGGTAAGTGTCTTTATAGTTAGTCTTGACTCTTCATAAACAGTGGCTATCTCAAAATGAAATCACATCAGAGAGATGGTGTGCAGTAGATTCTGTTTATTAATGACAAGCCCTTTGCTTTCAATTCTGAAAGACTTCTCATCTCAGTGTCTAGCCCAGAGTTTCTAGATCCTAGTGGAACTTTCCCCACATCCAAGCCTATATCTGTAATCGATAGACTGTTCTGATTTGGAAGTCGTAATTTGCATCGCAGAGCAGTGTCCAAGAAGGAATGTGTCTGTCTGTCAGGAGCTCACTGAGGCAGGAAACTGAGGGCACAGAATATTTTCTACAATGTTGCAAGTTTGTTAGCTAGAGCTTCAGGCCAGACAGAGTTAATAGTTGATATAATGTTTCAAGTTCCTTGCAGACAGGCCATGTGTGAATTATATATATTTTTTAATTATCAGGCTATTTTCTACCTGAGAGCTGCAGTGTTTTTATTTGTTGGCTTAATGTAGGCTATTTGTACATATTGGCAATGGCAATAGAAGTTACTTTTAGGTTTGTATCATTTTAATTTAGAATGTTGATTAAACACATGACATTGATTTTTGAGATGAAGACTTTATTATAAATGAAACTGTTCCACGAGAATGTGCATATGAAACTCATAACTGGCGCACAGATCGGTAAAAATGGAACGACAACCTGGCACTCCAAATGGAAAAGGTTGCTGACCGTTGGTGTAGCCTTTTACTGGCAACTTCAGGAGCTTAATGGGCAGAAACTGCGAAGGCCAGCAGCAGTGGGAGGTTGAGGGTCGGGAACAGTTTTTTTTTTTTTAAATTTTGATTAGACTATATTGATCTATGGTTTCCTTTTTAGTAATTTGAGTGTCTTCATTTTTAATTGGAGTGCTTAAAGCACCAGATGAGCTCAGTTGCCTACATATAGTTGATTTTATTCAAACAGGTTGTGTCTATATATGGAAAAATTCACGTTTAAAAAATTTTGACCAATCGATTTCTCGAAAATAACAGAACTCAGTCGACCAATATATATATTTTTTTGTCAAGGACAGCCCTAATCCCTTTGCCATTCCTAAATCATGCAACCTGGTTCTACTGTATGTCCATGATATCTAAACCAAAGGATTTCCAAGATTTCCTTTCCTCGTTTGTCGGGCTTGCCAGACATTACGTTACTCACTGACTCTCAAATCAAATTTATTTGTCACATACACATGGTTAGCAGATGTTAATGCGAGTGTAGCGAAATGCTTGTGCTTCTAGTTCCGACAATGCAGTATTAACCAACGAGTAATCTAACCTAACAATTCCAAAACTACTACCGTATACACACAAGTGTAAAGAATATGTACATAAAGATATATGAATGAGTGATGGTACAGAACGGCATAGGCAAGATGCAGTAGATGGTATCGAGTACAGTATATACAGTGGGGAGAACAAGTATTTGACACGTTGCCGATTATGCAGGTTTTCCTACTTACAAAGCATGTAGAGGTCTGTCATTTTTTTTATCATAGGTACACTTCAACTGTGCGATATGGAACCTTACTCTTGCAGGAACTGCTGACACACTCCAGCTACATGAGGTCTAGCATTGTCTTGCATTAGGAGGAACTCAGGGCCAACCGCACCAGCATATGGTCTCACAAGGGGTCTGAGGATCTCATCTTGGCCCCTAATGGCAGTCAGGCTACCTCTGGCGAGCACATGGAGGGCTGTGCGGCCCCCCAAAGAAATGCCACCCCACACCATGACTGACCCACCGCGAAACCGGTCATGCTGGAGGATGTTGCAGGCAGCAGAACGTTCTCCACGGTGTCTCCAGACTCTGTCACATGTGCTCAGTGTGAACCTGCTTTCGTCTGTGAAGAGCACAGGGCGCCAGTGGCGAATTTGCCAATCTTGGTGTTCTCTGGCAAATGCCAAACGTCCTGCACGGTGTTGGGCTGTAAGCACAACACCCACCTGTGGACGTTGGGCCCTCATACCACCCTCATGGAGTCTGTTTCTGACCGTTTGAGCAGACACATGCACATTTGTGGCCTGCTGAAGGTCATTTTGCAGGGCTCTGGCAGTGCTCCTCCTGCTGCTCCTCGCACAAAGGCGAAGGTAGCGGTCCTGCTGCTGGGTTGTTGCCCTCCTACGGCCTCCTCCACGTCTCCTGATGTACTGGCCTGTCTCCTGGTAGCGCCTCCATGCTCTGGACACTATGCTGACAGACACAGCAAACCTTCTTGCCACAGCTTGCATTGATGTGCCATCCTGGATGAGCTGCACTACCTGAGCCACTTGTGTGGGTTGTAGACTCCGTCTCATGCTACCACTAGAGTGAAAGCACCGCCAGCATTCAAAAGTGACCAAAACATCAGCCAGGAAGCATAGGAACTGAGAAGTGGTCTGTGGTCACCACCTGCAGAACTGCTCCTTTATTGGGGGTGTCTTGCTAATTGCCTATCATTTCCACCTGTTGTCTATTCCATTTGCACAACAGCATGTGAAATTTATTGTCAATCAGTGTTGCTTCCTAGTGGACAGTTTGATTTCACAGAAGTGTGATTGACTTGGAGTTACATTGTGTTAAAACCTCTTAAGCCCACCCGACACGCAGACGTCCCATCAGCAAATGCAAATGCGCTACGCCAAATGCTAATAGCACTCGTTAAAACTCAAACGTTCATTAAAACACACATGCAGGGTACTGAATTAAAGCTACACTCGTTGTGAATCTAGCCAACAAGTCAGATTATTAAAATGCTTTTCGGCGAAAGCATGAGAAGCTATTATCTGATAGCATGCAACACCCCGAAATACCTGAAGGCGAATTAGCGTAGCCGGCGCTACACAAATAGCAGAAATAAAATATAAAACATTCATTACCTTTGACGAGCTTCTTTGTTGACACTCCTATATGTCCCATAAACATCACTATTGGGTCTTTTTTTTTTTATTAAATCGGTCCATATATACCCAAAATATCCATCTATGGAAACTGTGTGATCCAGAAAAAAACACTGTTTCAAAACGCAACGTCATTTTTTTAAATTAAAAAAGTCGACGATAAACTTTCACAAAACACTTCGAAATACTTTTGTAATCCAACTTTAGGTATTAGTAAACGTTAATAATCTATCAAATTGATCATGGGGCGATGTGTATTCAATAGCTCCACGTCTTCAAATCATGTTCGGAAGTCTCTCTTCCAAAACTTCCTGTCGGAGACCGGAAGGAATGGGGTCTCTCTTACTCGTTTTACCAAAAAACAACGCCCAGGCAATTGACAAGACTGGCGACATCGTGTGGAAGCTGTAGGACTTGCAATCTCAGCCCCATTTAATTTGCTGTCCCATAGACAATACATGCAAGTGGCGCATCGATATTTTTTCCAGTTTTCGGTGATCAGTTTTTCTTGCGCTTTTCGATGAAACACACGCTCTGTTATAGTTACAGCCGTGATTTAACCAGTTTTAGAAACGTGAGTGTTTTCTATCCACACATACTAATCATATGCATATACTATATTCCTGGCATGAGTAGCAGGACGCTGAAATGTTGCGCGATTTTTAACAGAATGTTCGAAAAAGTTAGGGGTAGGCTTAACAGGTTTTAAGTGTTCCCTTTATTTTTTTGAGCAGTGTATTTTTACATCAATTCCCATTATTAAAGTGGCTGAAGTTGAGTCAGTGTGTTGGCAGCAGCCACTCAATATTAGTGGTGGCTGTTTAACAGTCTGATGGCCTTGAGATAGAAACTGTTTTTCAGTCTCTCGGTCCCTGCTTTGATGCACCTGTACTGACCTCGCCTTCTAATGTTGTCCTTGATGATCTTTTTGGTCTTCCTGTGACATCGGGGGGTGTAGGTGTCCTGGAGGGCAGGTAGTTTGCCCCCGGTGATGCATTGTGCAGACCTCACTACCCTCTGGAGAGCCTTACGGTTCTTACGGTTGTGGGCGGAGCAGTTGCCGTACCAGGCGGTGATACAGCCCGACAGGATGCTCTCGATTGTGCATCTGTAGAAGTTTGGGAGTGCTTTTGGTGACAAGCCGAATTTCTTCAGCCTCCTGAGGTTGAAGAATCGCTGCTGCACCTTCTTCACAATGCCGACTGTGTGAGTGGACCAATTCAGTTTGTCTGTGGTGTGTACGCCGAGGAACTTAAAACTTACTACCCTCTCCACTACTGTCCCATCGATGTGGATAGGGGGGGTGCTTCCTCTGCTGTTTCCTGAAGTCCACAATCATCTCCTTTGTTTTGTTGACATTGAGTGTGAGGTTATTTTCCTGACACCACACTCCGAGGGCCCTCACCTCCTCCCTGTAGGCCGTCTCGTCGTTGTTGGTAATCAAGCCTACCACTGTAGGGTGTCGTCCGCAAACTTGATGATTGAGTTGGAGGCGTGCATGGCCACGCAGTCGTGGGTGAACAGGGAGTACAGGAGAGGGCTGAGAACACACCCTTGTGGGGCCCCAATGTTGAGGATCAGCGGGGTGGAGATGTTGTTACCTACCCTCACCACCTGGGGGAGGCCCGTCAGGAAGTCCAGTACCCAGTTGCACAGGGCGGGATCGAGACCTAGGGTCTTGAGCTTGATGACAAGTTTGGAGGGTACTATGGTGTTAAATGCTGAGCTGTAGTCGATGAACAGCATTCTCACATAGGTATTCATCTTGTCCAGATGGGTTAGGGCAGTGTGGTTGAGATTGCATTGTCTGTGGACCTATTTGGGCGGTAAGCAAATTGGAGTGGGTCTAGGGTGTCAGGTAGGGTGGAGGTGATATGGTCCTTGACTAGTCTCTCAAAGCACTTCATGATGACTGATGTGAGTGCTACGGGGCGGTAGTCGTTTAGCTCAATTACCTTAGCTTTCTTGGGAACAGGAACAATGGTGTCCCTCTTGGAGCATGTGGGAACAGCAGACTGGGATAAGGATTGATTGAATATGTCCGTAAACACACCAGCCAGCTGGTCTGCGCATGCTCTGAGGACACGGCTGGGGATGCCGTCTGGGCCTGCATCCTTGCGAGGGTTAACACGTTTAAATGTTTTACTCACGTCGGCTGCAGTGAAGGAGAGTCCGCATGTTTTGGTTGCGGGCCGTGTCAGTGGCACTGTATTGTTCTCAAAGCTGGCAAAAAAGTGATTTAGTCTGCCTGGGTGCAAGACATCCTGGTCTGTGACGGGGCTGGTTTTCTTTTTGTAATCCGTGATTGACTGTAGACCCTGCCACATACCTCTCGTGTCTGAGCCGTTGAATTGCGACTCTACTTTGTCTCTATACTGATACTTAGCTTGTTTGATTGCCTTGTGGAGGGAATAGCTACACTGTTTGTATTCGGTTATGTTTCCGGTCACCTTGCCCTGGTTAAAAGCAGTGGTTTGCGCTTTCAGTTTCACGCGAATGCTGCCATCAATCCACGGTTTCTGGTTTGGGAATGTTTTAGTCGTTGCTATGGGAACGACATCTTCAATACACTTTCTAATGAACTCGCTCACCGAATCAGCGTATTCGTCAATGTTGTTGGACGCAGTGCGGAACATATCCCAGTCCACGTGATGGAAGCAATCTTGGAGCGTGGAATCAGATTGGTCAGACCAGCGTTGATCAGACCTTAGTGCGGGAGCTTCTTGTTTTAGTCTCTGTCTATAGGCAGGGAGCAACAAAATGGAGTCGTGGTCAGCTTTTCCGAAAGGAGGGCGGGGGAGGGCCTTATATGCGTCGCGGAAGTTAGAATAGCAATGATCCAAGGTTTTACCAGCCCTGGTTGCGCAATCGATATGCTGATATAATTTAGGGAGTCTTGTTTTCAGATTAGCCTTGTTAAAATCCCCAGCTTCAATGAATGCAGCCTCAGGATATGTGGTTTCCAGTTTACATAGAGTCAAATAAAGTTTGTTCAGAGCCATCGATGTGTCTGCTTGGGGGGAATATATACAGCTGTGATTATAATCGAAGAGAATTCCCTTGGTAGATAATGCGATCAACATTTGATTGTGAGGATTTCTAAATCAGGTGAACAGAAGGACTTGAGTTCCTGTATGTTGTTGTGACCACACCATGTCTCGTAAGCATAAGGCATACGCCCCCGCCCCTCTTCTTACCAGAAAGATGTTTGTTTCTGTCGGCGCGATGTGTGAAGAAACCAGCTGGCTGCACCGATTCCATTAGCGTCTCTCGAGTAAGCCATGTTTCCGTGAAGCAAAGAACGTTACAGTCCCTGATGTCCCTCTGGAATGCTACCCTTGCTCGGATTTCATCAACCTTGTTGTCAAGAGACTGGACATTGGTGAGAAGTATGCTAGGGAGTGGTGCGCGATGTGCCCGTCTCCGGAGCCTGACAAGAAGACCGCTTCGTTTCCCTCTTTTACGACGTCTTTGTTTTGGGTCGCAGGCTGGGATCCATTCCGTTGTCCTGGGTGAAAGGCAGAACACAGGATCCGCTTCGGGAAAGTCATATTCCTGGTCGTACTGATGGTGAGTTGACGTTGCTCTTATATTCAGTAGTTCTTCCCGACTGTATGTAACGAAACCTAAGATTACCTGTGGTACCAATGTAAGAAATAACACGTAACAAAAAACTGCAGAGTTTCCTAGGAACGCGAAGCGAGGCGGCCATCTCTTGTCAGTCAGTGTAGCCTACCGAATCGCATTGGTGAGAGCTGTTCATTTGGCTTCCTAATTTGTATAGGCTACTGGTAGGCCTAGGATTTGGGGGTCGATTATCTGCAGATAAATTATGAAAACATTAGATGAAGATTGTGAATCATCACTGCAGGAACAATAGGTAGTGGAGAGCCTAATTCTGGTGTAAATATGATAATTAGGGCCCTCACGGAATCCAGGCATTAAAACGGAATTCAAGAATATTCAACAATGTATTGACCTTAATAAACTACATTTATTGAAAATGATTTAATCTGTCCAAATGTATCATAAGACATCAACAGAATGCATCAGTGATTTCTTATTTCCTGCAACTTTCTGAAGAGGCAACGAGAATACCCCTGTCTGTGTGTGTGATGCACGTCTACCACGTTGTTTAGCCGTTAAGGATGATGCTAATGAAAACGGTCGTCTGGTAGATGGAGACTTCCTCAATTAAATGTTAACTACTAAGTAGTCTATGCATACCTGGCAGAATGATATCATGACTATTTTCGTCAATCCAGTGGTTATTTGGTTTGCACACTCTACCATCACAAAAACACCAGGAAACAAAAGCCTATTTAATCTATTTTGAATTCAGGCTATAACACAGCTAAATGTGGAATAAGTCAATGCACTGTATATACAAGTTGTTTATTTTGAACATGATTGAGAATTAAGCGATAAGATATCGACCCTACTGTTACGCTTGTTTACACTGAGCTGCACTGAAGTCGGAAGGCAATCATGGGTACATGAAGACACCTTCTCGATGGAGCAGTGTGGATAAAGGTACAATTTGGATAACAGTGGCATATCCCATCCCTGCACTGACGTACGTTTTCCAATCAATATCTCGCGCCGGCTCCACAGTGTCTTAATGTAACCTTGATTGCGTTTCGACCCCAGTGCAGCTTCATGTAAACAAGGGTAACGGTAGGGAAGGTATGTTCTGGCAAATTGAATTCTATACTTTTTTCTTTGAGGGTGTTCCATGTCGTTTTATAATCCTGCACGTGGGTTGGCATGTAGGTTGTCATGTTGGTTTGTACTCTGTAGGCTTACCATTTCCTCACCTATGTTGCAGGTTGTAGTTGGATCTGGGGATGTGCCATGGGCTACGACGTTACCCGGTTCCAGGGCGAAGTGGATGAGGACCTGCTGTGCCCCATCTGCAGTGGAGTCCTGGAGGAGCCCGTGCAGGTCAGTGACGTGCACATCTGTACCATTTCAGCCATTAGAGAAGCAGTGCATTTCAATGTTTTAAAAAATCAGTGCTGCCTCAGTCACTGAAAAATAAGGAATTGTCAGCGTGTTGTGAATTCAGTTCCATTTCAGTCAAATAGGATACCGTTCTTGTCAACACATTGACCACACACATGCTGTTCGATTTGTCGTAGAGAAAGGAGAAAAAAGGACATTTCAGTCCTGTAGGCCATTTATTTTGTGATGCTAAAAAGATGGTTATCATCTTGTCCCGAAGTGCTCTTGCTGATAAGCTGTTCTTGCATTTCTATATACATATCACTAGACTTGTAATTTAATTCTCTATGATGAAGCTCCATTGATGAAGATCCAATGCTTGTATGGGGGGGGGTGAGAGCGATAACAGACATATGAGAATGGGCTAAATCGCGTCTTGGCCAGGAAGGGTATGGGCAGAGGGAGGAGAGCTTACAGAATAATCGACTTTTAGAGGGATGCAGTGACAGCAATGGGAGAGGACAGAAGATAGAGGGAAGAAGGAAATATGGAGAGATGAGCTCTGAAGGAAGGTTTGTCCATTCTTGTTCTAGATGAATGAGAAGAGCCTCATGTTTGTAATGGTGCGTAAAGATGGTGTAGGTAATCAGGATAGAAGAAGTGAGTGGCGATGCTTAGTCCTGTTAATGTAAATAAAGCATAGGGTTGCTAACATAACAATCTCCCAAATCGAGACCAACCATGAGGTGAGTAGCTTTAAATAGACACTTGAAGAGGATGGCATTGTTTTCCTACATGTTTGCCCCTGGAGCAAATGGTTGCTGGATTGTGCTTTTTTATAGTACAAAACACTTTTTCCAGTTTAGGGATTGGTCAATTGGTGTTATTAGTGTTCTTTGTTTTGCACTGTGTTTAGGAGTGAGTGATTGCATCTGTGTCTGTGGGCACATGTGTTGGTAGGTTAATTCAGCAAGGAGCTAGTGTGATTGTTCAGCGTCACTTCCAGTCAATGTAGCCTATGCATTCAGAGCTGTCCTTGGACTTTTTGCAGAATGCTGGCAGCAGTACAGGAATGTGGACATAGTATACCGAGAGAGGGAAGAATTGGAATTCAGTTTGCTTGCATCTGCACTCAGCTGTGTGATGATAATTTATACTCCCTCTGGGTCCCCAGTGTGAATCAGCAGCTATGCAGCACAGAACCCCACTGAGATGGGAAGAACCAGAACTAGAACTGTGTCTGTAGTGGCACCCTATTCCCTATAATGCACTACTTTTGACCAGGGCCTTGGTCAAAAGTAGTGCACTATATAGGGAATAGGATGCCATTTGGAACTTACCCAGGGACTGCATGAGGAACATCCTCTTGACTGGAAGGCAAGAAGGTTCAGTATCAGGGGGATTCATTGCTACCAGTAGCTTTCTTCCTGACACACCCAGGAACTGCAGTGGGAATGGCAATTGTAGCCAGCAGAAACTAGCCGGCCCGTCGCTAGTTTAGCATCACGCACTGATGTCATCAGTACTGTCACCCCTGCGTTGATGAGCACTTCACCCACAGCAGAACTGCTATACTTCATGCTCTCTGCCTCTGGTTAGGGCTGGGCAATATATCGAATTCATTCAAATGTATGGTTTTGCACGGTATTCCAAAGGCCTGTATTGCAAGAATTATGTTTTTATTTATGAAAATGTCAGTTTGTTCTCATGTTTTCTTTTTGATCTCGTCTCCTCCACTCTTTCTATGCTGTGTGCACCTTCCCATTTACTTACACACACACACACACACACACGCCCCTCCCAAACACAACAAGCCCCTCCCTCTGCCACTTACAACAATAACAAAGAGGAGCGATCGCTTCTTCCTCTGACAAGCAGTTTCAACTCGCTATTTGCATCTAAGATTTGGTCCAACAGAGTGGGTCATATGGACACCGAAACACATGGAGACATTATTTGACTGTATGAAAGGAGAAGTTAACATTTCTAAAGATATCCTTTTTATGTTTATAACAGGAGTATCAATGAACACTTAGTTTGTTGTGCGTGCATTGCTGTACCACTTACCACTACCATTAACTCGTTCTCATTCTGAGAAATAAGGTCGGCCGCTTGATTTCAGCATCTGAACAAAGTGAAGAGGCTAGCATACTGTTTAAACAGTTAGAGACGGACAGAAGGGTGCGTTCATAACAATTGAACTGTCCTACCTTGTTAGCTAGCAAATAGATCCAGGTTGGACAGACTTAAAACATAAAGATTACCTGGCAACTCACTAGCATGTGGGCTTGAGATTGTTTATGAGACCTGTTTTAATTTTCTATAATGCCCGCTACAAGAAGTTAGTCATTATTGGTGAATGCGCATAATTCATGATTCTGGTTAAATTTGTAACAAAAAGATATTTTCAGATCAGTGATTATTGCAAAAAAGATTTTTTAAATTATTTTTATTATTTTGATAAAATAATGTAATTATTAGTGGGTTTTACGGTTGTGGAAGGCTTACATTTAGTCTAGAAATAATTTCACACGCCCTGCATTCATTCATTATTGTTGACTGTTTTAAATGCAGTGTATTTTACCTTTTAATTGTACAACAAAGCTTGCTCTGAGTGTACAAGACATTAGGAACACCTTCCTAATATTGAATTGCACCCCCTTTTGCCCACAGAACAGTCACAATTCATCGGCCGTGGACTCTACAAGGTGTCAAGCATTCCCCAGGAATGCTGGCCCATGTTGACTCCAAAGCTTCCCACAGTTGTGTAAAGTTGGCGGGGTGTCCTTTGGGAGGTGGACCATTCTTAGTCCACACGGAAAACTGTTGAGCGTGAAAAACCTAGCGGTGTTGCAGTTCTTGACACACTCAAACTGGAGCGCCTGGCACCTATTACTATACCCCTTTCAATGGCACTTAAATCTTTTTGTGTTGTCCATTCTCTCTCAATTGTCTCACGTTAAAGATGGATTTTTAAGCCTTGTCTCCTCTCCTTCATCTACACTGATTGAAGTGGATTTAACAAGTGACATCAATAAGGGATCATAAAACTGACCAGGTGAATGAAGGTGAAAGCTATGTCATGGAAAGGACAGGTTATTTTTTTTGTACACCCAGTGTATTCCGTGAATCGCCCATAAGTTTGAACAAAATCGAGATATGATTTTTAGGCAATATCGCCCAACCCTACCTCTAGTCATTCCAATAATTTGACATTTGAATCGGAATGTCTCTCTCTGTCAAAACATGTTTTAACAGAAAAATTGTCATATTATACATTTTATATTATCAACTGAAAATCTATTTCAAACAACACAGTGCTTTTTCACCGGAACGGGTCTTTGTTTGCTGTCCCTTTCTTCCTAAGTGTGTGACACTCCTTCCATCCTTAGGCCCCTCACTGTGAGCACGCCTTCTGCAATGCCTGCATCACCCAGTGGTTCTCCCAGCAGCAGATATGCCCCGTGGACCGCAGCGTGGTGACGCTGGCCCACCTGCACCCCGTGCCCCGCATCATGCGCAACATGCTGTCCAAGCTGCAGATCACCTGCGACAACGCTGGCTTCGGTTGCACTGCCGTGCTGCGCCTCGACCAGCTGCAGTCGCACCTCAGGGACTGCCAGCACAATCCCAAGAGGCCCTTCCAGTGCGAGCAGGGCTGCGGGTGAGTGGGGTTGGCTCCAACAAAGGGGTTCCTCAAGGCTCTATTTTAGAGCATGTTTTGTTAATCCTTTATATAAATTATGCAGGCAAAGCTGTTTAACTGTAAACTTCATCTATATGAGGGAGCATGAGCACAACCCCAAGAGTGCCGCAAGAATCGGATTGGGAAACTCTGCTGTAGGCGACTGGTGCTACGACAGTAGCTCTGGGTTAGTGAGTCAACAGGGCTGTGGGGGTAGGGTATTAACCAAAGGTTGTAGTTTACTGGGGCTGTAGGTGAGTCGGCTGAGCAGCTGTTATGTCCTCCCTATGTCCCTTCAGACTGGAGATGCCTAAAGACGAGGTGTCCAGCCACAACTGCATCAAACACCTGCGCAGCGTGGTGCAGCAACAGCAGGGCAAGGTCACCGACCTGGACAAGACTGCTGCTGAAAACAAGCACCAGCTAGCAGAGCAGGTCTGCGTGTGTGTCTGCAGTTATACGTGTGTGTGCGTCAGGGTGTGTTTGTGTATGCGTGGGTAAGTGTATGTATGCTTTCACGCGTGTGTGTCAGTGCTTGTACATCCGAGTGTTTGTGTGATGTTGCGGCAGCGTGGTCTGCAAGCCCAGTGTGATGTCTCCTCCCTCCTCCAGAAACGGGACATCCAGCTGTTGAAGGCATACATGAGAGCCATCCGCAGTGCCAACCCCAACCTGCAGAACCTCGAAGAGACCATTGAGTACAATGAGATCCTGGAGTGAGTGGATTATTAAGCACTGTGGTGCAATACTCAATTGCACAGAACACTTTACAATCAGACCGTTTAACTTACTACGCTGCATCATTTCCCACCTTTTTTAGGCATAATTAATTTAAGTGATAATTATAGAGCTGGGCGATATAGAGACAAATCCTTATCGTAATAAATTGTTTGAATTGATGCGATAACGATAAATGGAACAATTAAGTTTATTAATGTGCACCAGTTTTAGTTTTTCTTCCCTGTAAATTATTTCTAGCTATTAGTTTGATGGTTGTGGTATCCATCAACTTATTTCATTTCAAACTTCACATTTATCAAGTATAGGATACTTATTGTAATGAACAATATCAGCAAAAGGCCTGTGATAAGTGTTCTGTATGGTCTGTGTTGATCACTTCCGGTGTATCGTCCCATTTCTATATGATTATAATAACTACGTATTAGGACACATCTAGTTGTTATTACATGATTGAAATAGCCATCATAATATCCCAGTCCCCCCTCTCATCCTCTCCTCAACTTCCCCTCCTAGGTGGGTGAACTCCCTCCAGCCAGCGCGCGTCACCCGCTGGGGCGGCATGATCTCGACACCGGACGCTGTCCTCCAGGCGGTCATCAAGCGCTCACTCATTGACAGTGGCTGCCCGCCTTCCATCGTCAACGACCTGATCGAGAACGCCCACGAGAGGAACTGGCCCGCCGGCCTGGCCACGCTGGAGACTCGGCAGATGAACCGGCGCTACTATGAGAATTACGTGGCCAAGCGCATCCCCGGGAAACAAGCAGTGGTGGTGATGGCCTGTGAGAACCAGCATATGGGTGAGGACATGATCCTGGAGCCAGGCCTGGTCATGATCTTCGCCCACGGAGTGGAGGAGATACTATGACCCGGCTGAGGGTGGTGGAGAGCAGAGGGGAGACTTCTGACTGACCTGAACTGAGTAGAGGGAGCAGGGGATGCTGTAACTCTACGGTTGCATCCCAAATGGTACCCTGTTCCTTATGGGCCCTGGTCAAAAGTAGTGCACTATGAAGGGAATAGGGTGCCTATAAGATAGTAAGAGGAGGGGAAGAGCCAATGACAAAGCAGGGATTAGGGAGATATGACACCATCACCAGTAGACTGGTATAGGGCAGGAGGTTGGCAACAGGTTGCCCACGAGCCAAAACCAGCCTTCAAGTGTTTGTTTTGTTTTTTTGGCCCCTTAAAGCTTTTAGCAATTTTAGGGGGATTTTAGTTTTTTTGGTCCAAAAAATACTAAAATCACCAGGAATTCAGCAAAAAATCTGTTGAATTTAGGAAATCTGTTCAACTATTCCCACTAATAAAAAAAGAGAGCCGTGATCGTGTCTCAATCAGTCGTGGCCAAAAGTTTTGAGAATGACACAAATATTAATTTCCACAGTTTGCTGCTTCAGTGTCTTTAGATATTTTTCTCAGATGTTACTATGGAATACTGAAGTATAATTACAAGCATTTCATAAGTGTCCAAGGCTTTTATTGACAATTACATGAAGTTGATGCAAAGAGTCAATATTTGCAGTGTTGACCCTTCTTTTTCAAGACCTCTGCAATCCACCCTGGCATGCTGTCAATTAACTTCTGGGCCACATCCTGACTGATGACAGTCCATTCTTGCATAATCAATGCTCTCTGTATCTATTTCCATGGCACTCTCTCTCCTCCCTGGGCTGAGAAATGTGGATTATTTCCTGTTCAGGAGAAGGAATGCATGCTTGGATTGGTTCAGTGAATCCTATTGGATGATGTGCTCTGCTGTATGTGAGCCCCGGTAAGCACATAGACGTAGAAATGGGGGGGGTGCTGAACGTAAATGCAGTGTGTTTTATCACATTTTGGGGGGGAAGGACCCATTTACATTTTCCATCATTACAGTATCACATTTAATATGGTTTCACCTTCCCCTTTGTCGACAACAGACCTTGTTCATCCTCGGGATGCAGAGCTAATCAGGAATGCCCTTGTTCATCCTCGGGATGCAGAGCTAATCAGGAATGCCCTTGTTCATCCTCGGGATGCAGAGCTAATCAGGAATGCCCTTGTTCATCCTCGGGATGCGGAGCTAATCAGGAATGTCACTTCTGGTAGGAGTAGTAGATGGACAGTGAAGACTTGGAACTTTCTTTTGGTTTGAGTTTCACACCTTGTGTTTTTTGTGATGTTATTGTTGTATATGATTTGTCTGAGTTAGAGTCCTGTGTTTGAACTGTTTTTCTTATGATATTTATGTTGTTGGTTTGAAGTGGGTCCAATTTGTATGAAAATAAAGACTCAGAGGCTACCAAAGCATTTCTGTACAAAATAACATCAGCCAAAAGTCTGTTCTGTTTTATTTTATTATTTAGGTTTGGTTTATTTTAATCGTTGTCAAATAGCATATCTCTAACACATCACTGTATATCATGTAGCTTATCCTAATATTGGAAGGGACGAACCTGAACTTATCCAGTAAGAAATGCTGGTTTTCGTTGCAAAATGCTTTGCTACAGTTTGATGGTGTGGACTAATACACCCCTGTAGTCAGGAACTGGGCTGCATTCAGTACGGGGGGAAATGGTGTGTAACATTCAATTAAATGGAAACGGTGCTGTTTTTTTCAACGACCAGTTGAAAAAACGGGGAGCGATTGGGTTGGGGAACTCAGTCAGCATGGCCTCTGCCCTTTTAAATACGTCACTCATTGCTTCATGGGGTGGCAGGGTAGCCTAGTGGTTAGAGCGTTGGACTAGTAACCGTAAGGTTGCAAGATCGAATCCCCGAGCTGACAAGGTAAAAATCTGTCATTCTGCCCCTAAACAAAGCAGTTCCTAGGCCTATCCTTTCTAACATATCCACTCTTCTTGATGACAGTGATTCTGTGGCTCTTGTATTTTAATCTGGAGTATTCTGTCAGTTATCCTTTGTCAAAAGACAAATCCAACTGCAAAAAGGGCCTCCTGTCCCAATGGATTACTTTAACCCCTTATCGCATATATATATGTTGGAACCGTCCTATATTGTCACCAAGGTGGTGGTAGTGTAACTTGTTGCAAGCTGGCGGCAAACCCCTCCACCCACTAAATCCGTTTATGTAAGGTCCTAATACACTAAAAACATCTACTCACTTAGGTGGCCATAGGACGGCTACGCTACTGCTAACTTCACCCATGTTCGGCAGAAATCTGCTGTGGACACGGTTTCTTTCAGGTCCACTTGTCCCTCGTCACCATTGCCATCTATTAGGACTTACTTTAAGGTATTTATGCAAAGTATGCTGTTCTTACATTCCCTTAATTGATTAATCTCCACCTGTAATCAAATGTGGCCTAGTGAAAGAGCTATGACCACCTGCCGATAACACACAATGTGTAGGCTATGGCGCCTATCTAACACAACGCCTTGGACTTGTTTGACTAACAAGGTTAGAACTGATTTTGGACACTAACCTACAGTGTAATTTCATGTTCCAAAACGAGTTAATAATGGTGATGGGTAGGCTGTTATTAATACTCATGTAAGTATTATTCCCTTATTACTGTGTTATGCCTGTTTAAACGTATATACAATTCACTTATAATTCAGTTGAAGAATGTATCCATTTTTATTTTCTCAACTCAAGTTTGTATAAATATTTGTTGGAACAATGGCTTACATAGAACACAATAGAGTCTGAATCTAAGAGCGTCTTTACACTACTTTGACGACACAAACTAGGTCCAAGAGAAACTTATGGTAGTGTAAAGAGCTGGATCTACACTGAACAGAAATGTAAACGCAACATGTAAAGTGTTGGTCTCATGTTTCATGAGATGAAATAAAAGATCCCAGAAATGTTTCAATACGCACAGGAAGAGTATTTTTGTTTTTTGTTTAAATTGCACAAATACATCGCTGTCAGTGAGCATTTATCATTTGCCTAGATAACCCATCCACCTGACAGGTGTAGCATATCAAGAAGCTGATTAAACAGCATGATCATTACACAGGTGCACCTTGTGCTTGGGGACTAAAGGACCACTCTAAATTCTGCAGTTTCATCACAATACAATGCCTCAGATGTCAAGTTTTGAGGGAGCATGCAATTGTTATGGTGACTGCAAGAATGTCCACCAGAGCTGTTGCCAGAGAATTGAATGTTAATTTCTCAACCATAAGCCACCTTGTGTGGTTGTGGTCAGAAGTTGTGTGGTTGTGATCAGTGGTTGTAGTCAGAAGTTGTGTGGTTGTTGCCAGTAGCTGTGGTCAGTAGTTATGTGGTCAGTATTTGTGTGGTTATGGTCAGTAGTTTTGATCAGAAGTTGTGGTCAGATATTCTGGTCTGTAGCTGTGGTAGTTTTGTTGTTTTTGTTTGTGGTCAGTGGTTGTGGTTAGTCATTGTGGTCAGTCATTTTGGCCAGTAGTTGATCAGTAGTTGTCAGTACACGGACAGAACTTCAGATCTTCCTGGGGGCTCGGGAAGGTTCCCCAGACCTCTCCACTATTCCTGCGGAGTATCAGGACCTTTGGGAGGTGTTCAACAACGCCCGGCCCACTTCGCTTTCCCCCGCACCGACCATATGACTGCTGGATTGACCTTCTTCCTAGCTCCACTCCGCCCCGGGACAACTGTACTGCAGCATTTATATGTCCTTTTTCCTTTCCCGTCGGCACAGGGTTCTTATTTGTGAAGAAGAAGGACAAGACCCTGCACCCGTGCATCGACTACCGGGGACTCAATGACATAACGGTGAAGAACTGCTACCCGCTACCACTCATCTCCTCGGCTTTCGAGCTGCTCCAGCGGGCCACCGTGTTTTCCATGCTGGATTTACGGAACGCCTACCACCTGGTGCGAATACGGGAGGGGGATGAGTGGAAGACCGCCTTCAACATGGCCAGCAGCCATTACGAGTATTTGGGCATGCCATTTGGCCTCACACCCCTGCTGTGTTCCAGACTCTGGTAAATTATGTTCCCCGTGACATATTTAACCGGTTCATCTTCGTCTACATCGATTACATCCTCGTCTTCTCCGACTCCCCCAAGAACATGCCCCACGTCCAACAGGTTCTTCAACGCCTCCTGGAGAACCAGCTGTTTGTTATGGCAGAGAAGTGTGAGTTCCATCGCTCCACCATCCCCTTTCTGGGGTACATCATCTCCGCTGGGAGTGTCTAGAGGGATCCCGGGAAGGTGAGAGCGGTGGTGGATTGGCCCCAGCCTTTCGTCCAGGATGCAGCTGCAACTTTTCCTGGGGTTCGCCAACATCTATTGCCACTTCAACCGGGGTTACAGCACCCTGGCTTCCCCCCTGTCAACACTCACTTCTCCCAAGGCTGCTGACCGGGTGTTCCGGGACCTCAAACACCTCTTCACCACTGCTCCCATCCTGGTTCATGCTGACTCTTCCCATCAGTTCGTGATGGAGGCCAATGTGTCGAATGTAGGAGTGGGGAAGTTCCTGTCACAGCGTTCTGCCCTGGACCTGAAGCTACATCCCTGCACCTTCTCCCATCGCCTCAACATCATGGAGAAAAACTACGATGTGGGAAATCGTGAGCTTCTTGCAGTGAAGATGGCTTTGGAGCAATGGAGACACTGGCTAGAAGGGGCAGAACATGCGTTCATCGTATGGACCAACCACAAACAGCCCAGCTCATGGGGCAGCACGTTTTCCTGATCCATGGACTGCCCATGGACATGGTCTCCGAACAGAGCCCTCAGTTCTCGTCCCGGGTTCTGGAAGGCGTTCTGCACCATCATTGGGTCGTCGGCCAGCCTGTCCTCTGGGTTCAACCCCCAGTCCAATGGCCAGTCGGAGCGAGCCAACCAGGACCTTGAGACAACTTTGCGCTGCCTGGTCTCCGCCAACCCCACCACCTGGAGCCAGCAGCTTGTGTGGGTGGAATACACAACCCTTCCCTGCTCTGCCACGGGCCTATCACCCTTTGAATGTTCCCCGGGGTATCAGCCCCTGCTCTTCACCGAGCAGGAGGTAGAGGTCGGCGTACCTTCTGCCCAGATGTTTGTCCACCGCTGTCGTCGTACCTGGAGGAGAGCCAGGTCGGCCCTCCTCAAGACCACCTTCAGGTATCAACGACAAGCGGATCGCCATCAGACTCCGGCATCGTCTCGGGCAGAAGGTATGGCTATCCACCTGGGATCTGCCCCTCCGGGTGGAATCCCGCAATCTTTCCCCCTGTTTTTTTGGCCCGTTTCCCATCTCAAAACAATTAGTCCCTCTGCTGTTCATCTTCTGTTTCCCTGTACCCTTTGTATACACCCCACCTTTCATGTGTCCCGAGTTAAACCCATGTCTCACAGCCCTTTGTCTACTGTTTCCAGGCCCACCTCTCTCCCCCGTCTCATCGACGGCCAACCGGCTTACACGGTGAGACGTCTCCAGAGTGTTCAACCGCTGGGCAGGGGATTCCAGTACCTGGTTGACTAGGAGGGTTATGGCCCAGAGGAGAGGGGCTGGATCCCCGCTAGAGACATCCTGGACCCAGTCTTCATCGCTGACGCCCACCGCCGTCACCCCGTTCAACCAGGTGTGCGCCCAGGTAGGATGCCAGGTTGCGCCCCTTGAGGGGGGGAGGGGGTACTGTCACACCCTGATCTGTTTCACCTGTCTTTGTGCTTGTCTCCACCCCTCCAGGAGTCGCCCATCTTCCCCATTATCCCGTGTATTTATATCAGTGTTCTTTGTCAGCGTTTTTTGTATCAGCTCCTGCTTTTCCCCAGTCTTTTTTCTTGGGTTTTAACCCTTGCCTGTCCTGTCCCTGTCCCCGCCCGCCTGACCACTCTGCCTGCCCCTGACCCTGCCTGCACCTTTGCCCCACCTCTGGACTACCGACCTCTGCCTGAATTGACGCTGAGCCTGCCTGCCGTCCTGTATCTTTGCCCCACTACTCTGGATTATCGACCCCTGCCTGCCTTCACTAGGCACTGTATCTTACGTATACCCTCAATGCCCATCAATTGCTCTTAAAAAGTGACAGCATTGATGTGAACATTCATGAGTTTACGATAGCCCAACAATATGTTATACTTTGTGTACTGTAAATGTCTCCTTAATTGATATGGGCAGGAAGTGGATAAAATTCCAATTGCTAAACATCTGAATAAACTCCTGGCTTTGTCTTTCAGGTCAAGTCTACCTCAAAGATGTCATGTTACTTCTCTGTGATGGAGGAGGAAGAGACGCCAGACAAACTAGAACGTGAGTACGGAGTAGCCTACTGTCTTTTCACCAATGTAATTCTGTGTGATAGTTTGTGTTCCCCGATAAGTTTATATTTTAGCTGCTTTCAATTCACCAGTGAGGAGAGACAGTGAGCAGAGAGTGGAAACAAAGGATTTGTTATCGATTTACTCATTTCTTAACCTTGTGCTTTCAGTTACTTTCAAACTTTACGACAGATGGCAACGGACTCCTGGACAGCTCAGTAAATGACTTTAACTTGACTGAAATTTACTTTCTATATGATGTACACTTCTCAAAAAAATAAAGGGAACACTAAAATAACACATCCTAGATCTGAATGAATGAAATATTTTGATTAAATACTTTTTTCTTTACATACAGTGGGGCAAAAAAGTATTTAGTCAGCCACCAATTGTGTATGTTCTCCCACTTAAAAAGATGAGGGGCCTGTAATTTTCATCATAGGTACACTTCAACTATGACAGACAAAATGAGAGAGAAAAATCCAGAAAATCACATTGTAGGATTTTTTATGAATTTATTTGCAAATTATGGTGGAAAATAAGTATTTGGTCACCTACAAACAAGCAAGATTTCTGGCTCTCACAGACCTGTAACTTCTTCTTTAACTTCTTGGATATATGGGGCGCTATTTTAATTTTTGGATGAAAAACGTACCTGTTTTAAACAAGATATTTTGTCACGAAAAGATGCTCGACTATGCATATAATTGACAGCTTTGGAAAGAAAACACTCTGACGTTTCCAAAACTGCAAAGATATTGTCTGTGAGTGCAACAGAACTGAAAAACCCAGATAAAAATCCAATCAGGAAGTGCTGTATTTTTTGAAACCGCCTCATGCAAATGACTCCTTATATGGCTGTGAATGGGCCACGAATGAGCTCAGTCTGTGGTGCAACGTGGCGTTGGTGGATGGAGCGAGACATGATGTCCCAGATGTGCTCAATTGGATTCAGGTCTGGGGAACGGTCGGGCCAGTCCATAGCATCAATGCCTTCCTCTTGCAGGAACTGCTGACACACTCCAGCCACATGAGGTCTAGCATTGTCTTGCATTAGGAGGGACCCAGGGCCAACCGCACCAGCATATGGTCTCACAAGGGTTCTGAGGATCTCATCTCGGTCCCTAATGGCAGTCAGGCTACCTCTGGCGAGCACATGGAGGGCTGTGCGGCCCCCCAAAGAAATGCCACCCCACACCATGACTGACCCACCGCCAAACCAGTCATGCTGGAGGATGTTGCAGGCAGCAGAACGTTCTCCACGGCGTCTCCAGACTGTCACGTCTGTCACGAAAGCAGGTTCACACTGAACACATCTGTGAAGAGCACAGGGCTCCAGTGGCGAATTTGCCAAAGTTTGTGTTCTCTGGCAAATGCCAAATGTCCTGCACGGTGTTGGGCTGTAAGCACAACCCCCACCTGTGGACGTCGGGCCCTCATACCACCCTCATGGAGTCTGTTTCTGACCATTTGAGCAGACATGCACATTTGTGGCCTGCTGGAGGTCATTTTGCAGGGCTCTGGCAGTGCTCCTCCTGCTACTCCTCGCACAAAGGTGGAGGTAGCGGTCCTGCTGCTGGGTTGTTGCCCTCCTATGGCCTCCTCCACGTCTCCTGATGTACTGGCCTGTCTCCTGGTAGCGCCTCCATGCTCTGGACACTACGCTGACAGACACAGCAAACCTTCTTGCCACAGCTCGCATTGATGTGCCATCCTGGATGAGCTGCACTACCTGAGCCACTTGTGTGGGTTGTAGACTCTGTCTTATGCTACCACTAGAGTGAAAGCACCGCCAGCATTCAAAAGTGACCAAAACAGCCACATGTCATTAGTACACCCCACCTCAATACAGTTCAAATAACAATACACAACTTGCAAGCAACCTCCCTTTTAACTAACATGTTCACCCAAATACTTCTGGCAGGGCAATAGTCCAGCTCTAACGAACATCAATGGGAAGTGCATTTGAAAAATATTAAGTCTTGCAGGGTAAATCACTGGAACGAGAGAACAAGAGATCTTAGCTGTGGTCTTCAGGCTTGCCGGTGTACTGTCTGATGGTTTGTTGGTTTGTATATCAAAGCTTCGCAACAATGTTACTACTAATCCATGCGAGCCATAACCGGTGCGGTCCCAAACGAAAACAACCACGACCTAGAGCGGTCACACCGATGTTTGAGTTAAATACTTGATAAACTACACACGCTGAAAATAAACAAGGACATCTGCAGCATAGCAGACACAATCAAATTGTCGCGCCAGAGCGCTGAAAGAGCTGTCTTTTATTTCCTCCTTCCTTACTGCTGATGCGCTCTTAAAGTGGCAGCGCACGGTGAAGGCTCCGTGCAGGATTTCGCCACACACTTAGCATCTTGTCATTTTGGCAGACCTTATCCAGTATGTGTCTCGCCCTGATCTGTTTCACATGTCTTTGTGCTTGTCTCCACCCCTCTCCAGGTGTCGCCCATCTTCCCCATTATCCCCTGTGTATTTATACCTGTGTTCTCGGGTTTGTCTGTTACCAGTTCGTTTTGTTTTGTCAAGCCTACCAGTATTTTTCCCTCTGATCCTGTCTCTCATTTGTTCCTGCTTTCTAGTTTTCCCGGTTTTGACCTTTCTGTCTGCCCTGAGCCTGCCTGCTGTCCTGTACCTTTGCCCCACTACTCTGGATTACCGACCTCTGCCTGACCTGTCGTTTGCCTGCCCCTGTTGCTGTAATAAACATTGTTACTTCGACACAGTCTGCATTTGGGTCATACCTGAAACGTGATAGTTACAAGCCTGGCTGGAGTTAGCAGTGGAGGCAGAACCAATATCCACCTTCATAATATGGATGAAGCCTGAGCTGAAATGTGAAGCTAACTGAAGCTAGCTAGATTCGTAGTACATCTAACCAATCTGCTTTGTAGTTTACCCATCAGGTTTCAGGGACAAGTTAGCAAGTTTTGATGTTGGAATTATTATGCCTTTCTTTTTGATCGACAGGGCAAGCATTATTTTCATGGAAAGAATTAGACCACATTAATCTAAATATACACTTTCTCAAATTGTTTTGTCTCATCCTAGTAACCTATTTACCGGTCTTGATTGAATTCGGCCCAAAATCTACACTCAGCAGCATTCAGTATACAGTCCTTGGGCAAGTTCCTGGTTAGAGAGTTGTAATGAATAGCTATGAGTGATTAACATTAACAGTATTTAGCTGGGTCGGGTTTAAATTCAATTCCAATAAATTAATTTACGAAATGAAATTTGAAGTGATGTCCACTCACAGCAGCGCAGTGAGACTTAGCATGCATTGTGATTGGTCAGGAACCAGGAACGGTGGGTGTCTAACTACTCTGATTGGCAGGGAACCAGGAACAGTGGAAACCTAACTACTCTGATTGGTCCCTAAGGTGCTGAAGGACATGATGAAGGCCATCGATGCTGGGATTAACAATGTGCCCCTGCTTGTGCTGCTGGGACTCAAGACAAGAAGCACTGACAGTCACTCTGGCTCCTCTGGTGAACTCAATCAGTATACACAATTCAGCATATGACAATAGACTCCTTATGTCCGAGAACATGTTATGTGCTCTATAGTTCAACTACTGAACATCTTGATAAAGCTTTATTCAATTCTGTTTGAGATTTATACTTTTAAATGTCACCCCAAAGTTATGTCTTATCCAGTTACGTCTTATCTTGTCCCTGTCTTATCCAAAATCTATCTATTCATGGCCCTCATACTTTGTTGACAGGACTGTTTCAGAAATAAGTCTATACACACATACAATAGATACTTGTTTGGATTGGTGTGCTGTTTACTATACCATGCTGTTCGTCTCTTCACACAGCCACAGTGTCTCCTTCGCTATGAGTCTACCATGCAACGAGACTACCACACTGTTTGCTTGAATGTTTTTAACATAGAACCCTGCCTCTTCCTCTCTTTCTTTTCTATCTCTCTGTCCTCGCTCAGATGGCAGAAATGGACAGGCAGCACATCTGGAGGATGAAGTACTTTAACAAGCCTGTGTACTGCAGCGTATGTCGGAGCATGCTACTGGGCCTCAGGAAATTAGGCCTTTCCTGCATCTGTAAGAGCTCTATCCCATCACTAGGGGGCGATCTCTGTGTCTGATATTCATAGACCAGAGTTCTGTGTGTCCCGGTAGACTGTAGTTCTGTGGTCACTAACTAAACTCTGGTCCTTGAGAGAGCTACAGTGTATAGGCCTAAGGGCATACAAGCTTTTGTCCCAGCCCAGCAATTGACTGATTTAACTAACCAAGTCCTGTATCAGTAGTTGATTAGTTGAATCGTGTGTTGGGGCTGGGTTGGAATAAAAGCCTGCATGTCCGATAGCTATTCAGGACCAGGGTTGGTGATCACTGCTGTTGTTCTTTATGCCCCCTGATTGCGGCACAGATGTGTGCCATATGATTCTCAAAACTAAGCCTGGTAGGGCCACAATGTCAATCAACCATCATTTAACTTATTATTTATGCATTTAAAATGATTCAGCTTCCCTGCCCCTGCACTCACAATGCCCACCCTCCTTAAGTGCAGCTTTAGTAAACAACGCAAGACTTAAATATTAAACGTTTTCATCAATATAGTTTATCCAATATTCTGCCTATGGAAGAGTTGCACATTGTTGATACTGCCAACAACATTCAAAAACAACAAAACATTTCCAAAGAGAAATGCTTAAGTGTTTTTTTTCTTCTCTCCCGATCAGTATACAAGTACACCGTCCATGGTCGCTATGCCAACAAGAACCTTGATCCATCAAATCAAACTTTATTTGTCACATGCGCCGAATACAATGTGTAGACCTTTAAATTCTTACTGACAAGCCCTTAACCAACAGTGCAGTTCAAGAAAGCGTTAAGAAAATATTGACCAAATAAACTAAATAAAGAATAATAAAAAGTAACACAATAAAATTATAATATCGAGGCTATATACAGGGGGTACCGGTACCGAGTCAATGTGCGGGGGTACAGGTTAGTCGAGGTAATTTGTACATGTAGTTATGGGTGAAGTGATAATAAACAATGAGTAGTAGCAGTGTAAAAAAACAAATGAAGGGGGGTCAATGTAAATAGTCCGGTGGCCATTTGATTAATTGTTCAGCAGTCTTACGGCTTGGGGGTAGAAACTGTTAAGGAGCATTTTAGTCCTAGATTTGGCGCTCCGGTACCGGTTGCCACGTGGTAGCAGAGAGAACAGTCTATGACTTGGGTGACTGGAGTTTTTGACCATTTTTTGGGCTTTCCTCTGACACCCCCTAGTATATTGGTCCTGGATGGCAGGAAGCTTGGCCCCAGTGATGTACTGGGCCACGCTCACTACCCTCTGGAGCGCCTTAAGGTCAGATGCCGAGCAGTTACCAAACCAGGCGGTGATGCAACCGGTCAAGATGCTCTCGATGGGTCAGCTGTAGAACTTTTTGAGGATCTGGGGAACCATGCCAAATCTTTTCAGTCTCCTGAGGGGGAAAAGGTGTTGTCATGTCCTCTTCACCTACTGTCTTGGTGTGTTTGTGCCCAAACATTCGTTAAATCATTCGTGCGCTGTGTGTGTGTGTGTGTGTGTGTGTGTGTGTGTGTGTGCGTGCGTGCGTGTGTGTTTACTTGCTTGAATGTATGTGTACACACAGGCTGCCACTAGTCTTTACAATGACTGTCTTGTTTTAGCGCCATGACAAATGTGTGATCTTTGGGTCATCATCATGCGACTGCGAGTCTCTAAGAGACCACATACTGCCACCGTGGGCCATATACTCAGTCTCCAAGGTCAGCCATTAAACCCATGACAAGCCCATGACTCCGTTCCACAACATTTTGCAAATGAAGTCACGCTGTTAATTGCCATACAGACTTTTCTTCCACTAAAAGCAAAAAATGCAAGCAGATTTTGTCACCCACTAAAACTACAGTATGTGTTAAATGTGTTTATTCCTTGCCATGCTCCTAACTCTCTGTCCCTGGGTTTCTAGAGAAGGATGAAGAGGGAAGGAGGAATTCCACAGAGGACACTACCCTAGAGGACATCACACCAGACAGGCACATTCTGCAGGTACACTCTTAGGTTCTAGGTAGCACCTTTTTTTCCCTAAGGGTTATTCGGCTGTCCCCATTTTGGTTCCAGGTAGAACACTTTTGGTTCCAGGTGGAACCCTTTCTGGTACCTTGTAGAACCTCTGTGAATAAGGTTCCACATGTAACCTAAAAGGGTTCTACTGAAACCAAAACAGGTTTATCCTATGGGGACAGCCCTAAAAAACTTTTGGAACACTTTTTTTCTAAGAGTGTAGGGTCCCCTAACTATCAATGTCAGGGGTATGCATATCCACCTCACACAAAATACTAGTCCTATCTATTAGCCTGGGTACCAATGTGTGAAAGCCAGTAATACATTTTAATTTGATATGGATCTGCGAATGTCAGTCATATTTACTGGAATTTGGGGAATTAACATATTAACATATGTTCTCCTCCCCAGCTCCCTTTGCAGATTTCTCCAATTCCAGACACCCATCATCTTCTGGTCTTTGTGAACCCAAAGAGTGGAGGGAAGCAGGGGGAGAGGTAAGAACAGAGCAGGACAGACATCATAAAATATCTCCTAGCCTGCACTAATGGCATGTTGTCCTGTGACTGTGAGGGAATATTTTTTGTTTCGGAGTGATGACGAAGTTCCACTATTTATTGAACCCACGGCAGGTCATCAACTTCTCCAACGGAGGACCTGGACCCCGGTAAATACAAGTGCAGTTTGACCATCTCGGGGTGGGAGGAAGTGGACTGTACTATTACATAACTATCTGTTATGTCCTTGTTACGACAGTAACTGTCTTATGTCGAAGGGTTCATGTAAGGTTCATGTAATGTGCTACCTTTTTTTAACCAATTTCCAATTTGGAGATCTGTGTGACATATTTAGTTAAATTATATCTTAATTCTTATTTACTGTTATTTCCACTATGAATGTGTATCATTGTGTGCTCTTGCTTCGGCTTGCTCTTTGGGGTTTGGGCCGGGTGACTGTAAAAACACTTTGTGACAACTGCTGATGTAAATGGGGGGGGTTGAGGAGAGCTCATTGGTTCCTATGGACCTCTGGCATGTGCAGGGGATTCAAAAGCGTATGACAATGTATAGTATTTTCATGTCTTCTGTTCTCTACCACAGACCCGAGTGACAAGCGGATCGAGGTGGTGGGGTTGTCGGGGGCTATCGAAATGGGTCAGATCTATTCTGGGCTGAACTGTGCTGGACACAAGTGTGTGCTGGACTGGCTCAAACCTCACAGATCACTATCAGGTAGATTGTAATGCTCTATACACAAGTCTTAAAGGTTTTATGCCTTTTACCTTTTGTTAATTCAAATGGATCTCTCTCTCTGTCTTGTTGCCTTTCTCAGGACATATAAAGCCCTGCCTATGTAGATTGATGGTGAGCACTGCCTATGTAGATTTATGGTGAGCCCTGCCTATGTAGATTGATGGTGAGCCCAGCCTATGTAGATTGATGGGGAGCCCTCCCTATGTAGATTGATGGGGAGCCCTCCCTATGTAGATTGATGGGGAGCCCTCCCTATGTAGATTGATGGGGAGCCCTGCCTATGTAGATTGATGGGAGCCCTGCCTATGTAGATTGATGGGGAGCCCTGCCTATGTAGATTGATGGGGAGCACTGCCTATGTAGATTGATGGGGAGCACTGCCTATGTAGATTGATGGGGAGCACTGCCTATGTAGATTGATGGGGAGCACTGCCTATGTAGATTGATGGGGAGCCCTGCCTATGTAGATTGATGGGGAGCACTGCCTATGTAGATTGATGGGGAGCACTGCCTATGTAGATTGATGGGGAGCACTGCCTATGTAGATTGATGGGGAGCACTGCCTATGTCGATTGATGGGGAGCACTGCCTATGTAGATTGATGGGGAGCACTGCCTATGTAGATTGATGGGGAGCACTGCCTATGTCGATTGATGGGGAGCAATGCCTATGTCGATTGATGTGGAGCACTGCCTATGTCGATTGATGGGGAGCACTGCCTATGTCGATTGATGGGGAGCACTGCCTATGTCGATTGATGGGGAGCACTGCCTATGTCGATTGATGGGGAGCCCTGGATGCAGCCTCCTTGCATGTGCTAATAAGTAAGTGCTAATATTAATATACTTTTGTACTTCATATAATATAATAAATGTAATATATTAAGTGAGGTTGGCCTTGGGATCTTTATGACAAATTGAATTAGAGTGTGACAAAACTCAAGGCACATTTTTTCTTCATAAGAAACATTGTTGATGTTGTCCTATATTTATATTCAATTTTTTTTTTTGTATTTATATTGTTTTTATTTTTTTAATCCCAGGCCCCCGTCCCCGAAGGAGGCCTTTTGCCTTTTGGTAGGCCGTCATTGTAAATATGAATTTGTTCTTAACCAACTTGCATAGTTAAATAAAGGTTAAATAAACATTTAAATAAATGTTGGCTTGTTTGTTTTAGCAGTGTCCCCAATTAGGCCCATTCTCATGACTTCCGCCAAAGTTAATGCACCTTCAATGGAGTCAGCAGGTGCACACAGCCCTCCTCTACCTATGGAGGAGCGCGTCCAGCAGCACGCGACTATGTTGCAAAGTCTCGGCACAGCCATGGATCGCGTACTGCAAACCATGGAGCGATGGGAGAGGGGGGGTTTTCCAGCAACCCCATCATCATCACCCCAGCTCCCACAACAACCCACACCGCTGTCCACCCCTCCTTCACCTGGATCCAGTGGGATTTGGCTCGTGCTCCCGAGGGTATTAGATGGAATGGCTGCCATGTGCCAGGGGTTCCTACTCTAGCTGGGGCTCTACCTGGCAACTGTTCACCCAGCTCCTTCGGGACGCGAGGGTGTAAACGCCCCCATCTCCTGTCTGACTGGTAGACCAACGCAGTCTGGGGAAGGGAAGGACCGACGTAGGACAGTTATGAGGATTTTACTTGCCGCTTCCGGGCAGTTTTCGATCATCCACCTGAAGGGAGAGCGGGGGAATGCTTGTATCATCTCAGACAGGGGATGAGGAGCGCACAAGACTTCGCTCTGGACTTTCAAACTCTGGCTGCCGGCGCGGCATGGAATGAGCTAGCCCTGATTGACCACTACAGGTGTGGTCTACGCGAGGACGTTTGTAGGGAGCTAGCCTGCAGGGACACCACCCTTACCTTTGACCAGCTGGTGGACCTATCCATCAAGCTGGATAACCTGTTGGCCTCCCGCGGACGTCCGGATCAGTTCCATCCCCCAGCACCTCAGATCTGACGCCGATGGAGCTAGGAGGTGCTGCTATGAGGGGGACCGGAGGGGAGGCAATTGCCTGCACCACCTGTGGCTGCATAGGGCACACTGCTGGGCGGTGCTGGGGAGGTTCTCCAGGGAGTCGAGACAGCAGGCAGGGCACTGGTGGATCATCCCAGGTGAGTAGGCACCCGACTCACCCAGAGCTTCCTGTTTCGCACCTGTGTGTATGTATAGAATTTCCTGAGTTTTCCCCACATTCCCAGCATAAGTCGCAAGTAGATTCAGGTGCAGCTGGGAACTTTATTGACCGTTCATTTGCAATTAGATTAGGGATCCCTATTGTTCCTGTTGATGTGCCCTTCCCTGTACAGGCCTTAGATAGTCGTCCTTTAGGGTCGGGACTGATCAGGGAGGTCACAGCTCCACTATGTATGATAACGCAGGGGGATAAGTAGAGAATTAGTCTCTTTCTGATCGATTTAACCTGCGTTTCCTGTGGTGTTGGGGCGTCCCTGGTTGGCCGATCATGACCCCACTATTTTGTGGAAACGGGGCTCTCAAGGGATGGTCACGTCAGTGCTCAGGGAGGTGTGTAGGTGTTTCCATAGGTGCAACTACGGTGGAGAGTCCAAACCAGGTCTCCACCATGCACCTCCCCCCTGAATATGCCGATTTGGCTCTCGCCAAATTCCAAATGTAAAATGTAAAAAGAAGGCAACTCAATTACCACCCCATCGACGGGGGTCGACTGGTCGACTGTTGGCGCATGACCTGTATGTCAAGGCTGAGAAATGTCTGTTCTTTCAACAGTCCGTCTCCTTCCTAGGGTACCGCCTGTCCGTGACAGGGGTGGAGATGGAGAAGGACCATATTTCAGCCGAGTGTAATTGGCCGACTCCAACCACGGTAAAGGAGGTGCAGCGGTTTTTAGGGTTTGCCAACTACTACCGGAGGTTTATCCGGGGCTTTGGACAGGTAGCGGCTCCCATTACCTCTTTGCTAAAGGGGGGACCGGTGCGACTGCAGTGGTCAGCTGGGGCGGACAGGGCTTTTGGTCAACTGAAGTTTCTCTTTACCTCGGCTCCCGTACTGGCTCATCCTGAACCCTCTTTGGCATTTATAGTAGAGGTGGACGCGTCCGAGGCTGGGATAGGAGCTGTGCTGTCTCAGCGCTCGGGTACGCCACCAAAACTCCGCCTCTGTGCTTTTTTTTCGAAGAAGCTCAGCCCAGCTGAGCGAAACTATGATGTGGGTGATCGGGAGCTGTTGGCTGTTGTCAAGGCTCTGAAGGCGTGGAGGCATTGGCTTGAGTTGGCTAAACACCCTTTCCTCATTTGGACTGACCACCGCAATCTGGAGTACATCCGGGTGGCGAGGAGACTGAACACTCGCCAGGCAAGGTAGGCCATGTTTTTCACTCGTTTTGTTTTCACCCTTTCCTATAGACCAGGTTCCCAGAACGTGAAGGCAGACGCACTGTCCCGGATGTATGACACAGAAGAGCGGTCCACGGATCCCACTCCCATACTTCCGACTTCTTGCCTGGTGGCACCGGTGGTATGGGAGGTGGACGCGGACATCGAGCGGCGTTACGTACAGAGCCCACTCCCAACCAGTGTCCAGTTGGGCGTCTGTACGTTCTTTCTGATGTCCGCGATCATTTGATCTGTTGGGCTCACACGTTACCCTCCTCTGGTCATACTGGCATCGGTCGGACAGTGCGCTGTCTTAGTGGGAAGTACTGGTGGCCCACTTTAGCTAAGGACGTGAGGGTTTATGTTTCCTCCTGCTCGGTGTGCGCTCAGTGCAAGGTACCTAGACACCTGCCCAGAGGGAAATTACAACCCCTACCCGTTCCACAACGGCCGTGGTCACACCTATCGTGGATTTCGTGACGGATCTTCCTCCGTCCTTTGCCCGGTCTCCCTACTGCTCTAGAGTCTGCGGAGGCCCTTTTCACCCACGTCTTTCGGCACTACAGGGTGCCGGAAGTTGATAGTTTCTGATTGGGGTCGTCAGTTCACATCTTGGGGTCTGGAGGGCGTTTATGGAACGCCTGGGGGTCTTGGTCAGCCTCACCTCAGGTTTTCACCCCGAGAGTAACAGGCAGGTGGAGAGAGTTAACCAGGATGTGGGTAGGTTTCTGCAGTCCTATTGCCAGGACCAGCCGGGGAGTGGGCGGCTTTCATCCCCTGGGCAGAGATGGCCCAAAACTCCCTCCGCCACTCCTCCATCTCCTTTTCAATGTGTACTAGATTATCAGCCGGTCCTGGCACCGTTCCATCAGAGCCAGATTGAGGCACCTGCAGTGAACGAATGGTTTGGGCGCTCGGAAGTAACATGGGACGCTGCGCATGTGCGCCTGCAACGGGACATCAGGTGGCAGAAGGCGAGCGCCGACCGCCACCAGGTCTGGCTCTTGACCCGAAACCTAACCCTTCGCCTGCCCTGCCGGAAGCTGGGTCTGCGGTTTGTGGGGCCATTTAAAGTCCTGAGGAGACTGAACGAGGTTTGTTACAGGTTACAGCTCCCTCCTGATTACCGTATTAACCCCTCGTTCCATGTGTCTCTCCTCAGGCCGGTGGTGGCTGGGCCGCTCTGGTAGTCTGAGGTGCAGGAGGTTCCTCCACCCCCTCTGGACATCGAGGTGGCCCCGGCATATACCGTGCGAGCCATCATGGACTCAAGGCGTCGGGCGAGGGGTCTTCAGTACCTCATGGAGTGGGAGGGGTACGGTTCGGAGGAGAGATGCTGGGTGCCGGTAGAGGACATCCTGGACCCTTCCTTACTGCAGGAATTTCACCGTCTCCACCCGGATCGTCCTGCGCCTCGTCCTCCGGTTCGTCCCCGAGGCCGATTTCGGCGCGCGGCTCCACGACTTCCACTGAAGTTGGTGCCTTTCCTTGTTCGGGCAGCGTTCGGCGGTCGACGTCACCGGCTTTCTAGCCACCACCGTTCTACAATTATTTTTCCATTTGTTTTGTCTGTATTGTACACACCTGGTTCCCATTACGTTTGAATTATTTCCCTATTTAACCCTCTGGAGCCATCATGGTTTTGTGCATGTTTATTGTTGTCCGTTACCTCGTTTGTGATTCTGGATTTTAGTTCTCCTTGATGGAAGATTATTTTTGAGTAAAGTTACTATTATTACTCATCTTTGTGTCCTACGCCTGACTCCGCGTTACCCACGTCACCTAGACTGACAGTTTCAGAAACACAATTTGATTTACTGGAGATCAGCATTTCCCAAACCCTCACCCGACAGACCACATTTTTGTTTTTGCCATACACTGACACACCAGACACAATTCATCTAGGGCTTGGTGATTACATTACTTAAATCAGGTGTGTCAGTGTAAGGATAAAACAAAAATGTTTCCCTAACACCAGAGGGTATAGGGATAGACTGTGTGGTAGACTGTGACGGCATCATAAAACCTCTTTATTTTACACCCTGTGTTTAGATCCACATCACACACAAGAACCAAGCCAACTGGCTGTTCCTGCCTAACCTTCAGGCTTCTTCCACCTCAAATAAAGGTCCAAGTGTAATGTTACGTTGTCCCTAGTTGCTGGTCTTGGGTCAGTTTTGCATTAATGGTTAAGATTGGGGAGGGGAAGCTGATACTATATCTGTACCAAGGCGAAACTTCACCCAGGAACAGAAGTCCACTGACTGCTCAAGGTCTATTGCCATAAAGAAACAGACCTTTGAGCGGAAACATTCTGAATCATGTCCGTCTGAATTGCTTCCAGAAACACGAGTAGCCATTGATTAACATTGAAGCTCAACTCATTTCAGTGAACAAAGAACTCTAACTATCCCAGGCTTTTGTTGATTTGAGTAGGTTCCTTATGTTAAGCTTGATATCTGCTTATTGTTTAAGTTGTTATAATTTATAGTTCCATTCAATGAGTTGGATTAATATTATGCCTTATTGTTTTGTCTCGTTACAATAATAGACCTGTTTGTTTACCAGCTTTCACAACAAATGTATTCATATTGATTGGGGGCGGCAGGGTAGCCTAGTGGTTAGTGTTGGACTAGTAACCGAAAGGTTGCAAGTTCGAATCCCCGAGCTGACAAGGTACAAATCTGTCGTTCTGCCCCTGAACAGGCAGTTAACCCACTGTTCCTAGGCATTGAAAATAAGAATTTGTCCTTAACTGACTTGCCTAGTAAAATAAAGGTAAAGAAATGTTTTTAAATCATGCGAAATGCCTATAGTCTGTGTCTCTATAATTGTTGTTCACTGTCATAAATCTAATTAAGTACGTTTGACTTCCTCAGCAAATTTCCTGTAGTGTCGACAGATCAGACAGCTGAGGGTATCATTAGGATTGCCCGACATTCAGAAGCTCACTTCCTCTTTATCGCTGACCTCATCTTTCTCTGCTTAGTGAGGCTGCCTTCCAAACCACAACTACTGAGATGCTGTCCTCATGAAAAAGAGACATGGCTTTTCTCATTAAAAAAAAGAATAGTATGTGTATTCATGTAAGATATTTTTTTTAAGTCCTTGAAAAACAGACAGCAATTTTATCTCTGCCTTTCTCAAGGTCAGTTACCAGAGGGATATCGTTGTACGTGACTGAATGTAGTTTTATAAAGGGTGTCTATGGTGGTTGAGCAGCTGTCATAGCGGTGCTGTGTAATCCTGAAAGGTTTTGTGTTTGTTGGCCATGGATTGGCTTTACCATGGGAGTCTTTCCACAGAGTCAGCATGGATAGAGCGCAGGGCCTGCTATTCCCGGTCCGGGAGGGCTAGCCTGGCACCCTATTCCCCATGGGACCTGGCCAAAAGTAGTGCACAATATAGGGAATAGAGTGTCATTTTGGACGTATACCTAGCATTCAGGAGGCTCCTTTAAAATGACTGCAACACTAGAACTAGCTAGGAGATGTTAGTGTTCCAATGTAATCTTGCATGACAGAGGCCAAAATAGGTTGAAATAGAACAGTTCTATTACCCATGACACCCAAATAGCTTCTCTAATTGGAGATTTCCCATTTTCATGTTGCACTGTTTAGTCACAACACTGTTTAGTCATAATGAGCAAATGAGAGTGCTAATTGAGTCATTAGTGGCGGATGGTTGCTGTAACGAGAACCAGCTGGAGTCTGATACCCCTGATGTAGCCTGGGCCGATTAACCTAGAAATACACACTCCATCCTTCCAAAGGTCACATGAAAAGGGGATGCTCTCCGTATGTAGCATAGGGTACCTATTTGTGTGTCTGACTACATGTATACAGTACATTACATGGTATACTTTACCAAAAGAGAAGTATGAAGATGAGTCTGTAAATGAAGGTACTCAGCTCACTTTTGGGGCCTCTTGACTCCTCAAACTTGGGAAGAACTCTTTCTAGGACAATTTGTGAGATTCTCTATGTGCATAGCTTGCTACAGGCTTCACTTCAAAAGTAATGGTTTGGATGGCTCCTTCTTCAAAGACCAGACAAATACTGCAGAACATGTCCTAGCGAACATATTTCCTTCAATGACAATTATACGTTATGACTCATGAGAGATCATAGAACCGAATGACTGTAAAATAACTGGATACAAGTTCATTGGTCTTGATCAAATATGCTTTTTTTCCTCACTTATCCATGATATTGTTTTGGAAGCAATATTTGCTGATGCTTGTCAATGGAACAGCAAGATGGCACTGCCATCTCTCATTTGCCTATGGGTGGTGCATTTTATGGTACTCCCGAGTGACGCAGTGGTCTAAGGCACTACATCTCAGTACTAGAGGCATCACTACAGACACCCTGGTTCGAATCCAGGCTGTATCACAACCGGCCGTGATTGGGAGTCCCATAGGCCCAGCGTCGTCCGGGTTTGGCCTGTGTAGGCCGTCATTGTAAATAAGAATTTGTTCTTAACTGACTTGCCTAGTTAATTAAAGGTTAAATAAAAAATAATAATAATGCTACAGGTGAGAAGCATTCAGTCAAAAAAATACAACAAAAAAATGTACAAATCTACTGTCACAGTTAAAGGGGAAAACAGTTCAATGGATACTATTCAGTTGGATTAAAGCTGATTTACTGTACCCACCTGTTCAGCTTCACTTATTGATATGCTGTATGAGTTAGTTACTGTGTACAAAGAAGTTTCAAGGGCATGTGTGAATGCTCTATAGATTAAAATACAGATTCATTGCTCTGGTCAAGGGACAATAGTTCATAGTTTTTTTTTCTAAATGTAATGAATTATTTATCCAAATATACCATTACTCATTGCAGAGCCTTGATTTTTAACCTTGCCCTAACCCAGGCAGTAATGCTTTTCACATGAGGTGGCAGAATAGCAATGATGGTGAAAGGCTGAATTGAGCTCTCTCAATTTCTAGCAGAATAAACAACACTATCAGTTCTTTAACATCTGCCCAACTTACTGACATTTTTTAAACTCTTCACAACCTATGCTAACCTGATATAGTCTACTGGGCATGCGGGGGGTTACAGGAATGGTCGGTGTGGGGGGTGGCATGGGAGAGGGTAACAGGAGGGGGTGGGGTGCGGGGGGTTCAGGCAGGGGGCCATAGCAAAGGATTACGGGGGCGTTGGGTTGCGGGGGGGTGGGGCATGGGGCATGGGAGAGGGTTACAGGAGGCGTTTGGTTGCGGGGGGGGCGGCATGGGAGAGGGTAACAGGAGGGTGTGGGGGTTCAGGCAGGGGGCCATAGGGAAGGATTACGGGGGCGTTGGGTTGCGGGGGGGGCATGGGGGGCATGGGAGAGGGTTACGGGAGGCGTTTGGTGAGGGGGTGGGGCAAGGCTTATGTTACTCTGTCTTTTTTATGGGAACACGTAGAGAAGTTTTCTACCAGAATATGACCCACCCCTTCCCCATCACTCTCTTTCCGTGTCCCCCCACCCACCCCTTCTTTCCCCATATCTGTCGCTTTCGGTGCTTCCTCATCTCTCTCTCTCTCTCTCTTTCTGCCCACCCCTAATTCCCTTCTCCTCTCTATCTGTCTGTCACCCACACTCTGACTTTCTCTCCCCTTTCACACTCTATCTCTCTTTCCCTTTCTCTCTCTGCCCATAGTGGTGCCTAGAGACAGGGAAAATGCCCCCGTAACTCAAGTCCCTCAACTCACATGTCCACTCACAGGCACACTGATACTTGGTGTTGTTGGCCAGACACACAAACCGTCTGTGTCTCAAGGTGCAGAACATGTTCAGACACATGAGTTACAGTATATCGATTCATGCATCCTCTACATTTGGAACACAATACAGAAAATATATCTAATTTTGGAACAATTATCAAAATACATTCATGCCCTCTTTAATGCAAATATCATATCAAAGTGTGTGAATACTGTCTGGCTATCAGACATGACTGGCCAGGTATTTTATGTAGTGCCCAAATGGCAGAGTTCAAGCACACTCATCAATCACATGCTGCACTTGTTGACTAATCAGACTGATATACAGCCATGATGTTGAGCACCAGTTGTTAACCATGCGCCCATATCGAAATAAACCCCATACACATTATGAAGGAGGGGCAAAACATCCACTCAGCACATTTAGACCTTTGCCCCAGCTGCAGTCAAAAATGAAGTGAAGCCTTGTTCACATTGGCAATTTGAAGTGACTCGATCCTATTTTCTTGCATATCCAATTTGAATCTGTTCTTTTTCCTGCAGTCTGAATAGCCAAAAAGCACATAGAATTGGATATTTCAAGACATATTTGAACATTTGAACGTTTGAAATCTGATATAAATCTATAGCCGCCGGAAGTAGTTTAAGGGTTGGGGTGCTGAGATTCTTTTGACGAGGGGGGGCTATATCGGTCTGCTAATACAGGACTAGTAAAGGCCCAGTGCACTACTTTTGTGATTTAAAAAAATATATATATATATATATTGATTCAGTTTTTTCAGGGGGTGCTGCAGCACCCTCAGCACCCCTACTTCCCACGGATATGTACAAATCTGATTCCTAGCCATGCGATTGTCTGAATGGTCAAATCTGATTTATTTGCCCTCAAGTGGTTTTTAGACCCAGTATTTGGCATATCTTGTTGCTTGCTAGCTACTGTTGATAGTTTGACAAGAACATATGGGAGCTAACTAGCTTGTTAATTGTTCACAAATGAATGAATGAATGTGCTAGAAAACTAAAAAGATACCTAGCTAGTTGGAACATCTAGAATGATCCAAACACACCAAGACAGTCGTGAAGAGGGCACAACAAAGCCTACTCCTCCCCAGGAAACTAAAAAGATTTGGCATGGGTCCTGAGATCCTCAAAAGGTTCTACAACTGCAACATCGAGAGCATCCTGACTGGTTGCATCACTGCCTGGTACGGCAATTGCTCAGCCTCTGACCGCAAGGCACTACAGAGGGTAGTGCGTATGGTCCAGTACATCACTGGGGCTAAGCTGCCTGCCATTCAGGACCTCTACACCAGGCGGTGTCAGAGGAAGGTTCTAAAAATTGTCAAAGACCCCAGCCACCCCAGTCATAGACTGTTCTCTCTACTACCGCATGGCAAGCGGTACCAGAGTGCCAAGTGTAGGACAAAAAGGCTGAACAGGTAATCAAATGGCTACCCGGACTATTTGTATTGTGTGCCCCCCCTCTTTTTTACGCTGCTGCTTCTCTCTGTTTATCATATATGCATAGTCACTTTAACTATACATTCATGTACATACTACTTCAATTGGGCCGACCAACCAGTGCTCCCGCACATTGGCTAACCGGGCTATCTGCATTGTGTCCCGCCACCCACCACCCGACAACCCCTCTTTTACGCTACTGCTACTCTCTGTTCACCATATATGCATAGTCACTTTAACCATATCTACATGTACATACTACCTCAATCAGTCTGACTAACCGGTGTCTGTATGTAGCCTTGCTACTTTTACAGCCTCGCTACTGTATATAGCCTGTCTTTTTACTGTTGTTTTATTTCTTTACTTATCTATTGTTCACCTAATAGCTTTTTTGCACTATTGGTTAGAGCCTGTAAGTAAGCATTTCACTGTAAGGTCTACACCTGTTGTAATCGGCGCATGTGACAAATAATCTTTGATTTGATTTATCCTTCGAGAATTTAAAAGTGTTCTTACACTGATTTTGAACATACAAAGCAACGGGAAACGTCAATGGCAGGCATTGTTGTCACCTTAGCTTGCTATACAACTTCTGAGTGATAGGAAGCACAAGCATAGCCACGAAGTCATAAACCCTGTCTATTTCTACAATGTTAAACCTAAGCCTAACCTTAACCATACTGCTAACCCTAACATACTGTAGAATTCCATTCATTCCTATGGAGGGATGCTCCTACTGGGGAGTGTCAATCTGGCCGTCTGGTGGCTTCAAAGCCTCTCAATAGAACCCCATAGTGGTGGTGTCATAATACCCATCAAATCTAGCAGTCAAACAGGGTAATGGTCCCAATTGTTTTTCCACCATTCATTTTTTCCCATTGGGGATTTCAGAAACACTTAAAATAAGGTATGTGTTTAGTGTAGGCTTACCCTGGCGTGACGCTTTGATAACCATGTAAATCTCTCGAACAAGGTGACTTTCCTTAGTCTGTGTCAATTTAAAACTTG